>NC_091001.1:99579964-100204964 GCF_041146395.1 Eulemur rufifrons
GATGCCCAGAGCTCAGATTAGCTCCCCAAGACTGAAAATTGTCTCAATAGGCTTTTCTAAAAATCAGAGCATTATAACCACTGGTTACCTTTTAGCCACTCATTTTGAAATTTGGATATAAAAGTGATCCCATTTTCTTGCCCTGTTTTATTTCCCATCATGGTTCTATTATCACCAAGGGACACTCAGATTTATCTGCCTTAATAGTATACTTCATTGTTTTCCATAGGACTAAAGATAATGAATTTGTAAAGAAAAATGGAATTGGATTTTTCTCCTTCTTTTGATAACTTAGTAGGAATTCCAAAATTATTAGTTGGGAGATTTTCCTCACTGTGAACAGATTATTGTCCATGCTACATTTTAATTTTTTTTTGTCTATATCAGTTTTTTTTTTTTAAAAAAAAAAACAACAATATATTACTTTTTAAGGGTACATTGTTCGCTATCTCTGGATCCAAAGAAAAAGAGGTAAACAAGCTTCTGTTAATTAAAAGTGTGTGCTGGAGGGAGTGACATACTTGTGGGTCACTCTTGGTTGTTAATTTTGTGGTTAAGTAAGCTGTGCCCTGTAGCACTTTGTGTCTGATTCACTATCACTTTGGACATTTAAATGTTAATTATCTTGGTTTTTCAAATTATTGTGTGTGACTTTTCCATGCCCAGTGCCCTGGATATTATAAGCCTTCACTAAGCTCATGTTTGTGAAGATATAGGACGCATGCTTCATGCAGAATTATAAAGACCTGATTAATATTGTTTTCCAATCTGCTAGGTTATTATTAGAGGAAGAGGCTATAGAATGAAGTGATGGAGGGACTGGGAATCTATGTGACAGGGCAGAGAAATAAGGTTCAGATGTGGGCATGAGGAGGCCCTAATACAGCCCCAGAAAAGTTGGTGTATTATGTTCCAGTTAAGGTGGCTGGGCAAGTAAGGGCAAGAAATCAGTTGGAAAGCAAGCTGGTGCAGCAAAGCACATTCACATAGAATCGCCTTCTCAACAGTGAATCTTAACTGACTCCCCCCAACCCCGTGTGTGTGTGTGTGTGTGTGTGTGTGTGTCTGTGTGTGTGAGAGAGAGTTGCATGATTTATTAAATAGATTAGCTACATTGATTTTTTACTTTGAGATTTCCAGGCAATCACACAATACTTGAATTTTTCAATCCTGTTGCTACATTATATGTTAATAAAAGCCAATAGCAAACATTTAAAAAGTTTTCCCAGATTAGGGCCCTTCCAAGAATCAATAATCTCATTGACACGGTTCAAAAAGCTATCAATTCTATGAGGACCACTAATGGCTGCAAAAAGAATGCATGTAAACACCCACCAGAAAAATCAATGTTCTCTCTAAGTCATCGATAATTCTTGATGGCAATTGGAATTATGAAAAAACATTACATGTACCTTATGTCTTAAGCATTTGACAAAGATCCACATCAGTACCTGTATCCTGGTGTCCGGGACAAAGCAGCTGTAGGTTAGGTCTTGTTGATCTGATACCTTGTACATGGGCAACACTTTGTGGTTTCTAAGATACGGTGGTGTACACATCACTCATTTGACAGCCAGAGCAGCCTTGTGAAGTGAACAAGAAAGTAAATGAGCCTCATTGTTGTGGATGAAAGTCTGAGAGTGAATAAGAGAAGTTGCACATTGGACAAGCCACTCACAGGAGAAGCAGCAGTAAAGTATATCTCTTCTGACTCCTGTTTGCCCCCCTTGCTGGTGGTGGTCACCTCCATTAGTATAACTGCTAAGGCAACATTTACTTCTTACTCTCCAATTCTCAATTGACCATAGTGAAGCAGTTTCCTGGGAAATCTGTAAACTAGTGAAAGATCCAGAAGGTCCAACTATATAGTACACCTCACCTAGGTTTATAGAATTACCACAAACGAGTATTCACTGAAGGATAAGAGCTATACTTTTTTCATGCCCTTCAATTGTCTCAGTGGTTACTGAAGTATCTACTCTCTCCAGTGGATGACATTTGGCATTTTTTCTCATACTGTCCCATTTTAGCAGGAGATAATGACAAATAGAGCTGTGCCTAGGGAGGGCACCCAGTGCTTAGTTCCGGCAATGCCTCTCATAGCAATGAACAAATCTTTCATCCCCTAACACTGTAACTTCTTTTCTGTAGCTGACTGTGTCTTTGATGGAATAGTATTTTTAAAATACAAATTTTTATTAAAGCACACAAAAAATGTTTACAAATGAAATGAAGGCTCACCCCTTAAAACAACAGAATTAATAGGAGAAGGAAATGATCCTGGGAGCTCCTCAATGCAGTAATGAATTCAACATTCTTCAATCAAATTTAAAATTTAATTATAGGTAATTGTTCTTTTTTTAATGAAATACTTTTGGCATAATGCTCCATTATTATATAATTAGATAATTAACTCCATTAATCACATTACAACTTATTTTTCTCCATGTTTTCTTTAAATATTTATATACTGTGCCCATTTTCACAGCCACAAAGCTCACCGTAATCAGGAGGATAAGTCAGAGTAGGCAGAGGAGCTTGCTGAACGATATTCACTGCTCGTTTCCCAAGTGTACCTCCCATGTCCTCTGATTTATAAGAAAATTATATGTCTGCAAAGCACTTTCTGTATCCTCAAACCTATGACAGGCACTCAGCATTTCATCTACCATTTGCTGACTATTTACTTCGCACCATTGAGGCACAGTGCTAGACTTGCTAGGCCTAGATTCAGAGGAAAGCGATGGTGAGAGATGACTATGCATAATCTTTGATCTAAAGGAGCTAACAGTTTAATGATGAAGAACTTATGAAGGACACTTATGGCTCCTTCTCTTAAGGAGCTCATGGTGCAAAATAGGAAATCAAGTGCAATACATGTCACAGATACAAGAAACTATTAGATTTAGTGTGCCAGTGATGGCAGGAGGGGAGGTGGTTCTGGCTGCATCAAATCTTCTGGTGACCTTGACTTGGTTATACTTATTGTGATGCAAAGTTAATTCACATGGGTCCTTGCAAGTCTCTGTTAGACAGCTCATGTCCTTGCTCACATTCCTACTTCTTCATTGACATACTAGCAGGAGAAGTTTGCACATTATCAAATAATTATTTTTATATTGTATTTATTTTTGCCCAGGGATATATATCTAACCCAGCACTGCAGTCTTCCAGTGTATAATCTTGGGCAAGTAACATAACCTTGCTGTGCCATAATTTCCTTACCTATAAAATGGGATATACGTAAAATTTTAGAAGTTAATAAATATAAATCACTCAGACTCATTCCTAGAATGCAGTAAAAATACAAAATGATTGATATTTATTTCTATTCTGTTTTTATTTTTTTTATTATCATTAGCTATAGATGCAATGGAAACAGATTCCATCAATGCCCTCTTTTCTGTCCAAAACTCACATCTGAATATCCATGAATGATTTTCATGGGAGTGGCCGGGAGGTTGTGTGTTTTATAAACTTTCTTGTGTTTAGAAGGCAAAGACAACATATTTGAAATGATCATTGCTTTAAATTATCTTCCCCATTATTTTAATATTCTAATGCTTACTTCCAATGGGTACTGTATTAATGAACATTCTCAGGGCTAGAGCAGCAGTCTTATAAAATTTAATAAATAAAAGAAAAGAAAAATGAAAAAAAGAGCAAGAAAATAGAAAAATAATCTTCCTTAATTGCTGGTTTACTGGAACATTATCTATGAACGGTTTCAATCTACTTACATGTGGTTAATCTGGATTCTGTACAACTGATTTGTTGCCATAGGAGAGAGCCATGCAAACTTTAGAAAGCCACCCAAAACCTAGGGATTAAGAATTTCTGTTTTCAGAGAAGCTGTCTGCTTTCGGAGTAAGTTACAGAAGAAAGCTTCAGGAATTTCTACATTAGTGGAGAAATTGAATGATTAAATATTTTAGTAACAAATTGTGTGCCTTGGAACCGTCCCAGAATCTTTTTTTTTTTCCTTTTCTGTCACTCATTTTAAAAAATCATATGCTAAAAGGAATGTTATTCCCTATCAGAATGCAATTTGGAGTTCATGCAAGTTGTCCATGATGTGTTGAACTCGCCACATAAGAACCTGAGGGAGTGTGGTGAATGCCAGAGGTTCATGAGGAAAAGTGAGGCTGTCCACAGATCAACCCTCTCCTTACACCACTGGGAATTACTCACTGCATGAAAAACTACTGTTCATTGGAAATGAGAGGTGGAATTAAATACTTCACTGGGATACTAGGAAGACAATACAGAAATAGACCCAGGGATTTTTTACTTTTCTGTGTTGTTCCTTATCTTGTCTCCAAAAATACTGAAAATTCTTGACATTTATACATTCTTTTCTTTTTTCTCCAAGCACATAGCTCACCGGTGATGCTCAACAAAGAATTATTAATTTGTTGATTTGGCATCATTAGGAACTAAGATGATACATTCTGACATTGAATGAATGATCAGTATGTGACAAATGCTTTGGAAAGTGCTACATATAACATACATTATCTCTTTAATCCTCAGAGCCATTCTCTGAGTCAATAGTATCAGTCTCAGTTTACAGATGGGAAAACTGAGGCTCTGATATGCTACGTAAATTTTGCATAATCAAAACCATGTTTCTGTGGGTATGCATGGCAATCAGAGTGGTATAAAAGACATTGGAGACTCCAAAACATGGAAATGGGGAAAGAGGGTGAGGAATGAAAACTTATCTACTGGGTAAAATATACACTATTTTGGTGATGGCTACACAAAAAGCCCAGACTTCACCACTACACCATATGTGTGTGTGTATATATATATATATATATATATAATATATATCTCCATTAAACAAAACTACACTTATACCACCTAAATCTATGAAAAACTGTTTCTATCTCAGCTCTTTCTACCTTCATGTTTCCAGAAATAAACCAGGTTGATGGTACAAATCAGTTTATCACTTCTTTACCAGTTATTCACTAATATTAGAACATGAGGATCTGATTAAATTATCTTTCTGAAAATGTCCTTCAGGGATATAGGTTCTTTTCAACATCTTCCCTCTCTGTTTGTCCCCTATTAGTAGGAATTCTCTTTACTTGATTTTAAACCTGGATGGATCTTAAGTTGTATATCTTTTGCACACAGTTATTCACTGAAGTAGCAGAAATTTTTGAGGGTTTTTTTTTTTTATTTTTTTCAGCAAAAGTAATGAGAAACAAAGTTGGTCATTATATTTTTCTTTCATATTTTAAATTTCAGAATATTACAGGGGTACAAATGTTTTGGTTACATGAATTGCTTTTGTACTGCTTGAGTCAAAGTTGTAAGTGTGCCCATCACCCAGATAGTGCACATTGTACCTGTTATGTGTGATTTCACCCATCCCTACCTCCCCCCTCCCACCTGCATGATTTCCATTGAGTTTTACTTCTTTCTACACACATGAGTGCTGATTGGTTAGTTCCAATTTAATAGTGAGTATATATGATGTTTCTTTTTCTATTATTGCAATACTTCACTTAGGAAGATTGCCTCCAACTCCATCTAGATTGTTGCAAAAGGTATTAATTCATTTTCTATGGCTGAGTAGTACTCTGTGGTGTACATATACCACATTTTGTTAATCCATTCATGAATTGATGGGCACTTGGGTTGATTCCACATCTTTATGTGGAATTTTATTTTTTTATTTTATTTTGCTTCAATAAACATTCTAGTGCAAGTGTCTTTTTTATAAGATAACTTTTTTTCCTTTGGGGAAAATATCCAGTAGTGGGATTATAACAAAGGAAGAATGGCTACAATTTGACCTAGGAGTCAATAGGTTTGGAAAATATCCAGAAAAGAAAACATACAAGCTAATCTTGGAATATTCTTCCAGCAGACAGTTTAACCAAAAATAATCCAACATTAAGTCTATCTGTGGGGGATGCTAAATTCTGTTAAATTAACTCACTGACACCAACAGACATTCAAGCACTTAAGTTGATGCTCTTTGCAAATGGCATGATGATCCAATGGACCTCTTGGTAGATGGGGAAAAATGTTAACGAGTGTTTACAAAAGAAAAAAAAAAAAAGACATAATTCACTTAGCCAGAGCTTGAATTGATTGAATAAGAGAAATTGAGGACACCTCCTCACAGGCACTTATAACCTAACACCCTTAAAAACTCAGAAGCAAAACCTATATCTCTGATCCTCAGTTTTCCAAGCCATAAAATAGATAAGTAAACTCCTGCCCTCCCTCTTAGCAAAAGCAGAAAGTGTGTGTGGCAGTCCTGTGTTCTGTCTTCCATCCTTCACTCTTGTAGCCTCAGAACACCTGTCTTCTTCCTTTCCCCCTCTTGGCCTCCGTCCCTGTCCCCTGGTCAAGCTGGTGTTTGCAAAGCAATACTGATTGTTTGAGATGGTTGCTCTGTCAAACAGCCTATTCCCTCTTTGTACTCTATGAAAGAGCAAAACAAGGCCTTTAAATCCACAGCTACTAATGTGTTTGAGACGTAGCGTTCACGGGCAGAGGGAGTCTCTTCACCAGACACCAGCCTCAGGTGCAGGAAAGCCCAGTGGACCAGAACTGTCCAGCGGAGCCCCTCGGGGATCTGGGGATTTGTGCTGCGATACCTAAGAGTTTACTGTGGAAGTCTAAATGTCTGTCTGACTGTCCTGTCCTGGCTGTGCCCCATGCACACCAGGAAGACAGTCATATCATACCAGTCAGTTGAGGAGCAGGAGAAAGTTAGCAATGGCAAAGGCCATTTTCCCTGCATGGGATGGATTCAAATGCACAGAAAGTACCAGGTCAAAAGTTCAAAGTGGTACTTGTTCATTCTTCTGGCAGAAGTAGGATCACAAGGGAGAAGGAGTTACACTTTGCAAGAATTGAAAAGAGAGAGGATTTTGAAGACATACAAACCAGCTCCAGTCAAAAGGCAGCTGCACTGCGCTAGACTCCTCAGACTACAAAAAGTTTCAGGCTGACAGTGTGTCTTCATTCTGATGGGAAAAATGAAAGTGTTTCCTCTAGTTCTGGCAACCCTGCAAGGAAAAAGAAGTATTAGCAGAAGTCTGAGCCTTCAGGGGTCTGGCCCACATCCCAGCCATATCCTGCGATAATGGCAGGACTTCCAAAAATTCTTGTGGCAGGGATCTGCATTTCCTGTCCTAAATGGTTAGGCCATCTGGAATGTCTATTATGGAAGCATTAAACTTATGGAACTGTCCTCGCAGGCTCCCAAAACTACTTCAAGTATTCTACAGAATAAAAATAAGTGGAATAGAAACAAACTGTGCATATTACCAACTCTTCTAGGGGAGGAGGCACAAATGTACCAGAGTCATATGGAAAATACCAAAATATAAAAACTAAGAATTGAAAAAGTACATTTCACCGAGTGATTTCAAAGAGTAAATTTAGAATATAAACCTGACTCTAAGGTCAGGAACTTTTGGCCATGGTCTTCTGAAAGTCTTACAGCTGCCTCCATTATGTATGCTAATAGTCTCCACAGAATCAGGGCGAAGACATGTAGGTGAGTTGCGCAGCACCCTCACCTCCCAAAACACAGCCAAAGTGCTCTGATGGAGAGGCAGGAGTATTGTCTGTCTACACACAAGACAGAATCACTCTTCTTTAGATGTCATTCTCATTTTGGAATGTACAAGCAAAGGAACTGACAAGTAAAAATGCATAATAGGAAATCGAGTCATTGTGCAAACATGCCCACACCTAGCATATTCGTTTTCTGTTGTTGCATAACAAATTACCACACACTCAGGGACTTTAAACAATGCCCATTTATTATTTCCTAGTTATACAAGTCAGAAGTCCAGGCAAACTAGATTAAGTTTTCTGCTTTGGCTATCAGGTGGCCAAAAACAAGGTGTCTGCCAGGCTGGGCTCTAACCTGAGGCTCTGGGGAGGAATCCACTTTCAAGGGTTGTTCTGGTTATTGGCAGAATTCAGTTCCGTGGAGTTGTAGAACTGGGCCTTGCTCCGTTCCATTGTCAGCAGCCAGCTGGTGGCCCCTCAGCTTCTTAAGGCCACACTGGTTTCTCCTCTGGTGGTCCCCTCTGTCTTTAAACTACTAAGGTCCACTGAATCCTTGTCTTTGGTATCTCTAAATTTTCCTTCTGTATGCAGTCTGAGAAATCTCTGTGCTTTTAAAGTGCTCTTGTGGTTTGATTAGGGCCACTGGGATAATCTCCCTTCTGCCATATTGTAAGGTAACAATCACAAGAGGAACGCCAGTGGGCACAGATCCTGGGTGTTATCTTAGAATTCTGCCCGCCACCCATAGCTTGCGACTCCATTTAAAGACAGAGCAGTCCGTGCTTTCCTATGTGAGGATGACTCTCTCTGGTTAAAGTAGAGAAACCAAGAGGAGGCAGCCTCTATTTTGGGGGTGAAATTTACAATCACAGGGAGTGTGACATGTGGTAGTAGCTATGGTTGTCATAACCTGCAGGGCTGCCTCTTAGTTTCCCTTAAAATGACCTCAGGCATCAACTCTACCTCTGCCCACACAGTCTCTTCCTCTCTGGACTTCCCACCTAACCCCAGCCCACATTACAGAAGTCTCAGCCCTGTGGCTTGAGGAAACCTCAGTTTCCCCTGACTATACTGCCCTTCCGAGTACAGTTCCTGCAGTTGATTATATGCTATCTGCATTGATCTTCCTTTATAGACCTTCTCTTCCACAGATTACTCTCCATTCCTCTAGGGTAGTCAGGGTTCTACTCACCTATGAATCCCCTGCTAAAACCCTCATGGAACCTAATCCAGAACAGGTGCTCAATGAATGCTTGTAAAATTGAGATAGGCAGTACCATTACCCTGCAGTACTGTGTTATGTATAGGCAGTAAATTATATACCCAACAGCTTTGCATGCTGTTAAGTTAGCAAAATAGATTAAGGTTTTAAGTCCCACAATAGCCAATCAATATATATTGCAACACAAATCCATAGACTTCTAAATGAGTTTGTACAGTTCAGTTACCTGCTTTCCCCGTTCTGGAAATACATTTCTCATATGTAATCTGCCGGCTGATATGTGAGCTCTCAGAAGCCAAGGGATTATCTTCTTTGTTCCTGCAAATGATACCAAAATTAGCTACACTAAATATGTCAGTGACACTTCTGCTCCAGGCAACCAGATGATTTAGGAATTAGGAGATTCTGGTCAATGGATTAGCTCTTCTGCAGTCAGATTATTCCAGCCCCAAATCGTCAACTGGTATCGATGTCCCATGGAAACTGATCACCAGATGCAACATAGGATGCTCAGAGCCACCAATCAAAGTGTGATGTGGAGTTTAATGTGCAGCCAGATCTATGATGAAGGACGCTATGGGGAGGGGGCCTGGAAGGGTCTTCTGCCAGATAGGTGCCAGGCTCATGTGTAGAGAGACTTTTTTTTTCCAGAAAATGGCACTTAACTGCCACCCAGAGAGTATAGGAGCTCCTCTCAGGTACGCAGAGTCAGAGTGAGGATAGGAGCGTGCGTCCTTGGGGAGGCTCTAAGGAAACCCCTGATTGCAGCACTCAGTGCCTTCAATGAAGGAATTTAAAATACCCTGAGGCTAATACAGATCCCTGAACTTTCCTGAATAAAATGTTACTGGGAAGCTGTGATATTATGATTTATAATAAGAAAAATATATTTGGTCTTTGTCCACTTTCCTGCTTTCCCTGCACACAGATCCTAAAACCCTCGGAAACTCTGAAGTGAAAATTGTCTTTTTCTAAGCAAATGAGGTATCTGGCTGGGGGCTCCTGGATAGCCTCAGGGTAGGTGCTGTGAGGGGAACCAAAGTGTGATGGAAGGATTGGGACTCTCAGCTTCATGCCCCAGGAAAGAGACTGAAGGTTGAGTTGATCACCAATGGCCAATGATATAATTAATTATGTCTGTGTAATGAAGCCTTCACAAAAATCCAACAGAGTTGGGAGAACTTCCAGGTTGCTAAATGCCAGGAGGTCCTGGGAAAGTGGTGTTCCCTGAGAGGGCATGGAAGCACTATGCCCCTTGCCACATACCTTGCTCTGTATAACTCTCCCTCTGGCTGTCCATCTGTAGCCTTTGTAATATGCTTCTTAATAAACTGGTAAATGTAAATAAGTTTTCCAGCTTTAGCAAATAATCAAACTCAAGGGGAGGGGGGTCATGAAAACTTATAATTTATAGCCAGTAGATCAGAAGCACAGGTCACAAATCCACGACTTGCAATTAGCATCTGAAGTGGGTGGCAGTCTTGTGGGATTGAGTCTTTAATCTGTGGGGTCTGCACTAACTCTTGTTAGTGCCAGAATTGAACTGAATTTTAAAATACCAGTTGGCGTCTGCTGGAGAATGGATACGTGGGAAACAAAACAAAACAAAACACACATCTGGTGTCAGAAGTGTTGTTTTGTGTTGGGTGAGAGTATATTAGGAGAAGAAACAGTTTGTTTTTCCTACTGTATACACTGGAGCAGCCAAGTGAGAAAGGGAGCAGGGAGAAAATTGTTGTGACATTGAATCCTAAATGATCTGTCAATGGGGGATCCCCAAGGTAGGCTACCCAGCCCCTAAATGGCCTGCATCTTTGCATTTCCATAGATTAAATGATGGACGGATGCTTTATGGAATTGAGGACAAGGGCCAGACCTGGATACTTGAAAAATATTATCCCTCTCTCAGTGGTCTTACTGATGCCTCAGCTAGGTCACTGAGGCAATGTTAGTATTTTAACACTCTTGTGGGATATGTCCTCTCTGTAAGCACTTGAGTGCACTAGAACAGAAATGTAAAGAAAATAGATGAGCTGTATATAAACTGATATGCTAAGTCAAAATCAGAAAATAAACATGACTATGAAGATGATGTCTTTGTTTACTATATATTGTAGGTTATCATATTTTCTAACAATAATATTCCCTGGGTTTATGCTTAAAAATTATAGACTAAATCACTGGTTTTCTTTATACTTCAGAATAAGCCACCTTAGATAGGGTTTGAAAACTGTCCAAAACACATTAAAAGAATGCTTTTCAATGAATGAGTATATCAGTGAAGTCATTCTAAACAGACCAAGATTTACAGGGTTTCAGTTGAGATTTTATTTTTTCAGGAGAGCCCTCTTGTGGGTGACAGGCATATTACCAAAACATAGATTTTCATTGACTTGGTTGGAGTTGGGCTGAGAATAATGTGTCGTGTTTCAATCATAATAAAATTGAATATGTATGCACATTTTAGCCCCCACGTTGTTTCTCCATTTTTAACTTTTTAAATTTAATTCTTGAATCCTAGACTCCCAAGCTTTCAGAGTACATGAAAGGTCATCTGGTCTGGTTTTCCCAAACTAGCTCATCATCATTATCATTCAGGGAGATTTTAAAAGTACATATTCATGGCCAATATTCTGAGATATTTTGGGTTGGCAAGTCTGGAGCAGGGCCAGCAATCTCTATTGTTTTCATCCTCCCCCAGTGATTCTGATTATGAGTCAGACTTAGCACTGAAGTTTTCCAACTCCTCTTCTGATTATATTTGCTTCAACCCAAGGGATATTAATATTTTGAGGTTATTCATTCTCTCTCCAATTTAAGTGTGCACTTGACAGGTACAGGGCCCCGGTTGCCTTCCTATCCTCTCAGCACCTAGTGTGGTGATGGGTGAAGAGTAGGCACTCAACACATGTTTATTAGATTGATTTAGAAAATTCTAATCTACTAATCTATATTGTTAATAGTATGAAAATTACAGTCCCAATAGATTTACATTTTGGAAAAATTGGAACAAGGAGATTTCAGTGTAAAATCTCACAGCAGTAAATCAATACAAATGCCCTTAAGGGATCCAGGAGCATTCAAGCAAGTATTGTGTGTATCTGCAGCGCTGATGTTGAATAGTAGGAATAAAGCTGATTTTTGTTTTCGCCTACTTGCATTTAAAAAGAATGGGGGAAAATATTCACAAATTATAGATCTAACAAAGGACTGATATTCAGACTCTACAAGGAATTCAAAAACTCAGCAATAATAATCCCTACATTAAAAAGTAGGAAAATGACATGAACAAACATTTTTCAAAAGAAGATATTCAAATGACCAACAAACATATTAAAAATGCTCAGGATTACTAATCATCAGAGAAATGCAAATTAAAGCCACAGTGAGATTCTACCTTACCCCAGTCATGATGACCATTATTAAAAAGTCAAAGAAACAATTGTTGGTGTGGATGCTGTAAAAAGGGAACCCTTATATGATGTTGGTGGGAATGTAAATTAGTACAGCCTATATGGAAAACAATGTGGAAATTTCTCAAAGAACTAAAAATAGACCTACCCAAAGGAAAAGAAGCCATTATAACAAAAAGATATATGTACCCATATGTTTATCTTATCACAATTCACGATTGCAAAGTTATGGAATCAACCTAAGTGCCCCCAAACAGATGAGTGGATAAAGAAAATGTGTGTGGGGGGTGTGTGTGTGTGTGTTTACACCATGGAATACCATTCAGTCATAAAAAAGAGTGAGATTATATCTTTTGCAGCAACTTGGTTGGAACAGGAGGACATTATCCTAAATGAAGCAACTCAGGAATGGAAAACCAAATACCACATATTCTCACTTATAAGTGGGAGCTAAGCTATGGGTATGCAGGAATGTACATAGTGGTATAATGTTCTTTGGGGATGCAGAGAGGTAAAGGGCAGGGGGTGAAGGATGAGAAATTACCCATTGGGCAAAATGTACACTATTTAGGTGATTGGTATACCAAAAGCCCAAACTTCACCACTATACAAGTCCTCCACATAACCAAAAACCACTTGTGCCCTTAAATTTATTTAAATAAAAAAAAAGTATGTGCTGTTATATTTGAGTTAGAATCAATAAAGTTTTTTGGCCTTTCTCAGCATTCAATGTAATGTACTTGGTATGAAAGCGGTAATGGAAAAAGACAATCTGTGAGGAATTGTATAAGAGGGATACTCTCATTTATATGCACAATTTTGAATTCCAAGAAAATAAGAAGCAAGTTACCATGCATTTACCTTTACAAATGCTGGGCCAAGGCAAGATTGGATATAAGCAATTGGATCTGACGATAATATATTCCATTTGCAATTGTTAGAGATTTATGCAAGATAGCAGGTAACACCTTCCTTTTGAATTTCAAATGCTGTTATAACCTTTTGAAGATAACAAGGGATATTCATCTGAAATAATGGTAGGAAATTTATAACGGAGACCACATAATTAGTTGTTATTTTTTGCAAGTACCACACACTCTGATAGGAACATGGCTAGAAAAAAAAAAAAATCCCTCAGCAAGAAGTCAGCTTCTTTCTTTCTTTCTCTCTTTCTTTTTTTCCCATTCTTTCCTGGAGTTGAACAGCTTGGTACATAGGATACCTAAAAGAATATAAACAAATTGTAAGGCAGCATTCTGAAATGCTTATGAGCTCTATTGGATTTTCAAGTTTATTTCTAATGTGTATCTTATCAGAATGGCAAGTCATATGGGTCTGGGTTAAGTTCTTTGCCAGGAATCCTTTAGTCCACAACATAGCAATTCAATGTAAGAAGGAAAAAAACATAGATTTAATTTTCTTAGAATGGTCCTTTTTTACATGTTATATTCCAATAGAATTTAATACCCAACTTCAGTTCTGAGTAAAATATACATCTAAATGTCCTAGCATGATGCCTTATAGCATAGCCAGATATGCATTAGCAATATTCATAAGCCCAACAAAACTGGGCATCACAATCAATATTACCTATTTGCTTTCTCTTATGAACACATAGATATTGTTCACGTGTGTTTTCAACTCTCTTATCTGTGGGGATGGTGGCCAGCATTCATGGTGTGGCTTGCTGATGCTAGGGCCTCACATAGACCTATTCGTAAAATACCATGGTTGTGCATTTTGACCTGTGTGGTCATTCCCTGAGGTACCGACACAGAGACTGACTTTTATTCTGAACTCCCCTGTCTCAACTCCCACCCTGGGCTGGAGTGGTATTCTGGGTGGCTGTGGTAGCTCTCAAAAGATTTAAAGGCATACATGCCCTGTACCCACCTGGGGCAAGGGCTAGTGGATGGGACAACTGGCAGACAGAACCCAAAATTCTAAGAAGAAGGATTTCAAGGAGGAAGTTCATTTGGGAAATAAAGACCTAGAAGGGCCATCCAGTATCCTGGAAAGGCAGAATACAATGTACATGCCAAGGACCTGATGCATCTCAGAAAAGACTTTCCAGGACAAGAGGCTTTACCCCTGGTGGATCTGTGGGCTCCACACACGGAGGAGGTGAAGGCTGAGGTGGGGTCATAGGTGGTCTGGCAGAGTAATGAAGGATTCAAAAGGCAAAGACTAGCTCTATCAAGGATAATACAAGAGGTGCTAGATCACCATTGTTTTTGTGGTTGAGTAGTATTCCATGGTATCCCATAGTATGCTGAAATAAAAAAAAAAAAGAAAGAAAAAACAAAACAAAACAACAAGAGGCAAAGACTAGCCTTTTAATTTATTTATTTTTTTATTTTTTGATGCCACACATTTAAGGAAATATCTGCCAGGTCACTGACTGACCACTGAAGTAAATAACAGAGATATTAGTGCCCACATATAACAAGGAATCTAGTCTTTGCTACAATAGTTTGAAAAAGTCATGAAACGAATCAACTATCAGATAACATAAGCAAACCCTACAGAAAGAGAAGTCTCTGATTTTTAAAATTACCACATTAAAATATTCAAAAATGGCCAGTTTTCAATATCAAAAAAATTACAAGGCATACAAACAATCAGGAAAGTATGGCCCATTCACAGGGGGGGAAAAATCAACAGAACCTGTCCCTGAGAAAGCCCAGCCATGGGACTTACTAGACAAAGACTTTAAATAAGTTGCCTTAAATAAATTCACAGATCTAAGGGAAACTATGGCAAAAAAGAAAAAAAAAGAAAAAAAGAAAACCAGGGAATTAGTGTATGAGCAAAATGGGAATATCAATTAAGAGACATTATTTAAAAAAAAATAGAAATTCTGGAGCTGAAAAGTGTAACAACTGAAATAAAAAAGAAAAAATCCAGTCTCAGGGGCAGAAAGTTTTATTCTCTTTTGTATAAAGCAAAGTGAGGAGAGCCTAAGGAACTTGTGGGGCATCATAAAGTATATGAACACATGCATTATGGGACTCCCAGAGAAGAGAAAGAGAGAAAGGGGCATAAAAATTACTTAAATAATGACCACAAATTTAACAAGTTTGGTTAAATACGTGAATCTACACATACACGAAGCTCAACAAAACTCCAAGAGAAATGAACCCCAAAATAACCACACTGAGACAAGTGGAAAACTGTCAAAATATAAAGAAAAGATCTTGCAAGCAATAAGAAAGAAGTGACTCATCATGTATAAGGGATCCTCAATAAGATTAGCATCTGCTTTCTCATCAGAAACCGTGGCAGCCAAAAATGAATAGAATGATATATTTAAAGTTCTGAGAAAAGTTTTTAAAAAGACTGTCAACCAAGAATTCTTCAAATCAAGAGTATTCGATATAATTATTCTTCAATGTATATCTAATGAGGTACTCACATCTAGAATATATAAAGAAGTTTTTGCAACACAAAACAAAAAAGAAACCTGATTAAAAATGTGCAAAGAACTTGAATAACCTTTCTCCAAAGAAGTTATACAAATGGTTAACAACCATATAAATTGACGTTCAACATCATTAGTCATTAGGAAGATGCAAACCAGACCTACAATGAGGTACCACTTCATACTCATGAGGATGATTATAATAAAGAAATGAGAAATATAAAGTATTGGCAAGATGTGGAGAAATTAAAATATTCATATATTTTTGACAGGAATGAAAAATGATTCATCACTATGGAAAATAGTTTGGCGGTTCCTCAAAAGTTAAAAATTAAATAGATAATTACCGATGACCCTGTAATTCTGTTGCTAAGTATATACCCAAATAATTGAAAACTGCTACTGAATTAGACATATATACATTCATGTTCATAGCAGGACCATTCACGAAAACCAAAAGGAGAAATAGCCCAAATGACCATCAGTGAATGCATGAATGAAAAAAAATATATATGGTATACACATACTATGGAATATTATTTAGCGATAAAAAGGAATGAAGTATTGAAAAATGCTATAATATGTATGTACCTCAAAAACATTATGCTATGTGAAAAAACTGAAATACATGATTCCATTATATGAACTATCCAGAATAGTTAGATCTATAGAGACAGAACACAGATTGATGGATTCCATGGGCTGGAGTCAAGGAGATAGGGGAGCAACTGCTTAATGGTTATGGAGTTTCTTTTAGGGGTGATGAGAGGATTTTGGAAATAGATAAACATAGTCTGTACAACAAATTTTGATTGAACTAATTTCCTCTGAACAGTTTGCTTTAAAATGATTAATTTTATGTTATGTCACCTCATTTAGAAAAAAATTCATAGGAAACATTGCAAAGTGAAACATATATCATGACATGTCTACCACCTAGTCCATTAACTTTAAAGGCTGGAGGTCAAAGGAGAGTAATATTCTAGCCCATTAGCCCAGGAAAGGATTTCCAGACCAGGAGACACTTAAGCTAGGAGTAGGGATAACTCAACAGCTATTCCCATAGAACTCTGACCTGACAGTTCTATTCATCTAGGCTAATATTTTAAGCTTGTATTTCCAGGTATGATAATTAATCCACTGAGTAGTTAGTGGCCATGCAGAATAAACTATTGAATGACTCCTCACATATATAAAGTATATATAGAATATATAAAGTTCTCTAATATGCAGCAGCTGCTACTATGTGACGCACAAGTAAGTACTGTACTCATCTTTGCATTTTAACCTTGGTCTGGTGGTCTAGAAGGAGAGGGAGAGAGTGAGAGTGAGAGAGATCCATTCTACATCTTTTTGCCAACCTCTTGATGTATCTATTTGCTTCCTAGATGACTCCTTCAATTCCATATTCTGAACTGAACCAGCAGTTTTATAGGCACTTATTTTGCACCAGGCCTGCCATGCAATTTTGGAGGAAAACTCTTTGACACTTTGTCTGTTCCTCTGTCGCCTGTCTCCCACTTGTATATAGCCAGAAAAAAAAAATCTTTTTAAATATAGTGCCAGTTAAAATAGTCATTTTCTTCTCTTTCTATTCATCTCATAACTTTTTTCCCAGACTTTGCTTCACGCTCACCTCTCTGCTAAACATTAAATGAGGGATGCCCTCCTCCATCCAAAATAACAACAAATTATCCATCTTCTTGGAGGAGAACACGAAAAAATGTTAATAGTATTACGTGTTCATAAAATGATCAGAAAAAGTAATGTAGATAATAATAAGGTCTGTGGCAAATCAGCACATGAAAGAATTGCATGTTCCTGTGTCTGTGGAAAACGTTGCTTTCTCAAGTGAGAAGGAGCCCGATCTGGATGGTGCTCTTTAAAGGGTACTGATTTCTGGGCTGCTCAATATTGACATATACATAGTAACTGTAGTTTTCTGTTGGGTATAGTTGGTTGTATGTCCATTCTCAAATTGGAACTTAAACATCAACATTAAGGTGACAAGCTTCAGTTGAAAATGAGTGAGCACACACTACCGAATGTAAATGATATAGTTTGCCACATACATGACTTCAGAGTATACAGGCACTTTAAATTACAGGTGGTATCCAGAAGTAATTGCCTTGTGAATCTTGTATTAAGCATAATACTCATGCTCTGTAATGAAGTAGTTTATATTTGAATTTTACTCCTGTTTCCTTGTCTTGATTCTATAATTCTTTTATCCCTACTCCAGTTGGAAGATCACTTCTTTTCATGAAAGTTATTTCTTTTTTCTGTTACAGTACATTTTATTACAAAATTCAGTGTTTAAAGTACAGATACTTTTGGTTTTCGTAAAAGAACTCATTGATGTTATTTCCATTATTTTGGCCATTTCTGATATTATTGCTTCTGTTTATGAAAGAAAAAATCAGTCAAGGCCTCACTTGTCCAGTGCAAACATTCTGCTAATGCCTTCTGCAAATTGCTTGTACATGGGTTTATATAAAATGCTTTATATTGCAATTGTAGGAGAAATATTGAAAGGATTCCTGACTTTAGATGGAACAAAATAATATCTCTTTTACTGAGTACCCCTGGGAATATTTGTTTTTCTCTTTGTAATAATTAGACTAAGTTTGCAAGGACAAAATACTTGTAAGTTGTATTAGTAAGGAGGTTCTTTTGTGGATACACGGAAATGGTTTATATTATGAGACTGTATCTCCTCAGTCAGAAAAATAATCATTTGGAGTATCAACCAAGAACTAGCATGACATTGAATGGTTTATCACGAGTCACCCAACATTTGTATCTTCAAAAATAGATGATCTTTTTGGATCAATTTGTCACTCTCTAATATTGATTACCTTATTGAGCAGAATTTTTCACCAGAAAGTTTTTTTTTTTGGTATTAATTCAAAAACTTATTATATGTCAAGAACTGTCCTAGGTACTGAAGTTGCTTTGTCTTTGGAATAATACTCTACCTTCTTTTAGCTTACATTGTAGTAGTCTTTCATTAAAAAAAAAAAATTCGCCTTTTTTTTTTTTTTTTTGTAGCTATTCCAAAACAATTGCACTTTGGTCCAGGCAATAATAACTAGAATAGCACAACTGGGTTCACTTGACCCAGGTTGCAGTAGTGTGATAATGTTATACAGACAAGGCTTCCTAGAGATTCTTTATTAGAAGGAATTTTTAGTTTTATGAGTTCTACAAACATTGATCCCGGACAAATTGTACTTTGGAACTATTTCCTCTGTGGTCTTTCTTCCCTTAGTCTTAAGGGACAATCCAAGTGGATTCGGGAGTATACTGAACCCTTTTCTGAAAAGTAGTTGTAATGTTTTAATATGTCATAGTCCCACTTTTGCATTGGTCACAATATAAGATGACCTAAAAATATATAGCAAAGTATAAAAGAGATATTTAGTAATGAAAAACATGATTAATATGATTTTACTGAAAAGTTAAGGGAGTGTTCTCATATATAGACACATCCTCTTAAAATTCAGAAAGCAAATTTGTACGCAATTAGTTTCACCTTCATAAGAGTTCTGTGCAAAGGCTTCTGGAGACATCACTGCTCCCATTTTACAGATGGATAAACAAGGTCACATATTTTGAATGTGGGAGAGTCTGAATTTAAACTCTAATTGTCTGGCTAGAAACCCAGTTTGATTTCCATGTTGTATTCTGTCTCTCCTAAAGCTGCCAATTTGATTCAGCAAATATTTATTAAATGCATGACTGAGTTTTATTTCCCCCATGCTTGCTCCTTGATTGACTACTGGTTGGAACTGACTGACATTAGTGGCACATTCTACCAGCAGCCGTCACAAAAGGAAAGGGGCATTTTTATGCACAATTTTAAGTGATGCTGTTTAAACAACAACAAGCTTGCCAACCTTACTCAAAACCCAGAGATAAGTACTCCTTAATAAAGTTACACTCTAAATTATTTGAACAGATCACTTGATTATTATAGACACAATTTCTTTTTTTATTTTTACTTTTTTTGGATACATAATAGTTGTACATATTTATGGGGTACATGTGATATTTTGATACAAGCATATAATGTGTAATGATCATATCTGGGTAATTAGGATATCCATTACCACAAGCATATATTATTACTTTGTGTTGAGAACATTTCAATGCTTAGAACAAATGGAAGTGACATAGATGAAACTACCCAGGAGGCTGGAGATGATACTCAGTATATTATGTATATGAAACTACTGATCTTCACCCCTTCTCTTTCCACTCAGATCCCTTAATTCTATTGGCTGCATCATTTAGCCCACTCAAATTGTTGATAATATGTAGCATGTGTTATAGGTTGTTTTCTTTTTAAATCACACTGCATTTTTTATGAATTTTTAATGTGTAGTGTATCTTATATACAGTAAGACTTGTGCTGGAGTGTTTTTTCCTATTTCTCAGAGCACCTCCTTAGTTTTTAGCATAGTGCTGGCACATTTGGAGAATAAAATTAAAACATCACCAAGCAATAGAAATGTCCATTATGGAAGTAATGCAAAAGTGTCAAAATCCTAGTTCTCAATTCACTTCTTTGCCACTGGAGTCTATTAATTTGGCTGATTAGATTCTAAACATGTGCACCCATGTTTCTAAGGCAAAAAAAAAAAAAAAACATGGAAAGAATTTGTAACCCTTTTAAAGAAAACATTCTACTTATTGATTCACTAAAATACTCCTTTTCCCAGAACACTTCCCCATGTTTGTTCTAAGGGAAAAACGTGGCACAAAGTCTTCAGGCAGAAATTAGAGAAAAATATGCTTCCACTGGGATCCATTGACTATACATTTGAATAATTCTGAAATGGAAAGGAAAGTGTTCATTATTATCCTAATTCTCAAGTGTTATGTTCCTTCACTTCAGGGTTATAATAAGAGCCGTGTCTTGTGGGTCATGAAACAGTAGCCTGGGTTTCAGGAATGGGCTTTCCCAGGCTCAAGGCTATGTGCCCGTGAGGAGAAGTTAGAGAAATTTTACACTTGGCATCAAGAGAAAATCTGGGAAAGCCAATAATTGTGGGTATTCAGTGAGCAATATCTATTGAGCACTTTCTTTGTCTCAGGCATAATTCTGATTCATTTGATGTAATTTCAAGACATCATGTCCATTAACCCCTAAATGCTTCAATGCATATTTTCTAAGAAGGAGGTAATATTCTTAAATAATCATAGTATAGTTATAAAATTAGAAAATTAAAAATCGATGTAATATTTTCATCAACTCGCAGTCCTCAATTAAATATCATAAGTTTTCTCATTGATCTTCTTTTAACTATTTTGTCCAGTTCAGTATCTAATCCAGAATTATCATGACTTTTAGTTGTCATGCTTGTTTGTTTTCCCTTAATCCTGAGCAGTTACTCAGTCTTTTTGTCTGTTTTTCTTTCTTTCTTTCTTTTCTTTTTTTTTTTTTTTTTTTTTTTTTTGTCTTTCTTGACCTGGGCAATTTTGAAGAGCACACATCAATTATTTAATAGAATTATCCTTAGATTTGGTTTGTATGATATTTACTCATAGTTTGATTCAAATTACATATTTTGGTAAAAGTATTACATATGTGATTTTATATCTGTCTCAGTGTGTCACAGCAAAAAGCACAGGCTGTTTATTCATACGAGCATTGATATATTGGTGATCCTAGCTCATCTCTTGGTTAAGTTTGTGTCCTTCACTATAAAAGATCACTATTTTCCATTTGAAATTAATGTGACTTAAGAACATACACTAATTTGTAGTTGGGATGATATAAATACCCTACCTTTCATCCAATTCACCTGCTAATTTTTGTATCCATTACTGATTTTTCTAATTCCATAATTTCTTCTGTAACTGTTAGTTTGGTAGCATTCTACTGTAAGAATCTTCCCCTTTTCATTTATTTATGTATTCAGTTGTTTATTTATATTACTTTATGGACTCAGAAATTCTTGTTTTATTCATTAGATTATAACCCATTAGTATCATTATTTATTTTGAGGCCCAAATTGTCTCAGATTTGAACAATGAAGTCCCTACAAGCTGACTCCTGTGTCCTCTTAACATGCCCCATGATTCTTCAAGCATCTGTCGCTTTGTAGGTTCAAGATGTTAATGTGCACCGTCTTTCAATGGGCTCTGTTAGACTCTCTTTAGTTACTCTGTATATTTCTTCTCCTTGTCACTCTCCTGTCTCAGTTTATTCCTTAAGGACATTTTGGAAAAACACTCCACCCCTTGGACTGTTCTTTCTTTGGGTATGTGAAGTTAAACATATTCCCAGGTGCCTAATCATGTCAAATAACAGAATCAAATCCTGCTCTGCTCTGTGTGTACCCTAAAAATGTGAATACCAGCATTTGGACAGTTCCTCAAATGTCTAACATGCATCCATAGCCTCCCCTGGTGACAGATGTAATGTAATGGTATTTGATTGAGAAATGAGTTCTTTTGAGTTAGTTAAAAAGGTCTGTAAAGCAGAACCTGTGCACCTTCAGCAACAATATGTATACCAGGAATACAAGATAGTAACTTGAACAGGTTCAAATCACATCATGGTAAAAATCGAAGTGCTAAGGAGAGGGTTCCAAGGACTCCTACTTACCAGTGACTGATTTAATGGTAATGAGAAAAGTGTATGTAGAGATCTGATATCTGTCTCTTAAAAGTTATGTGACTTTAGGAAATTCATTTACTGTCTCTGATTTTCAGTTTGTTTATCTGCAAAAAAGTTAGAAAATAATGACACTTACCCTGTCAAATTTGAGAGAGGTTTAATGAGAATGTAATTCTAATGGGTAAACAATGTCTTGCTAAAACACATGCTCAATTTATTGTGTTCATGTTGAGATTTACTTTGTCAAGTTAAGTGTACACCATACACATTGTGTAGGCTTGTCTAGAAAAATGTACAACAAAATGGCAGATTCATCAACCATATTTAAATTGCAAAAATGTATCAATTCCTTTACATGACAGAAAGGATTGCTGTGATGCCATGTAGCATAAAACTATGTCAGCAGCTCTCCAAGCACACAGACTCCAGTGCTTTCAAGACTGGAAGCAGAAGAGGATCTCAGGATCACTGCTTCTGCTGAAAATTGTTCTGCCTCCTTGTTGTTTATCTAGAACTGCCTTCACCACAAGAGGAATTGGCTGGAATTGGATTTTCACAGGCCAATGTAAAGGAACCTTACTAAGTAGCATCCAGTCGCACGTGCCACAGAGAGTACTGCTATCCACCTCATTCAGGGCACATGGTGCTTCCAGTGACATTGGCCAGGGCAGAAGAGGGGGTTTTACTCAGTCTTTGTGGCAGGGGCCATGGAACATACACAGAAGCAAATTTTCTGGGTTCACTTTTATCACAGGGAAATGGAGCACAAACAGAGCATCATGGAATACAAAAAACACCAGGGTATTGTTCCATGTTGGTTCATCAGCATAGAAAAATGTTTCCCAGAAGACAAACAGAAAGAATCCACTCTCCTGCCAAGTTTCTTGGCTCTGATTTGTGCCTTATTTTAATTATCTCCCTTCTCACAACTCTCCTTGAAATTGAAATAACTTTGCTGTTGGATATCGTACCATCAGATTAGTTGATTATGAACTACTAATAGAGAAATGAGAGGACCAATGACAAATGTGTTGTACCGTGCCCACTAAATATTTACTGTTGGGTGTAACCATCTACCTCGATGCCTGCCATAAAGCAAGGGATCCATAGATGCGGGATTCTTTTATCTCTTTGAACACATCTAGTTTCACATACGTGCTTTAACGAAGATAATGTTTTCTAAATTCTGGAAAAATCAGCAGAAATAGTTTGATTGTGATATAGTAGGATTTTCTTGAATTGATTATGGTAGATGAATTAAGAAAGTCAAAATTCTAAAAGCTATTTTTCACAGCCAACTCCTTAGTGCAAAGTACTGTTAACTGTCCCATCAAATGATAGAAGGATTCCCTAAAGGTGCATTCAAGGAGTCCTGCGATCTGACCTCAATTGTGAGTGGCAGAAGTAAAATGCAACTGTAATTCCTTTGCTACACACTCCAAGCTAATGAGAATAATGACCAAAAGTATTTAAGGCCGCACTGTGCCGAAGGCAGAGTTCCAGGGCAACATGCATCCTCGTGACTGGATTAGTCTCAACTCATGAAGGGCCTTACATAAACCATGCAGGCTAATAAGCTATTCACTTTTTACCTCAAACATCATTAATCTCTCACTTTATCCACGTTTAAGAACAGCATTGTGAAAGAGAGAGCTTTCCGTAAGAAAGCTCATGCATGCTCATACGTAAGATACCAGAACATTTTGATATAAATTTAGTTATTAAATTACATATATTAATAATAGCAGGTGAATGACATAAAATAATATTCACATTTTGAAATGTTGAGTAAAGTTTTTTTTTTAACAAATAAACCTGCTATTTAAGGATATCTTTACCTTTATGATCTTCTTTTATTAGAAAAATAAATACACATATGAAATTGTTAAAGTATTCATATGTAGTTGCATATCGGGGAATGTGACATAACACATAATGAATAATTTGTCAACATTAGGCTTAAATCTCTCTGCTAGTGCTGATGCAGAGAGCTAATTATTTTTAATAATCTGTAGGTCAATGGTTAAACTCAAAGCAATGTATCAAAGTAAAATTAAAGGAACTAAGTTTAGTCAAGTTTATTACCAATACATTCAAGACTTATAATGTGGAAAGTAATATCTTTGTGAAAACAGAATCAAGTCACTTTTGTTTTATTATCATCTCTGTTTTAAGATTTCTCAGCTTACAGCTAATTCATTTCATCTGATTTTTATGCAAGGAATGTGTCTATTTTTAGATCGTCCCATCAATCTGCATTGAGACTTCATACTGAGAAAATGATTATTAAAATATGATATATAAGTATATGTAATTTTTCAAGTATAACCTAAATTTGTAATTTTGATACAGTTGCTAAGAGTAACTAATGTATTTTGTCTGTGTTTACCATTCTGTCATTGAAGTGAAGAAAGTGTATGCTTGCTGTCATTAGGAAAGTCGGCATGAATATAATTTTTATAGCCTTACTGAAGGCTTTTTAGTTGGAAAGGGTAAATGTCTTCAGGTATTCTCTGAATTAAAAAAAAAAAAAAAATGAGCTTCCAACAAATGCCATAATGCTGGATCAGTGCAAGGCAGTCTTGATGAGACTTGGAAAAGATGGGATTTTATTCTTGGCAACAGAAGGAAGGCCATGTAGGAGTTACCGTTTTCATGTAAAAGTACAAAGCAAGGCTACAAACAATGAAGTTCCCAGTAAGCACTGCCATGATTCGGTAATTGAGTGCTCAATACTATCAAAGTGAAGTATTCTTCTTGTTCCCCCAAAAATATTATGATTGAGCTTTTAGACTTAACGTTGAAAAAGCAGATACATGGAACATAGACATTCCTGACAATAGATTATAGGGCATAGATAAGAAAAATACATTCTACTTAGGAGCCAATACAACTCCTGAATAATGGACATTTGGGACTTATAATAGCTCTGAATCACCCACTTAAGGATACATGGCCCCCTAAAGATGTCTTTGCTTCTGTCTTGCTTTTTCCACATAAGAGAATTATTCATACAGAAGCCAGGGAAATAATTTTAAAACAAAAATCAGTGCATGTTACTAACTTTTTCTGGGATTTTTCTCAAGTAGTTTTCTCTGTGTAGGACACTTTTCCCAAGGCATTCATATGGTTTGCCATCTCATGCCATTTTGGTCTCTGTTCAGATGTCACTTTCTCAAAAAAGCTATTCCTGAACACACTAAGAGCAAATGTTCTTCTCTATCTGTTTACTCTGCTTTATTTTTCTTAGCACTTTTTAGTATCAGATACATTAGTATTTATTAATTTGCATGAAAACAGGGCTTTGTCTCTCTTGGCCACTCTATTCTTAATACTCAGAACAGGGACTAATACATTCTGGGTAATTAATAAATATTTGTCAAATAAATAAATGAATAGATACTCAGAATGGATCTGTCCAAAAACATAAAACTCACTAATAGTACAAGTCAATCTAAAGTTGAAATGGCTGGCTCCTGAATGCTTGGATTTGGAAGACAATTAGAGAATGTTTCCAATTTATTAGACCAGTCCAAACTGCTAAGGAACTAAGAAATTCTGCAAAATTTCTTTTCCCTAGTCATCTTTCTCATAAGATTTTTAGGAAAATGAAAAAAGAGCATAAATATGTGAAGACCAGAGTTATCTCACAAAAAATAACTAACTTTGTAAAAGTTTTTTTCTTCTATTGTGTTTTGCTATTATTATTGTTGTTAGATTTTAGTTTGTTTGTTTTCTATGTTCTTCTTCTTCCCATTTCTAAACCAGTCTGCCCCCATGATGGAAGTAAATTTGTGATCAGTAAATCTATTCTCCTGAGGATTACTTGCATTTTAAACATGATCTCTTCTTGCAGAAAGAAAGGCTTTCTCCCCGTCAAAGAATTCCTTGTCATAATTAGACAGCAATCTCCTTGTATGTCTCATTCCTTTCTCTATATCCACTTGTTCTAGCACACTGCCTCATATAGAATCTGTGCTCAAGAAATATGAGCTTTTGATGTTATTGGATAAAATATTCAGGAGTTAGGTGCAAGATGTATGTGCTAACAGTTACTGGGATTAGATGGGGAGAGAGGGGGAGAATCTAAAAAAAAAAAAAAAAAACAAAAAAAACCCCCAAACCTCAGCAGTACATTAGGCAAACGAACTTTGACTTTCCAAGTGTAGTAAGGTGGAAAAGTTGCAGGGTTCAAGGGAATTCATTAAATTAAGGTAACTTCTAGGCATCAATGTTAATGCCTGTAAAACTTCAATCTTAAGGATCAAGCTTATTGGGAAAGATATATTTTGAAGGAAGCCAGAGGAAAACTCTTCATATAAAGAAGATGAATTGTACAGAATGAGGGAAGAAAAGTTATATTAACGAGTATTGGGTCCAAAGATGAAGAAACGAGAGGTTCAGGACAGGCTTGGCAAAGACAGGGATGCAATGGATGGGGAAGGATGATGAGCTTGCTGGGAAGTGATGCTAGAGGTCTGGAGTAGGGAGTGGACCATACTCCTTAAAAAGCCTGTACACAGCAAACTTAGCCACAATTCAGAAGTTTAGTACCTGTTTGATCCTTGGGTTGGGAAGAAAATAGTGAAAATGCGGACTGTGTGAGCCTTAGAACCCTAGGTACTCAACAGTGATCATCTGAGTATCCCATTAGCAAGCAGCAGGCTGGAGATACTTGGGGAAGAGTCTAGAACTGAGATGAAGGACTAGACAAGCAGATGTGGAAACATAGGTTGTCCATAAGGAAAAGTTTCTATTAAAAATAAACAAAAAATAAAAATCCTAGTGAAACTATAGAGCAAACCTGCCCAATAGACCTTTCACAATGATAGAAATGCTCCATAGCTGTGCTGTCCAATATGGTCACCGCTAGCCACATGTGGCCATCAGGTACTTGCATTGTGGCTAGTGTAACTGAGAATTGAACTTTAATTTTAGTTTTAATAGCCACATGCGGCCAATGGCTACCATATTGGACAGCATAGCTGTATAGATTTCAGGTCTAGGAGCTGATTGGTCCAACCACAGCAGGAGCAGGAATAAGTGCAAAACATTACAGGTTTGCTTTGGAATTTGTTTTAATTTTCAGCAATATATATGTGTTTATTGTTAGTCTTATTTTATATCCAGATTGGTCTGGGCAAGTGAAAGGAGCTAAGACTTTAGGGATACCATTCCATGAATTTTTTGGAAGTCTGGGGAAGAGAAAAGAAGGGGAAATGCTAACCTTCATTACACTGGACTGTGAGCTTTCTAGAGTCAGAAACTTCGATTTGGTTTTGCTGTTGTTTGTCATGCTATATTCCTAGCACCTAGAAGCTAGGCACTTAATATATGTATATTTAAATAATGAATGAAAAGCATGGTGTCCAATATCCAGCATCAATGAATTGGTGGAGATGGACTATGGGAATCTGTGGAGACCAAAGCGGGCATCAATTTTCTCTTTAGTAAACTTATTCCTGGTTATTATGGCATTTTATTATTATTACTAGAGAGAAAGAACACACTATCACTATTGCCATTTGCAGCAAGAGGGAGATTTGACAATCTTGACAAGTTTGATGAAGAAGGGACTTCAAGCAGGGATTATTTTAAAGGAATGATGTGCTTCCTTACCTACTTTACAGAGGTAGTGTGAGAATTTATAAATATATGGTCATTAAACGTTCATAAAAATGCTTGTTAAATGCCCACTGAGTCTGCCACAGAAGATGCTTGTTTGAATGTGTAGTGGGTGCAGTGCTGTCAGCAAAGAGGCGGATACTCTCTGTGGAAAAGTCAGTTGTACTTTTTGCTTCTTTTTATGCTCATTTCCTTTTTTTAAAATTAAAAACAGGGGATGCTAATTTAAAAAAGAAACATTTAAAAGCAGAAAGTTTTCAAGAAGAAAATGAACAGAAACTCCAAACAATTACATATAATTATATGATTATGTGTCCATAATCTATACCTCCTCATCTCCATGTTTACACAGACTCACACACACTCATGCAAACTTTGAACATTCTGTCCTATTTTCTCCAAGTATTATTCTACAATAAAACAAAAATATTTAACAGTTTTGTATCCTACCTTTTTACCTGTTATGATGATGGCAGATAGTCTTCTACAACATGATTGTTAGTTAATGCACATCAACCCCTCATGGGAATATTCTATATTTTGCAAATCTCTATTGAAAACTTGAGTTGTTGCCATTTTTTACTCTATAATAAATTTTGATGCAGTAATAATCATTTTACACAAATATTTGCACATATTTTCCTTTATAACATTTTTAGATAGATTACTAAAAGTGAAATTGTTGGAGCAAAGAATAAGTTTCTATTAAGGTTTTTGGTAAAATTTGAAAATTATTACATAAAATGTTATTCAAATTTACAGTCCCATTAAAATGTATAAAATTGTTATAAAATTCATTCTCTCTAGTATTGAAACATATATATAGTTTAATATAGTATGTATAGTTTATATATATGGTTTAAATCTATTTCAATGTGATGAATGAAAAATCGATATTACTTTAATTTGCATCACTGGTTATTGTAAGGCTGATCTTTTCAATACCTTTTCTGGCCTCTGCAAATTTTTCTTTTTGAGTGACCGCTTCTGTACTGAGGTATTTTTGCAAAATTGTTTTTTAAGGCCTCTCTAAAAGGTGAAAATATGTGCTGCAATAATATCTTAGTTTGCTATGTGCTTCATAAATTTATTTTTGTTTTTAACCTATAAATTATGGATTGTGTATCTAGCACAATGATCTCTGTTGATATTTTTCTTTATTTTAATTTTTATCTTTAACATTACATTTAATTTTAATTATATGATAAAAAGTATCTTTCTTACTGTAAGATACTGAAAAACAAAATAAAGCAGAAAGCTCCCTTGACGTGTACTTATTCCATCTTGCCATCCTCCCCTCAAATCTGTTTTTATCAGCTATTTAGGATATCATTGCAGATGTGCTCTAGATATTTAAAAATCTACATACAGATATAAAAATACATACTTCCTTCTTTTACATTTTAAAATAACTATAATCATGTATCTATTTTGCGCATCATGTTTTACTAAACTACATGTCTTGAATATCTTTAGGATGATTGGTACATTGGAAATCTATGTTCTACGCACATGTATACACGTATACACATATGAGTATGTTTAGTAGATTTTTTGGAGGGTGTCTTTATTTTCTACATTAGTTTTTTAAATATATGGAATATAAATAAATTGAACAGAGTAAAATATAACATTATCATTCTCTTATATACATAACCATTTTCTCAACACCATCTTTTGAATAATTAATTGAGGCCCCATTGATGTATGATGTTTTCTTTTTTTATTTCAGAATATTATTGGGTACACACGTTTTAGTTACGTGAATTGCTTTCGTACAGTTTGAGTCAAAGTTATAAGTGTTTCTGTCACCCATATAGTGTGCATTGTATCCGTTAGGTGTGAATTTACCCATGCCTACCTCCTCCCTCACACCTGCTTGATTTCCATTGAGGTTTTACTACCATATGTGCACATTAGTGTTGATCAATTAGTTCCAATGTGATGCTTTCTTTATCATACTTATATTCTAATAAATTCTGTATTGTAGCTTAAGGCTAACTAGTATATTCAATTAATATGTGTTCTGTATTTTGCACCAATTCAACTATCTTTTCATTGTTTTAATTTTATAATTACATATCCATAAAAACCTGGATAATTATCATTCATTGTTACTTTCTGTTTCAAAATTATCTGTGTTTTCTTCCAACTAAATTTTCAAATCACTTTTTCCAGTCTCCCTTGTCCTTGTCAGAAAGAATGAAACACCTGCACCTGAATGTTTATAGCAGCACAATTCACAATCGCAAAGATGTGGAAACAACCCAAATGCCCATCAATTCATGAATGGATTAGCAAAATGTGGTATATGTATACCATGGAATATTACCCAGCTATTAGAAATAATGGCGATATGGCATCTCTTTGGTTCTCCTGGAGAGAGTTGGAACCCATTCTATTAAGTGAAGTATCCCAAGAATGGAAAAATAAGCACCACATGTACTCACCAGCAAACTGGTTTCTCTGAGTGCACATTTGGGAATAGCACCAATTGGGTATCGGACAGAGGTCGGGGCTGGGTGGAAGGGATAGGTGTATACCTACTTGATGAGTGTGATGCGCACTGCCTGGGGAATGGACACGCTTGAAGTTCTGACTGGGGGGGATGGGGTGAGGGGAGGGGATGGGTGCATACCTACATGATGAGTGCGATGTGCACTGTCTAGGGAATGGACACAATTGAAGCTCAGACTCGGGGGGATGGGGAGGCATGGGCAGTATATGTAACCTGAACTTTTGTACACCCATAATGAGCTGAAAAAAATAATAATAATAATAAAAATTAAAAAAAAATTAAAAAAAATATAAAAAGAAAGAATGAAACAATCTAATTGATTGAGGCTATCTTAGAACTCTATATTGATTTAAGAAGATATACATTCTTATGACATTTCATTTTCCCATCTGGAAACAGTACATATTTCATCATGTTTTATATGCCTCATAATTTTGTTGTTGTTGTTGTTGTTGTTGTTGAATTTCCATAAGTTCTCCACATTACTTATCGAGTTGTTTCACGTACTGTTTTGTTGCATCATAAGTAGCACATTTTGCATTCCAACCTCCATTTTGTTATTGCTGGTAGATTGGAAAGGTTTTGATTTATATCATAATAACTTGAATAATGTTTCAGTTAATTATCTTGTGTTTCCATAGAAGCAACTCATATGTATTGATACTTGTCTCCTCACTAGCAATAACTAAAGATTTTATTTGTGTATCACGTTTCCTTATCTTCTTGGTCAGTGTTTTAAAACAATGTGAAATAATAATAGTAGGCAATTTTGTCATAAGCCTCATTTAAGTAAAATTCCCATCAATATTTTTCAGTAACCATAATATTATCTTTAATAACTGAGAACTCATATCATGTAAGCTTAGAATGAATATAATGTTGAAAAAGTACATTTATCCATGCTCATTTTAAAAATAATTTATTTCCTCATATCAATAATGAAATAATCCTACTTGGTTATCATAAATTCTTCTACTAATGTGCTATATGTTAATAATTTAGAATTTCTGTAACTGTGTTCATAAGTTTTATTGGTCTATAATTATAAGCTATATTAATTATGGTTTGCTTTTCAGTGTGATATTAGCTTCCTAAAATAATTTGGTAATCTTTTTATATTTTTCCAAGTAGTGAAATACTTGATATTACATTGAGATTACTTTTTGAAATTATAATCTAAAAGAAATCCTCAATAAAATTATCAGACCCTAGTAAGTCTTTGATTATTTTTCAATCTTTCCAATAGGTATTGGACATTTTTGTTTTCCAAGGTGTTTTGAATCACTTTTCATTAATTAAATGTTCCTATAAAAGTAATTTTTTATTAAGATTCTTGTATTATTAGCATAGATTCTTGTATTATTAGCATAGATTGTTACATAAAAATTCATATACTTTTTAATGATCACTCTGTTGAAATACAGCTTTTTCTATTCAAATACTATATATTTGTGCTTTTTCTGTTTTTTTTTCCCCTGAATTGAAAGAGCAAGCTTTTTACCTAGTTAATTCATTATGTTCTTTATTATCCCACACAACCAACTGTTCAATTTATTTTTCAAATGTCCTTTTTCCAAACATCAAATCAATTAATTTTGGTATTTTTCCCTGCTTATTATGCTATTTTATAGACGTGGAAAGTGGAAATTTAGAAGAACGACATTCACTTTTGTTAATGAATAATGCAAGGATTTAGGGACGGACATTCACCTGTGAGCATAAGTTTGGAGATACTATACAAATTTTGATAAAAAGAATTCTATGGTTGCTGCATAGTAAGTGAAGACTTTTCCTCTCATTTATTCCAGTTATTTATAATAGAAAGTGTATTTTTCTCAATTTGTTTTCTTCTTTAAATTTTCATTAATGTTTTCCAATAATATGTCTCAGTGAAATTGAGGCCAGAGGGTCTTTCATATTCATTTTCATATTTTTTGTAATATTTTAGTGTATTACTTGTAGTCTAAAAAGTGATTTTTAAAGTAACTTTCACATCAGTCCTTTAAAATATATTCTGTGCTTGTAGGTTATACACTTCTGGATAATGACTTTAACTGTACTTTATTAACTATTGTGTTCTTTTTAAATGAATCAAATTTTAAAATATTTTATCTTTTCCAGTTTTCATGAATTTATTTCTTTTAAAGCTGCTTATCTGTTAAAAAGCTGAGTGTTTCTATCCTCTTAGCCTTGTATGCATAATAGGCTTTGATTTAGCTATTTCAGAGAAAAACTATTTCATGCATAGAGATTTATCTTCATTAGGGGGTTGTTATTATTATTTTTCAATAGATAACTATTCTCTTTATCCAAAGTAATCTGAAGTTTAAACAATGATGAATTCGGTCTTATTTCTGTCATATTGTTTTATGACTTTTTGTTTAAAAATTTTTACACTTGTGCTGTTTCTTTTTTCTCTTGCTACATATACTAAGTTGTTAATTTTTAAAAATACTAGGGATTTTGAAAGAATAAGAAAATAAGTAGAACTCGTCAGGATAGCTTGATTTGCAAAAACTCATCCCAATATTAAATTCTAAAATTATAGAAGTTATTAAGAAAATATTGTTTTTTGTCTTCATCATTTCAGGGAAGTTACCTTAGTCTTTTTTATTTCATTTTGAGGTTTTAGATGTAAATCTCTGTTCTTAAGGGATGTGTACATCATTTAAATTTCAAAAATAAGTTTAATATTTGAAGTCTAATTTATTACCAAAACTTAAATAATTATAAAGATATTTTTATCTCTTTTTAGTGCTCAAGGCTAGACTTTTTATATCATGACTTTCTAAGTTACTACTTTTCAATTTTTTTTTCTTTGCTGGCTGGGATTTTTATTATTTTTTGAGTTGAAAATATAGGATTATATTACCTCTCCTTGTGTTTCTAGGAATAGTTATTTTATCGGGTACATATTTATTTTGTTGAAGCCTTTCTTCTTAAATCTCTATAGACATTACTCTAAGGATTTTTGTTTTTCTGTGTGGTGTTTGTTTTGGCATTTTACTTTGGGCAGGAGAAATATGAGAATACCTTGGCTTTTGTTCATTTAAAAGCTATCCCTGTTTTATACCTGGATTTCTTTTTTTTTTTTTTTTTTTTTTTTTTTTTTTGAGACAGAGTCTCACTCTGTTGCCCAGGCTAGAGTGAGTGCCGTGGCGTCAGCCTAGCTCACAGCAACCTCAAACTCCTGAGCTCAAGGGATCCTCCTGTCTCAGCCTCCCGAGTAGCTGGGACTACAGGCATGCGCCACCATGCCCGGCTAATTTTTTTTTTTTTCTATATATATTTTTAGCTGTCCATATAATTTCTTTCTATTTTTAGTAGAGGTGGGGTCTCGCTCTTGCTCAGGCTGGTCTCGAACTCCTGAGCTCAAACGATCCGCCCACCTCGGCCTCCCAGAGTGCTAGGATTACAGGCGTGAGCCACCGCGCCCGGCCTATACCTGGATTTTTAAGCACTTTTTGTTGCAAAGAGGAGAATGCCTTTTTTTTACCTATAGACCCAATTGGAATTTTAGTGCAAGTAACTTTATCACTTACACACCTCAGTATGTCTTTCTTTTTTTTTTTTCTTCTCTGCATATACCTTTTTTTCATAGGTTGGATCTCATCTCTCCTATTCTATATATAATATCTTTCTAGCCACTTTGTGGTTTTTCTATTTTTCTTTTTAATGATTGGAGAGACCTTTAATCTTATCCTCTTTCTGATTCAGGTCACTTTTAAAGATCAATATCTCTGATTTTTACTGTCTAACTTTCTTTAAAACAGAGTTTCTTAACCCCAGCACTATTGACATTGCAGCCAGATAATTATTTGTTTTGGGTGGATGTCCTGTGTGTTATATAATATTTAGCTTCATTCATAACCTGTACCTACTGGAGGATAGTAGTATTCTTTCAGTTGTGACTATCAAAAATGTCCCCCAACATTGCCAAATATCCCTAGGGGGAGAGGTTGCAGAACCATTCTCAGTTTGAAAACCACTTGGTTAGAATTTAAAAGTATTTTTGTTTCTTACCTTCTTTTTATATCAATCTTCATCTAAGTCTTTGCTTTCTCTGGCTTCCCATTCTTTTTACATTGATGTTGTAATCACTTTGTTTGTTTGTTGCCTAGCCAATATTTCTATGGTGGGCTTTTCTTAGGCTCCCATGTCCATTTCTTTCCATGGCCAGGTAAGGAGACATGTGCAATCTGTAATCTGTAGTTCATGTGTAATATAAAAAGAGAACCACCAGAGTATCAAGTACTTCAAGATTTCCCAGTATCACCTCCTGTTTTGCATTGTTATCAGGGATAAGAGGATAACAATATGTCTAGCAATACAGTGTCTCTCTTTTCAGATCACAGTATGCTTTCAGTCCTCTTGGTTCAATTGCATATTATATAACCTCTATCTCCTCCCTCTCCCTTTCCGCCCCCCTCCCTCCTCTTCTGCCTTTCCCTCTCTCTTTGTGTGTGAGAGAGTAGCAAGAAGCATCATACAAATATTTGATAGTTGAAAAGTAATCAGAGCTATTAAGTACTTACTGTATGTGAAATCATAGTCTAACTCTGCCGTGTGTACTGCCACATGTAAGCATCACAACTCTCTGAAATAAGTACTATCATCATTTCCATCTTAGAGATGAGAAAATTTATATTTAGCTTAAGTAAAATGCTTAAGCTGGCACTATAAGTGGTGCTGCTAGTATTTATCTCAGACTCCTCTGACCCCAGATACTGGGGCCCTCGCTACCATGTTATTTTGCACAATAATTTATTTAGGCCCAGGATATAGTCACCATGAGGTAAAGGTGAGATGAGGATAAGGAGGTGTGGCTACTTAGTTCTATACTTAAATAGCCTTCTTGGACCTCCAACAAGAGCTAGACAGTGCAATTGTTAGAGCAGGAGACTAGGAGACAGGGCTGAGACTGGAGGAGGGGCTTGAAGATTGGGCGCAGGTGTTAAAGTCAACAGCCCTCAGGCAGAAGCTAGCTAGAGGAGCTGATGATCATGGGCAGGAACCGGCTTCAACTGGCTTGTCAGCTATCTCCATACATGAACTTTGGCTAATGACAAAATTATTTACTTTGCAGTTTTAAAATTTCTCCACCTTGGAAATCACCATGACAGTTCTGAGACAACCATGTAAAGTATAAAAATGTGAGGGAACCCAGTTCTAGGAATGACTACCCAAACTCTTAGTAAAAGCCAACCCCTTAGCCTTGAATATTCCTCCCCTCAATTCATAAGACTTCAAAAGACCAAAAACCACTTCCTCTCAGGACAGGTGCTCTGTTACCTGCTCTCTTTTTCTTGAGCATGTACTTTCACTTTCAGTTTAAAGAAAAAAAAAAGCTGTTGCTTGACTTACATGGTGCCTCTGAAATTCTTGTTTCCCGATGATCACCAAGAACTTGGAAAAACCTCTACTCAGAGGTCACTAACACAATGAATCAAAGGCTTTTGTTACCTTTTTCCTGGGTAAATGCATGTTTTATCTCAGGCAGCACCCCATAGGCAAAGCATAATCTTTTTTCAAGTCAAACTTATTGGTTGCATCATTAGAGGAGACCCTTCCCATATTTTGGTCTGAGTTCTCTTTTGCTCTTAAATTCCAGACGTTTATTGGGTGTTCATAAATTATATAATTTTGTTGGTATTTTTATGGGAACTTGTAAGAGGCTCTATTTAGCGATAGCATGTATATTAAAATGTTAACTAGATATCTAATATTTAAATGTTTTGAAAATTAATGTCTTTGAGCACCAAAAAAATAGTGATCCAAGAAATAAATGCATGTATTATGTTTGATTAAATTAATATAATTAAATTTTTATTAAACATGTTATATTTTAATAAAATAATAAATGATTTTTAAACGGGCCCTAGATCAATGTGGGAATAGTTTTCATAAATCTGGTTGGGAAATTCTGGTTCCTAAGACTAATCCATTGTCACAGGGCAGCCCTTATATCCTACTTTGGCTCAAGAGTTATAAATACACATGGGAAACTGAATGAAGATTTTCAACTTCTCATCCTCTGACTGAGTGACATTTATATTTTAAAATGTCTCTTTTCTTATTTTTAACAAGATAGTCAACTTGTAAAAATAATTCTTCAACTTTGTATCTGTGCAATAGACTTACATTTTTTCCAGAGAACAAAATTTCTCACAGAATAGCCATAAAGGAAGCTCCCTGAGCTATAGTGGGATGAAGGATAAATTAAATCCCAATCCTGGAAAACCAGTTTTCTATTCTATGGCACAGGGTTAAAGCCAGAGCATATCTCTGCCCCTGAGCTACATAATAGGATACCACATCAGAAAGCCAACAGGGCACTAGTCTACTTATACCCAGAAATTGTGTTCAATCCCATTTAGTCTCCAGAGCATCTGATGCCCATTGCCTCTTCTTCATGGCTGATGAAATCTTGGTTTTGTTTGGGATAGCAACATGCCTACCCCACTTACGCATTATAATTAGTCCAAATCAGTCTTAAATGGCAATATAGGATACTTCTGGCTAAGACCTATGGAGAAGTCACTGAGAGTCATTTCTGAGAAAATGTTTCTTTCCTGATTCTGGTAGGCAAGGACAAACTTAATGAGTATAGTTCCTGGCCCTTACTCCCCCCACTCACTGCCCATGAGGTTAGGGCATGGTGCAGCCCTCTTTGAGTATTAGGCAAAACCATGAGTCTGAGAGCCATTGACCGAAAATATTGGAAAATAAAAATAGTAGAAGCCTCGGTTTCTACCCTGAGCAGCCAAGCAAACACCAATATCTCACCCCTCAAATCTCTTGCTGTTTGTAAATAACAAACCACTGTGTTCACATCCTGCCAGTCAGATTTACAATACTTGCAGCAAAACAAGTTCCTAATTGGTATGGTTTCAAAGATTTCTTCTCTGTCTCTATCTTACTTTTGAACTTTAGGGATGACTTCTGCATGCAATAGTGGAGTATTAAGAAAGAAGGAAATTTGAGAGAGTTGTAGCTAGTTTGTAGGATAAAACATCCCTGGAAATTTTTGTTCTATGAGGAAAGCTTCCCCTTCCCCACTCTCAAAATCGATAATTTTGAGAATGGACACTTGATTTTCATTATCCATGGTAATTATGTCCTGTACAGCATCTAATGAACACTGAACTAGTGGATACTGAAGTAGTGCTCCTAGGGGATATATAAATACATATACATAAGCATATATATAAATACATATACATATATGTATGTATGTATATACACACATGTACACACACACTCTCCTATAGATTAGACTTTTAAATCCTAAATACAACTCATCCTGGTAAATTCTATTTTCTTTATTTTGCAAAGGAGAAAACAAAGTTGAGAAGCTTTAAGTTACTTGCCTGAAGCTGTCCCACTAACAGGTGAGAAAGTTGAATTCAAATCCCATCCCATCCAACTGGCCCTGAGCCAGAGCTTCTTGAACTACGCTGCACTACCCCCAACCTTCTCCATCCCCTAGTCATCTCTGTATCAGGCTGAACGCAGGACATCATCTTCACTGATTTCAGCTAGGAACATGGCAGGGGATGGGAATTAATTTTTTTACTGCTCTGACCATGTCTGTGAATGATGGCCATCCACAAGTATCGATTCTAGAGTTACGAGTAAATGTTAGTGAGTAGGCAAATTGCAAATAGAGAATTCCCAAATAATGAGAATCCACTGTAATTGTGTCTTTGTTCTTTTCTTAGTAAAATGCATCTGGTTGTACCCATTGTGAATGTCTATGCTGACAGTTTTGCTCTTTAAGTGTAAGCTGACTTCCAATCTGCTTCTCTTGTGTTTCCCTTTAGCCTATATACCTGGATACATGAAAACAGGTGCTCATACACATAGCACACATGTAGCCATATAATAGCCATACTGTATCGTGTTCTGTAATACATAAATGTGCCATTCAATTACTCATTGACCCAATAGACAAAGCAGGAAGTATATGAAAGAGTCAGTATCTTCTCTACTAAAAGGTAGTAAAAATGAAACATCATGGTGCTTGCTCAGAGGTGAGGGGTGATATGAACAATGACTGTACGTGGGCCAAGTTTTCTTTGGGGGGTTATGGAAATGTTCTAAAATTAGATTGTAATAATTGTTGCATCATACTGTAAATATACTAAAGTTATTGAATTGTGCATATTAAATGGTAAGATTTTGTGCTGTATAAATTATAGCTCAATAAATCTGTTAATAAAAACAACAAGATGCATCAGCTACACATGCACAGAACAATGGGAGGACCTATCTTCACTGGTCAGGAATTTACACTTGCTGAGGGTTTTCCACGCACAGTTGCCATATTCTTGTGCGACTTTATTACTCACCTGTCACAGGAAAGCTGTAAAACTCTGTGTGCCGGCATGTGTTGGAAATGTCTATTAACTTGTCAGCAAATGAAAAGGGTGAAGGGTTTTCATCTCTGCAGATGAATTGGAACAGGTGCATCATGTCTCTGAGATTGCTAATTAAAACTGCTCAGGACTTATATTTATTTTACATGAAAAAGAGTTTTACATGTGTTTGAAAACTGTATGGAAATATAGCTTTTATGAATTTGACTATACAGTCAGGCTTTATTTCTGCTTTATATCACTTCACGAATAAAACCCTTGCTAGGGCATTTCTCACTTTTGGATTAACTGGTTTGTTTTATATTCCACATGCGCATATAGCAAATGTAAGCTATATTTATTACCAAGAGGATCTGAATTAGTTTGGGCATGAATATATGCTTTCAATTTGTGCCATTTGTATTCGACTCCATGAAATGACACTGATATATTTTTGTACATAATCTTTGAAGAATCTGAGGCTCTGGCCCTTCCAAATTCTGTATATTTCTTTATTCGTAGCTCAAGGAAAGGGAAGTAAGGTGCATGGAAAGGAAAAGGAACAAGCACATGGCTCTATATTTTACATTCTTGAAAAGAGCCTGAATCTGAGTGTAAGAAAGCTTGTATTTGAAGAACTTATGAAATTTTAAACACGTCACTAAGCCTATCCATCCCTTAGATACTTAATCTCTTAAAGCTAGCTCAAATGTCACTTCTTTCACAAAGCTTTTAGAGATCTCTTTAGCTGGAATCAATATTTCTTTCTTCTACCCTCCCATAGAACTATTGCACCACGAGCGTATTGTACAGCATATAGGAGGAGGTATGCAGAGGGTGGCAAGTTGAGAGACAGTGCGGTACTGTGGTGAGGGTTTTGATCCAAAGTCAGAGTACCTGGGTTGAAATCCCAGTCTTATCACTTACAAGCTGTGTAACCTTGGAAAAGATTTTTTAAATTTCTTGTCTACAAAATTCAAGTAATAATCGTATTTGCCTCACTTGTTTTTATTTTGTGAAGGTTAAGTGGGAGAAGTCAAGCAAAACACTTTGAAGAATGTCTGGGAGGAAGTATTTAATAATCGCTCCAGAAACAATGGCTGGTTGCTATTATTTATCAGGAAGGCAGGGTAAAATAGTAAAAAAGATTTTGAAAAAGGAAAATTAGGTTGAGTTCTAATTCTACCAGCGAGCTCTGTGATGTGGAAAATCAGTTAACTATTTGAACAGTAATTCCTTCCTGTATAATGTAACTTAGCTCAAATAGGGGTGATAAGGACCAAATGCAATTGAGTGTATGAACATGTTTTATAAGTGTCAAAGCACTATTTAAGTGTTAGAGATTATTTGGAGGAAGCTGAGTGTTCAAAAGATAATATATAATTTGTAGCCTATTAGAACTGTATTTAAATTTTGGCATTATCATTCACTAACTTTGTGGCCTTAGTAAATTACTTGTCTCTGTCCATCAGTGTCTTCACATTAATGTTAAGATAGGATTGTTATTGTAGGCATTAAATTAAATAGTATTTTAATTGCTGGGTCCATCATTGAGTATATAGCAGGAAGCAAATCACATAATGTCTTTATCGCAATTTATTTCGTTATTTGTACATATGTCTGTCACTGATCTCCTGGACTCAAAAAGTGCACAGTACTCTGTTTTGCACACTCCAGAACCCTTCAAATGAATCAACACAATACAAAAAGACTTCAGCCTCAGTCTTGAGTTGCTTTCTAAGTACTGGAGCTGCAGCTCACCTACCAGGTTTAGACAGAAAACTGATAGGTTCTGGAATAGGTTTGCTTTGTCATACTTGAGGTTTCATACAGGAATGAAATGAATCATCAAATACAAAAGAACTGTGACAATTTCCAAGGCCTTTAATATAAAGATATTTTATTGTACACTGGTTGTTCCTATTTCAGGGCAGAGATCACTCCTTCCTATTATCTGGCTTGCCCTGCACTTTTCTTTAGACTGGAGTTGCATGTGATATCATCAACAGAATTCCCTGGCACCGTGTAGGCCATGGCAGGAACATGCAGTCTGCTTCCTCCTGCAGCCGCCATCTTGAAGAAGGAAGGGCTTTGGTACCCCAGCTGGCTTGCTCCAATGTAATCACTACACCGCCAGTGATTTCAGGGGATCTCTAGCTTAAGGTTATCAACACGACTCCTTCCTCTTGCTCCTCAGTCCCAGTGGTTGAGAAGTGATGTAGGGAAGAGGCCAAGCCTTGCCTGAAATGGTTCTTACGTAGCTAGCTAGATTCTGTCCCGGTGCCTGCCTGCACTTAGCAGGCTTAGGAAGCAGGTGGAATGTGGAAAGGGAGATCACAGAACTTGGAACTTGTATTTAGATGGGGGAATAAGAAAAAAAGATGTGACTCATATGTCAATCAGGAAAAAAAAAAAACATTCAATTTCTCTACATAATTGTCATGAGAATAGACAGCAACCACAAGGTCTTGACTGACAGTGGAATTATCTTAGACCCAGCTCCAAGTAACCACTGGTGGCCTCCTAAAAGCAGCTCTGCAAAACCAAAGATCACTTCTGCCTGCCTTTCTGACAGCTGTCCCAGGGTTACTTATTCTTGTAAAACCTTTTCCATGCCAGATCTGCCAGTTACCCACAGCCCCAGCCCTCAATGCTCAGCAAAAATAGAAAACAAATGAAGAATTATTCACGTAGCAGAAAGTATTTAATGGCAATGGCTCTTTGTGCCAATAGCTTCATCCCAACCAATTTGACCACTGGCTGATGTTAATAGAACAATGGAATGAGAGTCAAAAAGTAAGAAAATAAAATTTTTTAAAAAAAGGAAAAGAAGAAAAACTGCTACACTTAAGTAATATGGAAAAATCATGCAATCAATTCAATCTCAACTAGTACACCCACATCTTTTTGGAGCAAGAGACCTGGGTCGTATTCAAAGTCTTGCTTATACGTGCCCACAGGAAGCAACATTATAAATATCCCCTGATGTACCTTTTTTGAGCAGCTGGCTAAGCCCAGGGAGTATGAAGCATTAAACATTAATTTTCCCACCTTCTGGCTCTTTCCTGCTCTGTGTCCTCTCCTTTTCTCTCACTCTCAAGGCAGAAGGAGACTGGAGTCTGAGTTGTACTGTGGAAAGACAAAAGAGTTTCCGCAGCTTGCAGCTTATTCCATCCAGGGAAGCAGCACAGACTTCAGGTGCTCGGGGAAGCCATCTGTAGCTCTTGAGGCGATGAAACAGGGCTGAGAACGCAGTGCTTTCTGGCCACTCTGCTTCCAGCTGGAAAGACCACTGAGGAAGCCACTCTTAAAGCACTTTCTGCAAGATTGCCTCCATCCGTCCCATCTGGTGTTTTCCAGTGATGGAGAGCTGCCTGGATTGTCCCAGAAACCGAGCAAAGGGCTGCCAGGGTTCCCTCCAGAGAGGCTCAGAAATGGGAAAGGAGCGAGGACTTATGTTTCCAGGTGAATCACAGAATGCTGGCCTCATAACTGTCATGCGCAGGCAGCCTGAGCCTGGGGCCGGAGTGGGGCTCAGGCACAGGTCTGGGGCGGGTGGCAGGGCATTGTCCTGGGGGGACTGGGGGAAGAGAAACTGAAACACACGGAGCTGCTTCTAAAGTATGCAAGCCTGAGACCAAACCCTACTAGAGGAAATCACAGAAGAAAACACAGGAACTTTTTGCTGAAAACTTGGATATGTGAATAGCAGGGCTGAGGTGAAATAGAAATCTCAAAGGTGTTCAGAAAAGAAAGTGTGATAATGCCCCGGAGAGTGTGAAAAAGAAATGAAGAGGAGCTGAGGAGAGAGACAGGAAAGGGAGCCGGGAAGAGAGGGAGAGGTGCTCACCTGCGTGGCTCGCGCTGGGGAGACGGTCCTTCATCTCCCTGCCCACCATCTATCAAGGCACGTGGGAGAACAAAGGCACGGTGTGCTCTTTGTGTGATTTGTATCACTTTTTCCAGCGCGTTCCGATTGAACCGAAGCCTCCGTGTGGCACGCTGACAATGCCCTTTTCCTTCCTCTCATCTGGCCTGCTCTCTAGACTTGTCATTATTTTCCAGGCCCTACATGTTGGGTCTCTTTCATCTTTTCTCAGAAATGATTATCGTCAGGCCTGTTATGTGAAAAGCTATGACATAGCACGTAACATCCGAGCCCTTTCAAATGGACCTCCTTGAAAAATTCATTCTAATACTAGACAGGGACCTTCTGGGTTAATGTGTGTTTTATATTATTATCACAGGATGAGTGGGAAGGCAGCTCCAGGGTACTCACCTGTGGGGCCCTGGGAGAAAGAGGAAGGGAGAAATCTGAGAGCTGAATATGAAATTACCATATGATCTGGTTTATGCATTTTTGGAGAATAAACATCTTTGTTTCTTTTTCGAAAACTATATATAATTTACTTTTAATAATGACTCAAGATGTTTTACAAAAACAAACAAAAAAAGACCTTGTTAAATAATAGGCACAGGTAATAATTAGAATAACACAGATGGAGAAGGATATAAATATACTAAAAATCTAAACTATTATAGTAACAAATCATTGTGTTTAGCTTCCTGGTAGCCAAAGCAAAAATATTATAAGACATTTAATTATTAATGGCTGAGAAGTAGCATCATGTTTAATGAAGGGAAACAAGTATTGTTCTGGAAGTGAGTTCTAAAATATGCTTTACTGTATTTAAATACCTTTATTTAGATATATAAGCATGAGGAGTGAACAAAGTCTTTGGAATTATTTGTGTGGGTGGCTCTGAGAACAACCCTATCTTTACAAACACGCGCTCATGTGTTTGTGCATGTATGCAAAGGCACCTAGAGCACAATGGTGTCCTGCTAGAGAAAATTACATCTCAGAGTTAGCTCGGGGGATTTTTGAAAAGATGTCAGCTCTCCCCACCCACCAGAAAAATCCTGATTGAAAGAGTATAATTGTAAGGGATCAGTTCTCCAGAATACAATTGAAATAAACTTTCCCCTTCTATGTCCCTCCCTACAAGAGAATCTCTGTCGGGAGAAGTGGAGAAACACAGCAGCCACTGGAACAGCCTGGCTGCTCCTTAAACCAGGCAGGCAGGATGTGCAAGATATGTTTGACCTTCTCAGAATACTTTCAGATATTACCCATATCCTGTGTTCGTTCTGTCTCACTAAGGTGTGCAATATCCTAGTTTCCACCTCACTGCCCTGACCACTATAACAATGTATTTTTTTCTGAGATGCGCATCTCTAGTTTGACTCAAAAAGTTCTTGTTTTTAAGAACGGAAGAGTACAGAGAGTTTCTTCTTTCTTTAGATGGTCCTTTAAGGTAAATCCTCTTCTCTCTCATGATTTGAGTGGAAAATTTAGGGATGCTCCATCCCATCACTACGAGGCATTTAGTAAAGCTCTGAAAACCTAATCCTAGAATTCAGAGCATGTGAACAAAGGATGTGAAAGAGCATTCAGGCCACGATTTAATACTGACTATTTACCATTTGTTGATGTTTCCTAAGGGCCAAGAATGTGTAATTTTACCCAAAACCCCTACTATGAGACCAATATTATTTTCCTTGTTTTAGAGGTGAGTAATCAAGCTAAGGATGGGAGAAACAATTTCTCCATGTATCATACACCAATTGGATGATAGAGAGCACTTTGGTCATGTGCTCCTTTCAAAACCTGTTCCCAGAACCATTGTATTACCCAAGTTTCAGGCTTTCAGGAGCACCCTTGAGTCAGCCATAGGTCTGTCCAGAAATTATTAGACTAAACTTGGGCTAACCCATGTATCCCTTTTGTGAGTCATGGTCCACCCTGTCTCCTTCAGGATTTCACAACAGATACAACCTATTTTGGAAAAAACTTGAAAGCAAAGTCAAGGGCATTATCAAATCTGAAACCATGTTCCAAGAACATCTATACTCATCATCAAAGAAAATAGAGCCCTACTCATGAAGTTCATTTTTCAACTTGAGAGTATCTATAGGTAGATAATAATTTTGCTGCTGGAGAAGCATGGACCCTGGCGCCATAGTGTCCATGTCCAAACTCTACCCTGCCACTTGTCAGCTGTGTGACTTTGCCCAAGATGCTTAATAATAGCTGTATGCCTCAGTTGCCTTTTCTATAAAAAAGATTATGACAATAGTGCCTATGTCAGAGATTTCCTGCAATGATTGAATTTGCTCTTATAGGTATAGCGTTTATAAAGTACCCAACAGAGTAATCACTCAATACGCTAAAGTTATCACTATTTTTAGTTGAAATTAATCCATTTGTCACCTTCTTTGGACATCACATTCGTCATGTTCTTTTTCTCACAAACCTGCATTTTAGGAAAGACCAGTGAGTCCAGTGACACCTGAGATAACAATTAAAATGACCTCCCTTTCAGAAGTCACAAAATGCAAACCTTTACCACATGACAAAGGAAAACTCTACTTACCCTTCAAACATTGCTGTGCCTTCCGGAACATAACTCAGAGCATCTGAATGAGGGAAACTTTCTCCCTGTATCAATCTCTCTCTTTCTCTCAGTCTCTGAAACAAACACATATAATTTCTTAAGAGATTTTTTTTCCGTATCACAGTCTCCTTTTTTATGTTTTCCAATTTTAAATTTAAAAGACTACCTGTGCTGGAAATTGTTCAGTGATGTTGATTTATGAGAGTTATGCAAAAAAGGACAGTCTTACTGATGCACATATCTATTTGCCAAGGCAGCAGTGATTTATAAAATGACAAGCTAGTGACACTCAAATAAAGGCAGCTTTCACGTGGCAAGTGTAAAGGCAAAAAGAAAATCTGCTACCAGTTGAGTGACAAACTCTTTTGCTATTTTAAGAAGAGTATAAATGCCACCCTAGCTTCAACTCTATGTCCACCCTCTGGAGACTGTGCTGTCTTTGATGGGGTTCCCATGGTGAGCTTGTCTTTCCTGCCCTTGATCTCTGAAAATCAGTGTCAGGTTGAGGTGGCCTGTCGTTTTCTTATCACTGTTTATTGGCCTGTCATCCATGAACTTCTCTAAGCTTTATTAAAGCTCTATACATTTTTTACATTTTTCCATCTAGATGACCTGCTGGAGAAGTGGTATATAATATCAAACTGCTTCTGTTTGTCCCACAAGAATGTATTTGACATTTGAAGATGTGTTATATGAAAATTAGCCTGGGGAAATTAGACTATGCTTATTAGATTTTTGGTCCATCATCTAACCCCTTAGCCTCAATCATTATTGGTGTGGTTTCATATTGAAGCTCTTTATTTCATCTCTCAAATCAGCTATCATCCCAGAGTAGTCTTTCTTTCCTGAGACTCAAGGTAGCAGACCACAGGCAGGAGTCCCAGTATGTCTCCAGGACTTGCCCTGACAATACCATTAGACAGGATGGCTACAGGAGCAAATTGATCAAGCACTGTGAGTAGTGAAGTATCCTGGCCTTTCCTTGACTACACAACATCACACATATTGAATGGAAGTGCATTGCACAACTGTTTCTACCTGTCATTTCAGTTACAAGTACACTCTTGCATTCTTTCCACTTGTGTTTGTCAGGATAGACTTGGTTATAGCCACAATCACAGTGGCTTATGTTAATACACATGATTTCTTGCTCATGCTGAATATTCGCAATGGGTCAGTTGGGGCTCTGTTTCATGTCATCTTCACAGTCCTTCCTAGGACCATGTGAATGGACTAACCTCTCTCTTGACTCTTACTAGTCTTGTGGCAGAAGGAAAAGGAATTATGGTCAACTATGAAAATATCTACTCAGAGGTGACATGCACCACTCAGCTCATATTTTTTTAGCCAAAGCAAGGCACATGGAAAATATAGTTTTCCTTTCAGAAGAAGCACCACTGGGAGGAAAAATGAAATATTTTCTATATCAGAGATATAGAAAATATCAGAGATATAGAAATATCTATATTAAAGAGAAAAGATCCTTGATACTATGTTGAATACTCAAAGAAGCAGGAATAAGGTGCGTACTGCAACACTCTAAAACTGAAGTGTCTGTGTGAGGGGTTGATTGGGAAAAGCTAGTTTGAAATGAACAGAAAAACTGGAAATTTCTAGAAAGAAGGAGAAAAGCAATAGTACTGATTTACTGCATCCTTATTAGGTTTACAGGTCAGGAATTTTGGCAGAGCAAGAAAGAGATAATCACTAGTTTAAACGGTTAGACCCTCAGAGAATCTTCCCAAAATAGTTTTTGTAAAGGGTGACAGGTATCAATAAAATCAGAGAACCTGAGCTGTGCTTGAAGTCAACCCTTCCCCTGCCTGAGGATCAGAAAATAACAAGATTGTATTCTTCTCGAGTAGGAAATTGCCCCATGTGGTGAGTGAGAGAAAGGACCCTGGGGTGGGAGTGGGGGCTGATGGCGGAACGTGCTTTGCAGTAGGCAGACACACTGGCCATTTCCATACAGAATGGAGATTTTCTTTCCTTTCAAAAAGAAAAGCATCAACTGAGAGTGGGTGAGCATAAATCACACAGAGAGAAGGAAGAGAACACTAATAAATGGGAAAATGAAGGAAGTTAAGGAGTCAGAGGTGAGCAAAGAAAATCGGATTCCAACCAGGATAAGAGAAGCAGGCACACCAAAGCCTGCAGTACTGGAAGATCATCAGGAACCAAGCAAAGGAGAATACTTTTCTTTTTAACTGATAAGTCTTCGTAGTGCTAAAAGAGCATTATGAGAAGTGGTGAGATTAGCAACATTAATTTCTCAATTCAACAGACATTTTCAAATCTTTCTATGGAAGGCTCTGTGACATGTTTGGGGAATGGAAAGTTGAATAATGCACAGAATCTGACCTCAATGAGCTTATATTGTAGTAGGGGCAACAGCTGCCTGTTTAGGCAATTCATTACTATATGATTTAGCACCGAGAGGACTACATGCAGGCTGCAGAGGAGTGGCACATAAGCCAGAGGTAGAAAAGTAGGGAGGAAGATCAAGAAAGATTTTCTGGGAATGGTTAAGCTTGACTTTCCTATTGAAAGATAACTAGGACTTACCTAGATGAGGGTAAGTTGGAAACATTGTACCTGGAAGGACAAAGAGCAAATGCAAGTTCTTAGAGATAGCAGGGGCATGTGACGGGAGGTCATATTCAGGAAACTCACTATAAGACCCCTGTGGCTTAAGCTGGTAGAAATGGGGGAATGGTGACAGGAGAGAACTCAAGTGTGAATCACAGACGAGGGTCCTGGTATCGAATCTACCACTGGTCAGCTGGAAGTTGAGCCAAGACTTAACTTCTCTGGGCCTCTGTTTTCTTTGTGGCCAAAATGCTAGTGTTGAATTAATGATGTCTAAGACTCATTTCATTTCTAAAATTATAAAAGGTCTAACTAAAGAGTTATTAGTAGAGAGCTAGAGATCTGGTAGCACTTTTTAAATTAGGTGTTAGAACAAAGGGATTAAGAAGAGAGATGCTGTGTCCTAAAGAAGAAAGGGGCTCCAAGGTTGCCCTGGTCATTTTTCCCCAACTTCCCACACTCAGCGTTGCTTCTGTCCCCTTCCTGAAGGGATTGTGATTGGGAGCTTATTACCACTGAAGCAGGCTATTTCAGTGACAGCCACTTTCATATTTGGAAAAAGCCTCCCTCAGACTATGCTGAAAGCCTGTAGATGAGTGAAAGTCATGGCAGCATCCTGCAATGGCCCCACGGGGGAGTGATGGATTTGACTGTGTGAGGGGCTGATTGCAGAAAACAGAAGCAATGGACATTCCTGCACCGGAAGAAGAAAGATGCAGCTAAGAGTAAAGGAATATGAATCACAGAGAGCGGGGAGGAAAACATGTTAAGAAATGGAAAAGGAAGTAAGTCGAGAATTTGAGATCAGGGAAAGAAGAGGAGACTCCCTCACAGTAAGGGCAGCAGAGAAAATAAAGCCTAGAGAGGAACTGGCAGGTTGGGAAGGGACCAAGGTGAAGGAGAATGTATTTTTCACCCATAAAGTTCAGTAGTGCTTTTAGAATTGCAAATATGCATTTAAATTTAATAATACAATTATGGTATATTAAATGTCAAATGACTGTTACAGAAAAGCACTTAAAATTAATACATATGCATGAGATAAATCCTTGTCTGGTTGTCAAGGTCTGAATTCAAAGTTATATAAGCCAGGCTTTTGCACTGAATTTTGTTACATCTTAAGGTTGCAAAGATCTATGAATTTCATTGGTATTTAGCAAAGAAGCATGGGCAAAGATTAGTTAGAACTGAGAGAAAATGTGGGCCGTTGGGGCAGTAAGCAGCAAAACCCAAATGCTATTCAAATCCAAAGTAAAACTGAAGGCAATAGTGGTCTGTGTCCCTGTTGTCATCATTACATCACATTACCATCATCATCATCATTGTCGTTGTCATCACTATGGATGAAGTGGCTGTTGAGGTGCCTAAGTGTGGCTCTGTGTTGTCAAGAAGTCCTTCTTTCTTTCCTTCATTTTTGTTTTCCTTTCTTCCTGCTTTTCTTCCTTGCTTTTAATGAAAAAAAAAAAGTTAGATTTATCTTTTTTAATTATTGTAATCTTATAGATGTACTTTTAATCATAAAGATAAGCAATATATGCAATAAACACACACAAGAAAGAGTGAGGGTTTCCTATCACCACCAATATCCCCCTTTCCTATCAATTCCTCTTTTTAAAGATAACCAGGTTGTGCTGTTCCAAACTTTTCCTTCAGGAAATCTTTTCTAAAAACTGATAGACTACATCCATGGGACCAGTAATTTTGATAAGAACCAAACAATGAGCAGACACAGCAAAAATACTTTACATAGATGTATTCTGTGCAGGAATGAACTCTGAGAGAGGGGTGCCCTGTCCCCATGCTTGAGGACTAATATCCTGAAAGTCTCTGCATTCTAAATGCTGAGGTCAAGCTTGTTAAACAGGATGAATTGAACAAATGCATCTACTTCTGTTCTGAAACACGAACACAGCGACAGTAAATGGATTTTCTATAAGCCAAACAGACGAAGAGTGACAAAACAGCAGCAACACAATTTTACAAGCGAGAAAACAGATGGATAGGGATAACAGACCCACAAATGGGAGATAGCTCAAATCCGAGCCAGTAGCGGGGAAAAACCAGGGGTAGGCTGATTTATATAATAGAACTCCAGCAAAACTAAAAGTTTAGGTACTAAATAGTTCTAAAAGTCAGGTACATTTGTGTTTATAGATAGCAGAATTCATTGAAAACGGCGGAGGATTTAATCATTGTGGTAGCAGGTTGAACTAAAACAATAATGTGAGAATGTCCCCCAAATTTGGCCTACCATATCACCTCAGGATCAAGTTCACCTGTAACCAAACCACACCCAAACCCCATGCTTATGAAGTTCAATCAATATCTTACTGCTTTATGCATAAACAAGAATGGGAAACCAAAGATCATGAGATAGTTATAAAACTGCTTTGGGGAAGGATTGCCTAGGAACTTCCTGTCATCTGGCCTAATGTTTTCTTGAAGGAAGGCATCCAGAAATAAGGCAACTAGATTCTTAACTCCTTTTATTAAACAATTCTTGACAATGGGAGTAATTAGACAGTGATATCCATTGGTCTTCATTTATAGCTTGAGAGGATCTAATCTACCAGTAATTGGTAGTATACCCCTTCCTTCTCCACCACTGGTCTGTACTTGAACAAAGCTACAAGCCTGGAGAAGCATAGTTTCAAGTAGACTCAAAAACAGTCTGTGGAGGCAGCAGGCAGTATTGTATTAGAAAATCCTCTTGGCCAAAGATACAAAGGCTTATCTGTTTGCTTTTATCAGCATTATAAATATCACTTTGATCTCCATTTATCTGCCTCCTATATCTTATGTCCCAATTATGTCTGAAATTATAGAAGAGTACAAGGATAATCTGTATTGTCTTTCAAAATCTCTAAAATGTCTACAGTAAGGACAAAAAGGAAATCAGAGGAAACAGAGAATATTCAGAAAACAAAGAGTATAGTACAAAATGATGACAACAGAAAAACCCAATCATATAATCTCAAGAAGTAAAGAGAAGATATGGCATGTATATAAGAAGGTTTAACACTCAGGGAAAATTAAGCATTAATTTTTAATTGAGGATTAATAAAAAGTATAAAAACAAAAGTTTAAACATCAGTACTTATTTTGGAATGTAATGCTAAAAATATATAATAAGGAGACAAACTGTCAGGTAATAAAGAGAATAGCCAAAAAAATTATGGGATTGGTCTATAAAGTAGAGAAAGTAAAAAACAGAGAAAATAGAGGGGAAATTATTAAAGAAATAAATCAAGAAAATTTTCCAAACCTGAGGGACATTAATTTCTAAATTAAAAGTACTTGTCAATATATACTGTAGTGGACAAAAAAAAAAAACGCAACAACAAAACCCAATACAAACACTCTAGCCTGCTCCAGAACTGTCACGGGGGAGTAAGGGAGGAACAAAATGCTACCTAATGGGTATAATGAACACTGTTTCGGTGATGGGCATGCTTATAGCCATGACTCATGCATTACAAAAGTGATCCATGTAACCAAAAACATTTGTACCGCCTTAATGTTTTGAAATAAAAAAGAATTTCAATTATGTTACAAACATCAGTGTATTCATCCACAAAAGTTTCATCATATTTGCTTCATATTTGCTTGTTTTTATATATAAAAGAAAGGAAATGTTTCTAATAAGGAGGAAGATCGTATATCAAAAAAAACCCACATATCTTCCTGTATTCTTCTGTCAATGAGATCAAATGCAACTAGCCCTAAAAACTAGAAATCTGAGAGCTATCTTTCACTCTACATCACCAATCAGTTAAGAAGTCTTTACTTAAACTCTAGAAACTTGGTTGAATCTAACTCCACACTTTCATTGCCATACTCTCTTCATTAAGACCCTTACTGTATTTAATTGAGATTACTAAAAATTATGTCCCAAGTGATCTTATTTCCAGTCTTGTCAACTTCCTTATCAATCCTTCCTCTAACCTGATGATAGAGGGAGCTGTCCAAAACGTCAAATAATATCACGCTCAATGTCAGTAACATCATGTTCAATGTTAATTAATTCAGCTTAATTCTAAACATTTATTGAAAGTTTTCTATGAGCGAAACATGACTGTACTATTAGTTGGTGGGACACTGGCCTTTGGTAATTTAGTGGGACAGTTAGATACATAAAAAAGTATTTATATTATAGTATATTAAGTGCTTTAATTAGAAAAATAAAGGCTTAGGGAAGCACATCAAATCATGACTAAGTTTGTCATGCTAAGGTATTCAGATTGTATTATTTAGGCAATAGTTTGTCAGCCAACGACATTAACTAATATATGCCATAAATCCAATTTAAATTGAAGTTCTTTTTTTATATATATATTATTTATTTCAGCTTATTATGGGGGTACAAAAGTTCAGGTTATATATATTGCCCATGTCCTGCCCATCCCCCCGAGTCAGAGCTTCAGACATGTCCATTCCCCAGACAGTGTGCATCACACTCATCAGTTCTATGGCAGAGATGGACTAGATGCACATCAGTCTATTTCCTTTTCCTGTGCACAAGAGGAAACATTTCCAATCCTCTCTTGCAGTAAGGCTGAGATGATGTCATTGTGTTCTGGACAATGAGAAATGTGCCAAAGGGTTATATTTTAGTATGACTCAAAATGTAATGTGTGAAACATTGCCTGTCCGTGAAGTTCTTACTGGTCCACAATGACATAAGTGTAGAAATTGAGAGGAGCAATTTAAAATTTTTATCAATTTAACACAGCAATTTTATGTGTATTGGATCTAAAATATAAAAGTGAACTTGTGTGTGTTCTTAATTTCATTTTATCGTTTCTAGTAGTAACTCATTAAGAATCACAGATATGTGCTTTTTCAACACTTAATCCTTAAAATATTTCATGAATTCCCCCATATTCTTCCTCATTCACCCTATCTGAGCAGCTGAAGTACTCTAAAAGGGTGAAATCAGAAAATGGAATAAACTTGAATTGCCAAGTCCACCAATTAGAGGAGCATTCTCAAGAAGGGCCATGTGACCCATAGTGAAATTTTCATGAATAAAGATTCAACTTTTATTGGTAAGGATGATAATATTTGGGTAATTTGTCAGAATAACCAGCTTTGAGTTCACTGACAAATGGCCAACAAGATTCTTCTCTCTCAACCTTAGCATACTTTTGCAGTCTTATCTCCAGTCATACAGACCATGAATTTTTACACCTGTATTGTTTTATTAATGTTGTTCCCTTAATCAACATTTAAAAATATTTAGCCAAGTATACTCGGAATATTGCCTCTCCTCATTTTTCTTATTATCACTTTTTGAATCTATCATTCTGAATCAAAATACAATAAAATTCAAAAACCCTTATTTATTTTTATAACTTGGCCAAAAAAAGAAAATTAAGGTTTCCAGATATTAAATATATCATAAATTGATTGTAATTAAATATGTTTTAAAAGATACTGAAAAATGTAGAAATAAAAGGAACAGGGGCCTTAATAATATCGAATACATATTTAAATTTAATACATAGTAATAATAAAAGCATTTAAAATCAATGAGTAAAAATATTACATTTGAGACATTATGTTGAAATAATTAGCTATTTGGGTAAGGAAAGAAATCTGGATCATTATTATAATTATTCCTAAGTGTTTAAATATATGATTTAAACATAAAAGTGCCAGAGGTAAATATAGGTGCCTAGATTTTTAAATCTTACCACAGAGAAGAAATTTCTAAGCATAATCCCAACACAGAGAGGAGAAAATAATTCATGAGGACTTCACATGCATTATGAGTCACTAAGGAAAGATGGAGTAATTGTGGCAACAAAAGCAAGAGCCAAAAAAGAGTCAATTTATAGATTAAATAAAAGCAGGCAAGAAACAAGTGAAAATATTTTGTTCATTCCATCAGAATTTAAAGTTCATGAAGGCAAGAATGATTTCCAGCCTGTTCATTAAGATATCCTACAACTTAGTTTAATTCCTGGGATATATTTATTTTATTAAGTGGATAAATGACTGTCTGATGGATTGAATCAATCAATCAATAATTAAACAAATACACCTCCATCTGCTATCTTGTTTTTTCTCATTAGGTTGGCATAACTAAAATATTTGTTAATATGCAATGCTGACTTAAGCTTTCTGAATAAATTTTTCAAATATCCATTTAAACATAAAATATAAAAGATTCATATATTTTGACTCAATTTCAATTATAGAAATTACCTTATAGAATATAAAGTCTACCAACATAAATGTGTATATTACAAGCTGGGATAAATATATGTGTTTGTGTATTTAAAATTATACTTTTTAAGATATTAGTGTACATGGAATCAACAAAAACTGGATGAACTAAGATTCCAAAATCAGAAGTATGTTGTAATAAACTGATGATGGTTGGCATTTATTTTGTTTCTTGGGAGCATTTGACAGTTCTGGGCATCTGCTAAGTTTAAGACAAGGAGACGAACTCCACTATGGGAAAGAGTAACGAGAAAAGCTTTTAGAAGTTACAAAAGAATAGAAAACTATTTTGGAAACTCAAGAGACTTCAAATGCATGGCTTCTTTTCTCCACAAAATATTTACTGAATGTTGATGCTAAATGGAGTCTTGGGAGCTAAGAATGATAGCCTTTAAAGGCAGAATAAAATTATCCACATCTCATTTTACTTAGGAAAAACAAAAGATCTTCCACAGGAAAGGACCTATGTCCAACACTGTCACTCTGCTACTCAAGGCATTTTCTAAATTTTAAAACTGTTTCAGAGTGGGAAGCTAAAGATATGAGCTGTAAACTTCTGAAGGTGAGGAATGAATCTCTACATTTTTCAGGGCCAAGAAGACAAACATGCTCAAGGCTTTGAATAAACAATTTTGAGAGAATAATTTCAAATTATTCACAGGAACAGAAGTAAAACAGAAAAGATTGAGGATCTTTAAAATAAAACCAAATGCAGCTAAAATTTTGACTAAACTGAGCAATCAGAGCCATACCTTGTCTACAAAACAGAAATAATCTCAGATGAAATATATAATCATAGAAGGCCTTTCCAATTCTTTTATATATAATTCTAACATATTATCAAAAATTATTAGATAAATAAAGAGGAAAGACCGTTTAAGTAATCAAGACAAGTACAAGATTATAAAAATCAACCCAAAGATGAATCAGATCAGTGATTGACAAACTATGGCCTGTAAGGCAAATAGCCTCTTTTTTGTAGATAAAGTTGTTGGATTATTTTGTTTGTTTGTTTTTTTAACAAAACCACTCTGATGTGTTAATGTATGGCTGCTTTTGTGCTAAAATGGCAGGTTAAGAATTGATGATGGTGGTCATGTGGCCCATAGTCTAAAATATTAATATTTACTATGTGGCCCCTTATAGAACAAGTTTTCCAACCTCAGAAGTAGATAACAGAGTTAACAGATAAGATTATAAAATAAGTATTAATAATATTTTAAAGAAATCAGAGCATAGCTAAGGCCTTACTACTGTGATTTTGTTTACTGACTTCTGACATTTTTGTAGTTTCTTCTTTTCTTCCTCTCTTGCTGTCTTCCTCTGTCATGTGATGAATTTCATAGTGGTATGCTTTGATTCCTTTATCTCTTTTGTGTATCCACTGCAAGTTTTATGTCTGTGGTCATCATGAGACTTACACAAAATATCTTATAGTTATAAAAATCTGTATTAAGCTGATAACAACTTATACCACATGCAAACTCTACACAAACTTCCCTTCTCCCCATATCTTATTTTATTCTTATAACAATTTACATCTTGTGTACCTACATATTGTGTACCTATTATAAAATTATTATAACTATAGTAACTTTTAATGCTTTTGCCTTTTGCTTTGAATACTAGAGTTAAAAGTGATTTACATACTACTGTTACAGTATTACAGTATTCTGAGTTTAACTAGATTCTTACCTTTACGTTGAGTTGTATACTTTCATATGTTTCCATTTTGTTGGTTACTGTTCCTTTATTTCAGTTTAAATGACTCCCTTTAGCTCTTTTTTGTAAGGTAGGTCTAGTGGTGATGACCACTCCCAGCTCTGGTTTATCTGAGAGACTTTATCTCTCCATTTATGAAGCCTTGCTGGGTATAGTATTCTTTGTTGACAGTTTTTTTGTTTGTTTATTTGTTTTTAATAGTTTGAATATACCATCCCACTCTCCTTACTTGCAAGGTTTCTGCTGAGAAATCTTCTGATAGAGCTATAGAGGGGGTTCTCCTGCAAGTGATGAGTTGTTTTTTGTTGATACTTTCAAAATTCTCTCTTTGCTTTTGACTTTTTATAATTTGACTACAATGTGCCTCAATGAGGATCTTTTTATATTTAATCAGTTTGAGGTTCTTCAGGCTTCATGGCTACAATGTTCATTTCTCTTTCCAGATTTGAAAAGTTTTCTCTCATTATTTCTTTAAGTAAATTTTCTTTCATTTTGTCTTACTCTACTCTTTTTGAGACCCATAATGCACATATGGTTGGCTTGATGATGTCTATAAGTCCTGTATGCTTTCTTTATGCATTTCTATTTTTGTTTCTTTTTTGGCTTTTGTTCTTCTGACTGTATAATTTCAAATTACTTGCTTTGAGGTTACTAATTTTTTCTTTTGCTTGATTGAGTCTGCTGAAGATTTTTATTAAATTCTTCAGTTCATTGCACTCTTCAGCTCCAGAATTTCTATACTTTATGGGTTTTATGTTTTTATTGAACTTCTAATTTTGTTCATTTTTTTTATAATTTCAGTTACTTGTCTACCTGTATTATCCTGTAGCAAATTAAGCCTTTTAAAGATTATTTTCAATTTTTTTCTCAAGCAATTTGTACATCTTCTTTTCTTTAGGGTCAGTTACTAGTGCTTTATTTTTTTCCTTTGATAGTGTCATTTTCCCCTGAATATTTGTGATCTTTGTGGATTTGTGTTGGTGTCTGCTCATTTAAAGAAGTAGCACCTCTTCCTTACTTTACAGACTTGTTACAGTAGGAAAAACCCTTTACCGTTACTCAGCCCATCCAAAGATTCTGAGTGGGTCATCTGGCAGAATGTATAAACAGGCTTGCAGCACGAGTCTTCAAGTGGGCAGCAGGTGCCTGAGTTAGTGGATATGTGAGCCTGTGGACCACAGAAATGCAAAGGATGATAAGAGATTACTATAAAAAATTATATACCAATGAACTGGATAATCTAGAAAAAACTGACAAATTACTAGAAATATAGAATCTACTAAGATTGAATCATGAAGAAATGGAAAATCTGAACAGAACAAAAGGAAGTAAGGTGCTTCAATCAGTATAAAAAAAACCTCCCAACAAAGAAATTTCCAGGACCTGATGTTTTCACTGGAGAACTATACAAAATATTTCAAGAAGAGTTAATTCCAGTCCCTTTTCAAACTTTTATAAAGAACTTAATATAAGACTTCTAAAATCATTTAGCAAGGCTGATATTCTCTTGATACCAAAGACAAACAAGGACACTACCAGTAATTTGCAGACCAATATCCCTAAAAACCCTAGATGCAAAAATCCTCAAGAAAATACTAACAAACCAAATTCAAAAGCACATTGAAAGTATCACTCATCATAATCAATTACAATTTATCCCAGGGATGCAAGAATGGTTTAACATAAACAAATCAATAAATATTATATACCACATTAACATAATAAAAGAAATAACTATGATTATCTCAAGAAATATAGAAAAAATATTCAACAAAATTAAACATTATTTTATGATAAAATTCAATAAATTAGGTTTAAAAAGAATGTGTTATATCTCAACATAATAAAGATTATATATGAAAAGCTCACAGCTAACTCTCTACTTGATGATGAAAAGCTGAAAGCTTTTCCTCTGAGATCAGAAACAAGATAAGAATGACCACTATTACCATTATATATACTATAGTACTTGATTTCTAGTCAGGGCAATTAAAGAAGAAAGAGAGAGAGAGAGAGTTATCCAGATTGGAAAAGAAGAAGTTAAATGGTCTCTGTTCACAGATGATATTGCCATATATATAAAAAATTCTAAAGATTCCACAAAATAACTCTTATAACTAATAAATATTTTTTTTTAATTTGCAGGGTACAAAATTGACAAACAAAAATTAATGGTGTTTCTATATACTATCAATAAATTATCTGAAAACCATATCAAGAAAATCCCATTTATAATAGCTACAAAAAAAACTTAGGAATAAATTTAACAGGAGAATTAAAAGATCCATATACTGAAAAAGGTAAAACATTGATGAAAGCAATTTAAGAAGGTGCATATTAATGGAAAGATATCCTGTGTTCATGGATCAGAAGACTCCGTACTATCCAAAGTGATGTACAGATTGAATGCAATCCATACAAAAATTTCAATGGCATTTTATATAGAAATGTAAAAATACAATTCTAAAATGTATGTGAAACCACAATATATCTTGAATTGTCAAAGCAATCTTTAGCAAAAGCATCAAAATTTGAGGCATCATAATACCTGATTATAAATATAATACAAAGCAATAATGATCAAAGTAGCATGGTAATGGCATAAGAATAGACATATAGACAGTGGAACAGAATATATAGCCTAGAAATAAATGCACATATTTATGGTCAACTAATCTTTAGCAAAGCTGTAAAGAATACATAAAAGGGAAAGGACAATCTCTTCAATAAATGGTGTTGGGAAAATGGATATACACAAGCGAAAGAAAGAAATTGGACCTTTATCTCACAATGTATGTACAAATCAACTCAAAATGAATTAAAAACTTAAATATTACATGTCAAACTATAAAACTACTAGAAGAAAAAGGAGAAAAAATCATCTTGATATTGGTCTGGACAATATATTTTTTTTTTAATATGACCTCAAATGTACACGCAAAAAAAGCAAAATTAGAAAATGGGATTACAGCAACCTAAAATGCTTCTGTATAGCCATGGAAACAATCAAGAGAGTGAAGAAACAACCTATGCAATGGGAGCAAATACTTGCAAATCATACCTCTGAATATGGGTTAATATTCCAAATATATAAGAAAAATAACTCCATAGCAAAAACAATCAAATAACTCAATTAAATTATGGACAAAAGACCTGTCCGATATTTCTTAGAAGAAGACATACAAATGGCCAATAGGTATTTGAAAAAGTGCTTGGTGGGGAGTGGTAACACTTGAAGGTGCTGACTCGGGAAAGGGGGGGTGGGGAAAAAAAATATGATACTATTGTTTTTAACTTGCACTGTTCACTTAATAATTTATCATGAATATTTCCCATATTATTTCATATCATTGTACAAGAAATAATGTATACATTATGAGGAAAAAATAAATAAATAAATAAATAAAAAAAAAAAAAAAAAAAAAAAAAGAAAAAGTGCTTGGCATCACTAATCATCAGAGAAATGCAACCATAATGAAATATTACCTCATACATGTCAGAATGGCAACTATTAAAAAGACAAAAGTGTTGAAGAGGATATGGAAGAAAAGCAATCTTGTACACTGTTGATGGAAATGTAAATTAGTATAGACACTGTGGAAAACATTATGGAGGTTCCTCAAAAAAAGTAAAACTAGAATTACCATTTGAAATACCCAGCAATTTCTCTCTTGGGTTTATATCCTAAGAAAATAGAATCATTGTGTAAATGAATATCAGATGACCTCCACCTAAAGGCAGAACTTGAGAAAGATTTTGAGCTAAAATTAACTGGAGAGTGGAATGGAGGATTTGGTAGATAACATTGCTAAGAAATTTCATAGAGTAGCATGAGGCATGGAACAAACTTTTAAAGAACAGTGATAAAAATAATGATTTGGAATTAAAACTGTGGGAAAAAAGAGAAAAAGATTGCATCTCCCCAAAATTTGGCAAATGTGTTGCAAGAAATAAGTATCCCTCACTTTGGAAGAATGCAAAACAAACAGAATATGCAGGACAGGTTTATATTTTTGCTATAGTAGGATGCAGAAGACAGATCTTAGTGATACCTTTAGGAATATAGAAAATGCTTTTCACCATTAAAAAAAGTGGAGGTCAGAGAGCATGCTATTTTTGAAAGATGTGAAAAAGGGAAGAATATAAGAAAGTAGGATTAGAAGAGAAGAGGTTATAGAAAAAGTGAATAAACAAATGAACTAAAAATATTAGATACAGATTGACTATTCCTAATCCAAAATCTGAAATGCTCCAAAATTCAAAACTTTGAGTGTCAACTAGATGCCACAAGTTGTCCTGAACACATTATTTTCACATGTGTGAAAAAGTTTAAGAAAGTGATTTCTTATCATAATATATATATTCAGAATCAGGAATGATGGTGATTCCAAACAAACACAGATTTTCCATAAGGATAGTTAAGATAGTGACACTTTTGCTTCCTGATGGTTTGATGTACACGAACTTTGTTTCAATCACAAAATTATTAAAAAATAATATATATAATTATCTCCAGGTTATGTGTATATGAAAACATAAATGAATTTTTTGTTTAGACTTGGGTCCTATTTCCAAGATATTTCATTATGTATATGCAAATATTGCAAAATCCAAAAAAATTCAAAATCCCAAACACTTCCAGTCCCAAGCATTTCAGATAAGCAATACTTAACCTATATAACCAAGGATAACTGAGTTTATGAGAATATCCAAATTCTTGTGAGTGGACCTTGATTATTCAATTTACAGGACACAATTTTCAATATACTTGAAAATAGTGGCACATACTAATAGAGGCATGCATGTGGGATGGGAGGAAGTGTTAACCTTTCTTCATAATATACCTCCAATCTTATGTAAATCTTAAAAGACCTCAATTACTTTGATCTGGAAGATGTGTTGGAGATCACTTACTCCCCACATGTACCCAGCATAAGAACTCTGCTAAAATATCTTTGAAAAGAAATCTTTCAGTCTCTTTTTTATGCTCCAAGCAACAGAGAACTGACTACCTCATCCCATTGCCTCTTCAATTTCAAACAATACTTATGGTTAGAAAGTTCTTTCTAATCTTGAGTCCACATCTGCCTTCACATAATTCCCATATCTTAGTCCTAATTCTGCCTGCTGGAGACAAACAAAACAAGCCTGCTTCCTGTTGCACATGACAGCACATCAAATATTTATTGACAGTTCACATGTCATCAGTGTTTTCTCCAGGCCAAACTCCCTTAGGTCCTTGTTGTCTCAGAATTGATGGAGTATGGCAACACAGATGATGTATCCTTCATTTTCAAAGCCACCAACACCTGTTTCACATACTAAATGTTAGTAAAATAAATAAAATCTTGGTAAGCATTCACACCTGGGGTTCCCTGGCATATAAGAAGACAGGTTTGCATATGCAGAAGCAAATGATTCATCTCCAAAGTCATACCTACCATACTGATAGGCACATGCTCCACCTTTGCTGTACAAGCAGCAAATACACTTTACACTCCATGTGTATATTGGTTTTAAAGAATTATAATTTCATGATTATTAACTACCCATTATAAAACACTGATTTTATGAGCACTGTAGGTCAAGTGAACTGAACCAAGATACAGCAAATGTGTTTAAAGATCATATTCTGTCACAGAGTTAAGTTACATTTGTACTCCTAATTTCTACCTTAGAAAACTTGGGAGTAAAGAAGTGAAGTATGTCAGGGATGGAAAACAAATCCCATATGTTCTCACTTATAAGCGGGAGCTAAACAAAGGGTATTTAGGGTCATAAAATAGTATAATGGATAATGAAAACTAAGAAGGGGGAGATTGGGAAGGGTGTGAGGGATAAAAGTATACCTGTTGGGTACAATGTACACTGTTATGGTGATGAGTACACTAAAAGCCCTGACTTCAGCATCACACAATTCATCCCTGTAACAAAAAACACTTGTATCCTCTAAATTCATTGAAGTAAAACAAAAGAATTGCTTTAGGAGACCCAAACAATACCAAGTTTCCCCAATTAATTTCTGCTTGTTTCAGAAGCAGCCTCTGGACTCACTTGAAGCAAAAAAGGAAAACATTTCTTCTCACTAGTGAGATGAAGCATCCAGATGGGTTGAACAGGGTGCCAATTATTGGCTGTTGCCCTTCCTGCTTGCACTGCCACCATGGCTTATCACCACATGATGCAACTCTTACCCAACCAACTAGCTAACTCCAAGCACCTTTTCTAAATAGAGCACCATGTTAAATGCTAAGGTAGATTCAGCAGGTGTGTATGACACTGTCACTTCTTTAGCATTCACAACATAGTTGAGGGGATAAAACTAAAATTTCAGTATGATTAACATAGAGTGATCAATAATGGCATGCATGAAGGAATGAATACTGACTTAATGCTAATATATACATTATACATTTAATAATAGAGCTGCATGTGTATTCGGGTTTTGCTGTATATTAGCAACATGGCCCTTGACCAATCATTAAACATTTGTAATCCTACAGCAGGGGGATCAAAGTGAATTTTGTATTCCAATATTAAATGGCCACACTTTCAACTTTTTATTTAACTTTCAAGTGTCATGGGATATCACTGATTTTTCCCTTCCTCTTGAAAAAATTTCCATAACACCATACTCCTATTCTTCTACTCCATTGGCTGCCCCCTCACAGTACGTTTTTGCTATATTTTCTGTATCTTCTATATTTCTCAAAGTTGGACTGATCTAAGACTTGGTGTTAGAACATCTTCCTTTCTCCAGTTATATTTATTCTGTATATAATCTTATCTGGTATCACAGATTAAAATATTATCTATATGTTAGTGATTCCCAAAATTGTAACTACAGATCTCATCTTCTCTCTAAGTTCCAAACCTTTTTACTAATTATCTTCTTTACATATTTTACTTGAATGTCTAATAAACATCTCAAGCTAAATATGTCCAACTCAGAAAAATTGATTTTCCCTCTTTAAAATCTGTTTTCTCCTCAGTCTTTCACTTTAAGTAAATACAATGCTATCCACAGAGTTCCTAAAGCAAAAGATACAGGCATAATCCTTGAGTGATATTTTCCTCCTCCCTACATCCAATCTGTCAGAAAGTCCTGTTTGACTAGGCTTCCAAAACATATCCCACATCAGTAACTCCCTTCTGTCTTCGCTATTACCATCCCAATCCAAGTCCTGATTCATCTTCTCTCACCTGGACTAGATCTTCTAACTAGTCCCTTTTCTTCTACTTTTGTCCCATACTATCCATTTCTCACATTTTAGACAAACTAATTTTTAAAAACAATGGATTAGAACCAGGCTATCTCCTGATTCTTATGATTTTGCATTTTATCCTAAAAACCCCAAACCAAATTCTTCACATGGCCTATAAGGCCCTACATCATCTCTCCTGTGGCTGCCTCCCTGACACCACCTTCTGCAGTCTCCCTTCACTTGCTGTGCTCCAGCCATACTGACCTCCTTGAACATAGTGAGGCTCATTTGGCCTTGGCACCTTTGCTCTGCCTGTCACTGTGCCCTACATCTGTTTATGGCTGGTTCCTTCTTATCACCTAGGTTGCTTCTTCTGAGAAACCTTCCTTGAGTGTACAATATATGTGGCCATGAGAATGCTCTTCTCAGACTTCCAACCATAAAGAGCACAACTGACCCAGCTGTTGCATGTTGGCATCCATTGCTGTGACTGCACCAAAACCATGCCTCTCCCAGACAAGTGTGGCAGAGATACTAAGGAAGGCTCATTCTTAGGAGACACAGGACATCCCTGACAGCATCTTTGATTTGAAGATTCATGGACGACTTTGCCAAACCTTAGACTGCACAGCAGTCTATTACCCATTCGTCCAAACTTTCCCCCATTTCTTCTTCACTCAAGGTCACACTTGCATCAAGGTTTGCCAGCTCTCCCAGCCTCCCCCACATCTCTCCTATTTTCTCCCATACAGGGATTTCCCCTAGTAAAACCCATGCACTCTTAAACTCTTCTTTGTGTCTGCTTCTTGGAGGACCCAGACTAAAATAATATATATTTGATCCTGTGATATTAGTAATTTTGAAAATGTGCAGGACTGATCATAGTTTTTTAATTTGTGAATGACACACAATAATTGTACATGATTACAGGGTACAATGCGATGTTTCAGTACATGTATACATTGGAATGATCAAATCAGGGTAATTAGCATATTTATTACCTTAAACATTTATCATTTCTTTGTGATGAGAACATTCAAAAACCTCTCTTGTAACTATTTTGAAATACACAGTACATTATTAATTGTAGTCATCTTACTATGCAATAGAACACCAGAACTTATTCCTAGCTAACTGTAGCTTTGTACACATTGACTAATCTCCCCCCTTGTCCCAATCTTCCCTTTCCCATCATCTGGTAACCACTATTCTACTCTCTACTCCTATGAGAACAGCTTTTAAGATTCCACATATGGGTGAGATCATGCAATAATTTTCGTTTTGTGCCTGTCTTATTTCACTTAACATAATGTCCTCCAGGTTAATCCATGTTGCTATAAATGACAGGATTTCCTTTTTATGGCTAAATAATATTTCACCATGTATATATACTACATTTTCTTTATTCATTATCCATTGTCGGACATTTAGGTTGATTCCATGTCTTGATTATTGTGAAAAGTTCTGTAGTAAACATTAGGGTGCAGATATCTTTTTAACATACTGATTTCATTTCCTCTGGATATATATACCTAGTAGTAGGATTGCTGAAACATATGATAGTTCTATGCAATCCCAATCAAAATACCAATGACATTCTTCACAGAAATAGAAAAAACAATCCTAAAATATATATGGACCCACAAAAGACCCTGGATAGCCAAAGCAATTTTGAGCAAAAAGAACAAAGCTGGAGACATCACACTACCTGACTTCAAAACCTACTACAAAGCTGTAGTAACTAAAACAGCATTACAAGCATAAAAACAGACACATAGACAAATGGAACAGAATAGAAAGCCCAGAAATAAATCCAAGCATCTATAGCCAGCTAGTTTTCACAAAGATGCTAAGTCACACCTTTGGGAAAGAGGAAAGGGCAGCCTATTCAATAAATGATGCTGGAAAAACTGGATATCCACATGCAGAAGAATGAAACTAGACCCTTATGTCTCACCATGTATAAAGATTAACTGAAAATGAATTAGAGACTTAAACATCAGACCTAATACTACACAACTTTAAGAAGATAGGATAAAAGTCTCATGACATTGATGTAAGCAAGAATTTTTTGAATAAAACTCAAAAGCACAGGCAAGAAAAGCAAATACAGACAAGTGGGATTGCATCAAACTAAAAATCTGCTGTGCAGCAAGCAATCAAAAAGCAAAGAGACAGCCCACAGACTGAGAAAATATATCTGCAAACTATACATCTAATTAGGGGTTAATGTCCAAAATATATAAGGAACTCACATAACTCAACAAGAGCAAAAAGTAACCTGATTAAAAAATGTGCAAAATTATAGTAATCTATTGTATATTTCAAAATAGCTAAAAAGAATAACTCAAATGTTTCCAGCATAAAGAAAAGACAGAGATTTAAGGTAATGGGTATCCCAATTATACTGATTTAATCTTTAAAAACATATCAATATATTAGATTATCACATGTACTATGAAAATATGTACATCTATTATGAATCAATTAAAATATAAAATTGATTAGTTAATGGGCCAAAGTCATAAATAGACACTTCTCAAATGAAGACATACTCATGGCCAATGGATATATGAAAAAATGTTCAATATCACTAATCATCAGGGAGATGAACATCAAAACTACAGTAAGATATCATTTCACTCCAGTCTCAATGGCTACTATCAAAAAGCAAAAGATAACAAGTATTGACAAGGATGTAGAGAAAAGGAGAACCTGACAAACTGCTGGTGAGAATATAAATTAGTATCAATACAACCATTGTAGAAAACAGTTTGGAAGTTTCTCAAAAAATTAAAAATAGGACTGATCATAATTTTAAAATTGGTATATTATTGCATCATTCAGCTCCCCTAGCTAATTTGTCCCCATTTTCTGCATTCAGAGCTGGGGTTCAGAAAAAATAAATGATTTATGTTAGTGATCACAATAAGCAATTGTGAAATCAGTATATGTCTTCTAACTCCAAACTTCTTCGCTGTAATTGTCATATTCCCTCTGTACCAAGCAGAGTTTCAGAGATGCCTAAAAAGACTGAAAATTCCACCAGATCTTCATCCAATTTATGCTCCGAGGTTTTGTACTTTGCTTGTGTCTGACCCTAGGGTTATGCATTTAGTTAGGAAGGACAAAATGCTTAGCATTTTTATTATACATGACATTCATCTCCGGCAGTAACACATACACTCTTTACATTATGCAAATTCATTTCCTCATGGTCTCTCATTTTAGTGAATCAAGTCTACCAAAGGTCAATGTCTTTGTCAGCAATAGGGTGTGTGCTAGCAGTGTGACGTGACAAAAGCTACAGCCTGTTAGCAGTCATTGTCAGCAGAAGGCTGTGATCCAACCTCTCTAGCCCTGGCAGGGCCATTTCACTCTCCTTTCAGACTGGCCTAGAAGAAAGAATTTGCTTTCTTTAATGTTTGAAAGCTGAATACACTTACTGCTCCACATGCCTAGCAGACTCGCTGCCAGGTGTTTGCAAGAATCACCTTATCAAAACTTCACTGCAAAGTTTTCACTTCTTCATTCAGCTATCATTCTTGCACCAAAACTTGCTTCCTTATTCTCAGGGGAACTTAATGAACCCTAGAGAGGCTGGATAGTGCAGCCACCAGCTCTCAGACCTTGAAATATTCAAATAACAAAAGTTCTCAATAGTACCCTGCAGTGTTTGTAGTCTTTTTCTCTGAGTTTTGGATGGGCATGCCACCATTTCCTTTGGAAAAACCTGGATCTGCCAACATAACACTTATACAAACTTTGTACCATTTTATAGTTGGGTGCAATTTCATTTGATATACAGTGTACAAGCATAGCAGGAAACCATTTGTTGAAAAAAAATTAAGGAAAGAGGCTGGGTGCGGTAGATTATACCTGTAATCCTACCATTTTGGGAGGCTGAGGTGGGAAGATTGCCTGAGGCCAGTTTAAGACCAGCCTGAGCAAGAGTGAGACCCTGTTTTTATTATAAATAGAAAAATTAACTGGAATTAGCTGGGTGTGGTGGCTCATATCTGTAGTCCCAGCTACTCAGGAGGCTGAGGCAGGAGGATCACTTGAGCACAGGAGTTTGAGGTTGCAGTGAGCTATGATGATGCCATTGCCATCTAGCCCTGGCAACAAGCAAGAATCTGTCTCAAAAAAAAAAGAAATAAAAAGCTGCTATCAAAATAATAGAAAAGTACCATATATTTAAAGGATGAATATGTGGTGGTGTGGTTCTAAAATAATGATACTGATTTTCAAGTGTAGTTTTCTCATACCTCCTTACAGATTTATTCTTTACTTAATGTACATCAACTAATAACTATGTCCACTAACTTTGGAGGACACAGTGATTTTTAGATGAGATCTGGTAAAAAAAATATAAAATACCACTATTCTAAAATTATAACAAATTCAGTTTTCTGATTTCAACTTTATATAAGAGAGAATTTATTCACATAGCATTCTCTTTTGCAGAAAAATAAAACTGAAATGCAAAGAGGAGAATTAAGTTTCCCAAGATTATATATTACATTAGTGACTGACGGGGGATTACAATCCAGATTTCCTGGTACTTAGCTCATTTCTTTCTCTGTTCTCATCTTGCAAATGTCTGGCTATCATGACACAGTCTAATTGGTTTTTAACAACATAGTCTATATTCACAGATAACATGGGAAGATGGCTAGACCTTGGAAATACTGTGTTTTTGTCTTCCTAGAGATTTCCCATGGTAGCTAGATACCCCTTATTAAGAAGTTTAGGAAGATTTCTACCCTGTTTTAAGGGAGGTCGAACTTGAGTTAAGCTTTGAAGAATGGATAAAATTCAGGCAAACCAAGAGAACAAACAGTTCAAGGAATGGTCCCAGAGGAGAAAGGAGTGGAAGCTTTTGAGGAATAGTAGGCATACCACTGTATACAGGGGAGAGCTTGGCAACAAAAGGCTGGAGAATTCAGAAGGACCAAATGTGGGGCTCTTGGAAGTTTACAGCCGAGGAGATGCTGATTAAGTGTGAAGGACTCAATGAGACCTGGCCTAGACGAATGGCCAAGGCACAGGATCCATGGCAATCATGGCATTTTTTTTAAGACTCTGAATTTCTGTCCAGCTGTCTATCTGACACGTAGTAGCAGTCAGGAATTTTTCACTCTTGCCATACTCAGAGGTGAATGCATTGCCTGTGGCTTCTAAACAAAGCTGATAGTCCCACATGGGAAGGTGGTTTTTCTGAGAAGCAAGATGCACTGACTGAGCAGTAACTCACGGCGCAGACTTAGGAACCACAGACTTAGCCTCCAGAGATGTTCTGGAATATGGTCCCAGGCGAAGATAGAAGTAATATAACCTGGACTAATGCAAGAAGGAAGCTGAAGGCCATGGAAATGAGTAGGACAATTCTTAGGAAGGAAAAGAAATGGTTATATGTTCAGAGAGAGGAAACTTGAAGAGTTTAACACCCAGGGTAAGTACAAGGAGAAGTAAAAAAAATATGCTAACCTCATCGTTCTCCCCATGGTTCGACTTCTTTCTTTTGCATAAAAGGAACCAGTGAGTGCTCAGGCACCATCAGCAATTTAAAGCACATGTGGACCCAACTGAAGCATGAGGTTCAGAAGCAGATGCAGCTTCAAAGAGATTCGAAAGCTCACAAATGATGTGAGAGTGCCTTTTGCCAGCATAAAACATGTGGACAACCATCAAAACTCAGGGAAGAAACCTAAGTCTTCATATACAGGGGAAAATAGGACAGTAACTTAGGGATTTAAATTGATGTATTGAGCCCCACAGGGCAGGAAGAAATCCAATGTACTCCAGAACCAAATTACAAGGTAGAAAAGTTCAATTTACATAAATACATGGATTAACTGATCTGAGAATTGGGTTCAATTGTCACCTTTGAGAAAATCAAATCTGTCATATTAATAACAAGAGTATTAAGATGATCCTGCTATTCAAATGCTAATCACAATAAGGGCTTTTCTACATGTTATCAAGCAAAATAAAACATTTTTCAAATATAAGGATTCTGCAAACTTCATAATACCCCTAGAGCCTTATTAAAAGTGTTCACACATTTAAATAAAATTAAATTCCAGCCTAATCACCTCAGGCAGATATCTCTCCATGTGAGGTGGCTTTCCCCCAGAGTCGAATCTGAATAACCATACATGGGAGATCTTACAGTCATTTATGTCTCATGGCATTACAGATATTGAATTCAGATTATTCACCTTGCACAAATGTAGTGGTTTAATAAGCTACAGACCAAACTCACACTCTTAGCACCTAATCACTTTGTCCATGTAACTATGCCAAAGAGTGCTGATATTAAAAAAACAAACAAAACTCTCCTAGAATAAAGACTTACAACTGCAGGCAAAGTTGTCATGCCCTTTTACCTAAGCAGAATTATCAATTTATATTCGGAATACTACAACCCAGATCTTTCAGGTAGTTTGGAAATAAATGACAACCTCATTAGGCTTATATCTCTGTGCCCTCAGCTCTCACAGCAAAAAAGCCAGAGACTCGGTCCCAGATTCTGAGCTCCTTAAATATTTGCTTCCATCTTCTAGTTTGGGGATGATCATCTCGGGGTGTTCAGCAAAGTCCTGTGGATTTATTCGCATCACTGTACAAAGTGTGTCAATCTGGTAGTGAACACCAGCTGTGAAACAACCAAACTCCTAGTCTCCGAGGTTTGACACATTGGAGGTGTCATCCGTTGCAATCACAGTCCAGCTGGCTTTTCATCGGGTGGAGTCCTAGTTCCTTGCATCTTGTGTTGCCCCCACATTCGAGGGCCTTCCCTCCATCCTCCACTGCATTGTTTGCATTCATTCTGCCAACTAGGAAAGAGAAGAAGTAAGGACATCATCGTGGAGCAAGTAAAAACAGAATTGATGAACCAGTCTCTGCTACATAAAGTGACTGATTTGTGTTTAACTTTACAAAATCCTTTGTAAGAGAATGGGAGAATAATGGTAGAATATGTGACAAGATCTCCAAAGGAAATTATTATTTCAACAAAGAAATTCTAAAGGAAAACTATTTCCAGGCCGGCGCGGTGGCTCACGCCTGTAATCCTAGCACTCTGGGAGGCCGAGGCAGGTGGATCGCTCGAGGTCAGGAGTTCGAGACCAGCCTGAGCAAGAGCGAGACCCCGTCTCTACTAAAAATAGAAAGACGTTATATGGACAACTAAAAATCTATATAGAAAAAATTAGCCGGGCATAGTGGCGCATGCCTATAGTCCCAGCTACTCGGGAGGCTGAGGCAGTAGGATCGCTTAAGCCGAGGAGTCTGAGGTTGCTGTGAGCTAAGCTGACGCCACGGCACTCACTCTAGCCTGGGCAACAAAGTGAGACTCTGTCTCAACAAAAAAAAAAAAAAAAGAAAGAAAGAAAACTATTCCCCATCCTTCCATTCCGCCAGTCACCCACTTACTTACGAATTGAGCACCTATTCTTCATCATGTGTAGGAGCTGGCGATGAGCCTCTGCCACCCCGGCTCCCATGCCTAAGGGCACCTGGGGTACTGAAGGTGGGTGTGTGTGTGAGGGGCACAGTGAATAGAGGAATGCAGGAAGGCAGGAGTGTCAACAGAGATATACACAAAGGTCCTGACTCTTTTGGTTTCTCTTTTGCTTCTGCTTTAGTCATAGAAATTCTTTATAGTCACACATTAACCCTTGAACTCTCAACTCTTAACGTCCTAAAAATGGAGAAGTTTCATGGAGAGTCTTTCCAAGAAGGTATAAAAGATGAAAACGCTTAAATTGAATAAAAAATTAAATATTACAAATTATCTGGTCTGTAGGTTAATTCTCTCTAACCTAACCATCCTTTTCATGAGTATTTATTCTAAGGAAATCATTCATCAGAGACAAATGTTATAAAAATCATGCTCATCTCAGCATTAGCTATAATAGTGAAAAAAATAGCCAAAATGCCCAGTACTAAACTTACATTTACTTGATGAGATATTATAAAACTCATTAGAAAGATATTAACTTGCTACATGGAAATAGTTCTGTCACCACTTTAAAACAAGTAGACAATAAAATATTTCTTTCACATAAACTATACATGTATAATGCATACAACAAATGCAAGCAATTGCTTTATTGAGATGGTAAAATGACAGATAATTTCTTTATTCAAACTTTTTTTTTAATTACCACATCAACTTCTCAGTAATTAAAACATTTATACCATCTGTATGTGGGAGGCAAAGCATACAATTTATTATTCATTCTTTAAAATATGTCATTTCACAAATTCTCTAGCATTTATCAGCGAGAATTTTCTATTTCTGTTTCATCTTTCTCCCTCCCATTGTATTGCTTTCTTCTTAACAGGATCGTCTTCAAAATCCTGTTTTCCTCTTGCTTCCCTCCAGAACCTTCCCTCCAGAGTGGTCAGACTCCCCTTGGCCCTCAAAGAGCCGATTCCTGGACAGTGGAAAAAGCCCACAGCTGGGATGGGCTGGTGTCCAGGCATGATTTGCAATGTCTTCCCTGAACTCCAGAAGATCCATAAGCTCTGGGTCACAGGGAGCTGCTTCCTGCCCTGAGTCATACTTGAGGTAGGAAGTAAAGGTTAGAGCAACAATGATAGATGCCCTCTACAACTGACCTGAGAGTTGATTGAGATGAGGTTCAGAAAGCCTCAGATAAGGAGTGCTATCCCTGGAGTCCATTGCTTGCAGTCAAATTCTGACTCTTCCCCTTACTAACTATGGCACTGGGTGATTTATTTAAGATCTCTGTGCCTCCATCACTTCATCATATAAACAAGAAGAAGAGGAAAAAGAGGAGGAGAAGGAGCTGTTGCCTCAAAGAGTTGGTATAAGTATTAAATGCAAGAACAATGCACTTTCATACATTACTTGTCATACTCTGTGTATCCAAATTAGCTGTTAGCTGTTTTCTCAACGATGATTGTGATATTGAAAATATTATGGTATTATTTAAATAGAGGTGAAACATGTAGAACTGATCAGGTGTAAACTTCCCCAACTTTCTACCTTCTTTTCTACAAATGTTGTCTGTATCTCAGATGACAGGGTATCCTACTTCTTATCCACTCCATATTTCCCATTATTTCTTCTTCATTTACTACCAATATACTTTAGTGATCTTTCCACCAGAGGTTAAAAACATGTTAAATCTCTAATATTCCTTGAAAAGGAAAATCTTCCCCAGACCATTTCCAAACTTCAAGCTACTAGTCTTTCTTCTTTCATTTTCAACTAAATTTCTGATTATTGTGTCCATCTGTTCTGTCGTCCTCATTTCTCAATAGACCCCAAATAGTTTCTGACCAGGACATTCCTTTGAATGTTTTAACAAAGTTATCAATTAGCTTTATATCAACAGAGAATATTTTTCATGACTTGTATTACTGGACTTCTCTATTAAAATGAATACAATTTTATAATGGCTTATTTTACATTGTCCATATGTATTTTCTTCATTCTCTCATTTTAAAAATCTATACCTCCTTGTTTTCTATAATTCTACTCTCATTTTTCTGTCTACACTTAACATTCTACTACCTTTTCCTTGTCAGATTTCTGCCCCATCAACCATTAAAATTTCAGGTTCCCCAAGATCCTGTCATATTAAGTACTGCTTATATCTCTCTCAAAACAATGCTCATTAGTGAACCTCATAATACTCTTGGTTTTACCTACAACGTTTCTATTGATAACTTCCAAGTCGGTGTCTATGTGCCTGAACCTATCCCCTGAGCATCAGACTAACATAGCACAGAACCTGGTACTTATTGACATCATACACATTTGTAGAAAAATAAATAAGCAATGCCTGCTAGTCAATACATTTCAATGTCCCAGACCTGCCTCAAAGGCCAAAACTATTCTAAGGAGAAGTTTCAGAGGAGGAGCAGAAGTTTCTCATCTATATTCCTACTGTCACTCTGTGAATGGCAATATAGAGCCATTTACCCAAACCACGAATCTATGTGTCATCTAGACTCCATTCATCCTCTTTCTGTATCATCCTCCTTCGATCCATTAGCAAATTTTGTTTATTTTACCTCCTGATATTTCCTAAATCCATCCTCCTACAGTGTTATCTCTGCTGCTGTAGTTTAGGTTTCATCATTTCTTGCCTGAAATATTGCAGAAAAGAGCCATCTCATCGATCTTGCCTGTGGCTTTGCCCTGTCTTAAATCCACTGTCCACACTGTCATCAAGAAAATTTATCTAAAACACAAATAATGACCTTGCCATTTATTTCCTCTTTAAACTCTTAAAATGCTCTTGATTGCTTTCAGGATAATGTGTCAGCATGCCGTAACCCTTTCTACTGCTCTTGATCTTTGACTCTCCTTGCTATGAACTTTACCATTTTGAAAACTTTTACTTTCTATAGTACAACATACTAGATAATAAAACTTCCCAGTTTGACAATATCCCAAGCACTCACAAAAGCAAACACAAACCATCTGGACTCAGAACCTTCCTTCAACTATAGCCTCAGAGAATATAAAAGATAATTTTTAGATTATGATATCATGGTCAAAAGTCACAAAACAAGGAAACAAGACATCATGAACGAGAACAGGCAGAACATCAGATCATAGAATAAGATGTACAAAAACTTTAATTGTAGGAATCATGAGACATGACTATTTTTAATATACTCCAGAAGAAAATTTTAAATGTAAGAAATTATAAAATGCTAGGCATATTTGAAAAAGAACAAAATATGTCTTCTAAAAATAAAATGTAGTATTAGAAATTTTGCAAAATATATCATGAAAATGTTAGAGATAAATAAGATGTGGTTGAAGAAGTAACTTACGAAATTATCCAAAGTATTATACAAGAGATGGCAAGAAAGAGAAAGAGGGCAGGAGACATGATCATAGAGTGAGACTATCTCATATACATTTAATTTGATTCCAGGATGAGAATAGAAAAGGAATATAAAGGAGCTGTATTTTAAGAGATAATGGCCAAGAATTTTCTAGGACTGTTAACAGTTAAAATTCAACAGCTTTAGCAAAAATCACATATATATTTTGTACAGGAAAGTGCTAAATACTAGAAAAGGAGATAACTCTAGAAATAGACACAGTAAAAAGATATTACTTACAAAGGACAAATTATCAGAATGATAGCTGATTTCTGAACTGCAACACTGAAAACCAGAGTACAGTGTAATACAATACTCAATGTCTGATAGACAGTAACTGTCAGTGTGGAGTTGTATACACAGTGAATACTTTCAAGAATGGGGCATAATAAACACATATTCCAATAAACAAAAAAGTGTGAATTTGCTATCAATAGACCCTCTCACATATTACTAGTGTGTGTGTCAATTTGTATGACCAATTTAGAAAATATTTGGCATTAGCCAGTCCAGTACAGCTGGACATGCACACACACTGGAGCCCAAATGCTACTTGTACCCATATTCCCTAGGGAAAATTCTTATATATGTGCACCAAGAAATGTGTCCTAGAATATTTATAGTGTCACTATATGTGATAGCCTCATAGTGGAAACAATATAAATAGGCAGCCTATTAACATGGATAAAGATGTTATGATATATTAATGCAACATTAATATACATACAATATATTAATGCAACATACAGACAATAACATACATATATTAATGCAACAACATTGGTAAATCACAAACTGTAACAAAAAAAGGTAACAGAAATATACTGTATGATTCCACTCTTATAAATATTCAAATGCATGGAAAGTTGAATGATGCATTATTAAAAGATAGGAACATGAGTGGTACTAAAAAAAAAAAAGGATAAAGAAAATCAAGAGAATCATAAACACAAAGAATAGGACATTGTTCCCTGAGTCAGGTGGGAAGGAGTTGGAACAGGGAGAAACACACAATGGGGTTCAAAAGTAATGGCCCCTTTTTAAATGTAGCAGGGTATATAGGGTCCTCATTTTATTGTTGTTCTTTATATATTATCTACGTTTTTATAAATCCATATGTATCTACCCAATATGTAATTTTAAAAGTTAAAGAGAAAGAAATTTACTCCTAGCTCTCAATTTTCTTCCCAGTTGCTTGTACATAAGCTTCTCCTGCCTGGAATACTGTTCTCTCCTGTTTTAGCCTGGTTAACGCCTATACTAACCTTTACTCTCAAAACTGTTTCATCAAACCCAGGGTGGGTCTAAGAACTACCTCCTCTATCCCTCCCTCAAACACATGTATACACAGCTTTCTTTGTTCTTTTTCTATAAAAACCAGTCTTTACCATGTTTTAGTTAATATGCTGAAGACATCTTGCTTTCATCTCTCCCAGTAGACTCTCTCCTATAACACGGGCATTTTCTCTTATTTTGTATGCCCAGTGCTTGGCTCATAGTAGATGCTCAATGAAAATTAAAATGACTGTCACCTGAAAACAGAGACATATCTCTGAATCCATCACAGTCTCTCTAGGAGCAAATGGAAACTGGGCAAGGTCTGACAAAGGAGAGAGAAGAGCAGAACAAGGAATTTAAAAATTGAAGTGACTATGAATTCTATAATGATTATAAAAGGCTCTCGCGTTTGCTTCTACAAACATGGCTAGGAGTTCTCATTGCCCTATTAATATGTATGTGCATCTCTGCTTCCAAGTCTTTGCTTCAATCCTCCTTTCTCCTGGTTCATGGAATGTCCTCTTTACACCCAAGGCATGTATTATAGCAGAGCTTAATCCTAGCAAGACAACTTTCCTCACTCACCTTCAGTGCTTATGAATCATTCAATTAAATTAATCAATCATTGATTGAGCTGGTGAGTAGCTAGTCACTTTACATTTTCATGATTTCCATTTCCCTCTGAAAGATAAATAACTCTCTGAGATGGGTAAGTCATTTAGGGTGTGACTTTGGTAAGAATTTGTTTTCTTTTTTTTTTTCCTCCAGAGGAAAATATAGAACAAAACGCATAAAGAATAACTTTGGCTGTGATGCATGGTAAACAAAGGACCAAGATTCCTAGAGCCTTGTTCTTATGAAAACTAAGATAACACCCTTGTTTGTACTTTCAGAGGGGTCAGGGCCAGCAATAGACATTTCCGTAGCTCTGCTTTCCAGGGGATATATTCCCTTGCGGCCAAAACAAAAAGTCTTTATTGAGCATCTAATATGCAATCCACCTCCAAGAACTAGGAATATAGAGTGAACATAATGTTTTGTCTTTGCTTTCTATGATATAATAATTATTTGGGAAGAAAATGCTACTATATTCATTGTGATAATAAATAACATAAATAGCTTATTCCATTCAACTGCAAATGTTACTGAGCATCTATGACCTAAAAAACATCTGCTGCCCTGGACATAATTAAGACTGAATTATAGGATGCAACCTATTGTTATCAGTATTTTAAATATGTCAAGGCTTACCTGTTTTCACCGTCTCTCACAGGATCTAGAATGGTGCTGTGAGCAGATTCCATGCTCAATTAAGGTGTATTTCAGAGGCTAATAGCAGCTGTGTATATATTGGAGAAGCTGGTGGACAATTTCTGATGTATAAATACATTAATGGACTTGCATAGAGCAAAGCATTTTATATGTATATTTTAAGCAAATTCTGGCAATTGCCTCCCTGGTATTGCCATCCACTACCTCCTAAATTCAGACTTTTTCCATCAGCCTGAAGTCAAATGTTGCAGGACATGTTGCTGGACTGAGTCAGCATGAAGCAGGCTATCGGTTAGAATTGCCTTGTGAGTGCTTATCTGCTGCCCACTCCCAGCCTTGTTGGAATCACCATCTAAAGAATTGCCTCAGGATTCAGGGGACCAAATGTGGACAAATAGAAGAGAAGAGAGTAGGACTACTTTCCTCTGGCTTCCACAGAATGCATGAGGCTTACAGGACAATCACATTGGGGGCCCTGAGCTCCTGGTCATCTTCACTGCCTGGCACCCAGGCCCCATTTCCTTCCTTTCCTGGGGTCTAGGGTAGCTTACACATCACCTTCTTATTAGCCATTTCAGTTCCCAGTACACTGGTCATTGCTTTTTCATAACTCTCTTTACCCTTCTGTGACTTCTACAACTCCCATGGGGTGAAAGTTGGTTTATTACATCTTGAAAGATCTTGTTTCTCAGAGATTTAACATTCTTCATTTAAAGTCTCCATCTTTCAGCTTCATGCTCTTTTCCGTCAGGGATGGAAAAAGAAACAAAGGGCTAGGCATTTTTGGACATCTATCACAAGGGCCAGGAAAGGGCTAGCAGCTTATAGACATTATCTAACATAATCCTCACAACACTGAACTAGCTGTTACTATTCTCCATTTGCAGATAAGGAATCTGAGTTTCAGAGAGATTAAGTGAATTGTCTGAGCAATTCTTTATTAAGCCAACCATTAAAACTTTCAACTAAATTGTATCAAACCTACCCTCATGTTTTTTTACACTAAACGTACTAGAACCTTTTGTTCCTCATGGAAAGGGAATAGTGCCAGGCTCAGGCAAGGCACATTCAACTCTCTTAGAGAAAACTTGTAGAATTCAATTCTGAGAGCTTTGCTAAAAAGTCAATAAGAATTTCATAGGAAAAAAGGGTTTGTAGGTCTGAGTCTACTATAAGTTATCACCCTTTTATAATATAAAAAATAGGAAAATATTTATGCATTTTGCAGATTTTGAGCTTATTCTTTCTATGTTTCTGGGAATTAATAAAAAGAAAATGATCTCTACAGTGTTCGTTTCTTTAGCAATCCCCAAAAGAAACATAAATATGACCTCTACTTCCTTAGCCAAAATTTAATATAGAATCTGCCTGCCTGAGCTGAGTAGTCCTACACTAACTCTGGGAAAAGAATGCACCTTATCTGTGTAGTTCTATCTGGATCTTTCTATTCAGCTGGGATTAATGGATTCAGCTAATGAGTCACCCTGTCAATATCTGTCTAGTTATTTAGCAGTAGAATTGAAAACATTCCCCATCTCCTTAGCTGAAGAAAACACTCAAGAGAAAGGTATAAATTTATAAACAAGAGATGAAGATTAGACTCTTTCAGATTAAAGTGGGGATATTTTATGAGGTGTGATTCCAAAATGGCCCCATTTGTGTGGGTTCAGATATGGCAGGGTGTCTACAAACTGGGTTTGGTATTGGTTCCAGTATTTGAATGAGATGTGCTCTCTATACCTACTCATGTGTCCAGTGCATTATATTATACATGTGATTAATGAGGGTGAGCATGTGCATGTGATTGTGTATTTAATAACTCTATTTCCTTTTTGGGAACATGATGGATGATAACTAATAAAACTATTGCTTATGGACTATAAGAAATTAGATCTCCTAAAATATGGAAATCCTAGGTCATGCCCTGCTTCATTTTTTTTTCTCTGTAATTGATCTTCTGAATAATTAGACTCAAAACAAAAGCAGAAAAGGACCAGAACAACTCTAAGTGCCTGTAATTCACAGGAATAGTTCTTATATGTTGTTTGTAATAATATTATTTCAGCTGATGGACTAGAGAGAAAAGAATAAAAGTTAAGATCAGAAGAGCCATAAACAAAATTCCAAGATAGTTTAACAGTGAATCCAGGTTATAGCCTAGAAATAAGGATACCTGAGAGGAAACAATCACAATGAAACATTGAGATAAACTGCAGACTAAGACATCTGCCACAAATTTTAAAAAGTCTCCTTTCAAAGCATCAGGTACCTGGAAACAATATCCTAGTGTATGCCCATGAGAATGCATAGTATACAAAGATGGAAGAGTAGCCTATTGTTCCGTAGCATTTTCAAGAACATTCTAGACTAAAAATCTCAACAGTTTTACTAAAGGCCACATGTATTAGGCTAAGATGTTTGGAGGCAGGTTTTGAAAGTGTCAGTGGCTAAAAAATAATAACTTGGATCTCCCAGAAGAGGAGCATAGAATATGAGCCTGGGATGCTGAAACCAGAAGAATGGTTGAATTACAAAAGTCTTTAGAAGTGGCCCTAGAAAGAATATTTCCAACAAAAGAAACATAACCCCTTACTAAGAACTGAATTAGCTCCAGGAAAGCTAAGTTGACACTGACATGGAAAGAAAGATACCCTGACAATTGTTTTCCACAGCCTTGGAGGTGGAGAAAAATCTTTAGATGTTTAATACTCTAAGGGTCTTCTCTGGTGGTTAGAAACAATAGATCATCAAAAAAAAAATGTTTTCTGTGTGAACCTTTTATCAGGAAAAGTGTAATTCCATTTCCAATAATTCCAGACAATAGAAATACTCTGTGTATCTATTAAAACAAAAACAATGTGACCATTTTCCTCTCAACCAGAGTAAATGTTAGTAACAACAAACTACAGAGTAATAATTTTTCTAAAACTACTCTTAAAAATACTGACATAATATATATTAATAGTAACTCTCCCCATTTACAACTTATAATCCTGCTACTTAAAACACCAGAGATTCAGATATCCAATGTATTAAAGTGAGAAGGCCAAGAAATCCTCTCCCTAAAAAAAGGAATACTAAAACTAGGGAAAATTGTCAAAATTTCAGGGCTGTGGAAATCAACCAAAGGTACATAACAAGTTGAGAATTTCAGAAGTCTTGAAAAACTATGGACCGTTAAGTTAGAGCAGTGAAAATCCATGATGTTCTTGTTTGAGGCTGCTCCCATCCCTGCTCCACTCCTGACTTGGCCAGGATGGTAGTTCCGCCAGGGCAAGGCAATCCATGAAACTCAACAGCTTTGCTGATGAAGAGGATTCTCTTAATTTGGAGAAGAGCTTTGATAAGCCACACTCTAAGCAGCATTGATAGTTGCAGTAGTAATCCTAGTGTCAAACAAAAAGGTAAAGGTTATTATCTGGTAGTCTTAGCTACTTGCGAGGCTGAGGCAGGAGGATTTCTTGAGCCCAGGAGTTCAAGACATTTGATCCAGCAATCCCATTACTGGGCATCTACCCAAAGGAACAAAAGACATTCTATAAAAAAGACATCTGCACTCGAATGTTTATAGCAGCACAATTCACAATTGCAAGGATGTGGAAACAACCCAACTGCCCATCAGTACATGAGTGGATTAATAAAATGTGGTATATGTATACCATGGAGTACTCCTCAGCCACAAAAAAACAATAGTGATATAGCACTTCTTGTATTATCCTGGATAGAGCTGGAGCCTATTCTACTACGTGAAGTATCCCAAGAATGGAAAAAGAAGCACCACATGTACTCACCATCAAATTGGTATTAACTGATGAACACTTAAGTGCATATATAGTAATAACATGCATCAAGTGTCAGACAGATGGGAGGGAGGAGGAGGGGATGGGTATATACACATTTAATGGGTGCAGTGGGCACTGTCTGGGGGATGGGCATGCTTGAAGCTCTGACTTGGGTGGGGCAAAGGCAATATATGTAACCTGAACATTTGTACCCCCATAATATGCTGAAATAAAAGAAAAAAATTTTAAAAAAAGACTGCAGTGAGCTATGATCGTGCCGTCGCACTCTGGCCTGAGTGACATAGTGAGAACCTGTCTCAAAAAATGAATAAATAAATAAAGGAAAACCTGGCACCTTAGTAAGTAAGTGGCAGTCCTCATTAAAGAAAGCAATGGAATGAAAGACTAAGTAAAAATTAAATAAAGATTGGCTAGAAGATATTTGGAATGTTCCCAAAAAAATAAATGATAAATGTTTGAAGTGATGGATATGCTACTAGGAGTAAACCCTAATGTAAACTGTGGACTTTGGGTGATTATGATGTATCTCTGTAGGTTCATCAATTGATATAAATGTACCACTTTGGAGGGAGATATTGATAATGAGAGAAGATATGCATTAGTGTTGATAGGAAGTATGTGGGAAATCTCTGTGTCTTGCTTTTACTCTTGCCATAAATCTAAAACCACTCTCAACAAATTAAGTGGAAAAAAAAAAAGAAAAGTAAAACAGAGGTGGTGCTCAGGTGAAATAGATTGAAATCAAGGCAAGGCTGAAAGGGGGTGACTGATTGGACAATTAAAAGGTCATTGGTGACTCAGAAAAAAAAATTTTTTTCTTAGTGTTGTACATTCTATGTGTTTGAACAAATATCTAATAAAATGTATCCATCATGATAGCATCATACAGAGTATTTTCACTGTCCTAAAATACTCTGTGCTCTGCCTAGTGAACCATTCTCTTACCAATCCCTGGAAACCACTAATATTTTTATTATCTCCATAGACTTTTTCTTTTCTAGAATGCCACACAGTTGGAATCATTCAGTACATAGAAAGAAAAACAAGTTAACTCTAAAGTAATGAAAGGAAAATAAATAATAAGAATTAGTGCAGAAATAAATTAAATTGAAAATAGGAAATTAATAGATAAAATCAACAAAACCAAAAGTTGGCTCTTTGAAAAGATCAATAAAATTGATAAGCATCTAGCCAGGCTAACTTAGAAAAAATAAGAGAGGACACAAATTAGTAATACCAGAAATGAAAGAGAGGACATCACTAAAGATCCTATGGACATTAAAATGAAAATAAAAATACTATAAACACCTCTACATCCTCCTATTTGATAACCTAAATGAAAGTACCATTCCTTAAAAGATATAATTTGCCAAACTCACATAAGAAGGAATAGACAATCTGAAAAGGTCTAAATCTATTAAAAAGTTGGATCAGTAATTAGTAACCTTGTAAAACAAAAAGCACTAGTCCCAGACGTGTTCACTAATGAATTCTACCAAATATTTAAGGAAGAAATTATACCAATTATTTACAATGTGTTTAAGAGTATGGAAGCAGAAGAAATGATTCTTACCTCATTCTATGAGATCAGCATTCCCCTACTATTAAAATCAGATTCAGCCATTATAAGAGAAGAAATCTACATAACAATATCTCTAATGAACATGGGTGTAAAAATACTCAATAAAATATTAGCAAATTGAATCCAACAATGTATAAAAGGAATTATATACTACAACCAAGTAAGGTTTATCCCAGGTATGCAAGTCTGATTCAACATTAAAAAATTTATTAATGTAATCCATCACTTCAACAGGATAACAAAGAAAAACATGATCTTATCAATAGATGCAGATAAAACACTTGAGAAAATCCAACAACTATTCACCCCCCCAAGATTAGTTCACAAATCTCCCCTCCATGCCCCCAAGCAACATGATCAAGTCCTGGGGATATGAAATCTGGCCTGCAGGCCTGTCCCCTGGTCCCTGAAGATCAGTCCCTGGCCATGCCAGAGAGAAGCATGCTGGTCCCAAGTTGCCTGGGGGGTGCTCAAGCAGGTTTCATGTCCCTCCACTTCAGGGTCTACCCTGCTCTGATGGAGCAGCAGGGCAAACAGCACCAGGAAGGGCGAGTGGGCAGGGAGCTCACAGTCCCAGCACTCCTTAGTCCACTGCAGGTCTTTAAGCGGAAAGGTTTGAAGCCCCTCTCTTTGGAAGCCTCAGTGTGGGGGACACACCAACAGAGAGGAAGCAGCTGCTTCTGAGAGCCCTGGCTCAATCATCTGTCTCAGCAGCTGCAGGTGGGGGAGGAGCAAGGGAGGAAAATAGTCTGAATGGAGCACAGCTAACAGTGGTCGTCTCTGTCCCTCTCTCCAGAAGGTAGCCTGACAGGAATGTCCAGGCTTTGGAGTCACACAGATTCCCTGGGACCCACCAGCCCCTGAGGCTCCCACAGTCTGGCCCAAATATGGGAAATCTTTGTGTGGGAATGAGCGAGACAAAAACTGAGGTGCTGAAGCCCCCTGGAGAGGACAAAGGCCCACAAGTGGGTGGAGAAGGAATATGGAGCCTGCTCTCTCGGCTCTGGTCTCTGTGGTGACGGGAAGCTGACAAACTGGTGCTTTGTGCTCACGAAGCTCCCAGTTCACTGGCCACAGAAGCTTTGGGGCTTGGATGGGTAGAAAGGCTCTCCAGCAACTCAGGAGCCTGCTGACTGCCAGAATGTGAGGGAGGGAAAAACAAGCCGCACACCCCTCCCACTCCGCACCCCCACCCCCACCCCTGACTTCTCAGGGCTCCAAGCCTGCCAGGGGTTGATCTCTGCTAATATCTTGCTCCTTCTTGTTCTGCACCATAACTTCTTCCTGTGGAATCTCTGGTAGGTTCTGGCACTTTTCTCTTGGAATTACACCCCATCTATGTTTGTTTGTTTCCCTTTCCATCTAAAACTTTTTCTTCTGAGATGATCTGGCAGCTGATGTCTCTGGTCCGCCATCTTCTCTGTCCTCATAAATGTTATTTTAATTTCAATTTATGATTGTTGCTAATATATAGAAATACAACTGATTTCTTGTAGTCGTCTTGTGTCCTGAAACCTTTGAAAATTCACCTATCAGTTCTAGTAATTTTTTTTGAAAATAACATTAGATTTTCTAAAAAGATAATTATTTTTCCTGCAAAGACAATGTTATCTACCCTTTTCCAGCTTTTTATTTGTTTTTTAACCTGATTTATTGGCTACAACCTATAATATTCCTGATGTTAAGGAGTATATTTCACAATTAAGTATCATATTAATTGTAGGGTTTTTATGAATTCCATTTATTATTAATAAGGGAGTTTTCTTCTACAGTTTTCTAAGACTTGTTATCAGAAATGGATACTGAATTTTGTGAAATGCTTTTTCTATGTCTATTCAAACACATGATAATATGTGTTTTTTAATTTTTTGTTAATATAGTGAGTTACATTGTTTTTTTTTTAATTTATTTATTTCAGGATATTATGGGGGTACCAAACATTTTGGATACATGTTATGACTTTGCCACACCCAAACCATGATTTGGGGTGTGCCTTTTCCACCCTACAACGCTCACTGTGTCCATTAGTTGTTAGTTTACCCACTCTCACCCCCCTAATCCCTGGAGAATATTACTGTAGGGTGAGCACCGTAGTGTTGATCAGTTAGTGCCAATTTGATGACGAGTACAGGTGGAGCCTATTCTTCCATTCTTGTGATACCTCACTTCTGAGGATGGGCTCAAGCTCTATCCAGGAAAATGTAAGAGGTACTAGATCACCATCGTTTCTTATAATCGAGTAATATTCCATTGTATACATATACCAAATTTTAATAATCCACTCATGAATTGACAGGCACTTGGGTTGTTTCCACATCCTCGCAGTAGTGAATTGTGCCACCATAAACATTTGGGCGCAGATGTCTTTATTGTAGAATGACTTTTGCTTTTTGGGGTAGATGCCTAATAGTGCTATTGCTGGATCGAATGGTATTTCTATTTTTAGCTCTTTGAGGTATCTCCAAATTCTTTTCCACAGAGGTTGTACTAATTTGCAGTCCCACCAGCAGTGTAAGAGTGTTCCTGTCTCTCCACATCCTTGCCAGCTTTTGTTGTTTTGGAATTAAAAGATAGAGGCCAATTTCACTGGGGTTACGTGATAGCTCATTGTGGTTTTGATTTGCATTTCTCTAATGATGAAAGATGTTGAACATGACATCATTTAATTTTTAAACTTTATTACTTTTACAAAACTATGTATACTTGCTCTTGTTTTAAATTACCTAAAGCAATAATAATAGAAATCCACTCCCAGTCTGACTTCCAGATGTGTGTGTGTGTGTATGTATAAAATTAACTTTTTTAGAGAGCAGTTTTAAATATAAAGTAAAATTAAGAAGAAGGTACAGATATTTCCCATTTACCCTTTAACCCCATTAATTCATAGCCTCCTCCATTGTCAACATCCTCCACCATAGTGGTACATTGGATCAATTGATGAACCCAAATTGACACATCATAATCACCCAAAGTCCATGGTTTATATTAGAGTTCACTTTTGGTTTGTACATTCAGTGGGTTTGTACAAATATATAACGAAATGTATTTATCATATAGTATCATACAGAATATATTCATTGCTCTAAAAATCCTCTACTCTAATTTTCTTTTAATTTTTAATCATCCCTGCATTAATGGGACAAGTACCACTTGGACATCATGTTTTATTCATTTTATATTCTGTTGAATTTACTATTTTTTTAGAATTTTTTCCTCTTATTAAGTTATGAGAAATATCATAATATAGTTTCATTTTATTTGTAATACCTTTTCTTAGTCTCTGTATCTGGGTAGTGCTGGTCTCAAAACATGAATTGAAGATAATTCCCTTCCCTTCAGTTTTTGGAAGAGTTTTATAGAATTTTCAGTATTTCTTCCTTACTGTATAATTCACCAAATAAGAGACCTGAGTTCAGAATTTTCTGTGTGGTAATATCCGTTTAGTAGAAATTACATCAATACATTTGATACAGAGTTGTTATATTTCTTTTTGAGTTTGGTCTTTCAGTTTGAATCAGTCAAGATTTTGTCCATTTCTTCAGAGTTGTAGAAATAATGTCCATAAAGTTGTTCATAGTATTATCTTATTAACATTTAGTATATATAAAATCTGTGCCAATGCTCTCTCTCAATTCTAATATTGACAATTCTGTCTTCTTCCTTTTTTTTTCTGATTGTCTGGTTAAAATTTCATCAAATGTATTGATTTTTTTTTCAAAAATAAACCCAGCTTTTGGTTTTAATGCCTTTCTCTGTTTTCATTTTCTAGTATTCTAATTTCTGCTCTGATTTTATTATTTCTTTTATTTTACATATTCTGTGTTTAATTTCCTCTTCATTTTCTAGTTTCTTAAGGTTAAAGCTGAGGTTATTGACTTGAAACATTTCTTGTGTTTCAATACAGACATTAATGCTATAAATTTCCTTCTAACTACTGTTTTAGATTTATCCCATAAATTTTGAAATATTGCATTTTTACTTTGATTGAGGTCAAAATGTTTTCTAATTTCTCTTTTGCTTCTTCTTTGACATGGATTATCTAGAATCTTGGTATTCAGTTTACAAATATTTGGGGATTTGCTGGCAATATTTCTATTATTGATTTCTAATTCAATTTGCTGGTAGTCAGAGATCACATTTCATTTGACTTGGACTTTTTAAAATTTATTGAGTCCTGTTTTAAGGCCAGAATATGTTTGTTCTTGGTAAATGTTACGTGTGAACTTGAAAAGAAGGTATAATCTGCTTTCATTGGGTAGAATAGTCTATAAATATTAGTAAGTTCAGTTAGGTTATCTTATTTATGTCTTTTATATCCTCAATAATTTTATTTTTACTTATTTATTATGGATATAGGAGTCTTGACATACCTGAATATATTATTAACTGTGGCATGTATATTTCTTCTTTCAGTTCTATAATGTTTGTATCATATATTTGAAGCTGTGTTATTTAGAACATAAATGTCTGAGATTATTACTATCTCTAGATTAATTGACACATTTGTCATTTTTATTACCTTCTTTTGTCCCAAAATATATTTTTTACTCTGCAGTCTACTTAGTGATATTAATATAGCCACTCCAGCTTTGTTTTAATTGATGTTAGAATGGTAAACCTTTTTCTATCTTTTTATTTTCAATTCCCGTACTATATTTCAAATATATTTCCTGTAGGCAGCATTTAGTTGGGTCTTGATTTTTTATTCAAACTGATAATCTCTGACTTTTAATTGGAATTTTTATACGGTTTATCTTCAATGTGATTTTGATATGGTTAGGTTTATCTTCTTGCTATTTGACTTATATTTGTCTCATCTGTATTGTTTTTCTTTTTTTCCTTATTTCTGATTAGTTGAATAATTTTTAAGATTACATTATATTTTATTTATTTGTTTATTAAATCTGTGTATTGTTGTTGTTAACTAGTTACTCTAGGATTTGTAGTACCTACCTTAAAATTATCCAAACTACCTGCAAGGAACATTGTACTACTTCATGTAAAATGTAAGAAATTATAATACTATATTTCTATTTTGTTTCCTAATCTTCATACTGTCGCTGTAATATATTTTACTTTTAAACATGTTATACACCCTATAGTGATTTGTAATTTTTAAAACAATCAACTATCATTTTTAAAAGATTTAAATGGGAAAAATCTTATATATTAACCCAAATATTTAATATTTTTATACTCTTTATTTCTCTGCTGTTATTTTTTTTTATGCTTGAAAGATGTTCTTTACCCTTTTTGTAATGTGTGCCTGCTGATGGTGGTTCTTTCAGCTTTTATATGTCTGAAAATGTGTTTGTTTATTTCTCCTTCATTTTTTAAAAACATTTTCACTGTTTATGAAAATCTACATTGACATTTTTATTTCCAAAGATGTTGCTCCATTATCATCTTCCTTCAGACCAGAAATCTGTTATCTTTCTTGTGTGTGTGTTTCTATCCCAAATGTATTACATTTTTCACTGGTTCTGAGCAATTTGATTATGATATATCCTGATGTGATTGTCTTTATCTTTCTTATCTTGGGGGTTCTTCTGAACTTCTTAGATATCTAGGTTTATAGTTTTATTCAAGTTCAAACATTTTCTTCCATTATTTCTTTAAATATTTTTGTTTTGCATCCCCCCTTTGTTGACTCTGATTACATATATGTTAGGCCATTTGAAACTGTAACACAAATCACTAATTCTGTTTTCATTTTTGTTTTTCCTGTTTTAATTTGGGTACCTTCTATTGCTGTGTTTTCAATGTTATTCATTTTATGTTCTTCATGTTTAATCTTCCATTACCCTATCCAGTGTATTTTCATATCACACATTATTGTATCCATCTCTAGAATTTTGATTTGGCTTATTTTTATATATCTCAGGAAATCTTGTACTTTAATGTCTGATGCTCAATATGTGTTTTATACATTTTATCTTCCTTCTGAATTTGCTGGGTACATCTAGTTACTATTATACTATCTTGACCAAATGTGGAAGTATTATATTGAAATTTAATTACATGTTCATGCTTCTGTCTTATACTCTACATCATTAATGCATTAAGAGCATAAACTCTCTTATCTCTATTTCTTGAACTTTTACTATTATTAGTACCTCTCAACTAGAACCTAAAGTAGTTGACTATATTTGTACGGCAAATAATGAAATGAGTATGTTAACCTATTCTTTTCACATCCAGAAGTATCATTTGCAAATGAGTATTTTACCCCAAGGTCAACTTCTCATTCCAAGACTATAAGCATCATGTGGGTTTGAAATTATGCTTTCTTTCTATGATCTCAAACTCTAGTTTTCACTTCAAAGCAAGAGAAAAACCTTGGGCTTGATTTGATGCTGTATTGAAACAGATAATTTATCTAATCTACGGCAGGTATTCCAGTGTAGTGTTAGTCCTTCAGGTAAATGGCTCAATGGGATATAGGAGATAAAATTAGTATCAGTTACTTGAATGATTACTTCTCCATTCCTTATAGAACAAGATGTTCACTTTAAGCTACATAAATATTGTTGGTTCAATACTAGAGACAGACAAAGAGGAATATTTGACTAGACAGTTATTGCATTGGATTTTAAAATATTGGTCTTAGTTCTTTCCAAATCCCAAATGTGAAAAAGTCCAAAACAAGATGAGCTAGTTGACCTGTCTCAATTTAGTTGGGGTTTGAAAACCATTACTAATTCTGAAACCACCTTCAAACAATTGAAAAGCAATCAGTTCAAATTAAGTTAAAAATCATTACTACTTTCTGACTTCAGGTACTAAAATGATTTTTCCTGTCTCAATTTTAATTCCGTAAACATTCTTTCTAAAAATTAACAGCATTTTAGTGCTAATTGTATTAAAAGAAAAATATAAGATTTTGGGGTGTATTTATCAAGCAGTAAATCAAACATTACTGTACATTTGAACTGGTCCTAACTAAAAATTTTAAGGAGAGGAAAAAAGCAGGTGCATGTCAGATTTTAAAGAAGTTGCAGGGGAGATATCCTTAAAGATATGCTTTAGATTATCTTTTCTTTTCCAAAAGAAAAAATAAGTAACCTTCCTCCCTTAAAAAAGTTTGAGAATTTGAGTGAAAGATGAAAAATGATTCTTTCTCCACACCCTGAAACCACAGGCAATATAGAATAGTTTTGCTGTCTTGGTTGCTACAGAATGAAAAATGAGAACCTGGAAGTAGATATTTCTGGTTGTTCAGTTAAAGCAAGTTAAGAGGGGGAAAAAATATATATATATGAAGTATTTTTGAATTAGCAAACATATAGTTAAGCTGGTATAATTGAAAGTATATAAAAGGAAAAATTATAATTGGACATCTTTTATTGCAAATAACTTAAAAGTAAGATTGGGTTGTGTAGAATATGAATCATCTGCATACTTATATATTCTGTTACATCAACTCGGTGAGCTACTGCCACTGCTGCTCTAGCATGTAATTTATTAATAGTAATATTAAGCAGTATTTCCTTGATTTACATAACCGTTGTTTCTCAGGACAGTCTGATACCACAGATAAGCTAGGATAATGATTGTTGTCATTTGTATTCATCACTTTGGAAGCTGCTCCAAAAATAGAACTGTTGGTAACAGTTACTATGTGTGATTCATGTACAAGAAGGGGTTATGATTTTAAGAAACTCTTACTCTATTGTAAACCAGTGTGTTGGTCTCCTACCAGCAACATTGAAGTTTACCTCAACCAGGTTTTGTGAGAGGCTTTTCCCAAAGGCTTGAAATGACCCAAAGGCATGTTTAACAATTTCCCAGGTGTGAAGTTGTACTTCAAGGCACATTCTCCCAACCAGTCATGCAGGCTGGCAGTATAGTTTATAAGCATAGGAACTCTCAGTACCAAAGTTTTCTCCCCTGAGGGATGTTTTTTCAGATTTGCTTTAAGCATATCATATTGTTCCTTCCCATTTAAAGGTTTTGGCCTCCCACCATGGGATAATAATGTGTCACTGAGTAGAAACGTGACATTCAGAGAGCAACTCTCAAATGGGGAAGACCTGTGGGACTGTAGAATGAAGGGTAGTTTGCAAATGTCAAAGATGATTATTCCCCAGGACATATAATAAAGGGATATAGGGAGCATAAATCTTTTCTTTCTACACTGAAGGTTTTATTGTGTTTCCCCCTAGTTACTGCAAATCCAATTTTCATTGGAATTCCACTGGGAGAATGGCTCACATTAATTTTTGATCTTGTGAATTATCAGGGAACAAAATCATTGTATTGCTTTTGGACTCAAATGCAAATCTATATGAATATGAAATAGGCATTTCTATACATTGAGAAAATGTTTCTGTTCAACTCTTAAAAAAAATCTACACGAAGACATATTTCTCTCTAAACATTAAGACACAACTGAGCTAAGTTGCAAAATACCTTCTCTTCCTAGATTGCCAGAACAAGAAAAAATTCATAGCTTCTAGGCCCTGAGCCAACCTTATTCAGGACTCAAGAGGAAAAAACACCCCAAAACAGGCTGGGTAAATTCTCAATGTAAACTGCGATGGGAGTATATTACTATGGAAGCCTAAAGACAAGATGCATCTGTGCCTCTCTTTCCACTTAGTGTTATTCCATCATTGGCAAAATGCACACTAAGTTTAAAATACCACCTCCAACCTTCCCTTAACTCAACTATTCAGGTAATCTTTGCAAATTTAGCCTACATACTATGTACACACATTTCCTAAATATTGCCAAATCAATTGGTCAGTATTACCGATTAAATGAAAAAAAAATCGAATTAGATATCAGACCCACTGGATGATTGAACTGATAAGGTCTGAAATCAACAAATCGTTCCACAAGCACTGACTTTCTATCTCTGTTTTGTCTTAGATACATTTCTTCCATTGAAATAATCCTCTAAAAGCCAATACATTAAAACAAACCAACAAAATTAGAGGGCTCTGGCTAAAATGCTAATGAGAATCCCTGAGCCAGTGTCACCTCTCCCACCCCCTTTTCCTCTACCCTGAGCAATTCCTAAAATCCCTCAGTGCCTCTACAGCTTCACCCAGCTCCATGTACCAAGCTGCAGGAAAAAAATCACCTGATTCAGGCCACTTATATCCCAACAATTCATCACTAAAATAAGGTACCACTTGAAGTGGGACAAGACTCCGGGCTTTGAGAGTAAGTATTAAACAGAGTCTAAAAGAAGCCAAATGAAACCAGCTCTGATTTTCTCAGTATTTGTCTAATAATGACAAAATAAAATAGTACACCCTACTTATTATATTCATGATGGTCTGATTCTTCATCAGTTCTCAAGGCTCTCCTTCTGAATTTCCAAGCATGTGAAACTGTACGTGTTGGAAGTGCAGGGACCACAAAGCCATAAGATGATAGTTTCTTCTCAGACTTACACTCTCTTCCCTGTGCTTGAACCTCAGATGATGCCACGAGGCTGTCAGACCTTCTGTAATCATCTCCAACAATCTCCTATTCCAGATGCATGTGAAGATCAAAGATGTCCCTGCTAGAATTGAAGCAGATCCTTATCCAACCTAGATCATGGATGCATTCTGATTTGTTCTTCAAGATAAACTAAACTCAAATTACTTTAACCAGAACACCTAGGATCCCATTATCCAGACACTTATCCCAATTGATACCCTTCTATGAATCACTAGGTTTCCTTACAGCAGAAACACTTTGTCCTGTTTTTCACTTTCCACTCTTCCAGAGGCTACCAAAGACACCGTACCCTTAGACAAGTGTCAGCCTTTTTTATAATGTTAAGCTAGGAGTGGCCCTGGGTGGGTAAAATATTAGGCTCAAGAAATATTGGTCAGGAAATATATGTTATTACATGACAATGTTTTCCAAAATAACCAATTCAACTTACATAATAGAATATGCAGGGGGAAAAAAGGAAGTAAATCATCTCCCAATAGTGTGTATACATGGCTATAAAAAGAATTAGTTTGAATTTTCAAAGATGAAGAAGAAATGACCATATTTTGTCAGCACAAAAGGGCTTCCTCATTCATTGAAACATCAAAGTGGAATAGATATGGCTTACAGACTCGATGCAGTTACAATGAGACTACTGTAAATTTAATGAAGCTTTATACAATGTCTATATTCTGATAATGGATGATACTCTGCCCACATTATTCACCTTACTCTTCTCTAAACTTTCTTTTTGTTTTTATTTCTGTGCCTCACTTGGGATGCTTGCTCTCTCCACCCATGCATTCTTTGAATATCTCAAATCCCATCTCTCCCAGAAAGTCTGACTCAGCTATAGTTATCTGCCCAAACTGATTTTGCCTTTTTTATTCTGCCAATATTCATTGTTGACTGCGTGTGACAAATTGTCTAGGTAATGAAGGAATAAGAGTTATGAATTCTTCAACATCCCTTAACATGTACTCACACATTGAGAAACATATTTAATGTATACATATTTGCTGATGACCTCTTGTGTCTTAGTCTTCCTTGTTCTCTTCTACAATGTTTTGCATAGGTCTCTGCACAGAGTTAGTGCTTAGTACACACTTGCTGATGCTCAATGGCATGTTTTCTACACACGTGTCCACATCTGACCTCTCCAGTAAACAAACAGCACACTCTGATGTCAACAGTGTATATAAAACCTAGTGGGCTAATTTATGTGATGCTAATGGAATAGTTTATCTCTGAGGCATTGTATTCATTACCCCACTAACTAAGCACAAACTTGGGCATCAGAGGCCAAGGACTACTAGAAAATATTAGAAAGTGTATTGTGACTCACAGCAGGGCACACATATTTAGATGCTTTGGTCAGAGACTGAACTCTAGGAAAGGACCCTGAAAACTGCCTGTCTGATGGCCATTGCCACCATCATTGCCCAGCACCAAGCACACCCAGCTAAAGGCAAACAATTTAGCACTGGCACTTTTATTTACAGAAAAGGCAGGGGACAGCAGGAACGCAAGCTCCAGCTGCTGATGGAATGGGATCAAATGGTAAACATCCAAAATTTCACTCACATTTGTCCACACATGTGTTTTCTAAAGAAGCCCCAGGTTCCTGGCTCTTTCTCCTGGGTTCCGCTATAGACAGTTAAGCAGGGGAGATGTTCACTGCACTAGAATTTAAAACATTTGAGTGACTTCACATGTCTGCCTCACTGAGGCTGTTAGAATTCAGTTCATTTTCTCCTCCAGTCTGAGAATTTATTTCCTCCTAAAAATAGGTTCAGTAAAGCCTTTCTCACCTTTTGTGAAAAATTATGTGAGACTAAGTGTGATAATGGGTGAAAAGCTTCTTTATAACCTGTGAAGTGTTACATACACACAAGGGAATTTGAGTTCACACTTTGCCTTTGAGGCAAAAACTTATAGCGTGCAATTAATGGGTATAAGATATTATACTACAGATTTTACATATATTTTTTATTCTATCAATATTTACTCTCATGCCCTTGCCTGAACAGTCCCAAAGGAAAAATTTGCATATTTTCAGGATGGCTAGAAGCAGAGATCATGATGGAAAACATGTGGGTTTTCTGGGGATTTTAAACATTGGTGCATCTTTGTAGTAACCTATGCACAGATTCAGAAAGGGCTCTATAGGTAAGTGTAACTGGTATGCAACAAAGAATGACACTGATTGAATGTGCACAAGCACTAGGCACTGTAAACATACTTACAGCTAATGTTTATTAGGCCCTGCCCTAATTTGTGTCAGGTAGTGTTCTAATTTCTTTATCTACAGTATCTAAGTATCGCAGCAATCCTAATAGTTAGCAACTATTACTACCCGGTTTAACATACAAGGATACTGAGTCACAGAGAAGCTGAGAAAATTGTCCAAGGTCCCTCATCTAGTATGTGATGGAGGCCTAATTCCAAGCCAGATGGTTGGACTTCAGAAATTAGGCTAAGCATTTTTTCTGTTCATAAGACACCAACAAGGCAGAGAGGAAGCCTGGCTGAGTGAGGAGTGGATATAAGGCTTGGAGACACAGTGGCCACTGGGCATATTCATCTTCTTTTCTAAACCCCAAGTGTGGATAGTTATAGCCAAGAGAAAGAAATTCTTCATACAGTACCAGGGTTTTCCAAAGGAGAAGGGTAGGCTAGTGAGGACACAGCAAATGTATGTGTCAGGTCTACCCAGCAACACTAAAATCAGTAGGAGAGAGCAGAAGCCCTTACCCGCTGGGAAACATGACTGGCTAAGGTAAATGAGCTTAAAGAGAAAAATACAAAAACTATCCAAGTGATTCTGAATAAATGTAATACAGAAATTAACATATTAAAAATAAACATAATAAATATTTTAAAAGAGGTAGGGTAGAATATACTGATGACATTAATCTATAATAATACTTATCAAAAAAGCAACTAAATTTACTGGATATAAAATATAATAATATAAAATAAATTACAAGATGGATAATTAACAGAACTGATAAAGTTACAACTTAAATTAGTAAACAGAAAGATGAGATCCAGGCACTTATTTAGAAGGCATCAGAAAGGTATAAAATAATGGAAAATATAAAAAAGAAATTAAGAAAAAAGAATATGGAAGATAGAAACACAACTGTCACCAACCATGTATAGTAGTTCCAGAAAGAAAGAAAAAAAAATAAATTGAGAAGTGGAACCAGATAAAGCTATAATCCACAGAAAGTTCCCAAGATTTAAAAATATGAACACCTAAGATTAAAGGAACTTAAAATGTACAAAACGCCATACATAAAGAAAAGCCACACATATGTGCATTATAGGAAAATTTAAGAAAATATTTCAAATGCTTCCAGAGAGTGGTTATTTCAAATGAAAAAAAATTCATACTAATACAAAATTTTTCAATGTTAAAACTAGAAACAAAATGCCAGAGGAATAACATTTTCAAAGTGTTGAATGAAAAGAATTTCAACCCTATATCAAGCAATATATTTTTTTTAATTTTTAAGGTGCAGATGATGCCATGAGTAATGAAACCCTTCTTTAAATGCCATAAGAGAAAAAAAAATTTAAGGAGTAATGAACCCTAGAAGATGCTCTGTGAAATCTGAGAAATAAGGGTAATCAAATACCTCAGTAAATTTATTGTTGTCTAAAAATGAAGAACATGATGACAACTTAGAGAATTCATACCTGATTGGAGGTTATTATAAGAACAGATGGGAGTTTGCTAAACATCTAGGAACATCTACTCCATCTCCCTTTTTCTCAAACCTTCATGGCTAGTTAACTGCCTTCTCCTAATGGTGCTTTTCTCTAACGATTGAAAGGCAAAACATGTCCAAAAGAGTCACCGTGTGGTATGAGAACTGAGAGGAGTACCCAACAGTGGATGAGTGCTGCACTGGTTTTCTATTGCTGCATAACCAATCGCTGCATATGTAAAGGATTAACACAGCACATATTTATTGTTTCTCAATTTCTGCATGATATGAAGTGCAGGCATAGGTTATCTAGGGCCCTTGCTTTAGTCTTAAGGTGGCAATCCAGGGTTGCCTGGGGCTGCAGTCTCATCAGAGGCTCAAATGGGGATAGATACACTTTCAACTTCCCTCAGGCTATTACAAGAATTCATCTCCTTGAAGCTGTAGGATGAAGATCCCCATTTTCCTTTTGGTTGTCATCCAGGGCTGACCTCTATTTCTAAAAGTGACTTGCTGTTTCCTATTATGTAACCTGCTCTGTAGGCATTTCACAACATCTACTTGGTTCTTCAAGACCAGAAGGAAAATCTCTTTCTTCAGTCTGCAAGCTGGAGTAATATAACAAAATGCTGTCATGGGGTGGGAGGAGCAGTATCTCTTCACTTTTTCCATGGTCTATTGGTTAGAAGCAAGTCATAGGTTCTGCTTGCATGGAAATGGAGGGATTATACAAGGACATGACTTATACTAATAAGGTCACCTAAGGTGTGTCCACCAACGCATTAGGGTTTTCCACATTTAGACTTATTGCCTCCTACCTTGGACTCCCAATGTGGACTCAAATTTGGGCCTGGCCATTACCATAAAAGATAACTATCATGAAAATATGAGCTGGCATGCCAAATTTTCACACACCTGCAGAGTACTATGATTATACAAGATAGACTATGAAGTAAACAGCGTATGCTACATGAAGCAGAATTATTGGAACAGATCACTTAAGAATACAAAATAAGCACAATAAATATTCTCAAAGATAGCAGGGAGAGTATTAATATAAAGCAGAAGCAAGAAGTCATAAAAAGTTGAGAATCTTGAGTATGCAGAGTACAGTAGATGAGAATATTTCAATGGTCTAAAAGGATGAGTCCAACTGAAGAGTTAATGAGCAAGCTGAAATATCAGACTGAGTGTCTCTCAGAACACAGTATAAAGGATAATGAAATAGAAGATGAAAGAGAAACGCTGGGCAATACAGGAGATAGAAGTAGCAGTGCCAACCTCTGTAACAGTTTCAGAAGAACAAAAAATAATAAACACAGGAAAGGAACTATTTGCAAACAATAATATAGAGAAAACTTTCTAGAATCAAAAACATGTTGTACAACTTCAGATTTAAAGGGCCCAGAAAGTACCCAGTAGGATAGGTAAGGAAATATCTCCACCTAAATATATTATAAATACCAAACACACAGACCCATTTCCGGAAAGAACACAGCTTGACTATAATAGAACTGAATGAGATAAACATCATATTTTACAATTTTTTGTTTTGCTCAATTGTCACACAAATATGAAGGCTAACAAAAATATTACAAGCACATTGACCTTAGAAGATTAGTCATACAAAATCTACTTGGATCCTCTTGGGAGAGGCATTCAAACAAGAGGAAAAATATATCCAGTTGGATGCTGCAAGGAGTATAAGAAGTAACGATGATTAACTATTTTAGCAAAGATTATAGCTGCCTCTTGATACTAGGAAGAAAGAGAATCTATTGTACAATAAACCTACAACTAAAATACAGTGGAGATAAATGAGAGAAAAGACCAAAAGGACCTGACAGTGTGATGAATTTTCTGATTTGTTAGGGTAGACATATAGATAATAACAAATTTAAGAAACCAATGTGAATATAAACAAGAGAAGGGTTCTGTATATAAAGATAAGTAACATAAAAACACGAGTAGAATATATAATTTTGAAATCAACAGAAGAAAACCTAATATAACTCATTAAAATAAATGGAAGAAGAAAAAAGTGAACAAAAACAAAAGACATTAAAAGGAAAATACTAAGATAACTGAAACAAATCCTCATATAATTATGATAATATAATTGTGTTATACTCACCAAAGAAAAGACAATAACTTGAACTAAAAAACAATTCAAAACTGTATCATTTGTAGTATTTTAAAATAAAATAAGAACTGAAAATAAAAGATGAAAAAAGATGTCATGCAAATATTAACCAAAACACATCAATAGAAGTTTGCTTAATATCTAGCAAAATATAATTTGAGATTAAAAAAAAATGAGATGAAAGGGTGTCATTATGCTGATAAAACATACAATAGAACAGGAAAATAAATACACCATAAATAGTCATAATTATAATAATACAGTCTTAAAATACATAAAGCCAAACTAAAGAGAGAAATAAAATACATGACCAATTGTTTCTGGAGACTTTGTCATATGTTTCACAGAATTTGATAGACCCAGAATGCAAAATAATAGAAACTTGGAAAACATGGATAATGATATAAATAAATCCAAATAATCTTTGGAATAAATTGAAAGTTGTACCCCCAAGAAACAACAGAATACATATTCTTTGTGAGTATGTATACATTTAGAAAATTGACTACACATTATTAAATAAAAGTAAAATAAATTATTATTTTTTTTACTTCAATCATGAATTAAAAGAATGTGTATAGTAGAGTACATGGTAAGGCTCATGGGCTAGAAGCTACAAAGTTTTAAAATCTTTTACAAAGTTCCGAAAGAGAGCTTATCTCTCATTCTTTCTTCCATACAGTGCACATCCCTTCACCCCAGCACTAGTTTTGAATATGGACAACCCTTAGGACCCCAGGGAAAAAGTTCCTTAGAATATGTTTTGGTAAGTAATGAAACTAAATTTAGCACAGTCCTTCTGTTTGATTAGAGACAGAAAATGACATAGTTACATTTAAAAAAAATAAATAGATAAAGAAAAACATGGAGGAAGAGAGAGGGAGGGAGGGAGGAGAGAGAGAGAGAACAAAAGAAAAAAAAATAAAGAAAAAAGAAACAAAGCAGTAACATATAGACCATTATCTATTAATATGAGCCTCTCCCCAAAAAAATAGAAACTAATAATAAAAAGATAATGTTAAATATTCCATATTTTTGGAAACAATATCATGCTAGTAAAAATTTAGTTGCAGTTGTCAGGAAAGACATTTAAAAATGAGCTAACATTAAAACTCAAGGAATTGGAGAAAGAGCAACAGTATAAAATCAAATAAATAAGAAAGAAGAAATGTAAGTACAGATTTCAATGAAACAGTGAATTCAAAAACACAGTAAAGTTAAGTAATATCCCAAACTGATTTTTAGAAAATAATACATAATGGTGGTATGATCAATGAAGAAAAAAGAGAAGATATAAATTTTTAAAATATATAATGAAAAAAATGAAATCCCAAAAGACAAAAATAGATAAAAATAGTTGTATTAAATTTATAGAGTAGTAAAAAAGATAGATGAAATAAGTTTTTAGAATAAATGTCAAAAGTAGAAAACAAATGGAAACCTTCCACTGATAATAGACTTTTAAAGAAATGAAATAGAAGGTAAAGACCATCCTCTTCAAAACTCCAGGACCAACTAATTTTATAGGTGAACTCTACCAAACTTCTATGAAAGAATTAATTCATATTTTGTAAAAATTGGTCTAGATGGGACTTACCTTGAAATGATAAAAGCCATATATGACAAACCCACAGCCAACATCATACTGAATGAGAAATAATTGAAAGCATTCCCACTTAGAACTGGAACCAGACAAGGCTTCCTTCTATCACCACTTCTATTCAACATATTGATGGAAATCCTAGCCAGAGCAATCAGACAAAAGAAGGAAATCAAGGGCATCCAAATGGGGGCAGAAGAGGTCAAACTATCGCTCTTTGCTGGCAATATGATCTTACATATAGTAAACCCCAAAGATTCTGCCATGAAACTACTGGAAATGATAAACAAATACAGCAAAGTCTCAGGTTACAAAATCAATGTACAGAAATCAGTAGCATTCTTATAAACCAACAACAGTCAAATTGAGAACCACCAAATCTAAGACTCAATACCCTTCACAATAGCAACAAAGAAAATAAAATAGCTAGGAATATATTTAATTAAGGAGGTGAAAGACCTCTACAGGGACAATTATGACACACTGAGGAAGGAAATAGCAGAGGATATAAACAGGTGGAAAACAATACCATGGTCATGAATCAGAATCAACATTGTTAAAATGTTTATACTATCCAAAGTGATCTACAGATTCAATGCAATCCCTATTAAAATACCAACATCATTTTTTGCAAGTCTAGAAAAAATAATTCTACACTTCATGTGGAACCAAAGAAGACCCTGTATAGCAAAAGCAATCTTAAGCAAAAAGAACAAATTGGGAGGCATGAGTTTACCAGACTTCAAGCTACAGCATGGTACTGGCACAGGAACAGAGACAGACCAATGGAACAGAACTGAGAACGCAGGTATAAAAAGATCCTCATATAGCCATCTATTCTTTGACAAAGCACACAAAAACATACACTAGTGAAAAGAATCCCTATTCAATAAATGGTGCTGGGAAAATTGGATAGCCACGTGTTGAAGACTGAAACAGGATCCACACCTCTCACCTCTCACAAAAAACAACTCACAGTGGATAACAGACTTAACCCTAAGGCATGAAACCATAAGATTTCTAGAAGAAAATATTGCAAAACTCTTATAGACATCAGCCTAAGGAAAGAATTTATGAGGAAAACCCCAAAGACAATCACAGCAACAACAAAAATAAATAAATGGGACCTGATCAAATTAAAAAGCTTCTGCATAGCCAAGGAAACTATCACGGTAGCAAACAGACAACCCACAGAATGGAAGAAAATATTCCCATGCATGCTACACATCTGATAAATGGCTGTTAACTAGAATCTACATAGAACTTAGGAAAATGAACAATAAAAAATCAAACAACCCCATTAAAAAATGGGCAAAGGACATAAACAGAAACTTTTCAAAAGAAGACAGACCAATAGCCAGCAAACATATGAAAAAATGCCCGACATCTCTAATCATCAGGGAAATGCAAATCTAAACCACAATGAGATATCACTTAACTCCAGTAAGAATGGCTTTTATCAAAAAGTCCCAAAACAATAAATGTTGGTGTGGATGCAGAGACACAGGAACACTCATACACTGCTGGTGGGACTGCAAACTAGCACAACCTCTGTGGAAAGTAATATGGAGATACCTCAAAGAGCTAAAAGTAGAACTACCATTTGTTCCAGCAATACAATTACTGGGCATCTACCCAAAGGAAAAAAAGACATTGTGTAAAAAAGATATCTGGGCCGGGCGCGGTGGCTCACGCCTGTAATCCTAGCACTCTGGGAGGCCGAGGTGGGCGGATCGTTAGAGCTCAGGAGTTCGAGACCAGCCTGAGCAAGAGTGAGACCCCATCTCTACTAAAAATAGAAAGAAATTATATGGACAGCTAAAAATATATATAGAAAAAATTAGCCGGGCATGATGGCGCATGCCTGTAGTCCCAGCTACTCGGGAGGCTGAGACAGGAGGATCGCTTGAGCTCAGGAGTTTGAGGTTGCTGTGAGCTAGGCTAACGCCACGGCACTCACTCTAGCCGGGGCAACAGAGTGAGACTCTGTCTCAAAAAAAAAAAAAAAAGATATCTGCACTCAAATGTTTATAGCAGCACAATGAACAATTGCAAAGATGTGGAAACAACCCAAGATCCCATCAATACATGAGTGGATTACTAAAATGTGGTATATGTATACCATGGAGTACTCCTCAGCCACAAAAAAACAATGGTGGTATAGCACTTCTTGTATTACCCTGGATAGAGCTGGAGCCTATTCTACTAAGTGAAGTATCACAAGAATGGAAAAACAAGCACCACATGTACTCACCATCAAATTAGTATTAACTGATCAACAGTTATGTGTTCATATAGTAGCAACATTCATCAGATGTCAGGCAGGTGGGAGGGAGAAGGGGGATGGGTATATTCACACCTAATGGGTGCGGTGCGCACCTTCTGGGGGATGGACATTCATAAAGCTCTAACTTGGGTGGGTTAAAGGCAATTTATGTAACCTAAACATTTGTACCCCTGTAATATGCTGAAATGAAAAAAAATAGAGAAAGTCTCCAAATTAAGCTGTAAATACAAATAAATTCTATTAAAATACCTGCATTGAGTTTTGGGGAGACTTTTCAAACTCACTTTAAAAATGTTTATACTAGAATGAAGGCCCGTGAGCAGCTATTACAATTTTATCAAATAAAAATAGAACACTAAATGTTCCAGTTTTTAAGACTTACTAAAAGACCATAGTAATTAAAAATAGTCTGCTATTGGCACAACAAAGAGACCAACAGATTAAAATAGAAAGCTCAGAAACAGCATGATTAATTGACAAATAATAAAACTGAAAAGGACATTGGTTTAGAATGATATAATGGAAACAAATTTACAGTAAGGAGAAAAATCATGTGACCTGACTTACATCATATATAAAGGTGGAGTCCAGATGAATTAAAGACATAGTGTGGCACAAAAATACCTAAGATGGTAATAGAAAAAAAAGAAAAATAATTGTGATACCCAGGAGTGAGGAAAAACATATTTATCAATATACAAAATGCATACACAAAATAGAGATATTAATCTATATGGTTACATAGAAGTTAAGAACATCTATTCATTGAAAGACATTGTTGGCACAATCAAAACAGAGAAATATGATAGCTGGGAGAAGGTAAGTAGCATGTTTAAAACCTTACAATATGGTGAAATAAGAAAAAAAAAAAAAAAAAAAAAAAAGCTTCTCCTCAGGCCAAGAGAAGCTTCTGTGTTAGAGCCTAGATTTTGCATTTTTGCCTTGATTAAAGAATTCTCTGTTTAAAAAAATAATAATAATAAAATAAAGAGTGTTATGCAAATGGAAAAAAAAAAAAAACCTTCAGACAATATGTAAAATATAAGTCAGGAGCCCCAACAGAAATGTGAGCAAAGATATTAATAGGCAACAGAAAGAAGAGGACAAAATGATTAATAAGCATAGGAGAAACCTGTCAAACTCACTAGTAATCAAAGAAATGGAAATGAAAATAATGAAATACAATTTTATATCTATAAGAAAGTCCAAAAAGAAAAGACTATCATGTGTGGGGAAGATGTTCCCTCTTGTGTACTGCAAGTGGGAATGCAATATCCAAAAGCTATCCAGGCTCCCTGCAGCAACCCTCTAGGGAGGGCACGATCCCCAATGGGAGACACAGTAAGTGCACAGTTCTCAAAAGGTGGTCCTGGGTGACCTGGGCTGACGTTTATTAATAGTGTGCACTTTAGATCTAGCAGAGAGAGAGGGTGAATGGGTCGAGTCCCACTTCCTACAGGAGAGGGGTTAGGGCAGGCTTCCCCTAGCTGCCTAATGGCTAAGAGGCCTATACCAGGGCAGGCTTTCAGAGGCAAAGACTATCTTGAGGACCCCAGAACCTGTCCTCCTAAGAGTCCCCAGGTTTCAATGCTACCCAACGATGTCCTAGGATTAAGTGGCTTCTCCTCCTCGTGTTATATTTCCGAAGAGGAGAGTAAACCCAGCATGCAGTGGGTTCTCCCTTCCCAAGACACAAACAGCTTGTGGATAATCCATATACATCATGTAACTAGGTATAACAAATCAACATCAGTAATCTCTTACTATAGATTAATTTCCAATTAAGGACAATATGATAATTATGATCTCTTAGCAATTCTCAATTCTTTATTTGGCTAAGTGCTAGCATGCCACAGTGATTAAACTTGATTCTTAGAAGAACCTCAGCCCGTGGCTCCCCACCCAGTGCTCTCCAGCCCAGTAACAGCCGGCAGTGCTCCAGGCACACTTCGCAGGCATGCTGATCCCATTTGCCACACATTCCTGATACTTACTTTGTGATTAGTGTTGCCAGGTAAAATACAGAGTACCCAATTACATTTGAATTTCAGATACAGAACAATTTTTGAAATTGAATACATCGCCAATATTGCATAGGAAAGACTTATTCAAAATTTGGCAAGTCTACTGGGGATTCCACATTAGCCTGACCTTAAATGTCATGACCGTTGACACTTAGCGTTCTTTACTTCCACTCACTCTTGCCAGAATTGAGTCTCCTCCTTTTGGTAATTTTTCATTGCTTAAATCTGCTGCCAAGACAAAAGAGATGTGCATCTTTTTTTTTTTTTAATTCTAATAAAATTGGGAAGTAGGTATTATCTCCAATTTACAGAGGAGAAAACCGAGGATAATATAAATTCCAAACCATACCTGGCGTCATATAGCTGGCAAATGGAGTCAGTCCTAGCATCCAGGGTAGTCCGTGTGCACAGTCATTTTCTTTCCACTTGCCCACACTGTGACGGGTAAGCAGGGCACAGATTTGCACAGATTACATGCTCTCAAAGAAATTCAGATAATGATCTTGGGATCCCTGGGCTGCCCCAGAGGGATGGTGGTGCCTGGACTTCTGTAAGCTGCATAGCAGAGCTCACTCTGCTGCTTCTGATGGGAAATCTCTTGGGAATCCAGCACTAAAGAGCCACCTTAGAGAAATACAGGCAGATGAGAAACCCAAGGCAGCAGTTTGAAACCTCATTAACGTTTCCCTATACCCAGAGACCCAGAATATGTTGACTTACATCTCCTGGCCTTCGTCACCACATATAGAACACACAAAGCTCAAATTCTAAATCAGAGAATCCATTAACAAAACCCAGTGCCCTTCCACCTGCCCTCCTTTATTGAGAAGGCACATGTCTCCTACCTTTAGGAAAATCACCCTAATTATATGAACTAATTATTCGTGTTTTGTTTGTTTGTTTGTTTGTTTCCTTAAATTATGGCCACTTTAAGAGAATTCAATTACTTTTTTTCACCAGAAGATTGAACCACCTATTAGAATGTAAAAGAATGTGCTAATTGGAGTTCAAATCAAATACTAGGACACAGTTTAAATTTATAATTATAAAACAAATTAAGTTCACCCTTACATTCCCAACTCCACAGGCTCTGAACAGCAGAGTGACCCACAGTAGCCTTGAATCTGTCCACCCTTAAAACCTGATAATGATTGCTTTTTTTGTTTTGTTTTTAGTCTTTTTTAACCAGAAAGAACTGCTCTTAACTGTGAGATTATGCAGCTCTGTTTGGAAAGCTTTTGTGAGTCCCTATAGTGTAATGATTTTCCTTTAGAGAGCATGTAATTTTAGGTTCTTGCATAACAGCACAGATTTTTATGTTATTACTAAACTTTGTAATTTTATTTCTCTCTGACAATTAAGTGCACATTGATGTTATGGAATTTTTTCTTCCTTCCATCACAGTTGGATGAAATTGGAAAGGCAGACTATGGTGTGTTGGGAGTGCTCATGTCTAGAAGTGTAAACGTTTTGTGATTCCCTTGTTGAAGATCCATTTCACACATAAGCAAATCCATCACATTGCTACTGTTTACTTTCAGTTGCAAACAAGCTGTAACCCAAAACACACAATGCACCAAACAAAAACAATCAATGTGCCATTTCTGCACTCCGTTTGCTTAGGAAACATAATAGTTAACAGTTTACAGTACATTAACTCAGATGTTTAAACTGACCTTTTTTCTAAAAGTGAGTATCTTCCAAATAAATGACATTTTCACCTAGTATTTATCATTTCTTATCACGAGTCACATCTATTTCTTGTCTCCTGCACTCAGACCTGGGCACAGTATCACCTACCTTTTACAGAGACCCTTGCTGCTTCCCTTTGCTATGTGAATGAGACACATCACTTTTTCTAGTCTAGTCAGCTGAATGCAGACAAATTCATTTGCCTATAAACTAGGCAACCAAATTTGGACATGTATGATTCATGCTGTCCCTTTGAGGCAAAGTAAAGTCTTCTCTGCCACAAAGATGAGTATTCAGTAACCATTAGGTAGGTGACAATCAGCCCTTGAGTCTCTCTAAATTGAATTTTGTAATTTATCCAAGAATCTCTAAGAATGATAATGCTCTCTTTTAATCTTCATCTGTTGGCCTTAATCCATTCCCTGATGATTAGAGTTTTGCAGACTTGCTAGGGCTTAGTGTTGCTTCTCCTAGCAAGGCTTATTTGATCGATAGTATGATCCCAAGACAGGGTGGATAGAAACTCTGAAATCCAGTCTGGCTCAGCCTCTACTCTGAGGTCAGGTGCAGCCATTTCCCACTGGAAATCACTTCCCACAGTCAGCAGATTTCATGTCCTTATATGCCATCACTGAGATTTGTGAAACTGAGGCCCTAGATGAATATTCATGATCCTCACTTCATGGAATATCCTTACCCTAAAATCTACCCACCGTATGTGTGTGTTAGAGCAAGCTCTTACCCAACACAATGGATATATTCTGTTAGGGACTATATGATTGTTTACACCCAAAATTCATATGTTGAAGCTTTTTAACTCTTAATATGACCGTATTTGGAGATTGGGCCTGGAAAGAAGATGGGTGCTTGATTTGATAAGATTGATATCCTTATAATAATATATATCAGAGGGGTCATTCTCTTTCTCTGTGTATGTAGGCACTGAGGAAAGGCCAGGAGAGGACATAGCTATAAGGCAGCCAGCCCTCTGCAAGGCAGGAAGAGAGCCCTTAACAGAAATCAACAATGCTGGGTCCCTGATCTCAGACTTCTAGGTTCCAGAACTCTGAGGAAATACATTTCTGTTGTTTAGGCCATCTGGTCTGTGGCATGTTGTTATGTTAAACCAAACAGACTGATACAGATGAACAAGAATAAGACATTCTAGTAACCTTCTTAACCTTTTTGGAGTTTTTCCAAAGAAATCACAGATTAATCTGGACTCATTTTCCACACAAAAAATACAATCTCTGAAATTATGCAGTTGAGAAGTAAACCCATGTAGATGTGACGTCCTGTGTTTAGCAGCTTCAGGCAAATATTCATGGTTATATTGTCTCTAAATTTTGAAGATTGTTTCTTTGAACTATCCTGAATAAATGCAAAATAGGTAAAAAGCAAAGAAAAAGAAACTTCTCCCAGTCAGTGGTCTGTGTACTGGTCTGAGGCAGTATCACCCAGCTCATGAGATCTTTCCAATGTAAGGATATGATGGTAGCCTGGTTGGCCGGGACACTCTATTCACTTTTACATTGGTCAAACTAATCAATTCCCTAATGTTTTTTTCTAACCAAGCCTTTTCCAAATGTATGTAGCTCAATCATTAGGCTGATTAGACTGCAAAGCTGGCTGGCTGTGCTTGGCTAAGAAGAGTAAACACAAAGAACAGAGCAAGAACCCAGCCACTTCTGTGGCCACTCTGTCCATAGCCCCTCAAGAAATTTTTCAGCAAAATAGACCCATGTCAATTTCAATTATTGTTTAATAAACAAGTCCATTCTGTCCAAGGAAACAACTAGAAAACCATGCCTAACATACTAATAATGATTCAGGATATAGAGTTTCATGTCTTTTTAAAAGATGTGTTTATGTGCATGAGTGTGTATGTGTTTCATGCTGAGTAGAAGACTTTCATTAAAATTATATCTTTAAGCATTTATGAAACATCTTGTATGCTGGAAACTGTGCAGAGTCAAAGATCCAAAATGGTCTTAGATGAGGCACCCACACTTCAGGAGCTTGGTCAGAATTAGATTTCTTTCTTCTCACTGGGTGTCTCATTCCAATTGGCTCCCCCTAACCTCTCCTCTTTCCTTCCCAAATTCAGAACTTTCATCTAAGCCTGTGGGATACTCTCTGAACCTAAGGTCAAATACATTTCGAGGAGAGGATGAACTTAACCTTCTCTTGGCCCAAGGCACCTGATCTGTGGAAGGTTTATCCAATTAGATCTCCATGATCCTGGCTCTCAGATCAGAGTTGTTTGCCCTGTGACTTGTGTTTCCTCCACTTTGTGACTGAGGATTGTGATAAATGCCTCTCTCCCCACTCATCTGGTCCAAATCATCTCAGACTCTCCCTTCTTTCCTGGGACTGGGTAGTGAGACTAGACATGTACTTCTCTTCCCCAAGCTCCATCTTCCATTCCTGGGGTGACTTGGCACGTTCCAATAGGACAGGGCTCAGAGGGCAGCCTGTGTATAAGCTGGCCGAATTTAAAGCAGGATTTATGAATCTTGAACGGGATTTTCATGCTGTCTATACCACCGTGAAATTATCTGCTGATTCCATTTAGTAAGCAAGACAGCAGGTTGAAGCTGGCTGTTCCCAAGCACAGCAGAGAGACTGGTGGCAATGCTGATGTGCTAGTGCAGAGACAAACAGGACTTCTGCTGGGAAGGTGGGCTTATCCACCCCGGCATCACTCTTCCAGTGCCTAAGGAGGAGGAATTGAAGAAAGGCATGTTTGCACACTGTCTCTCCACTCATTACTTATGTATAGCATATATTATTCAAAATAAGCAATTATCTTAAAGAAAACAAAGCTATTTGCATTTCCCAGGAGAGAATTTGCCCCTCGGAGGGAGTTGGTGTCAGGCAGAGATCAAGAAACCACTGACTGGAGCAGAAATAGTATCATTTTCTCTCTGCAGGACAAAATTCAAATACTTCAGCTGGACATGCCCCACCCTCTATGTGTAGGTCTTATCCAGCTTGGTTTTGTTTATTTTCCACAAAAGCACATGTTCCTTACTTTTGAGCTGGGTTTACTTCTTGCTCAAAAACAATTATTAATTCCGTTTATTTTTCTGTAAATTGTAAAATACCTATGTTATTCACTTGTTTAGTGAAATATCTTATGGAGACATTATAATATGAAAATGACCTTTCTGCATAAATCTTGTAAGCACCCTACCTATAATGAGTTTTTCTGAATTTCTAGAGCAATGGTTTTCAATTTCACAGGCACTCAAAATCCCCTAAACAGCTTGTAAAAATACAGACTGCCGGCCCCAATCTCTTTCAGTGGACCTGGGATGGAGACCAATAATTTGTGTTTCTAAAAAACTTCCAGGTGATTTGAATGCTGCTAATCCAGGGACCACCTTTGAAAACCATTCTTCTAAAGTTGTGTTGTCCAGTAAGGTAGCCACTAGCCACTTGTGGCTATTGAGTACCAGAAATGTGGCCGGTTGCAATTGAGATGCTCTGTGAGTGTAAATACATATTGTATTTCTATGACTTTGTACAAAAATAGAATGCAAAATACATATTAATAATTTTATATGATAACATGTTGAAATAACCTTTTTGGATACTTTAAGTATAGCATAGTTAAAATTAATCTTACCTGTTTCTTTTTACTTTTTTTTTTTTTTTTTGAGACAGATTCTCACTCTGTTGCCCGGGCTAGCATGCTGTGATGTCAGCCTAGCTCACAGCAAACTCAAACTCCTGGGCTCAAGAAATCCTTCTGCCTCAGCCTCCTGAGTAGCTGGGACTACAGGCATGTGCCACCATGCCCAGCTAATTTTTTCTACATATTTTTAGTTGTCCAGATAATTTTTTTTTCATCTTATTGTTATGGGGGATACAGAATTGCAGGTTACATACGTTGCCCATGTACCGCCTTTCCCCCCAAGTCGGAGCTCCAGGCGTGTCCATTCCCCAGGTAGTGCGCGTTGCACCCATCATGTAGGTATATGTCCCTCCTCCCCCACCCCCCCTTCCCGAGTCAGCACCTTCAAGTGTTACCATTCCCCAAACGGTGCGCAATGCACTCATTGTGTAGGCATACCCCCATCCCCTCCCCTAACCCCCACCTCAGTCTGATATCCGATTGGTGTCATTCATAGACGTGTATTTAAGTGATGTTCAGGGAAACCAATTTTCTGGTGAGTACATGTGATGCTTGTTTTTCCATTCTTGGGATACTTCACTTAATATAATGGGTTCCAACTCTCTCCAGGAGAACCATAGAGATGTCGTATCTTCATTATTCCTTATAGCTGAGTAATATTCCATGGTATACATATACCACAGCTTACTAATCCAATCATGTATTGATGGGCATTTGAGTTGTTTCCACATCTTTGTGATTGTGAATTGTGCTGCTATAAACATTTGGGTACATGTGTCTTTGTTACAGAATGACCTTTTTTCCTTTGGGTATATGCCCAGTAATGGGATTACTGGGTCAAATGGCAGGTCTACTTGAATCTGTTTAAGATACCTCCATAATGCTTTCCACAGGGGTTGCACTAGTTTGCAGTCCCACCAGCAGTGTATGAGTGTTCCTGTCTCTTCACACCCAGGCCAACATATGTTGTTTTGGGTTTTTTTGATAAAGGCCATTCTCACTGGGGTTAAGTGATATCTCATTGTGGTTTTGATTTGCATTTCTCTGATGATTAGGGATGTTGAGCATTTTTTCATATGTTTGTTAGCCATTCTTATATCTTCTTTCGAGAAGTTTCTATTCATGTCATTTGCTCACTTTTTGATAGGGTTGCTTGATTTTTTCTTGCTGATTTTCCTGAGTTCTAAATAGATTCTTGTTATCAGTCCTTTATCTGATGTGTAGTATGCAAAATTTTTTTCCCATTCTGTAGGTGGTCTGTTTATTCTCGTGACTGTTTCTTTGGCTGTGCAGAAGCTTTTTAATTTAATCATGTCCCATTCATTTATTTTTGTTGCTGCTGTGATGGCCTTAGGGGTCTTCTTCATAAATTCTTTGCCTAGGCCAATGTCTGTAAGAGTCTTTCCTACATTTTCTTCTAGAATTCTGATTGTATCACGCCTAAGGTTTAAGTCTGTTATCCACCGTGATTTGATTTTTGTGAGAAGTGAAAGCTGTGGGTCCTGTTTCAGTCTTCTACAAGTGGCTAACCAATTCTCCCAGCACCATTTATTGAATAGGGATTCTTGTCCCCAGAGTATATTCTTTCCCGCTTTGTCAAAAATTAGGTGACTATATGAGGATGGTTCTATATTTGGATTTTCTGTTGTGTTCCACTGGTCTGTGTCCCTGCACTTGTGCCAATACCAGGCTGTTTTAAGAACCATGGCCTTGTAGTATAGTTTGAGGTCTGGCAAATTAATACCTCCCATTTTGTTTTTGTTGCTTAAAATTGCTTTTGCTATACGGGGTCTTCTTTGATTCCATACAAAGTGTATAATTATTTTCTCTACGTCTGTAAAGAATGATGTTGGTAATTTAATAGGGATTGCATTGAATCTGTAGAAAGTGGGCTTCATCCCAGAGATGCAGGGGTGGTTCAACATACGTAAATCTATAAATGTAATTCACCACATAAATAGAAGCAAAACCAAAAACCATATGATACTCTCATTAGATGCAGAAAAAGCATTTGACAAAATTCAACACCCTTTTATGATAAAAACGCTTAACAAAATAGGCATTGATGGAACCTACCTAAAAATGATACGAGCCATATATGACAAACCCACAGCCAACATCATTCTGAATGGGGAAAAACTGAAAGCACTCCCACTTAGAACTGGAACCAGACAGGGCTGCCCACTGTCTCCATTACTTTTCAACATAGTATTGGAAGTCCTTGCGAGAGCTATCAGGCAAGAGAGCAGAATCAAGGGAGTCCAAATAGGGAAGGAAGAGATCAAACTCTCACTTTTTGCTGATGATATGATGTTATATCTGGAAAACCCCCAGGATTCAACCATGAGACTCCTGGAATTGATTAACGAATATAGCAAAGTCTCAGGCTACAAAATTAATATACACAAATCAGAGGCATTTATATACGCCAATAACAGTCAATTGGAAAACCAAATTAAAGACTCAATACCCTTCAAAATAGCAGCAAAGAAAATAAAATATCTAGGTATATACCCAACTAAAGAGGTAAAGGACCTCTATAAGGAAAACTATGAAACACTGAGAAAAGAAATAGCAGAACTTGCAAATAGATGGAAAAATATACCATGCTCGTGGATCGGAAGGATCAACATTGTTAAAATGTCTATACTGTCCAGATAATTTTTTCTATTTTTTTGGTAGAGACAGGGGTCTTGCTCTTGCTCAGGTTGGTCTCGAACTCCTGAGCTCAAATCATCCGCCCACCTCGGCCTCCCAGAGTGCTAGGATTACAGGCGTGAGCCACCACACCCAGCCTCTTTTTACTTTTTTGATATGACTATTAGAGAGTTTAAAATTGTAAACATGACTTGTATTATATTTCTATCGGACAGGCACTGATATAGAAGAAAGATGGGATATTGGCAATGTGAAATTGAGGAGCAAAGGTAGATTTTAAGTGTGAAACCAAATTTGATCACCTGAGTGCTTATTGACTATTCCAAAATCCAAAGGAAGGGTATATCAGAATCATGGTGATGGATAAGAGCTATGTGGTAGCTGAGCTAATCCAATTCAGGGTCAAGGAGTATCAGGAAACCCAATGACCTTAATTTAGGCCAACAGTGTTTTGTAGAATCAGGTCTCTTTTAGAGAGTTAAAACATGGTGTTCTATTTGTCCAGTCTTGTCTATTTTACCAGTATGTGAAATAGAGCTCTCAGTATCCACTGAATTTAACTTTTATGTATATAATTTTTTTCCTCAGGGTGATTGGCAGCTTCGCTAGGGCAAGAACTGAATCTCTATTTTATGTGATTTGGGACACCTAATGTTGCTTTAATCTATCTACATTATATCAATCAGTGTAATAAAAGGAATTCATCTTAAATATTTCACATTCCCTTAAACCAAGACATGACCATTCCTAGATTTTGTAGAAATAACATAGTAATGATTGTGACATTTCTCAAACTGTTGTTGAACAAGTTACGAGTAATCTGTAGCTATAGACGTTTAAGAAGATGTGTGCACAACCTATCCATCTTGGATATCTACAGCAATGAAAAATTAGTACATTAAAGACACTGAGAAATCCTATAATTGTGAAACATTTAATTTTATCTTATTGAGCATTTTATATCTATATAAACATGATACTATTTTTCTTTATATTGTCTATTAAATTCTCACATATTAAGTGTCCATGGAACCCATTTCTAGAAGAGCTAGTCTGGTGGCAAGAGGTTCCTTGTTTATCACTATCCATATGTGCCATGAAAACAGAAAGAGAAAGGCTATCTCCTTGATGAGTCACATAAACAAAGCCTCCCTAATATGTTCTTCCTACCTCTAGAGCATTAGGAAAATATTTATTTTATTTTACGTTTTCCCCAACTATGGGTCATTAAATATGAAATGAGTGATTTTGAATCAAAAGTGTAGTTTATTATATCTCAAACAAGAAGCAGTATAATTAATCAAAGCGTGTGCCTAAACTGTCACACAGTTTTGCCAGCTTAACAGTACCTTGTTTATGCCAGCAGCAAAGAAGCCTGGAGAGTGAGTTGTGATGAAATCGCCAAAGGCGTTTTCCACAGTTTGTTGAGAACTGAATATTTCTCCTTGCAAGAAGTGATCCAAAGCCTGGAAGAAGTAGTAGTCAGTTAGTGCAAAGTTTGGTGAATACAGTGGATGGCAGAGAGTTTCCAAGTCTAGCCTCTGTAGTTTGAGCAGCGTTGTTTGTGCAACATGTGGTTGGGCGTTGTCTTGCAGGAGGATTGGCCTCTGTCTCTCTATTGACCAATCTCAACTGCTTCATTGCAAGCATCCTCACCATTTCATCCAATTTGCTGTAGTAGATATTCGCTGTAATAGATTGACCAGATTTAATGAAGCTATAATAGATAACACCAGTGCTGGAGCACCAAACAGACATCATTAGCTTTTTTTGATGAATATTTGGATTTGGACTGTGTTTTGGCACTTCATCTTTATCCACTTATTGTGCCCAATCCTTGCAATTGTCAAAAAGAATCCATGTTTCATCACACATAACAATACAGTGTAGAAATGGTTCACCTTTATGTTGTGACAGTAAAGAAAGGCAAGCCCCAAAGCGATTTCTCTTCTGTCATTTATTTAATTCATACAGAATCCATCTATCCAGTTTCTTTACTTTGCCAATTTATTTCTAATCATCCAATATTGTTAGAATAGTAACATCAAACCTTGCTGCTAATTCACGTGTAGGTTGAGATGGATTCGCTTCCGCTACAGCTTTCAGCTCACCATTATCCACTGTGGTCTCAAGTCACCCATGTGGCTCATTTTCAAGATTAAAATCACCAGCATGGAGCTTCTCAAACCATAGACATACTGTGCGTTCCTTAGCAACATCCTTCCCAAACATTTCATTGATATTTTGATCTGTCTGCACTGCATTGGTTCCATGACAGAACTCATATTCGAAAATCACTCAAATTTTTGACTATCCATAGTTTCATAAAAATTGCTCTAAAAAATGTGAAAGATAATAACAAGCCAAACCATGCATTTGAAAGACTGAGGATGTACCTTCACAATCAAAATAAAACAAGAATGTCAAAGTGAAATTTCAGCGATATCAATTGTCAAACTTAGTAAGGAAATTGGACATTTCATAGTTTATAACCTAATAGTAACAGAAAGCTCTTTTCCCAAGGCTCTGGAGGTAGGAAAGAAATCTACCATTTTAGTTCTTTCTAATCCTTTATAGAATCAACGCACCAAGTTCTCTGAGGTGGAATCTCTACATGGTAATTCCCTCCCAAGAGTTTCTACCTCCAGGTCATTTTCTTGGGATTTTTCAGTGTTGGTCTCAAGCCTACCCAGGAGCTGAGTAAGACACATTATTTTCGTGTGGGGATATTGGGTCCAAGATATCTCTTGACCAGTGTCTCAGTCCATTCTTTCTGCTATTTATAACCAATACCGCAGACTGGGCAATTTATAAATAATAGAAAGTTAGTACTCACAATTCTGGAGGATGACAAGTTCAAGGTCGAGGTGCTGGCACTCATGAGATCATTGCCTCCTCACATGGCTGAAGAGGCAAATACTGTGTCCTCACATGGCAGTAGGTGAAAAGACAAAAAGACAAGAAAGTATCTAGATACTTTCCTCCAGACCTTTTATGAGGCATCAATCCTATCCATGATGGCAGAGCCCTCATGGCCCAATCACCCATTAAAGTTCCCCCCTCTTCATATTGCTGCATTGAGGATGAAGTTTCAACATGAATTTTGGAGAGGACAGAAACATTCAAGCAATAGTACCCAGTATCTGGTAGATCCAAGCAACAGATTGGCAGGAGAGCAAGCGTATAGACAGGAGGAGTGGAAGAGCACACAACTGTGTTCAGGGGCCATGTTTCCAGCAATTCCCTTTTAAATGTCTTTAAAGGTGCTTGAAAATGACTCTAATAACATGTTTTTTTTTTTGTTTGTTTGTTTGTTTTCTTTTTTTGTAAAGCCTATACAGTTATTTTTCTACAAAAAGGATTGGACTCCTTTTATCACAGCAGAGGCTGAAGTGATTCTGAAGGCAAATATTTAAAGTAAAAGTATGTTGTTTGCTTTAGCCCCAAATCACAAACAATTGTTCTTTCTTCTAAATTGATTTAGGATCCTCTATGATAGCATTTTTACTCCAGCTGTACTCTGTCCCCCAAACTCCAGATTGCCCTGTAGATGACAGAGCAGGAGTGAATTATTGTTATTTTTTTCTGAGCACTATCTAGACTTGTATTGCCTGGCTCTGTGTAGGCATACAGTGCAGCTACAATCCTTTGGGAGGAACTATAAATGTAAAATGCATTGTTGGTATTTTTTGTTTTATTATTCTGCATTGCTATTCCCCAAGCCTAAGCATAGAGTTTTCTCTGCCGATGCAGAACAAGAATGCACTGTTCTCACAAAGTCATTTAGCAAAGATGTGCTTCAGTAGGAGGGTTCAAGATACAATCTCCACCATATTCTCGTATTGGAGAATCCAGCTCAAGCTGAATCACTCCTCATTAATTTCATAAATATTAATTTCATCAGGAGGAATTTATCCGAGTCAAACTATGTTACTCCTGTAAGTGACAAGCAGGGCAGGGTTGGCTTTCTCAAATCCCAAGGTCCCTTTCCCATCAAATGATCGTGTGACATTTCGTTGATGTAGTTTTTCCTTTCTTGGATGTATGGTGGATAGCTACGAGCAACCAATTCACTTAACATAAAATATTAGCATTCAGCAGGACATGTTTTTTTTTTTACTGTGTGTGATTAAAGCACTGTGGAAATAAATGTAGTTCCTTAAATGAGGTGTGACTGTGCCAGCCCCAAGAAAAACCCTAGGCATAGAAATGGAGGGGAAGAAAAAGTCAAGTAGACATGCAAAATCTCTCTTATTACTCTACTATAAGAGTCTTAATTAGTCCCAAAAGGTTTTTTTTTTTTTCACTCATTTTAAAGCAAAATCAGGTAGATCACACAATGAAATGTATGTCAATCAATCTCTGCTAGAGTCAGCCAGCTGTGGCCACCCACCCTACCTATGTGACGTGACCTTCTATATTTGCAATTGTGAGTTGGCTAGGATTTTGCTCCATTCAAAATTGTATGTATGTAAGTAGAATTGTGCCGATAAATGAGCTTTCCTAATTGAGTTCATCCTTGTAAATTAATAAAAATTCCTGCCAATCAAACGTGTACATGTTTGCAGGAATATTATCAGTAGGTAATGGAGATAATTAATACTTCATGACATCAAGGTCTGAAATTAAAATCAAATCTGAGACTTAACTGCAATTATTAAATCTGAGGAAAATTATCTTTCAGATGACAAGTGTCACAACCTTCAGCACCTGAATTAATAACAGGGAGCAAGCCTCCAAAAACACAGTGAACACTTTTTTTTCCTATGTTGCAATAATTATCACTTCATGACATCAAGGACCTATATCTGGCTCAAGGTAATATTGCAGATCAGTAAAGTATTATTGCAGCAGAAAACACAAATTTTAGGTAACTTATCTAGTGGAAAATATAATTGAAAGAGTATAGGACTGGGAGATGGGACCCAGGTTATAGTCCTGACTCTTGGTAGATAGTTCCTAGCCTAGAAACTTGCAGGTATTTTTCTATTTTATTTTAGCCAAGCAAATCATTTCACCTATCTGGGCCTTATTTTGTTTTTTATGCTATGAAGCTAATTTTTGTTCTGTTTACAAGGTTCATGTAAAGATAAAATAGGAGAGTTTTTAAAATAATTTGTTTCTTTTCATTTATTCATTCATTTTTCCAATAAGCATTGAGTGCCAGCCATTATTATGAGTGGAGTGTTTGGAAAACAGAGATTTGAAAAGAAAAGACACAAACCCTGATCTCAAAGGACTTTATAACCTGATGAAATAATTGTCTACATAAAGTACACTGAGACAGGGCTAAGCTTGGAGATGACAGGCAGCCTGTGTGGTGTAGCAGGAGTGGTGCGGAGAGGTTGCTGTCAGGGAGACTTCCCAGACAAGGTGATGCTGGGGGAGAATCATGGAGGGCAAGCATCTTCTAACAGATGAATGAGCATTCAAGGGAACAAGGGAAAGTGTTCACACATTATTTTTTCCACCGTAACTAGATTGGGGTAGTTTGATTCCCAGAGGATAGTTACTAAAGTGTGACTATCATAGGTACGTGATAGAAACAATTCACTCTTTCCCAAACTGCAGCTCATTCTGAAAGTAGACTGGTATGGTTTATAAAAAAGAAAAAAAAAGTAACTTCCCTGAAGATAAATAACTAGAAAGTGGAAAAGCCAGGACTGGGAACCAAGTAGCTTAATCAGTATATGTACAACCCCAATTTAATTTATTCATTTATTTATTCATTTTAAATTGTTAATTGTTTATATATTCCAGGGACTACTGAAGTTAGGCCAGAAGGGACCATTGCACATAGCGGCAGGGCCCCAATAAACCAGATTAGATTGAGGGCAGATTTCAGATGCAGAGCTGGAGCCTAACTCTCAACAGATAGTGGAGTCATGGAAATGAAGCTTGTTTGCAACGGCGAGTGGAGGGAGGCCATGGCAGGGACCCACTGGACCCCAGACTGAGGGCTGAAGGTTAACCCCACAACTCTCCTTGAAGTCTCTGAATCTGCTTGGACTGTGGCTTCCTTCATCGGGACTGATCCAGGCAACATTCAGGACCCCTCTGCAGCATGAAGGCCAGTGTCTGTCCTATGGAATGTGCTATAAAAACTCTTAAATGTTTTGTACATCACCTCTAAGAACAATGGTTTTCCTCATTAGTCTATTTTTACTGCTATAAAAAAATACTTTAGACTGAGTAATTTATCAATACTAGAAATGTATTTCTCATAGTTCTGGAGATCAAGGAGTCCATGATCAAGGCACCAGTAAATTTGGTGTTGGGACTGGGCTTGCTCTCTGCTTCCAAGATGGCACCTTATTGCTGTGTCTTCACAGAGAGGAAGGCATAAATTGCTTCCCAAGGTAGAAGGTAAATGGAAGGACAAAAAAGGGGACCATCTAGTTCCCTGTAGCCTTTTATAAGTACACAAATCCCATTAATGAGGGCTCTGCCTCATGGCTTTTTCATCTCCTAAAGGCCCCAACTCTTACTACTATTGCATTGGGGATAAAGCTTCAACATAAATTTTAGAGGGATACAAACATTCAAACCATAGCACCCATACTCTGGGGGACAATGTGCCCTGGTACAGGTCCCAGTGCTGCTCACGAATATGCAAAATCTGCTCTCATTTCAGATATGACTGATGGGAAACTGTTGCAAAAGACAAGACTTAAACTCGATGCCAACAGAGCCCATGCCCTTTCCCAGCACACACTACCGTTTCTTACTCTCTTATCTGATTAGAATTCTCTATATGTTACTCTCTAGCTGAGACATGAGATATTCTAACCAAGCTAAGGCAAGGGTTTGCTGACATGCAATTTTCCTTTATCTTCACATATCAGAGCTTCCCACTGGTTATATCATCTCTTCTGATCCCTTCAGATTCCAGAAGTCTAATTTGGGACAGAAAACAATTAGTGCTCTGGGACAGTTGCTGGGGTGGTAGTAGTTCTTTGACTAAACACAGAAGTTAGTAAGAGAAAGACCCAAGCTGCTTAATAGATTAATGACCTCAATAAGTAATTTCATCTGCACAATTTTCAATTGCTTCAACTATATAACGGGGACATTGAGAGTATCTAACAGGGTGGGTGCTGTGGCTCAGACCTGTAATTCCAGCACTTTGGGAGACTGAGTTGGGGAGATTACCTGAGACCATGAGTTCCATGAGCAAGGGATGGTGGCAGACACCTGTAGTCCCAGCTATTAGGGAGGCTGAGGCAGGAGGATGGCTTGAGCCCAGGAGTTGAAGATTACAGTAACCTATAACTGTGGTATTGTGCTTTAGCCTGAGTGACAGAATGAGACGCAGGCTCCGAAAAAATAAAAATAAAAAAGAGTATCCAACACATTACCACATAAAGTTGCTCTGTGAGTTAAATGTGGTCATGTACATTAAATGCTTAGGAATGCTTTAGTGAAAAATAAATGCTTAATAAATGTTAGCTGTGATCATTGCTTATTATCACCTTTGTAGAGTATTGTACTCAACTCTAAGTGAACACGTGTGCTAAGTCCCAGTATGGATCCTTGAAACCCAGATACAAAGCTGTGGAATATCATGGTGTCTTGCTCCATTTGGGTTGCTATAACAAAACAACAAACTGGGTAGCTTATAAATATCAGAAATTTATTTCTCACATTTATGGAGGTTGCAAAGTCCAATATCAATATGCCAGCAAATTTAGTGTCTGGTAAGGGCCCTCTTTCTGGTTCATAGACAGCACCGTCTGCTATATCCTCACATGATGAAAGAGACAAGGAAGCTCTCTGGAACCTCTCTTACAAAAGCAGTAAACTTACTCATGAGGGCTCTGCCAAAGGCCCAACTCATAACATCATCACCTTGGGGATTAGGATTTCAACATACAAATTTGGGGAAACCATAACCATTCAGACCATTGCACATAGGAATATCAGAAATAGTGTGAGAATGGTGAGAAATTTGGGGTGGAGGTGCTTAGCCTGCAGTCAGCCACCTTTGCTTACTAAAGATGTGATTGACTACTTACAAAGCGTTAGGACCAACTCTAAAATCTGAGTCTCCTGAGATCCCTGCAGACTAGGGGATTTGGAATGTACTTGTAAAGAGACAAACATATACTGCAGTTGAAAGGTAGCTGAATTTCCAGACCATATCTAGCCTCTTGGAAATTTAGTGTGTATTAGAATAATGAGAGAAACCATTTTTTGAGCAATCTTCCAATAACCAGAGTTGTGGTAGATGCTCTGTTGGCTCAGAAAGCCTTGGTTGGCTGTGTGTCTGTTGTGTGAGCTCCCAAGAGAGGGATCTGGGGAAGCTTCACCACCTTGGAACAAGGTTTATTCCCTGTCTTATCCTCCAAGAGAAGGCATATGTTTCTTCGATTTGTAGATTGCACCAAGGTGCAGCTTAGAGGGGAGTGTGCATGTGCGTGTGTTTGCCATGAAATTAAATAAGAGCAATGATACCTAGCCAACGTGCACCCATAAATTTCAACAGGGAAAATTCTAATGCGGCACAAGGAAAGAGGTAGTGATATATCAGAAGGGAAAGGCACTGAATCTTGTGTAAAATGAGAGAAATATAATTTTCCTGCATTATCTTGTCCCTTTCTTAATTGCCTACCAGGATGCATTCATCAACTAGCTTCCCTAGGCCCAGGCTTTCTACTTACATGCATTTGTATATAAAACCGACTTGTGTTTTAAGTACAAAACACAGTGCTTGTGCTATCACACAAGACACAGCAAATGAATAAAAATTTTTACTTGTCAGTTTCTAGATAAAACACACTTCGCATTTCAAGGCTGCAAAATAGTCTGCAAACACCCAGCAAGGTACAATAAATATGGGCTCAGGAGTCTTCACCGGGCTATATATGCAGCTCAGCAGCCTCGTGCCACTACCTGGGGGATCTGTGAAGCTTTGGGGTGGGTCATAGGAAGAAAGGACAGCTGGCTGCCCAGATAATCCCATCCCAGTGGCAGGCTCTGTCTCCATATTCTGACGTAAAATCTGTTGCTAAGAGGAAAGATGATTCCAGCTCCTTTCAACCCTAAATGTCTGGAATGAAGGCAGTTTGGGAGAATGTGGGATAACCAGTGAGTCAGATATGTAATGGAGAAAAGATCATGAAGACGATTCAAAGGAGGTACATGTGAATACCATGTCATCTCCTGAAGATGATAAGGCCCTTTGGTATTTTTCCCAGAAGAGGCAGAATATAGAAGCAGATAATGGTCCCAAACCAGTGTGCCAAAAGGAGTAAGAATGCCAAATAACTTCAAATCTAATGATCCCCAAGATGGCAGAAGGAGCATTTCTGACTGTTTATGCTGTAAAATGTCCTGTTCTTTCTCTTGCCAGCCTGCCTCACCCAGCAATGATGTGCAGTAAGAGCTGGGCACATAGGACTGGAAGCACATAGATGAGATTCCTAGTTCTGACACTTACTGTGAATTTTTTTTTTTTTTTTTTTTTTGCAAATTGCATAATCTAATTTAGCCTCAGTTGCTTAATCTGTGTTTTAGAGATAACAATAATATCAACCTCCTAGAGTCATTCCAATGATTGAATTATATAGTACATGTTAACAACTTAGTTTAGTGCCTGCCATCTAGTAAAGTAGCCAATAAATGTTAAGTGTCATTATCATCTTTTATAGACATTGCACAAAAGCAGTGATGTATTGTAAAATTGCAGGGGACTTTGTTTAATGGTTTAGGTTTTTGAGGTCAAGGAAAGGTCAGCAACTTTACCCAAAACCATACAACTAATCAAAGCTTATCTTTAATTTTCATCATTTTGTAGTTTTCAATGTATAGATTCTTCACATATTTTGTAGATTTATAGCTATTTCATTTGTTTGGTCCTATTGTAAATGATATTTCTAAAAATTTTTTAAATCCCAATTGTTCATTGCTCCTATATAAAAAGTCAATTAATTTTTGCATGTTGTTTATATACCATGACCTTGCAAAACTCATATGTTAGTCCTAGGAGGTTTTCTTGTAGACACTATGGAATTTTCGTTGGAGACAGTTATGTCTTCAGTAAATAGATACAGTGTTATTTCTTCATTCCTATGTCGTACATTATTCTTTTCTTATTGCACTGGCTAGGACTTCCAATGCAAGACTGAATAAGATTGCTGATGGAGGAAATCTTTGCCTTGATTCTGACCTTAGGGGGTGTCTTTGTAGGTTTTTGCTGCCGTAAAGAGATACCTGAGGCTGGGTAATTTATAAAGAAAAGTTTATTTGAGTCATGTTTCTGTAGGCTGTACAAGAGGCATAGTGCCGACACCTGCTTCTGATGGGGGCCTCAGGAAGATTCCACTCATGGTGGGAGCTGAAGGGGAGCCAGTGTGTGCAGATCACTTGGCAAGAGAGGAAGCAAGAAAGTGAGAGAGGAGGGGGGTGCTAAGCTCTTTTTAACAACCATATCTCATGAGAACTAAAAGTGAGAATTCACTTACTCCCATGATAATGGCACCAAGCCATTCACGAGGGATCTGCTCCCATGAGCCTGACACTTCCCACCGGGCCCCAACCTTCAACGCTGGGGATCAAATTTCAGCAGAAGACTTGGTGGGGCCTAACAAACCATATATACAAACCATAGCAGGGGGAAAGCATTTATTCTTTCATATTATGCATAATGTTAGCTATAGGTTTTTGATGAATATCTTTTCATCAGGTCAAGGAATTCCCTTCTATTTGTAGTATTCTTAAAATTCTTATCATGAATGGGTGTTGAACTTTTTCAAATACCTTTTTTGAATCTATTAAGGTGATTATCTGATTTTTCTTCTTGATTCTGTTAATAAAAATTACATTAATTTTCAGAAGATTTTTTAAAAATAAAACTGGCAGAAACATAACTAATGGAATGATTTTCTTCCAAGGATAGACATTCCAATTTAAGGAACTTTAGTAGAGAAATTGGTGAATGGCTATTTTCATTGGTGGTAACTTTAATCATTAGGTATCTCCTACAGGTCCATAAGGAAGAACCCCTGTTTCTGAACTCAGAAAGTTCTTCAGTCTTTGTACAGGTGTTCCATGTTAAACTGCCCCATGACATTACTTTTTAAAATGAACTCATTTTAACATAGGTTATTTCTCCCTGAGCTGGAAATCAAGTGCTATATAATCCCCCTCAAAGGTGAACGGTGTTCTAAGCAGCACTAGGCTGGGGTAGCTGCAAAGATGGCCAGGCCAGCATGGGCAGGCCACAGCCATTGCCATATCACCTTGCTCGAAAGATCCCAAGGCATAGAAAGTGGTGGGGGCATAAAAGGATTGATAAAATGAGTTCCTATCCAGGCATTGCTTCTAGAGCTTTCCAGCCTCTGGTGAAAGTTGACATATGGGGCTTGAATGTGCACATTAGTAAAATATTGATTTATTTGGGTTTTCATTTTTATGAAGGAATGTACTTTTTGTCCCTTAAAATGGTAACATTAGACTTCTGCCTAAATGGCTTCCATGCATAGGTTATGTATTGCTTTCATCCTTCAAATTTCAGCCACCTCAAGGTGGTCATGTATCCTTTCAGGGATACTGTTCTTGGTTCCTTTGGCCACTGTCTACTGCATCTCACATTCTTCTAGCAAAAGGTACTCCATAAAATGAGGTTAAAAAAAGCAACAATTAATTTTTTTTTAGAAAACACAAATAAGTTCAACTTCTTTCTCCATTTAATTTTCTCCCTTGTAGTCTGGTGGAGAGAGGAGCACTCCCAGCGTGGGTCTCTAGCAGATATTCTGTTTCTCATGTTCCATATGAAGGAAGCCATGTATTAAATTGGGATGAGCCCTTGCATTTCATCACAGAAAGTGAGCGTTGGCTTGAAATGGAGGATCAGCTCCTGTGGGTATGAGATGGTGGTTGGGATCATAAACTGCTGCTCCTGGGCAAAGGACCGAATTATTAAAGCTGTTGTTTATGGCCCTTATCATTTACAAACAGGTGCACACAGAAAAAGGACTTTCAATTTCCCAAATTAATTTTCAGTTGAGGGTTCTCTTGTGTTAAAAAGATAAGAAACTTGTTTAGAATTATAGTACAAGAAGTTTACAGCTGCCTAAAAGACCCGCAAGTCTAAGGTTATCTAGCAAATATGGCATTTGTCAGAATGACTGTTCCTCTTTATAACACATTTGAGAAATTGAAATGGATTTGAGACAAATAATACTCTAATCCATGATCCCATCTCCACAGACAACTACTTGGGTAAGTTCAGTGAAAATGGCTCTAAGATGCCAATTGTTGGCAAAAGAGGTAGTCAGGATATTGATGCATGGGGTAAGCCCAAATCTGGTGGCATTACTGGCATAGTTTAATAACAAGAAAGTTTCCCCAAAGCCAAAGTTGCTAAGTCAATGGCTCCTAAAATTTCACTGTGAATAAATATCAGCTTTTCCCCTCTCTACTGACTGATACTACCACCTACCTCTCCCTTAAGCACCTCCCTATTCACACATACTCACCTCCATACTACCCTGTTTATATATCTCTTCCACCAACCCTATATATATATTTATATATGCTCACCACATACAAACACTCACAAACCTCTTGTATCTGTATGATCATTTATGCTGTAATGGTAAAAAAAAAAAAAAATAACAGTAATGACTTGTATTTATTGGATGTTTACAGTGTCCAAGCAACTTATCAAGCATTTCATATACATTGGCCCACTTGCACCTCACAAAAATCTAACTTGATAAATATCACTACAATAATTACATCCATTCTACCAATGAGAAACTTGAATCTTAGAGGTTGGGTAACTTGCTCAAATTCTCATCAATATCAGAGCAATGACTCCAAAGTATAACTTCTCTTATTCTAAAACCCGTTTATTAACCAGTCCATAGTGTGACCTGATACATTAACTCATCCAACAGCTATTAGTTGAGTAACTGTGTATCAACTACTATGTAATATGACTTCCAAACTATCTGTACTTGGCAACTTTACACACAGCCCCACCTTTAGACACAGCCATATACATTCATAATTTGAAATTTAATTCCACTTGTCTGTTATCAGTAACCTTTGAGCAGGTTCCCTATAAAAATCAGTTCTTGGTCCTTGTCTCTTGTTATTTAAGGTAATATTTATTTGTCCATTCTTCCATGTATTCATCAACTGAGCCACAACAAATTATTCTAAGACAAACTCAAGTCTCATCTCAGCATTGAGTCTCTTTTTACTTACCCAAACCTACAAAAATCTCTCCCACATTTGAGATTTTACCATTTCATTGGCAATGAGCGATTTGAACCAGATGTCTTTTTGCCCATGCTGGGTTGTAATACTACATGGAATATATGTTAATATCTTCCTTGGGTACAAAACTGGGTATACAGTTTCAGCTTGGTAAATTCCTTTTGAAGGATCAGCTGATTAAACAAATAAATCAAAGGTTATGTACTTAAAATAACAATGATGACAATTACAAATAAAAATAATAATTTTAAAAAGAGAGATTTGAAATCTTTTGGGAAAATGGTATCTTATGTCAAAGCCAAAAGAACAATTCCAATAAGAACATAAGGAGTCATAAAGAGTCCAGGGGAAAATACAGTCAATGTTCCTTTACATTGGGAAAAACTCCTCTAACTGGAAACTGTTGCTTGGGCTGAGAAAAAAACCCACCTGGTCCTCATCACATGCAGTGAAGTGAAACAGCTGTGCTTCATATCAGCCACCTTCGCTGGGCTCACAGAAGTCCGGAATGGGACCCAGGGATCACAATTAATTCTTTAATTCTTAAAGAACTGATACCTCCACACCAGTGCAGGGACAAGTTGGATGATCTGTTCAGGATACTTTTGTGCAGGACACAGGATTGACGTTCATTAAATACTTTTCTTCAACCATTTTATTCTCATTATGCACAACAAGGGCTTAGGTTAGCAGGGATTAAAGAAAGAATTATTCTCAAGCAAGAAGCTTTATCCTCAAGGCATAAAAATAGAGAGAATCTGGTTTTTTTTAAAAAAGCCAACAATACAGGATTAGATTATGAACTTGTTCACTGAACAGTTACATAGCAATTTGCTAAGGTAATTATTACTATTAATTCGAGAGCCAATAATTATCATAGCAGTTCTACCATTTCATCTCTCATTTATTCTAAAAACCTGGAAATATATGTGTGTGTGTGTGTGTGTGTGTGTGTGTTTGGTGGTAGTGGTGTTTTTTTGTTGTTGTTGTTTTTTGTTTTGTTTTTTTTTGCCCCCGGTTGGCTTGGCTGGGCTAAAAAACCTCTGTCCTAATGACTTTACAATCTTAGGCATGTTTTAGTGGCAACCGAAAACTTCTCAGATAGCCTTCTTATATCAGTGAAACAGCACACTAAGAATCAAGAGGTAATTCATCTTGGTCACCCTTCCTTCTGCAGAGTAGTCCAGCCTGGAGGTTAATAGAAAAGGAGGCCGTGGCTGCCATCTTGGATCTCATTCCGTCTCAATTTTCTGGTCACAAGCACCATGCTTTTTTTAGCCAAGAAGGTGAACAGGAGCATATAACTCTCCCCTTGATGCCTTTCCCTCAGGCCCTTCAGTCTTTGGAGTGCAGGACTTAGTGCTAGTTTAATTGAACCGCTGTGCTTGGCTTCTCTTCTGAAAGAGAGAGATATATAGTCCCTCTGGTGACTTGTTGCAACAGATTTCAAACTCAGCTGGATTTAACTCTGTGAATTAAAAATACTACTTGAGATTGGGAGCCCTGTGGAAAGAGCAACTTCAGATATGGGCACGTAAGCGAGCACTTTCTAAAGGGTGTGCAAATGTCCTCTATTCTTGGCCACTGCAAACTTGCATTGCTCAATTCTCTTTTTTAGGCCATAATAATGGCTGATTTGGGGAACAGATGACTGCAGTGTATCTTAGTGGAACATCTAATAAATCTGTACTTGAGGCCATAAGACACCAGTATCCTTGGCTCAGAGAAGATATTAGTTTCATAGTCTTCAGGGAAAAAAAAAACTGTCAGTATTAAGACATTTGCCCAAGATAGGTCAGAATGGGCTCATTTAAATGTAAATAACCAATTACATTGATGCCAGAAGAAGAGCTAGAATCTAAGGCTTACAGGATGTGAAACTATAGAAACCATAAAAACTATCTAATGCCACTATTAATACTTGTAAATAAAGATGAAGAAACTGAGGTTGAGAGAGTTAAGTGTTCAATTGGTCAGCTAGTTGGGGGAAAGCTGAAGCCAATATTTAAAAGCTTTTCAGCCTTCAATGTCCAAAGCCTTTTCTCCCCACTATACAACACCACCTTAAAGTACTTGAGGAAGCTATTTCCTGTTTATTCCACACAGGTCCTTTGAAGACAGAATGCCAGACTGGGCCAGAAATGACAAATAGCAACCAAGTAAACCCCACATGTTTCTGCTTGTATTTAGTCTTGGAGTTCAAGTTTTCCCAAACTCATCTTTGGGCTGATCTAATGATGGGACCAACTGGATTTGGACAGACCCAGAGTTTCCATAGATCTGCATGTGGTGCAGACGACCAGAGAACAACTTCCAACAGACAAAGGAGGCTATCCAGGCTGGGCAACAGGGAGATACAGGGGCAGGGGTTAGACTTGTTGACCTGGGTTGGAAATGCTTTTAGCTGGTTCTTAATGTGAGGTGTCAGGCCTTTAATTCATTATCACCCTTCTCTGCCTAGGACTGAGAGACTAGGACAGAGGATATTGCAAGGTGCAGCCTTAATCCAGTATGTATTTGTTCCAGTAGTCATAGCAATGGAATCCAACCACTTATTAAATTTCCTAGTGTCGGCCATATGCTGTGCTTGGTGATAGGTATGCAGAATGCGTGGGCCACATTCCCTGCCCATAGGGAAGAGACAGACATGTAAGCAAAGAACTTCAGGGCAATGTAGTACCATCATAGAGCAGTATTCTCTCCTGGGGAATCAGCTCAGAGGGACTCAGTACAGCAGACCTAGACAGAGATCTCATCCCTGACTTCAACAAAACCTCCCACATAAGGAAGGGGAGTAATCCTAGAGCCTCTGGATAGGAAGAACCCATGTTTAGCAACAAGTGAATACGACTGAGGGGATGAGACTGTTGCTACAGGAAGTCAAGTGGACTTTCCTTCATAGACACCAGCAGGAAAATGAGAGAGACTTCACTGGTCATGATCATCTTCTACCCTGAGTTTAGTTTATGCTCCAGGAACTCGCTGCAGGACAACATGGTCCTACCAACCAAACAAACCTACTACTATTGTAAAAGCTAAGGAGACATGGTATAAAATGTCAAGGTCCTCCTCTTTAACAGCAGAATACAAAGGAGATAGGACCCCACAGTATAACTGTCAGTAACAAGTGGACATCAAACAGATTTGCTTCATTGTTTGTGCTTTTGGTCCATGTTTGAAAATAAAAATGTCACGTGCAAAGGAAGGCACCTCACTTGTATGGGTACTTGCTGTTTTGAGCTGCTAGGTACTTCCACCTGGGCTCTCTCCTGGCCAGTTCCTCCCATGTCTTGCAGGTGGAGTCCCCTGTGCTCCTTATGGTGAATTGCTGAGTTAAGACCCTTTATGGATGGAGTAGCTAAAGGTGATAAATAAATCCCAACTCTGCCTTTTGAACATGGGCAAATGACTTCCTCTGGGCATTAGTTCCTCCCTGTGAGATCGCCTGAGGACATGGCAGATGGAGTAAGAAGACCCCTTCCAGGGAAACTGTAAAGAAATATCGATTCAAAGATAGCATCTAATTTTACAATAATAAGAAAGCAGCCCGACATCCGTGCAGCACGGTAGTGGGAAGAAAGAAAAGAGGTGGTAAACACGTGATGCGCCATGAAGCTGTCCATGTCTTCAGGCGCAGTCAAGCAGGGAAAATGAAGGAGAGGCTCAGTGCTTCCTCGTGAGGCTTGGGCTCCATAGAGAGCATGAGATCATCATCATTATCCTGCTCTACCCCAGAGAACGTGATTCTCCAAAGCAGAAGAGATAAGTGATCCTGGAAGCACAGTCTCCCCTGTTGAGGGAGTTCTGTGTCTCAGAATGCACCTCACTGATGAATGTCTGCTGTCTGGGGATTCTGGGCCCACACAATTACTGGCCCGGCATTGCAGGGAGACTGGCTGCCTGGCTAGGTCCAAAATGACTAAGAAAAATTTAGACATTTAGACTTGTTTTTCTCCAGTGAAATACCTCCGGCAACATGACATCCTGCAGTCACAGCACAGACTCAAAGATACTGATGTGGCTCTTACATCCAAATCTTGGCAACTTTCAGAGACACAGAAGAGCTTTAACCTAATGAAAGCTAAGAGATGCTGAATTCACAAACAGGCAAATGCTGGTGGGATGATGTTTGGATAGCTTAATGCTTAATGTCTCTGCCACTGCCTTGGTGTCCTTCCCAAGAAATGTGCTCTGTGTCTTTGTTACTTTGCATGAGGTGCTGTCCATGCAGGCCCTAATACACATGGGGCTCCATATTTTGAACACCAACACAGCATTCTACCCCTTGATGGGGCGCTTCTTAATGCCATCCTTATCACCCCCATTTTCCTAACATATGCCTGTCCCGGTTTTCCTACCCCGCTGCTCCCTTCCAACTGCCTTCTGTTCCTGTCATTGCCTAATACTCACACCAGCTTCTTCTAGATCCTCTTACATATCATGCTTTACCTACTCTTACCCTTCCCAGAAGAATTATTTCCTCTTTGAAATTTTCCTTGCTACTACCAGCTAATGTGATTTCTCGTACTCTCAAAATTAGAACTCGAGCGGTATGCTGGAGATAATACATACCTCTTCCCAACTCCAGTTTCAGTGAAGCTGGTAGCTTGAGATCAGCCACGGTGATAGAAGTATAGTGTTTACACCAGGGACATCAGCAAATGCCACAAGCCAGAGCTTTCTCCTACCCCCACCCCCAGCCAGTGCATGAAGAACATGTGGTGCAGGAAATTACATGTAGATGGCATGAATTTTCACATGCTAAAGATATCTCTTTTTTGGCTTCCACTACACAAGGTTTTGTTTGTGTTTGTTCTTAAAGAATACAATATTTAGCCATTATAGGCCAAAGAACTTGATAAAATAATAAGGAGATCCAGAGTGAACTCAGACGAAACTGTAGACTCTTGGCGGTGCCGATGTACTGATGTAGGTTCATCAATTGTAACAAATGAGCCACTCTGGCGGAGGAGGTTGAAAAAAAGGTTTTTTTCCAGTTATTTCCATTTCAGAAAAAAAAAAAAAATAATGAAGTGCCTCATTTATAAGACTATTGCTTTGTTTATAAACAGAACAAACACATTTCAATAGGGACCAAAGCACTATTGCTTTCTGCAAAGCTAACAGGCTTCTGTTCTCCTCCAGCAGACAGGTTTGTCTCTCCTGCCAAGAACAGACTTCTGAAAACAAAATAACTGCAGCTCTCAATCTTTTCTTTATTTTTTTTTCCAGAATAAGAATACCTTTAAAAGAAGTTTTTTGATCCAAGGTAACTATTTCCTTGGACTGTAATCTGAGCCCTCATGACATTGGGCTATGAACTTGTTTTTTTTTTTTTTTTTTAATGAAAAAGCTCCAGAAGGGGAAGAAATGGTTTGGATCCAACCTGGGAGTCAGAGAAGGTGTGGCTCAAAAGTAGTCATGGTTTTTCAGATCCTCAAAGAGTGAAAGGAGCAGTCATGTGATCATTAAGTTTTGTTTCTAAATGCCTCCTGGGTCTCCTGGTTATGCAGAGAGCCATTATTAGAAAGTATCCATGCATGCAGGCACACAAACAAAATCTGGCTCATTTAAGTAGCAAAGAATATGAGGCAACTCACAGATTGAACAAACGTCTAAAGGACCAGATCAGAAAATAGGGAGGAATCAAGAAAAATAAGGTGGCAGGGGACAGCCTATGTCATGTCCTTGACAACTCATTTGTTAGAATCTCCACATTCTACTACTGTGTGCTGTGAATAATTTCCCAGCTCCATCTGGATATTCTCCTTGCTTCCTCCAGGTTCAAAGTCCCAGACAGGAGTATTAGCTGAGCTGAGCCCAGACCACATGTCCCTGTGTTGGCTGACTGGTGAGCTTCTTTAGGCTTCTGTAAAGGGAAATAGGCCCTGCCTTCCACAAGAATTCCATTTTAGGGGATGTGTTAGTGTGCTTGGGCTGCCATAAAAAATACTATAGACTGAATGGTTTAAACAACAAAAATTTATTTTCTTACAGTTCTGGAAGCTATCAGTCAAGGCGCCAGCAAATTTGATTTCTGGTGAAGGTCTCTTCCTGGCTTGTAAATGACCAGTTTCTCTCTATGTCCTTACATGACCTTACCTCCCTCCCTGTGCAAAGAGAGAGAGAGATGGAAAGACAGAGAGAAAGCAAACGAGCTCTCTGAAGTCTCTCCTTGTAAGGACACTAATCCCATCAAATCAGGGTCCCACCCTTGAGATTTCATTGAACTGTAATTACTTCCTTAGAGGCCCCATTTCCAAATACAGGGCTCAGCATATGAATTTAGTGGGACACAAACATTCAGTCCATAACAGGGAATGACTTCAGATAAGAAGGGTATCTAAATTCTAAGGAGCTAAAACACAAAATGAGAAATACACATGTAAGCACAAAAAGAAGATAGGGAGAAGCAAAACATGCTAATTCCTGATCTGTGTGTTTGTTTTTCCAGATAAAAAGAAATCCTGAAAGTCATGCACAGTTCACAATTGCCATTAAGGTAGATTTTGAAGATATCTCTAAACATTGAAACATTATTGAATCAATTATATAAATTACTTCTTATCACCCATATCTATCAGGTCAGGTAAAGCGTCTGGCCCAGCATTTGTTCACAAAGTGGGGAAAAAAAGAATATTTGGAATAAAATATGCCTGATTTTCTCCTCACAAAGAGAAAAAAACTAAAACTAACCTATGTTTTGCTTATGTACTAAAAACAATGTGTTCCCACATAGATTTTTCCATTATATCATCAAAGAACAAATGACTCCAATTTCAAAATTGAAGAAAGTCATTTTTATACTCAAAAAGCCACTAAGCCATTCTGTTGGTTGCCTGCCCCATATTCCTTTATATATTTGGTCCTAAAGAAAACGCTTTTGCTTCAGATATCCCTCTGTACTTCACGCAGCATGAGGGTGGCAGGTGCACAAGCCTGACTGGTCTGAACTAATCACGGTCATCCCATGCCGCTCACCAGACTCGGGCTTGGAGCAGGCCTAGGCCATGACTTTGCTCAATGAGCTTTAAAGACAGGCCTATAGCGGGTTTCTTGGAAAACACACAATGAGATGTGTGAAGCTCTCCCCCACCCCCAGTGTTATTTGGATCGTATCTGATGTCTGAAATTGCTGCAGTCACAATACTATCCAAAAGTGGGGCCAGGACTTGGGAAAATAACCAAGTAACACAGAGATTCAGAGCCAGATCCATGGCCTGCCCTGCACACAGCTTACCTACCTCTAGATTTCTTGTTATTTGAGACTATGATTTTCCTTATTGTTAAAGCCAGCTTTAGTTGGGATCATCTGTTACTTGTCACAGTGGGTTTTAACAAAACCACTGTGTTTTATTTTTTTGGAGAAACTTAAAGGCTACTCTATTCACATCATGTCTTAAGGGGCAAAGCAAGATAGAAGCAGAAAGACAAGTGAGTCACTTTGCTTTCAGGAAGGAGGCGGGAGTCTACCCTTTCCAAAAGATTATCCTAATTATTTAGGATTAGCTCAACCTGAAGAGAAAACCTGGATGATCCTCCTTCCTTCCTTCACAAAAAATCCAATGTCGGCATCTAATGATCACGTGCTCTAAAATGTGACATTCAAAGCAAAGTCATGTTTCAGTATTGTGAAGCTTACTTCATTTATCATATACACTGTAATAAAAATATGCACCATCTCTATTTCTTAGAAATAAGAATTGGGAAAGGTCTTTCTATTACAGGAGTCTGCTTTAGAGAAAGAGTAAATGAAATTAACTAGCCAGTTTGAAAGGAAGCAGGTCTGTTGAGAAGGGATTAAGGCAACATGCTTAACATTATCTCCTGCTAACCCTATACCCTGTGTGCTTTATATGGCACCAGAATCTTGTAATCTTTAACCCTACAACTTAGGATTCATTAAGCACATTTTTTATGAAGTTTTTCAAAGAAGTTAAGTAAATTGTCCAAGATCACAGCAACTTATTAACAATTTTGAAATATGAATTTGGGACACTGGACTTAAGACACTTCTTTTTCTGCATCTTGTTTCCAAGGCTTAAATAAGCCCAGTAAAGAGAATGTTTAGAGAGGTTCCACTTGATCACTTTTTATTTTCTTTTTTCTTTTCATCTTCCTTTTTATAAAAAATATTTCTTCATTCTTTGTAACATATTTTGAGCAACTCTGAGGAATATAAAGCTGACTCAGAACGTGTCGTATTCATGCTTCCTACAAAAGGAGCTAAGCCAGGCACATAAATAACAATAACTCAAAATGGACATTGATAAACATTATAGGAAAGACAAATGAAGGATGATAGAAATTTAGAAATGAATTTTTTTTAAATAGAAGTTTATTTCTCCCTCTTGTAATAGTCCAATACATTGTTTCTGGTGAATCAATAGTAGCTTTCTTCAATGCAGTGATTCAGGCATCCAGGTTCTTTCCATCACATAGGTCAGCCAGCTCCTTTGTGCCCATCAACCTCTGCATCCATCTAGCTGACAAAAGGCCAAAGAGTGTCAGGTAGATGGATGCTAGAGATATGATGCCTTATAAAAGAATCAAAGTGAAATACATCACTTCTATTCACTAGAAATGACTAATTTTATAACAACAAAAAGATTGTATGAGAGGAATGTAGGGGAATGTTTCTTTATGAACACAAACAATCAAAAAAGTGTATTGTAATTTTGGGGGCATAGGTTAGATTTCAACTTTCAGAGATGACAAAATCTTGAGAAGGTAACACAAGGAGATGAACGTATCTCAGGTTCTGGAGATGGTCAACTGTCCTGGTGTACATGAGAGGATCCTAAATGTGCCTTCAGTCACCCCAAGATATACCACACTGGATTCCTGTGAGTTGACTGATGAGGGGAGTCACCCATTCCTCCATTACTCTGGGTGTACCTTCCACATCACTGAGACTCGTGTTCCCCAGTGGATCATCCACACCTGCTCTCTAGGCCATCTGTAGGCAACAGCCCATCACTGAGAAGAAATAATGGCCTTCCAAGATTCCTTCCATCTCCATTCCTATAGGAGAACATATTTCACGTGAACATTTTCCCCTTGGGAAGAATAGAGTGTGTGAGAGACTGAAACACTTGTTTAGCTTTTTGGGGTGTTAAGGAGCTAGAGAGGGTAATATTATGTCTATGTCAATAATTCTCCTGGAGACAGAAAGGAAATTTATTGTCCTCCATAACTGATATTGGGAGATGGAGATAAAAAGAGTAAAACACTTCAATCAAAATGACCTTCTCTTACTCCTGAAAAGTCAGTCTTCATTTGTCTTCCTTCTACTTGGATAGCATGGCTAAGTATTACTGTATCAATGAAAATATAGTAGATTTTAAATAGGAGGCGATAACATTATATTTAATATAGCTATATATCATCCGTGCTTTCACGAAGCTCTTGCAACAACTGTTTGTTCATTCAAAACAGTGTTGAAAAGCACCCTCTGGTTGATTGCCCTATTTCTTGTCACATGGCACCAGCAGACACAGGTAATACATGAGCTTTATGAATAAAAGTGTTCCCTAAAGAGATTGTTTCCATATTGGTCATAAATTTATGGACATGGACCAATTGGGATAATTTTATAATCTATACTTAAATCAAAGGAATGGGCTGTAAATATTCAAAACCACAAATCTAATAAGCACATTATGTAAGCAATAAGAAAATTGCCAAAGATTCCCTATCTTGGTTCAATTCAAAATATACATAGTACAACTTGGTTGTAGACATTTTAGGGACATAGAGGCAACGAGGAATAGAGCATAGTTTCACAGGGAAGCTACAGTCTACTGTGGAATATAAGGCCATAGCTGAACGGCCGATGCAAGGCAAAATACGGGTAGTGCCGTATGACAGGTATAGATCACGTGTCACGTGATTTAGAAGAGAGGGATTTTATGTATGATTTGGAGAATTAGGAGAGGATTCATACACAGTTGATATTTCAGCTTCACCTGGGTAAATGAATAGAAAGAGCTTCAATACATAAAGATGAGGAGAAATAATTTCAAATGCATAAAAGGAAGGCTGTGAATGAGCTCAGGAGATCAATGTGGAGACAAGAGAGCAGGGAAAAGAGCAAGAACTGGTGTCAGACAAAACTGCATTCCCATCCTGGCCCCATTGCTCTCTAACAAGGGGACAGCATAAAGTTAACTTGATTTCTTTAAGCCTCAACTTTTTTCCATGTAAAATGAGAACAATAAAACTAATTTGATTGGTTTGTTTTGGAGATTAAGTGATGTATGCAAGTATTTAGCACAGGATCTGGCCAGTGGAGCTTTTATCATTTCTTCTCCTGTAGTCTACTCACTTTTCTCTGTTTAACAAACCCCGTTCTGTCACATCTAGGAAGACTTTCAGCCTACGTCCATTCATTAATTTATTCCACAAATATTTATTGTTCACCTTCTATATCGCTCACTTTCTTCCCTAACATCTACTGCTCATATGTTCAGTGTGGTAATTACCTTGGGAGCAGAGAAGTGTTACATTTGCTGCCTTGCCTCATTCTGAGAGTCTCAGTAGTCGTGAGTTAGGACTTACTGGAGACCTACAGAAGAGGCAGATGCTAGCGGCTGTCATGTGTAAACAAGGGAATCAAGGCAGGAAGCCCACCCTGAGATGAGTGGGCACCTTCTGGCCCTTTTAGCACAGTAGGGCTAGAAGCTCCTGGACTTAACCAGCTCTGAGCTAATGTAGATAACAGACCCTGGCCGTGGGGTTTAATTTCTCATTTTTATTTGTCACTTGAAAATATCAGCACAATCCGGCTCCGGTTGCAGCAAGATCACACCTTGGCACAGTGTGAGAGTGTCATCAGGTGCTCACAGCCCAGTAAGGCTATTTGGAACAGAAGGAGGAATATAAATAAAAGAAACCAAGTGCATTAGCAACTCGCTTTCCTCCATATGTTAACATAATCGCAGTTTCCCTCCTTTCCCACATGGCCTTTAGACTCTGAAATGCACTATCACGCCGTTTTGTTTATTTTCTAGTATATGATACAGACAAAGGAGAAAGTAGAGTTATTTTTAGTGCACAGAAAGAAGACACACAGTTGAAGGAGCAGGGAGTCAGCGAACATGTCTGACACATGAAACCACTGCCGAGGTCTCTGGGAGAGTCGCTTAGCTTGTGTGCGAAGTGAGCAGCGCCTGGGCCTCTTTCCCCGGGTCAGCTTCCTTGGAACCAAGCCTTGAAAACCACACGTGCAGAGCATCAGAGAGGCATTTTCACTATTGATGTTCGGTTTGCTTTTATTTTGTTACCTGCTTTCTTCCCCACCATAGTTTCTGTAAGGCTCTAAGAAGGAGAAAGGCACATAACTCCGATGAGAGGACAGTCAGTGTGGGGAAACCAATGGTGCCTTGACTACCTAGTTATCATGTTTGACTACCAGCCTTTAGAGAGGTCCCCCAAAAGCTAACAAATTCCCACAGCCTTGCACAAATAAACTAATGCATCTCAAATGGAGATTAATATGTCAAGTGGAGCTACCTTCTCCCTGTCGTTTCTCCCTGCCTTCATTACCGAATTAGGTCACTTTGGTGATGCATTTAAGAAAGAAAAAATTATCTCAAACTTTTTTCTTTGTCTTGCCTTTTATATCTCCTAGACATATCCATTGAAGATTCATATATTATAAAATATTTTGTTTAAAAGTCCAGATATTGTTGAAAGAGAAAGATAGCCAGAGTTTGAATTTAAATCATCAGATTGCCTTCCTCCTAACTCTTACAAAAGCCCCATGTGGACAGAAGTTTTGAATGGCTGGAGGAAAGAATATGATGGTATGGGGGTTATTTTGGAGACTTTGGACTTGGATAAGAACACTGGAGTCTAGGACTTCAGCCAAGAATAAAGAGAGAGACAGAGAGAGCTCCCCCAGTGATGAACAAAAGTCAGACAGCAGAGAGAGGACATAAAGGAATACAGCAGGTACCAAAAACCAACTGCTCAGTCTACCCGATGCTAGATATTCAATACAATGAAAACAGTTTCAGAGGGTGGCATCATTCTGATTGCCACATTTCTTTAGGATAATCCTGTGTATTATTAACAAAGACAGTGTGTAGACACACTTCCTAGCTAAGTGGATTCTTGGCTAGAGCCATCTCCTCCAGATTTATTATGTGATTGTTTTTGGTGGTTGTTGCATTTTACTTTATTATTATATTAATATGATATATACATATATTTTTATATAAATAAATATATACATATTTATATATTATATTATATATTACTAAGTGAGCTTAGTTTGAAAACATTTTTCCTTTCACACATGTTGATTATTTCCAAAGATCCTTAACCTCCTCCCTCAACATTTTACTCACCAGGATTGGGTTACCATAGGGGAAATGCTATCGTCCACCCAGCGTAGAGGATGGTTCTGAGTTAAAATGTGTTCTTAGCCATAGGTCATGGGGCTCAATTGCACGTTTTGTGCTTTCTGTCTTGTTCTTTTCTTTGCCACCATTGACTTGAAGTTATATTTCCTTTTGTTTTCTGGCATGGTGCTACTTAGCAAATCTTCAGTAAATAAAGATTTTGGTATGCTACAATGGGGTTTTTTCATAGTGCTGTATTCAGTGAGAACTTTCTATTGCTTTTTCCAGTCACAATGTCTTAAGGACTGCAGGTTAATCCTTCCTTCCTGTTAGATGCTTTTATTCAAGAGCATCCTGATTCTGGAAGATTCAGCTCTCAGAGGTTATTTTTAGTACTCAATTGATTCAAGCATCTTCCAAATTCTGAGGAAAAAAATCACTTCAACCAAGAGATCCTATCAATCACAGCGTGGTTTGCATGCTTATTTAGCTGGTTAGTAATTAAAGGCAGCTAAAAATACCAGGCATGCATGAATGGTGTGATTTTTATATCTTAGCTTCTTCCCAGAGAAGACGCAAGACCCATCAATCAAACAGTTGGTAGCTGAAGTCATTATCACTGAAATTAAGGCAATTATATACAAATGAATATTAATGAAGTATCTAGTCAAAATTAGGGTCAGTTTTTTAACACTTAAAAGAAATCGCAGAGAATGTAGGTTCAGTGTTAGTCCATCGTAGAATAACTCAAGGACACACCTTCCATGTTAAACTGCCATTATAGTTATGAGAACTCCATCACATTTATGTTATTTCTTATTTCAGAGAGAAATGGTTTTACTCTGCATTATAGCTTTTATTTCAAGACTTCAAAATGGTCTATAAACCCACATTTTAACACAAAACCCCGACAAGAAATGAGCACATTGGTCCTAGGTATCGTGATTTTTTTTTAAACAGGGGAAAGCACGAACGCAGTGCCCCCTACCACAAATTATGCAGCCGAGTTTCCCATATTTGGGGAAGTTGCAGGGGTCAGCGCAACAGGAATGTAATGGATAAGCCTCACTCTTGGAAAATCACCTTCGTGATCATGGGATCTCCTCTTCCAGGGAAGTACGGCATTGTGATTTTATAACTTCAAAAAAGATACTTATTGCAATTTATAACAATGCCTTTATTTAGAAAATAAGAATATGCCAAATAATCTTCAAGAATTTTTTAGTCTGTATATTCTATTGTTACGGGATCTTAATGTAGAATAAAAATGTATCACTTTAAGTACTTTGAAAAAGCAAATGCTAGTAGGTAGTTTACCATTTTATTCTTTTGAAAGCTATGAATAGGAAAAAAAAATGTGAAAATGCAAAAGGTCTGAATTTTCTACACATGCTTGCAGATAATTAAAATCTGGTAGAAGCCCCTCCAAATCTCCATGCGTGACTACTACATCTCACAACTCCAGGGACACTGTTCACATCAGGGTCTGTGTGAATGGCTCTCCTGGGGCTGTGCAGGCATAGGTGTTAGCCCTCCAGAGAGAAGGGACATTTGATTAATTATCCTATTGCATGCTACCCATTTAGTAAGTACACAGGAAAACAAAAAGAGAGAGAGAGAGAGAGAGAAAACATTGTTTTGTGAAAGCACATTGGAAGTAGAACAGATTTGGACTCAACAGATCTTTGGGTCAGCCATGCCCCAGCCAGAAAATCAATGAATGAGGCCTTTTGGATGGTCTCTACAAGGGTCAGAAACCCCCTGAGCCACCTATTTCAAATGCACAGGCCTTTGAAGGCTGGTAAAAGGAAGGAGAAGGAGGCAGGCTGACTGTACTAGAAGGATCCCAAAAGGATGGATCTGGAGGACAACAGGGGAAAATGAAAATGATGAGGTGAGGTGGAGGAAGGACAGGAACAAAAGGGAGGGCATCTCAGTTACCCACTGTGTGTGGGAAGATGAAGTCATTCTGGCTGAGTCCCACTGGCTCATTTTTCAGATCATTGCTTTTCCCCCAGAAATCCCAGCTGCATGAGAGAGACAGGATCATCACAGAACTGAAAGGCCTAAAATAAAAGAAGAGTCATTGGTCTGGGGAGTTTAAAAAATTGTCATGCTTGGAAGCAAGAATATGGAGTAGATGCTCTCTTATTCCCTAGGTTCCTGTGCAGTGCTGCAGAATGATTCACTATCTTTGTGAGTCAGTGCCCAATACAGGGTAGATTATTATATTTCAGCTTCATAAAATTATATATGTGAGTATATTCAGTGTAAATGAAATTAGCCTTTAATGAACACTGTCTACTTCAATGCAGATTGATAAATCCTGGCCATTCTCACTTATTTTCTATTTTAATTCATTAATTTTCTCAAACCTGGGTGATCTTTAGAATAAGAAGTAGAATGTATGCACACACCCACACCCCCACACATATATACAGAGGTATGCCTTTTAATTGAACTTCCTGGATATTTCACTTTTTAAAAAATGAAGATTTGTGGGAAAGCTGCCTTGAACAGGTCTATCTGTGCCATTGTTCCAAGAGCACGTGCTCATGTCCTGTCTCTGTGTCATGATTCAGTAATTCTAGCAATTTTTGAACTTTTTGACTACTATTATTTCTGTATGGTGATCTGTGATCAGAGATCTATGATGTTACTATTGTAATTGCTTAGGCATGCCATGAACTGTGGCCATATAAGATGGTAAACTAGATAGATAAATGAGTGTATCATTACTGCTCCACCAACCAAACATTTCTCTATCTCTATTCCTCTCCTTGGGCCTCTCTATTGCCTGAGACACAACAATATTGAAACTAGGCCAATTAGCAACCCTGCACCATCTGGTGGATGGACATGCTTGAAGCTCTGACTCCGATGGGGCAAAGGCAATATATGGAACCTAAACATTTGTACTCTTGTAATATACTGAAATAAAAAAAATATTAAAAAATTTAAAAAATATCCTGCAATGATCTCTAAGTGTTCAAGTGAAGGAAGAATGGCACATCTCTCACTTTAAATCAAAAGCTAGAAATGAGTAAGCTTAGTGAGAAAGGCATGTTGAAAGCCAAGGCAGGCTGAAAGCTAGGCCTCTTGGGCCAGTTAGCCAAGTTTTGAACGCAAAGGAAATGTTCTTGAAGAAAATTAAAAAGTGCCACTCTAGTGAACTCCCAAGTGATGTGATAAGAAAGCACAACAGCTTGATTGCTAATATGGACAAAGTTTTAGTGGTCTGGATAGATCAAACCAGCCACACCATTCCCTTGAATGGAATCCTAATTCAGAGGAAGACACTAAGTCTTTTCAATTCTATGAAGGCCAAGAGAGGTGAGGAAGCTGTGGAAGAAAAGTTTGATGGTTTATGAGTTTTAAGAAAAGAAGCCATCTCCATAATATAAAAATGCAAGGAGAAGCAGCAAGTGCTGATGTAGAAGCTGCAGTAAATTATCCAGAAGATCTAGCTAAGATCACTGATGAAGTGGCTACACTAAAAATGGATTTTAAGTGTGGACAAAACAGCCTTCTATTGGAAGAAGATGCCATCTAGGACTTTCATAGCTAAAGAAGAGAAGTCAACGTCTGGTTTCTAAGTTTCAAAAGGCAGGATGACCTTCTTGTTAGGGGCTAATGCAAGTGGTGACTTTAAATTGAAGCCAAGGCTCATTTACCTAAAATCCAAAAGCCCTTAAGAATTACGGTAAATCTACTCTGCTGTGCTCTATAAGTGGCACAACAAAGCCTGGATGAGAGCACATTTGTTTATAGCATAGTTTACTGAATATTTTAAGCCCACTGTTGAAATCTACTTATTGGGAAAAAAAGATTCCTTTCAAAATATTACTGCTCATTGACAATGCACCTGGTCATCCAAGAGCTCTGATGGAGATGAATGGAGAGATTAATGTTGTTTTCATGCCTGCTAACATGACATCCATTCTGCAGCCCATAGATCAACGGGTCACTTTGACTTTCAAGTCTTGTTATTTAAGAAGTACATTTTGGGCCGGGCGCGGTGGCTCACGCCTGTAATCCTAGCACTCTGGGAGGCCGAGGCGGGTGGATTGCTCAAGGTCAGGAGTTCGAGACCAGCCTGAGCGAGACCCCGTCTCTACTAAAAATAGAAAGACATTATATGGACAACTAAAAATCTATATAGAAAAAATTAGCCGGGCATGGTGGCGCATGCCTGTAGTCCCAGCTACTCGGGAGGCTGAGGCAGTAGGATCGCTTAAGCCGAGGAGTCTGAGGTTGCTGTGAGCTAAGCTGACGCCACGGCACTCACTCTAGCCTTGGCAACAAAGTGAGACGCTGTCTCAACAAACAAACAAACAAACAAACAAACAAAAAAAAAAAAAAAAAAAAAAGAAGTACATTTTGTAAGGCTATAGATGCCATAGACAGCAATTTCTCTGATGGATCTGGGCAAAGTAAATTTAAACCTTCTGTAAAGGATTCATTATTCTCTATGCCATTAAGAATATTTGTAATTCATAGTAGAAGTCCAAAAAACATTAAAAGGATTTTAGAAGAATTGATGCCAGCCCTCTTGGATGACTTTGAGGGTTAAACACTTCAGTGGAAGAAGTAACTGCAAGAGAGCTAGAATGATAAGTGGAGTCTAGAGATAAGACTAAATTGCTGCAATCTCATAACAAAATCTTAAGGGATGAGGAGTTACTTCTTACAGATGACAAAGAAAGTGGTGTCTTGAAATGGAATCCATTCTTGATGAAGAGAGTGTGAACTTTGTTGAAATGGCATCAAAGGATTTAGAATATTACATAAAATTGTTAATAAGGCATAGGAAGAGTTTGAGAAGATTGACTCCAATTCTGAAAGAAGTGCTTCTGTGGGTAAAATGCTATCAAACAGCATTCCATGCTATGGAGAAATTTTTTGTGAAAGAAAGTCCATCAATGTAGCAAACTTCACTGTTATCTTATTTTAAGAAATTGCCACGGCTACCCCAACCTTCAGCAACCGCCACACTGATGAGTCAGCAACCATCAACATCAAGGTAAGAGCCTCCACCAGAAAAACGTTACAACTCACGGAAACCTCAGTGATCATTAGCATTTTGGGGGGGGGTATTGGAGGGATTTTATTTTATTTTATTTTTTTATTTCAGCATATTATGGGGGTACAAATGTTTAGGTTACATATATTGTCTTTGCCCCACCTAAGTCAGAGCTTCAACCATGTCCATTAGCATTTTTTGGCAATACTATATTTTTAATTAAGGCATGTACATTGTTTCTTAGACATATGCTATATTACACAGTTAATAAACTACAGTATAGTGTAAACATAACTTTTATATGTACTGGAAAAGTAAAAAGTTTATGTAACTCACTTTATTGTGATACTCACTTTACTGTAGTAGTCTGGAACTTAACCTGCAATATCTCTAAGGTATGCCTGTGTGTCTGTATATATACACATCCATATACACACACACACGTGCACACAACCCTTCCACAAGATTTTCAGTTTGCACATAGAATTAAAGATGATTGTTCTAAACTGTAAAATTGTCAAGTGATGGTATGCAAATATTATATCTTATTTACTCCTAGCCCATACATTGTGAATTCTAGGTAAATGTTTGTTTTAGGTAAAAACAAAACAAAACATTTTTTAAGACAATCAATGCATTACACAACTGATGGAATATTCAGAGAAATAAAGCACATTTAAAAGAGTATTTGTGGTCAGTGCTATGGTTGAGCTCCTTTCAGAGTGCAATGAAGCTCAGAGAAAGGACACTCCAACCACACTAGGCATCACGATTGTCCTGATATGGAACCCATGCACATTTCCTATTTTTGCATTAAGAACCTATTTAAGACAGAGAGATGCCAGGGTAATCAACAGACGTAACAGTTGTGTCTATGGTTTTTAACAGAAACCCTAGAACTTGCATTCCTCTTACTCCTTCCAAAAAGTTGACTTGCACTATCTCATTCAGAATAATTTTAAATGTACTCTTTAAAAACTAAGCCACAAATAAATGTATAAGTGATATTAAGAGAATTTTACTTTCAAGTGTCTCTTAGCATAGCATGTTAGGAAAGAATTCCAGATCACACTCACAAAATCCTGTGTGTCTCCTAAATTCCAGGATGATAGCATCTACACTAAGCTTTCATAAGTTATTTATATAGAGACGGTCTTTCTTCTTATGTAGAACAACATGGCAAAGGAAGTATCACTAGACAGTTTTAATTTTAATTACATTATTGTGAAATACTATAATAAATAGTCTTAATATGAAATTTACATGTTCAAATGATGCCAATTTTACCCATCTGTCTACCTTTTCATTCACTTATGTATTTTTTAAAATTTTAAATAATGACTTATTTCAAAAATACATAAAATCACAGGAAATCATATCATTGCCATTTATGCATTCAATACCAAGATGAAAAAGACATTTATATTTTACCAAATTGCTTCAGTTCTTCTTTTTGTTTTAAAAGAAAGATATCTTTCAGATTTAGCAAAATAACTATGTCCCCATCTCTTCCCTTCCTCTCATCCCACTAGAGACATTTAGCCTCCTATGGTGAGATGTAGATCATTTATTGTTTTACAGTCTTACTATATTTTATGTATTCATAAATATTATACATAATATAACATATAATACACTGTAATGTAATATATTTTTATGAACATAAGCACATATACTAAGTATGTACTATTGTATTGTATACTTACCACACTACCCAAATCTTTCCCACAACCAAATCCCAAATTATGGTTCTGTTGGTTTATACAGATATAGGTCATGCATTTTAATGACAATAGAAAATAGAGTACTCCAATATGTGAATAAACCAGTTTATTAATTTACTGTGAACCAGTTAGGTTATTTCCATTATTTTTTACTCTCATCAATATTTCCACAGTGAATAGTATGACAACTTATGTCTTATGCATGTGTGAGAATTTCTCTCAATAATACACTTTTGAAGTCATTAGGACCATTGTGGTATTGGGTATGTACATTTTTATTTTTCCTAGATACCACCAAATTACTTTCCAAAGTGACCGTGTCAATTTATTCTCACATGCCTAACATTGCCAATTTCCATGTAATTTTTACAAAACTTAGTTTTATCGGGTTGTAAATTTCTATAAATTTAATAGATGCAATATTATATTGATGCTAATTGGCATTTTTTGTTCTTGTTCAAAATTCTGGTCGATTGTCTTTGTCTTTTTATAGTTGATTTTCCTACATAAAACTCAGGGTAGGTATATATGCACACATACACACACCCCATACACGTGTGTGGGCGTGCACAGAATCTATCCCCTCTTCTGTGCTCCTCATTTGTCATGATTTGTCTTTGCTCCAGCTTTGCCTCAGTTTCCTCTTTCCATTGTATTATAGTTTCTTTAGTCTCTTTGTTTCCATCCAGTAACTTAAAAGTTATATATTCTTATTTTTTTTTCTGTTCTGTAGCGTGCATACTTATCAAAATCTAAAGTTAATCACATTATTACCCTCCTCTCAAATGATGCACAAACCTCAGGATGCTCCTACTCTGAACAACCTCCTTCCAGCTTTCTTGTAATCATTTTGCAGCAATATAATTTCGCTTTATTTTTACATCATCAAACAAGTTAATTTTACTCTTGTTTTTTTAAAAAATTAACATGTTAAACACATGCTTACCAATTTCCTAGTTTACCATTTTTGTTTTTGCATTCTACTTCATCTATCTATTTTTTTCAGTCATTCTTTATGAAGTACATCCACTTAGAGATTGTTTTCATAAGAGTTTGTGAATGATAAAGTCTTTCAGTCTTTATTTTTCTGAAAATATATTATTTTCTTTTACTCTATCCTAATCTCATGTTCCTATTTATTGCAATTTATTCCCATTTCAAGGATCCTCTCTTATCTCTTTGAGGACATTAATAAAAGTGACTTTTTTCCCCTCCTTCCATAGAGTCCCTGTTTTCTCCAAGTTGCCTGTTTCTTTTTATTTTGGTGCTTTTGTTCCTTGTTGGCAGATCTTCTCAATATCTGGTGATTCTTCATTTTCTTCTTACAATTGAGAGTAGAAGGGTGAAGAACTAGTAAACTGCTGAGAAGAACTGATGAGTGAGGACATGGTGTGGACTTACCTTCACATAGGGTGATCTGGGTAACCTTTTGCTGGGAAGCAGCCCCACCATCTCACCCACAGTATCTCCAGGCCTCTCCTCTGGGGTTGGCTAGGTGGCTGAGGCCACCCAGTCTTCTGCCTGGGCAAGGACATGGCCTCCAAGGCCCTGGAAGCCATGCTGGGAGAGGGAGCCAGAGGACTCGGGTTTAGCATTCATCATGTACAAGCTCCTTTTCGTCCATGACTCTGCCTGGATTCCCCCTTTCAGAGACCATTCATTGTACCATCCCTGGAGAATAAACTGACAGATTTCTTTTGGGGATAGGGATGGCTTAGTTGCCCAAAGTCATGGAGTAAGTGAGGGCATCTACATGCTCAAACAGATTTTACCAAGTCTTTATTTTCTTAGCCTTTCCTCATGCACTTCCAGGTTCAGAGGCATTTGGTGCTTCTTTGTTCTTTTCTTATGTAGACTGCTGTATTTGTTTTTATTTCACTTTATAGAGAGAGTGAAGCCTGTAGGAGTCACTGCGTCTGTGAAGGGGCCTTAACATAAACTCTGCAATTCCTACCAAACCCAGGTCTCATCAACCTTCCCATTTGAGGCTTCACAAGCCAAAAGTGACGTGTGCCCTCGGCTTCACAGCATCCTCCTCTTCTGTTCCTTTCCCTGAATGGCCAAAGCATAAAATCATGTGCTTCTTGCGCCTAATTTCAGTTCCATTTTCACTTGAGGATGAAATTCTTAGAAAATAATTTCTTTAAGCTAGGTGCAGTGGTGCTTTCCTGTAGACCCAGCTACTTGGGAGGCTGAGGCAGGAGGATCACTCGATCCCGGGAATTTGAGACCAGCCTGGGCAACACAGTGAGACAGCATCTCCAAATAAAAGCAAACAAACAAAAGGAGTTCATCTATATAGTTAAAATATTTAATAGCATTTTTGTTAAATTGTATCTAGCTTTTTAAAATCTTTGTTTCATGTTAATTTCATAGTTAACTTACTCTAGCAACTTCTAAGAACCATACCTCTCCATTCACCTAATACAATGACGGCTATTTAATGAGTGCTAACTGTGGGCCAGGGGCTTTTCCTGACACTCTTGTTACTGGTTGAGCATTGCTGTCCACATTTCACAGATGAGAACACTGACACACAGAGGAGACAAATGACTCTGATGAATACTCCGCTCATTGACAGAGCCAGGATTTGAAACCAAGTTTGTCCATCTCCAAAGCCCATTTACAGTAAGTCAAATACTCTCCCATGAGCAATAATAAAGTCTACAGAGAAGCACCAATGCCTAAAGGAGGTGCAGAGCTGTGTGGGTACCTGTGCACATGTGGGTGCCTGCTTATGTGTTTATGCATAGGTGCATAGGTAGAGAGTGTTTAAGGCATGGTGCTATCATGATGCTTGGTGCAAGCAGCGCCACTTTTTGCTGATTTTCCTTCTTTCTCTCTGCTCATTCAACAGTGTCTAATAAACACCTTATTTCCCTTCTCACTGACTTTCTATTTATTCAGTATTTTCTGCCTAAGATGCCTATTGTGTTCAGATGATCAATGTCACAGCATGCACACTGCTTTGTAACACTAGGGACTCTGAACAATAATTTACTTTGAAGTGAAAAAGTAGTGGGGACAAGGAGGGGGAGAAAGTTATGTGGAGACATCACAGAAAATAAATATGCGTATGTGAATCTGTAAGTTTCCAAGAGAAGCCACATATGTGTAATGTTGCGCTTTTGTTGACTCACTTGCCATTAATAAAGTACATCTATAACTCTTTCGAAGGTAGAAGCATCATCTCAAATACACTCTTATTTCAAGTGCCCATCATAATAGTAGGTGCAGAGTAGTAAGTCATATACACATTTCTTGAACTGAAAGGGTTACCCATTGGGAAAGTACAAATTGATGCTAATATTATATATTTTATCACACTTCCAAATGAGTAGTGTGCTCTTAGGGAAGCACCTTGTTTTATTCATCAGCCATGACAAAACATAGATTTTGTCCTTTCAAAGATATCCTGGTTCCCTTTCCTCCTCCTATGGAATAATCAAGGTCGTTTCTTGAGTTCAGGATCCGCATTGTATACCTCTGATCCATTTATCAATGTGCCAACTCACTGACTTGTGCACAGTAGGTCCACAGCATGTACATCAATAATGATAAAGGTTGTTGTCTCTTTGGAAAAATAGAATTCACACTTTGTTACAGTTTTCTAGCTGTGAGCAGCTGGCCTAGCAGATGGGGCAGAAGACAGAGATCACAGCCAGGTTCCAGGAAGGCCTAGAGGAATCCGTATTACATGGTCCCTCCCCAGGCTCAAAAAAGAGGAAGATGAGGAACAGCTAGGACTAATGTTTTTTACATGACTGATTTGTCATGTTTCTGGCAAATTTCACCTTTTTATAGAAGCTAGCCATGGCAACTCTAACTGAAACAGAGTTTTCTCTCCTGACCCCCAGTTGCTCTTTCTATACCTCCTTAGAACTTATTAAAATTTGTAATTATCTTATTGTCATTTTAGTTTATTTCTAACTGTCTTTTCTCCTAGATTGTAAGCATGATGAGGTCAGGGAACAAGTCATTTCCATATATCCCCCAGATGACTAGAGATGCAATGTTTATTTAATGAATACACGATTCAATGAGGTCATTCTTTCTCCTTTCTCTTCTTTAACGCAGTACGGAGAACTGTTATTCAGAGAAAGAGCAGCCACTCCACTTGCCACAACTTCATTTCCATGCTTAGCACAAGCTTCCCAGGCTACACACCCAGGGAATCATGTTTCAGAGAGTCGTGGAGTCTCTCTGCAGTTGAAATGCTCTTTCCACGTAAAATCCTCCGGTGCTCTCTCTACTGCTCAGTAGCAGTTGAGAAGCAAGTCACTTGTGCAAACTCAGAAAGACTATTGATAAAAGAAAAAGGATGACATTTGCTTCTGGCAGTTTTACTCAAAGGTATGTGCCTGCAAGTCAAAGAGAGATATCAGGAGCCATAGGAAGTATGAGCGATCTCTGAAGAGAATGTAGGAGAAAGATATTCATGGGGTAGGAGCATTATTCCACTGTGCTTGGCAAGAAAAAGCAGCTCAAAGACTGATAAAAAGAGTGAATGGGACTTGGCAGGTGAGGCCAGGAGAGAAACTGCAGCAAACTGACTCATCCCTCTCTCATATGTTATGACCTTGAGCCTTAGTGGAACTTCTGCATGAGTTACAGTCCAGTGGTAAATAGAACTAAGGCCCAGGCATCATTGAAAGCATTTGCAATGAGGTTTTAGATGGGGAGTTAAGCAGGATGCGGATGGATAAATCTGATCAGGCATATATTTAGTTTGACAAGGGATACATTAATAGAAAAAACAGATAAATAAAAGATTACTCAGAAGGATATTGGTTGGAGGAAAAGAAGAAAATTGCCCTAAATTTTGTTATATTTCAGCTGAGATTTCACGGAAAAATTCACCAGAGAAATTAGCTGACTCCCAATCAGTGTTCTAATGTAGCCATTTATAGTGCTTCATGCTGCTTCATTGCCCAGGTAATTACTTTTCATCAACCTAAAATTCTCCAGTACTTTCAGCTGGAAAAACTAGTCTTCATTTCCCCATGTTAGAAGTCAGTAGCAAAATGTTATTGACCCAGTTCTGCTGCCATCTTCCACTTGAGTGCAGGTGCATGTTTAAGAGAGCCCTGTACATTATTTACAGTTTCTTTCGTGGATATTTTAAAAAAAGGCACTTAGTTGTATAGATGGATAGATTGGATATTATATACCTATAATAAGTAGGTAAGTGAATGAATGTTATGTACCAAGAATAACTGCATGTATCACATTCACTCATTTATTCATTCAGCAATCATTGAAAGTAAAACGCTCCTTTTTTGTAAATTTCAGATGGGCAATTTATCAGTCAGGGTTCAATTAGAGAATCAGAACTGCTTAGAGTAAAATAGATCAAGGGGTTGATTTTAGGGAATTGACCACAAGGTCACACTCCGGTTAAACAGTCTGTGTATGACTGTTGCTTTTCCATGTCGTGCTGGGGCCTGAAGTCCACATGGTAGGAATTCAGAAAGGAAAGATGACTATGAAGCTCTAAAGAAAAAGGAAAAATAGGCATTGTAGGATATGCTGGAACCCATGATAATGAACTGGAACCCTTATCAATTTCTCACTGCTTCTAAGCCTTCAACTTTGTTGCGGTAGTTAACTTACAGAAGCTATGCCCTTCTTCATGGAGCTAAACATATATGTGACCCAGGAGTTGGGGACCTAGAAGAATGGGATCCAGTGGTTGTCAGAGGAACAGTGGGCCTGGCTAATGCCCTTCACCACCAATGTAAGCCAGCAGACCTAAGATGACATGGGTTAACTTCAAAAGCACCTGAACCTACACCTGCCTTCCATTTATAAAAAATGGCTTTTGTAGTGGCTGATTCTAACCCAGAGCCATACACTGAGAATTCTGAGTGAGAGAGAGATGATAGAGGGCTTGGGAAATAACTCCTGGTGAATACTGAGCCGTGGACTCCATTTCATTTCAGCCATGAGCATTTACTTTTTCTATATTATGCAAGCCAAAAAATCTCTTTCTGTGCTTAAACTAGTTCAACTTTGATTTCTTACACTTGAAATTTAAAGAGATCTGATCAATGCACATATTGTATGGTAAGTCGGAGCTACTAGGTATGGGATGTAAACTGGAGGAAGGTAATTCATTTAGAAAAAGCAGCATCTAATATATTTGTGTGCTCAGAGCAAAGAATTAATAAATGAATGAGAGGTTCAAAAATGAGAAACATCATGGTATATATATGTGGAAGGTACAAGGTGATTAGTATTGACTTTTTCCTATGAATTTCATTTGCATTAAAAGTGCCTCCAATGAGTTAGGCTTCATGGTAGTTCCCAAATAGACTTTACAGAACAATTTTCCTGTCATTTCTTATCACCAAAGTGATAATAGAACTTTCCAACAGTATAAAGACCAAGACATCTGTATCCAGTTTATGCATTTGTTTCTTTTAAAATGTTCAGCAAAGTACTTAATGTCATTATAGGCCAATAATTATAATAAATTAAGATAAAATTAATGTAATTAAATAATTTAATACTTAAAGCTGATTCCTCTTGTGCTGTTAGGACTCTATAGTGCTAGGAGGAAAAAATGAAGTTCCAGAGATCCTTGAATTGTTACATTCATTTATTTTCCTGGATTTACTCTTTCCATTCTTACATATTAGTGTTCAGTCAGGATATTTTTGGTTTCATAACGAAAGCATCTGGAGGCACATTACAGCAGTTGTGACCATTTGTGTTTCACTAGGTGATTCATTAGGGAAAATAAAGATCTCTTAATGTACTTTATTGAATGGTTCAAAGCAAAAAAAAATTTTCTCAGCACCTCATAAAAGGTGCTTCCTGGCCCCTGATTCTAGTTTTGCTGCTTGGATAATTGCATGAAGTTGGAAATGCGTTTGTGCAGCAGCGCAGGGCAGACAGAGCTTTTCTCATAGATACACGCAAAGACTACCTGCATGTGAGGAAGCCAAGGAAAAGCACAACCATTTTCACCCATCTCACGTATTCTGTTCTTCAGCAAGGTGTGTCCTGCGTGGGTATTTAAATTAATTTTCTCCAGTGTTATCAGTTAGCTACATATACTGAAGATTTGACTTACAGTGGCTTCAACAAGTTGAGGCATGTTTCTCTTAGATCTCAAGAAGTCTATATAGAAAGGCAGAAAGCTGCTGGTATTTGTTCAGAAGCACATTTCTAGGACTTCTCCCACCCCACTCCACGATTCTGTTAGCATTTGTCTTTCTAAGGATACATTAAGGTTTCTGCAACTGCAGAATTCATGCTCATGTCAGGCTGGAGGGTTGGGGGCTGAGGGAAACTATGCCCATTGCATTCATTTACATTGGTTCTTGAAAGCAAACATCTTCCCAGAACATCCGGCAGACTTCACTTATATCTCAACAGAAAGTCTGTGTCACATGGCCACCCTTATGACACTGGAGGCTGGGGTTCTATTTGTCAGGAAAAAGGGGTAAATGGATACCGGGCAGGCAACTAATGGCTACGTTTACCTAAATAGTTACAAGTCCCTTGAAAGCAGGGACTTTGATACCTCTTTCACATTATCTTTTCATTTAAAGATTTTTTTATATTCTCATTTGCCTTCTCTAATTATGATCAGGAGGGAATTGGCCCATGACACCTGATGAATCATTTAAATTAAACATGAATCAGCTTAAATATAGAGGCATTCACACATATGATAACTTAATGTTTCAAATTGACAACCAGATTAATGTAGACATTGCCCACTATAATATTAGTCAAGTAAACTGGGAAAACTAGAAGAACCAGACCAACCATCAAATATCAAAAACAACAACAAAAGGCCCAGATCTATACAAAATAGATGAAATTTTTATGTTTATATGAAAAATATTTTATAAGCATCAAGGCAGGGAAAACAAATTTTATGTTAAAAAGAAAAGAAAGAAAAGAAAAGGAAAGAAAGGAAAGGAAGGAAAGAAAGGAAGGAAGGAAGAAAGAGTGTTAGTTATTGGTATAAATGATTTTAAAGGTACTGAAAAATGCCAAGAGATTTTTGAGATATTAAGAAGGGTAGAGTTCTATAAATGTTCTTTTTGTTGATGCTAATAAATATAGAAATAGAAGCTTAAGTATGTGTGCATAAAACATAAAAGATGCTACCACAACAATTGAGATGTGATATGTAGTTTTTAAGATAGAAGGTAAAATAAGGAAGAACAAAATTTAAACTAAAAGTATAAGGATAGTAAAGGAGACTTCTAAAAAAGTATAAAAACAGAAAGCAAAGCATAGGTTGGACTTAGACTTCCAATTCCAGCTAGTTGTTTCTGTGAAGAACAACTAGGAAACTTGGATAAAAGAGGGGAAAATCATCTATATGAAGGCATGTGAGTTCATGCAGCTGTCGGCACTTGAGGGTCTAAGAGAAGACAAAGGAAGAGTGAATGAGTTGGCATTCTATAAGCCACTTTTCTCCTCAGGGTCTTTCCTAATTTGGCAATAGGGGAGAGAAAAGGACAGCAAACTAGTCAGAGGGCTATAGCTAAAAGACTAATATTTTGCAACCTGACAGGACAAGAGAGATAATCCTTTGAGTTGGGGCCACAGTGGAAGACCGGACATGAAAGGTCAAGATCCCAGAGGAAAGAGAGGTACAGAAGCACTAGCCCAACACTGGTGGTCCTCCTGCATAAGGCACTTGGTGAATTTAAAGCTATGCAGGGTAGCAGTTAAAAGGCTAAACAGAAAGGCACCACAATCTAGAGCTGAGTTTTTGGCAGCATCGTTGTACTAAGGAGAAAAAATTGGAGTCCAGGGCCCACCAAGAATAGAGGCCCTGGTAAAACATCTCAGTTTCTCGGTTGGGAACGCTGTGGAGCTACACCCCAGGAGCACATATGAACCAAAGGTAGAGTGAGCCTTTCAACCCAACCACAATCAGTGTATGGTTGGAATAAGAGAATAAGGTGATATATTTCCATTTATGCCTAGAGTAGAAACTCTCATGGAAAACTCTCTCTGGGCAAGTACTCAGTGTCAAGAATTCAATTTCAAAAAAATTGACAAGGCTACTAAGGAGCTACCTATCTATCTATCCCATGGCTTACCAATTTGCCTTATCTGTATTCTCAGAAGAAATGTACATTGAAAGCTCAAATGAATGTTCATTGACAATAGAATGGATTAACTTGTCTTGTGATAGACAAGCACTATATAGCAATGAAACTACAAACTTGCTTCTTGCAATAACGTGGAAGAATCACACACAAAAAGAAAACAAATAAAAGAAGCCAGATAGAATTATATACTGTATGATTTCTTTTATGTAAACTTCACAAACAGGAAAAGTAATCTGTAGTAATAGTAATAGTAATGTGAATGGCTACATTCAGGTTAAGTAATGACTAAAATGTGGCATGAGGGAAGTTCCATTAAGTAATATATTTGAATTATATATTCACTTTGAAGTATGTCATTGAGATGTACACTTATAATTTGTACAATTGTCTACATATTTTTATTAGTAGTTTTAAAAAAGGTTAAACAAATAAAACAACCCTATCTATTCTCAAAATAAATGAAAAAAGGTTGAATCCTCCTCATTAAGGCCAAAACTGAGATTTTGTTTTTTAAAAGTTCGATTTAAAACTTTTGCAAGAGTCACACTGAAATCAAAATAACATTATTATTTGTAATAATAAAGAAATGGACAGATAGTGGGGAAATGCATATGGATACATCCAAGATATGGCATAGATAGTGATATATTATAACTTTAGAAACATTATTAGAACTTTCCTAATAGTGTTTCAATACACTTACAAACAAAATATCAGTTATGATAAATGGTGTATTCACAATGTAATAAAACCAAAAATTTATCACAAAATGATAAAGAAAACTAATCTAATCATTTGGAAATAAAAACAAAAACCTCTGCTAAATAATCTTTAGATCAAAACCTAAATCAAAGCTCCTGTTACAAGTTATTAAAATTAACGACAATAAGATTATTATGTATTGTAGTAATCTCATTGTAGCTGCTTAGTCACCTCCAGGTGTGGTTGAAGCCTTACAAAAAAGCAAAATTCATTACTTAATTATGTTTTTCATTAAATAAGAAACAATGAAAGTAAATGAAATAAATATGCAACTCCAGAAACTAGAAAAGTCGCATCAAAATAAACCTAATAAATTAGTAAGTATTAAATTAGAAAATAGTGAAAGTTTCAAATGCATGTGAAAGCTTTTTAAATAAAACATCACTAATATATCTATGCAGACACATCAAGTATATTAATAAAAGACAAGTAAGAGAAAATATAAATATAGAACATGATGAATGCTCAAGTACTTAAAAATCACAGTTATCTGGGAGACTGCCTGATAATGCTGCTTTTTCTTGGAATTGTGAAGAGCTCTTCTTTCTTCCTTCAGTCTGATCAAAGTGTGCTATACATAGGGTAATCTTTTTTAAGTTACTAGGAGATCACCCATTCTAATTTACCGTGCCGCTACAGATTTTTCCCTATTTTTATTTTTTGTTAATAATTTCATAAGACAGTTTTTTTCTTGTTTGTTGTCATTTGTACTAGTTCAAGGCCTTTTATCCCTTCTCTTCATTAGTTTCTAAAGGAAATTAAAAGTCTAAGGGACAACAGCCATGTGAAATCAACATGGCACTTTATTATAAGTCGAACATCCGCCTTGCACAACATAGGACTTTCTGAGTCTGGACCACTGGCTTAATCTCAAGGCCTGGCCAAGTTCTTCACTCAAAGACCCCTACCTTATCATCCCAGGCCATCTCCCGGGAAGCAAAGACCCCAACACATCATGAGTGAAGGATAAAAGAAAATGACAAGTGAGGAATGTATCTGTCTTGAGCCTTGAGCTGAACAGCTTAAAGAGGATAGGGCACGTGTATATGTATCTTCTTAACACGAGTTGACCTTGCCTATTAGTAAACAGAGCTTCCCTAGCATCTTGGAATCTGAACAATCAGATGAGCAACAGCACCTGGGGAGCTAGGCCAGGAAGGGAGGAAGGAAGCTGCTTCTAAGCTACACAATGGTTTTCCCCAGGTGAGAGTTGCCTGATGCAAGAAGGGTTACACATCAGCTGAGTAATCAATGTGCCACACTTGACCTCAGTGTCCAAGGACTGGAGAGCAATAACGAGCGCTGGTTATGGCATGGTTAAACAGTGCATGTGCATTTTCATATGCTCCACCTGATTATTTTCAGGATGTGAACAATCAACCCGATTCTGCTAACATATATAAAAGTTCCTAATGGTTGCTTAAATAGGGACAGCTCTGCTGTGAGAGCACTTTATAAAAGCAAATTTCCTCAGAGTAGACAGTGCCTTGAGAACAATATTTTTCTAAGCCTTGGTACAAAATGGTGAGTTGAGCACACTGTGTTTTTACATATAGCTGTGAAAACAATTAGTTCTTTTCAGTAAATGAAAAGGCATCTCCAAAGGAAATTCTTTAGAAAATCATTCATCAACTGAAACCTAAGGGAATTGAAGGGAAGCAAAAAAAAAAAAAAAAAAAAAACTGTTGTAGAAGATTTAGAAACATTTTTTTCTGCCTCCAATTAGAAAAACAATATATTTAACCTCTGGTCTTTATCATTTGTGGGGCGAGATCATTGCTTTTCTTCACAATCCTATTCCCCAAAGATTTACTGGGACACCAAGTGTTGAAATTATGGAGATGAATGAAAACCCTGAAGTTTGTCAGAGACAGATCTATAAGCATGTGTAATTTATCTTGTGGTTTCTTCTACTGAGACTTTATTGCAGGGTTTTAAAAATATCAGCGAGAATTCTGGCATGTGGAGTCATCAACCAGAAATAACTTTGCATCAAATCCCCAAATGGTCTTTCTGATTGGCAGGTATGCCCGAGCTGAGGAATAGTATTTCCTATTTCTTAGACTTGTTCTGCCCTCTATATAAAGGAGGCAGCAGCTCTAACTAAAACTCTTGGAGGTAATAGATCTTAATGTGGATTCAGTTTCATAGCAGCGGCAGATCCTTGTACTATAGATAACAAGTAAGTTATAAAGGACTTCCTGGATGTCTAAAGTAACTAAACTAGAATATAAAATTTTAGGACTAAATGGAACTTTAGTAAGTATCCCATTTTTTGTTTATTCTTTCATTTTGCAGAATAGAAACTGAGATATTTTGATGAAGGCCAGGAAGCTAGATGGAACATATAAAATTCTTGACTCATTAATTTATTTATTGTATCAATATTTTATCATGCTCAACATGATTGTTTTATTAATCATAATAAAATAATGATTATCATTATTAATCAATTATTCATAATAATCAATGCTTTACTTGATTATTGCTAAAAAAAAAAATCTTCAACAATCTCTGGAGCAATAGTAGATGCACCAGAAGGTGCTAAGAAAGGATTCCTCCAGTCTGAACTTCTAACCCTTTGGGGGTAGAGTGAGAAGGCAGTGCACATCTTTGGTGAGGCTATCAGGTTAAAGTTCCCAGTCCCCAAAGGTGGTCCTGGATCCAGAACAACCTCTGTCCCAGTTGTAGTGATTTTGTTCATAAAGATTCAAATCACAGGAAAAACTGATACCTTTGTGTGCTCGTATCCTGCAACTTGTCAAAGTATCTTGCTTTATATTTCTTATTTTTGACTTTTTTTTTCATCCATTACAAAGCTGCTGAAAGCCTCAGGCAGGGGCAGTGATTCTTTGGGCTCAGTGGTGCACATCCCAGCGGCTTCTTCCTCTCTGAAAACCAATCTTTCCTGTCAAACATGCCTTCATCTTGTTACAAATAAGGCTCATGGATCAGCCCTGCCCAGGGAACAATCAGCATGCCGGTGATTGCTTTGAAAGCAGTATTATACTAATACAGTATCTCATTAGAACACCTTTGCTGGGAGCTGGGGGTTTCTTCCCAATCCAAATGGAGATTGTGGTGTTCATTATGTGTTCAGAAGTGCTGCTTCTCTGAACCATAAAACAGCCTGAGGAGAGAGAATCTTTTGACCTTTGTAATTGCTACAATATTATGTAGGGTTCTTTCTCCATTTGAACAGCAATAAATATTGCAGAGCTGTACATTTTTTATCCTAAAATGCAATTAAAATACAAGAAAAAAGTTTTCTGAAGACATTTCAGTGGTGCCACACCATCCAACCTCTGGGAAGGGACATGCTTGGGGGGGGTGGATTTTGCTGCAGGTGGCAAGACTCAGAATCCATTTGGGATAATTTCCAGCAACTGGCTCAGGGCCTCAGGTTGCAGAATTAGCTCATCCAGGGCTTCGGCTCCTGGTTTCAGACTCATTAAGACTGTCTTGTCAGGGTAGGTATGTGATCAGTTTCTGGACTGCAAACTAAGCCCAATAAATTGCTGAACTCGGCTTAAAAAGTTAATTACTAAATCTGGTGCATGTGGTGCAGAAAAAGGACAGAAACTACAAATTAATGTGTAGACAAGCAGTTTTTTTTTTTTTAAATTAACTTCAAAAATATAAATATTCCACTGCTACTGCTTGGGCCTGAGCACAGTCTTGATTTACCTCTGAGTTCTTGTTTCTTTTCTATTTGCCAACTCGTTTCCTTGTTATGTTCTCATACAGGTACCTACAGGGGTGTGCTTCAAAATTATATCAAACTGCATGCACAAGGTGTGAGTGACTTTTCCAGACACATTTAAAATGTCCACATTTAAGCAAAATATGATGAGTTTTTTTGTTTGTTTCTTTGTTTGTACTTTTTAGTAGAAATATTCACTGAGTCCCACTTCACACGTTTTCCTAAAAGGTCATCATTTTTATGAAAGATGTTCCTTGATGCATTTTGGATTTTTTTTTTTTTTTTACCAACTAGTAGTATGAAAATAATTGCTGTAGTGTACACACTGGGCCAAGTCACACATCTTGGTACATCAGGAGCTATGACAGGAAGTAACGGGCCATGAGCACCACTATTCTGCACTGGAACAATTTAGGAGGCTAGCTGCGAACTGTCCCCTCCTCACTTGTTCCTTTTCACCATGATCCAGGTTTGGTGGAGTACAAAGAAGAAATGGGGCTTAATCTTCTATTCATTTCTATCTTCTTTGTCCTCATGGGTTAAACATAACTATGATTCCTTTCAGCAGATATATTTGAACAATCGTTGCTTTTCTGGGCCAGGTTTAAGCATAACTAAGAAAGCAGAGTTGAGCCAAAGGTGCTCTCGAGTATAAACTCTGTAAAAGTGGAGTCTTGTCTTTCCATTCTTGATCCCTGTGGTGCCTAGGATGAAAAATGAAGGCTGTCACTTTTAGTTGCTGATGAAATAAGAAAGAAAAGCAAACAAGAAAACATGTGATCTATTCATTTAGAAGTTCACAATCTATTTAAAGAGACACAATGCTCAAAGGCTGATGCATACATGTGGTAGTGCCTTGAGAAAAGTATGTTCAAAGTGCTTTGGGATCACCAAGGCTGGAGTGCCTGCAGGATGTGGGAGTAGTTCAATAAGTGTTGAAGAAATGGTCTGAGGGGTTTCACATTCTGGATCTGTTGTTTCACAGAGAACATTTTCCAGAAAGCTACTCTGTACCCTATTTCTCTAGCCAAAAAGAACTAGCATTTCCAGAGTGCTTACTAGGAGCCAAGTGCATGCCAGATGCTCCAACTAATTGTGTGTAATCCTGCAAAGGGTTTTGGTATGTAAATATACTATACGTCATATGTGGTTATACCAATTTAATAGATGTAGAAATTGAAGCTCAGGAACTGTAAGTCGCTTCCCAAATGCATAGCAGTGGTAAGGAGCAAACTAAGGCTTCAAGATCTAACTATATCTTAAATACCAAACCTCTGACCCACCCACACTACCATGCTATGCAACTGGAGAAGAGGAGAAAAAAAATCCTGTCTTCTCTGCTAGAAAGAAAAAGCATATACAGTTAATTAAACCCACTCCTAATTTTTCAAGTGCTATGTTCATTACCGAGGTACTTTTCTATCAATACTTCATAACTTTTATTCACTTTATTAAAAATTGGAAAAAAAAAAGGAGAGCTTAGAAAATTTACACAGCCAGTTACCACCACCTCCTCCTGTCTTCTCCAATTTATCCTGGAAAACCTTTGCAGTTGGCTAATGGTTACAACGTCAACAAAACAACTTCTCTCTCTTTCCTCATTAAATTGAAGAGAAAAAATATATCAACTGATACACTGCATCCTTGTTGACTGGTGGCTCATTACAGAGGCTAATGAGAGAAAATACATTCTCATATACTGATCATTGGAGCTCAGAGAATCCGAGGAGAGCCACCTACTGAGTAAGTATCCATTTTCACTTCTAACTTCTAATGTATTAGTCTGGTCAATTTCCCCAAGCTGGCCTGATTAGGAAAGTTTTTAATAAAACAAATGAAGATGAGATTTAAACTTAGTAGAGAAAAACAGAAGCTGAGCCTGAACCCCCCAGACAATCTTTTTCAGATTGTGCTGACCACTTGGTGGGGGTCTGTGGCAGACCGCAGTGCATTCACCAAAGCCCAGCTTTGCCTTCTTGCACTCAGCATTTCCCAGCCTTCCATGAAAACAGCTGTCATCTTCATTTCACATCTAGCTCAGGAAAATGATGTGTGATACTTTCAGATACAAGCAATGAAACATGTGCATTTCATATCTGATATGAATTTCTCTCTCTTTCTCTGTCTCTCTATATATCTCATTTGCCTCCTAAATTCTTTGGCTCATGGTGACTTATAAACCACATATCAAATATTGTAGACTTTTCTAGACTGGGTTTCTGAATGACTTCACGAAAATCACCACATCACATGGCCAGATAAAGTTCACTGATTGAATTTTAAATGAGCAAGAAGTAAATTTTTATGTATTAAGCTTCTAAAATATCAAGAATTTTCTGTTACCATAGATAGTGCTAATTTAACTAATATGTAACCCTTAATAGATTTTAGCTATTTATGGGATACATGGAATTTTTTGTTTTTAGAAAAAGATTTAGACGAATCACACAATCACATTTGAAAGTACTTGCACCAAAGTCCTGAAATATATATATATGTTAATCTAATATCTATGCAATGATGTAGGTGTAGATATAAATGTAAGTGTGTCCCCCAACAAAGAGAAATTGACATCTGTACACAAATTTGGCATAAAGCTTATCACATACTGAGTTCCCATAGCTGCTTTGTGAACTTAGTTGAATTCAAAACTTAACCAAATTGAATATAGATACCTGAAAGATTTAATTGCAAATCATTTAATATGACACCAATAAGAATGTTCAGACAAAATCTAATTTATAAACAGAAGGACACACAAAAGGGGCTAAGTAAGATAAATACAGAGAGAGAAAGGTCACTTTATAGTTGTATTCATGAAATTCTCCATGGTAGGTTTATCTTGAAGATCTAAGTTCAAATCTCTTAGATTCAAGTATTTAGGATAAAGTTCAGAAGAAAATTTTAGAATTTGTTAAGATGTGTCATTGTAGATTCTAAGCCCCTTGTAGAAAATAAGCCCATCAAAAATTAAAATATGTTAAATTCAACAGAAAGTTTTGAGGGTCGACAATGAATAATCCATTTTGCAAAATTAAAATATTCATGACACCGAAGGTGTGACAGGAGAACTTCACAACCCAAAGGAAGGACATGCATGGGTAAGATAATTTCAATGCTGTGTGGTAAATACAATAATCGGGGTGCACAATGGATACAACAGAAATTTGGGGACATCAAGGGAATATCATTAGAAGCCATGACAATACAGCTGAATTTTGAAGGGCAAGAACTTATGTTTTGGGTAAACATAAGCTAGAAGCAGATGGAAGTAGAATGACATAGACTGGGCATTATTTCTCTGCAGTCCAATTCTGTTCCAAATCCCTTCCATATCAGAAGAGTTACATGAAAATTTTTATATAATTGTTATTAAGGAAAAATCTGTAAAAAGACTGAAAACATAAAAAAGTACTCCAATGAGATCAAAGATGAAAGATAAAAATCAGATCTACAGGGAAATTTAATGACAGCCCAAAACGTGCAGAAAAAGAAGAGCTGTTGATATAGAGTCAGTGAGTGCAGTGGAGTGAGTGTTGAGCTGCAAATAAGGGAATAGGAAAAACATTATAGCGTCAGCTCATCTACAACAAAGAATGGATATGAACCATTCCAAGGTTGATTCTGTGGGTTCAGTACAGCATCAAGGACCTTTAAGCCCTTGCTATATTGCTTCTGAGCTAGCATCTTCATATTATCAAGGTCATAGTAATTTTCTTGTACCTCCAAACACCATCTCCTCACGTGAAATCTCCCAAGCAGGGAGAAAAAGGGAGGAGGGAGGAAAGACCTCTTTTTCTGTAACTCTTTCTTGTATAATGGAAGAAGAAGAAAAATCTTTCCAGGAGACCTCAGCATTCTTTTTCTTGGATCTTATGTTTCTCTACAGCCAGATTTGGGCTACATTTTCACTCCTTGAACAAGTACAGACAAAGGCAACAGAGCCTGTCATGATTAGGTACCAATCATCATTTGAACTCTGGGACTACACACAGCAGATCCTCAATAAAGGAATTTTTCATAATAAGGAATAAAGGGCACAAACTGATGAGTGGATAACTAATTGTGTCAGGCACAGGAGACTCAGATTTAGCATCAAGTGACATAAAGAGCTGGACAGTACTTGGCAATAACTGGCAGAAAGATTAAAATTGAACTGTGTTGAAATAATGAGGCCCATGATTCTATTCCGTCTCTCCCCCTTGTGGTTAACAGTGGTCGTTGCTTGTGCTTGGAGCCAGATAAACCAGACAAGTAACTGGGCTGGAGAAGTATTCCCTAGATCATCATGTCCCAGTGCAAGTGTAAACAAAGGGATCCTCAAGCCTAGATTAAAAATTATCAGCAAATTCCACACATTGGTATATGTGTGACATATCCTTCCTCAATAAACATAACCAAAAGCAAACTCGTAGCGTCGGAATCTACATTCAGAGGGAGGTGACCAGCAATTTTAAATGAAAAATATTGCTAAAAAGCCATGGAAGAGAAGCACCAAACTAAACCCAATGAAATGAAAAACAGATTGAAGAGTACAAGCGCAGGATAAGCACAAAACAAACAAATGTGTTATCTCCAGAGAACTTCAAACCATTACTGCATTCATAAAATGGGAACAGGCTGCTAGAAAAAGAAAACAAACAAAAAAACACAAAAAATTAGAAATCTTGAGAAATGAAAATAGTCCCAACTATAAGGATAAAGACAAATTTGAAATAAGAGGCTTAATGCTTCCTGTTGAAAATAAAAGAATAGACTGTCCACTTTTCTTTTATTAGAGCATTTACGTTAGAAAACTTATATTTGCTAGTTCTTTTGCTGTCTTTTTGAAATGTATATAAATCTTTTTAAAGGCTACATAAGACTCTTCCCAGCTTTACACCCCAAAATATCTTTATAAGGACCTAGGAGCCATCTCTTTGAAATGGAATCATCCAGAGAGAGAGTGCCTGATCACCCAGATTCCCTGGAAGGGTAGGAGCCTAACTTAGGTGGGCTTACTCCCACCAAGTTGCAAAACTGCCTTGTGACATAAAGATATGTGAAGTTTGCTTTTCCTTTGGATAAAGCCAATGAACTAACATACCTAGTTAACCCAATTACCAGGGGAATTTAAGATGAAATATGTGTGCCTAATGATACTGTCAAATCCTCTTACTTGAGGACTAGTTATTGTTTATCTTGTATGTATTATATTGTATCTGCTGGGCTATATAAAAGGGTGATATTTCTTTCTGTCTGTGGAACCCTTAGAAGATTGCCTACAATGCACATCACATTCTGGTTTAATGATTATTCAATAAACAAACTGATTTCTTTCTCTTCTACATTTGTGAAGAGGTTTTCTGGGGTGACAAATGTTTTTGTTTTTAACTATATTTCCCCAACACAACTAAGGAACAAATTATTGAGTTAGAAGAATGAGTGAAGAAACCTCTCTAGGAAACAGCTTGTAAAAAGAGTTTTGCATTACAATTTCTAGGCTTATGGTTTGGGTAGGGACTCAACTAGAATGATGAACATTTAAAGATTGCTGTTAAGAGAAATGGAAAAGGAAGCCGTCAACTGCAAAGTAAAAGAATGTTCAATATTACTGAGGGTACAATTACAATTGGAGGGATTTAGCAATATGTTTATTATTCATATTAATCAGGAAACATGCAAAATTGCTTATTTTTAAAACTATGTGTGGTTTGTGTGACTGATGTTATTGTTCCAGAGGTGAAAGCAGAGTTATTCTTTAGCTTCATTCTCCTGTTTTGGGAAAATATTTTAATGGGCCTTTTGCATATGCAAAAGAACGACCCTAAAACAACCAAGGCTGGCACAAGGGAGAGAGAAAAAATGCTCTAAACCCTATATTAGCTTCAAGGTGGAAAGCTACATATTTGGGATATTCTACTACAGAGAACACTGTAATATGGCAAAAAGAGACTGAAATAGAAGGTGCAATTTAAGGCAAAGCCTATTCAATGACATCTCTATGTCCTACATCATTGAAATGACAGTTGAGGTCCCTGTGAAGAAGAGTAGATGACAAATTTTTGGAGTTGTTGTATCTAATGATATAAATTTTTAATATCTTTTTTGCATTCTGATTCCCTTTTTTATCTTCATCCCTTAGAAATTAAACATAACAACTTTTATTAGTGATGGCTTGGAAGCACATTATCATGCCTCTCTCCATGTTTTGGAAGCAAAGTGGATGAGACAGAGTCCAGAGACCACCAGAGCAGGCGATCAAGAGAGGGAAGAGAGCACGTCAGGCAAGAGCGAAAGGTGGCAGGTGGCACCTGGGACATGGGAACTTTCCCTCCAGAATGCCCAGAAATATTAAGGGACGGATATATAATAATTTTAGTAACACAATAATTTCTGATCCTATAGGATTTAGACTTATTTAAATAGAATTTTGGAGGAAAGAGTGATGCCAGGTCAGAAACCTTGAATGTTTTCAAGTTTTCTTTATTAATAGTGATGCCAAAACAAAACATGATTTCTGAGTTCGAAAAACATACAAATATTCTGTGGGCAGCCTTCCATGGCATCATGCAAATGTGTTGTTAAGAAAAGGACAGCAGTTAATGAAGTCTCAATTTAAAGTATGTTTGGGGACACTGAGTTGTTTGTCACCCATGCCTAAGAGCAGGAAGAAAGGTGCTCTGTCACTGCCTGCACAAGTCCTTCCTTAGACAAATAACAGATTTTGCCTTATCTGAGAAAAAAGCAGTGTTAAGTATTTTTTTCCAAATGATGACTTCCTTGAATGCCATTCATGATATAATTGTTATATATCAATTATAATATGGACACATGGGCACCTCTATGCATTTTCCTTTGAATAAGACTTAAGGGATCTGGGAAGTCCCAGGGTCAACCATAGAAGGACTTCCATTCTCTGACCCCAAAAGGCATCTAAGGAGGAGGAGGAGGGATTGCAGATCATTTTTTCTAGACTACCTTTACTCCTGCAAATCAGCTGCAGTCTACTTGGGTCAACAATTCAAGCAGCAGGGCCCCTAGAGTGTTATCTTTTCTTTGATCCTAGAAATGCCATGTGGATTGATTTTAAGGTATGCCTATTCTTCAAAAGGCTTGATCTCTAGCTTAAGAATGTAAGTTAAGTAGGGATTTTATAGGAATTTTTTTGGCTTTAGGAACTAAAACATGAGAGACCCCCTGCTTCTTACAGTCTTCTTTAAATCTCCATCTCTAATTGTTTCTTCCCTTCAAAGAAAATTCCTGTACATTTCATAATGCAAAGTCTCCAACAGGCCTGTGTCTAATTACTCCCCACCATCCAGGAGCAGTTCAGAATGAAATGATTAGCAGTATTTGTTGTCAGGTTGTCTCCAGGAGATGACAATTTATATCAAATCACTATGTGTCAAAAATAGGAGGCTGTGCCAAGGTGGAAATGCAATTCCACAGTTCCCAAAAGTAGATGAAATTCTCAGCTCAACATGTGACGTTAATGTGTTTGCTGCTTGGAGAGGGGGATCTGGTCTTTTCAGGCAGCCAGACTCCTTTCTTGCAGCACCATCCACCAGCTGATTAAGCAAGTTGCACTTGCCCAAAGCTATTTGCTGTGATTATTCAGAGCCCTCCTCACTTGCTCCCGACCTCACCTGCTCTCTCTCCAATTCCCGTATCTGCCAACTCAGAGCTCCTGGCTGCACTCTTCAAACTTTATAATCCCTCTTGCCTTCTGGGCTTTTATTCTATTTAGCATATAACTTGCAACTCACCCCATCAAACTCTGGCTTGAACTTGGTCCCAGCCTTCTTCTCCTACCCTACTTTAACTGTGATAGTCTCAGAAATCAAACCCTGGCACCAACAGTTTGTATAAAGCCATGGCCATGTCCTCCTTGGAATTTGTTTTTTGAATGGTGTTTCCTTTATTCATCTATTTTAAAGGTCACTCATTAAAAAATATCCTCCCCATGAAGAAAATCCCATGTTCAATGGATTCACAGGTGAATACTTACAAGTACAGAAGAAATAAAGCAAATATTTTATAAATTCTTTTATAAAATAGAAATGGAATTCTTCCATACTTTTTATCAGGCTCTCATAACCTTGTGCCATAGACTGAATGTCTGAGTACCCCCAAAATTCAGATGTTGAAATCCTAACCTCCAATGTGATGTATTAGAAGGCAGGGCCTATGGGAGGTGATTAGGCCATGGTGGTGAAACCCTTATAACAGAGACCACAGAGAGCTCCCCAAGCCCTTATGTCATATGAGGACACAGAAGACAGCTGGCTGTAAGCCAGGAAGGGCACACTCACCAGACACAGAATCTGCCAGTACGTTGGCCTTGGGTTTCTCAGACCCCAAGAACTGTGAGAAATAAATTTCTACTGTTTGTACGCCACCCCAGCATATGGTCTTTTTGTTAAAGTAGTCGGAATGGACTAAGACACTTTGATTTTTTTTTTTTTTTTTTTTTGAGTCTAGTGTCTTTTATTAGTTTTGTCTCCTACGCCATGAACTCACAGGGCATAGGTTCCAGCAAGGCTCAAGGTCCTTTTCTTATGTTTCTTACAAAGTGTGCTATGCACGGATCCGGTCCCCGCACCTCAGGCTCCTCTCCACTGCTTCTCACAAAGTGTGAGACACCTATTATGCCATGAGTTCATAGGGAATAGGTTCCAGCAGCTCCTTTCCATTGGTTCTCACAAAGTGTGCTTCTCTGGGTGGAGCAGGCTGGCACTTCAGTTGAATCCAGGTACCTTTCTCTTTGGCTTCCTCCTTTTTCTGATCATTTTCCTTCACACATTTCAGGAAGCTATCTCGGCTCTTAGAGTGCTTAATGTGCTCAATACGCACATTAATCCTCTTGGCAAGAATCTTGCCCTTAACTTGTTTGTCTACAACAATTCCAACAGCATGCTGGGTAACATTGTAGACTCTTCCAGTTTTACCATGGTAACATTTGTGGGGCATGCCTTTTTGAACAGTACCCATTCCCCTGATGTCTACAATATCACCTTTCTTGTAGATTCGCATGTATGTGGCCAAAGGAACAACTCCATGTTTTCTAAAAGGCCTAGAGAACATGTATCGGGTACCTCTTCTCTTTCCCTTTGTGTTCGTCATTCTGGCGAATTACTGGAAGATGGCGGCTCTGATTCTTTTTTTTTTTTAATTTTAAATAGAACATTTGACATTTACTAAAAAATGTTCATGTAGAAAGAAAGGAGGAGAGAAGCTACAAGGCAGAGCTAAATGTCAATTTAGTTCTCTCTCTCTCATTTTTAACAGCTTTATTACCTATAACCTTGATTGTGATAATGATATCAGGGTGTTTGCATATGTTCAAAATCAACAAATTGTACACATTGAGTATGTGCAGTTCTTTGTGTATCAGTTATTCATCAGGATCACTCTTAACAAATGCAAAAACAAGACAAGGCGAGACAACCTACCATGATAGGAACTGGGCGTCGTTTTCTTCCTGCCATTCAGTTCTACTTCCAATGTATTTGTCAGTACATTGATGTGACCACTCTCTCCAGGTAACACAGAGGAATTATATCCACCTTCTCTGTTTAGAATGCCATTTTCTGTCCTCTATTGTATCAATGCTAGTTATGAAAAGAAAATAAACCACTCTACCTGACTGAATCTCCCCTCCAACTTTGATTTCAATTTTTCCTATATCACTTGGCAGTCCTCTAATCCTGCTTTTCAATACGTGCCACCAAAACAGAGAGGACTTTATTAAGAACAGAATGATCTATTAAGATAAGATGAAGAGAAAAAAATGGTGTCATTTGTTCTTGAACCGTTTCAACCTTTTGGAAAAGAGGAAAGGGGATATGAATATACAGCATCTGCCAACACTTGCTCCCCTGAGCTCTTTCTCACTCATTTTCAGAATTCACAAGTAGTCCCATTTATTTCCTCTATTGTAATAAAAAATATACCAAAGATGGTAAATATCAAGTGAGAAAAGCATCATAAATGAGATCTATAGTGACTAAGCAGCTACTCTCAATCTATCTGAGAGAACAAAGCAATTTCTGGATTGCAATTTAGAAAGTAGCATCAGCAATTATCCTACAAGGTATACAATTTGACCACAGAATCAGTGGTTGACATTCAGCAAATTGCAGGGAAGCCATCTTTGAAATCAACGAGTTAATTTTATCCCCTAGTATACAAATTTTAAATTATTTGATATCTTGCATACCAATATGCACATATTATTGATGCTCAATAGATACTGTTCCTTGGAATGATTGCACTTCCTGGCTACCAGTGCTTAATATAGTTCTTCTTTCTGGAATTTTTTTCTCAGCAACATTTTCTTCTTCCACCTTATCATTTCACAAGTCAGTTTTCTCACAACTTATCAATGAGTCTGCGAAAAATAATACCATGATCCATCCCTGAAGTTAGCCATTATGAGTTAACATTCCCTGCTTACCCCACACCTGTTAACTGTTCAGAGAGCTCAACTTGGTCAGTAGAAATCAAGGCTTGAGGCTGTGTTAGTCTCTTAGCACCCAGAGGATGTACTGTCCCTGACATATATTATAAGATGAAGGCTATTTTCTTCTGGACTAAAATTATGGACAATATCGATGCCAAAAATCAAGTTTAAAAAACATCACAGGGTATTTTTTTCTTCATAGTGCACTTGATTTTTCTAAAATGTACTGAGTACCCCAAATCTGTGGCTTGTGTGTGTTCAGCATTCTGAGTTCATTGCTGTGGAAAATGAAACTGAAATTACGTCAGGCATAACGCAATTTGAAACGTCAAGCTTTTGCCATTTGCCTTGGAGCCACCCTCGGTGCCAACTGAATCATTTATAGAACCTCTTATTACCTGCTTTCTAAATCCAGTCATATGCAGTAACAGGGTACGCCTTTTGCTCTTTATGTTGTAAGGTTATCTGATTTCCATTCCCAGATGCACACCATGCCTGCTCTTTTTTTTTTTTTTGTCTTTAAATCTGTTGCCTAAAGCTAAATATACAGTACTTTGAACATGACAATGAAGCTATTTTTAATTTGTCCTTTCATTTTAATTATGCTGTTGGTATTATTTTGTAGGTACAATTTGCAGCATTTTTGCTGCCACCTACAGGCACCCCCCTGAGAACCTCCTCTGATATGGGGGCAGGTGTAGAATTACCTGTTTATCTTGAAGTGGAGATTTTGCTGCATTTCTAACCATTATTTGTCAGCATGGATGTTTGTGCATTGAAAATGTTTTTTTAAACAATACCTACATCCTTATTTATTTCATGAAAATAAAAATATCTGCAAGATCCTCATAAAATCAGTAAATAGGACAATCTCTGCAAACATAAAGAATTCACTTGGGGACAGTACAAGAGAAATCCTACACAAATGTGTTCTTAATCGTTTCCATAAGTAATAAAATCAGCATGTTTATGAAAAACCTAAATACATAATTGATCAAAGCAATTTTCACAGTTTAAAATTTATTAGCTGTGGAAATAGCTGATGTGAAAAGGAAGGTTAAGAGAAAAAAAGCTAAGTCTTTTAAAGAGTAATTCTCTCTCATCTTGACAACTATTACGAACTGCACTGAGCTAACTCTGAAATAACAGCACAGAAAAAGAAAATCAGAAATAGAGAGAGAGCAGCTCTTGAGAGACCATTTAACACAAAGAATGGAAAGAATAAAAAAGATTGTACTACAGTCCCAAAACCCGCTCCCAGATCTGAGTCCTCTACCAAGCAGAGACAGTCCAGCACTCATGGGATCAAAAGAATATTCCCTCTTTGGGAAGCTGGCCTTAAAGTAGAGAGATAAGTTTATTTCTGGAATATGCCAATGGTCTTTAAATAACTATGTATGGACCACCATTAATTTCCCTAAACCTTACCATTTCTTGTTTCATTATGCACCACCCCTTAGAGTGAAAGTTACTACTCCCAATGTGATGGGGAGTTGTGTTTCACTTTCTTAGTCTTTAATTCCTGCAGACTTCTGGACCTAAAACCCCAGAATTCTGAATCCTTTTCACAGAGTACATAGCGACCCTTGAGAGGTAAAGAGGAAACCTGTATTTCTGTGAATAATCCATCTAAGCTCTCTGTGTAGACTTTGACTTTTTTATTCAAGAAACTAGCATTGATTTATTTACTCAAGAAACGATCCCACTTTGTTCCAAGTCCTGTGTTTGGTGCTAAGGATATAGAGATAAATACAATGCAGCCTTTACTTCAAGGTACACGCTCCCTTATACGGGTGACAGAATCAAGTAAGTGTAATACAATGTGATAAGTACTGTTATAGAGGTAGATACTGGCACAGTGGCAATGCGAAAAAAAGGAGGAATGAAAAGCCCTGGAAGGTAAAGGGATAGGAAAACATGCCAGGAAAAAGGGAAAGCGTTGCTTTGGCTGTTTCTTTCAGTTGTTCTTTCCTCTTCTTTTGTTTCTTGCCAAGGGGAGAATTTTCAAAATAAAATAAAAGGTTTAGGAGGGTAGTCTTGACAATATTAACTGTAACCCAAGGCTTAGCACTCAAATTGCCACATAGAAAACTCCTATTAATAATTCATCACCAATGCTCTCTCCTGCCCCATAACTTAAATTGCAAAAACTTTAGAAATGTAGAACACACCCAACCTTCCCCCTCATGCTTTCGACCATAAAAGCCAGAGGAAAAAAAGACTTGATCAGCGCAATAGAGCCATTATAAAAATGTTTCTTGAACAGATATTGACAACGTGTGATCCCCCCGATTCTTGCCCAAATATAGATATATTGCTGTTCTTATTCTTTTTACAATTTGTATTTTTCCCTCTATTTTTTAAATTTTAGCCACATTAAGATTAATTATATAAACTATTTATAATATATTAATTTGGAAAAACTAAACTTTTCTACATTATAGAATAAAATACAAATAATGAAAAACATTTTATTACAACAGTCATGTCTCAGAAATTTCTCTATGTCTAAGACCATATGAGATACTATAATAGGTATATAATCTTTGGATACATTTCTTTTCTATAAAGAGTGTTCAAGTTTATAGAGAGAAAAGATAAAAAATGTTGTTTATATACATAAAAGCAGATAGGTTTGGTACTGGGAAATTTTGAAATTGATGAAGACTGTCATTAATATCTCTCTAAATTCCGTTTTTGTACTCTTTTCTAATTTCCTCATAGTATATTTTTCTCTCTTCACTATGTATGACAATCTCCCAGTCAACAAATAACAATGCTACTCACAACTCCCAGTCACCCTCACTGTGAGTGAAGAAATGAACCAATACGAGGAAATAATGTGTTATACTTCCTAACATTACATGAGTTCCATTTGAACCAAACAGAGAAAGCACTCTAATGACCCAGTGGAATAATTGTTCTCAGTGGATCCTCAGACCCCACAGGCAACCATTTGCAAAGATCTTCCGCAATTATAAAATCTCCATATCATTGTCACACTGCCTACTGCATGTATGTATAATGCTTATTCTGATAGGCATTAAGTGTCAGGATTTTGCATTGCAGAATATGAAGCATGGAAAATAATGGTATGGCATAAAATGGCAGAATTTAGGGTAAAGACTATGAAGCATAGAAGGTCAGGAAATAAACATACCAGTATATCCTCAAATAGTCTGGAAAAGCTTCCTGCAAAAAGAGAGATTTGAATAGTTCTTTAAAAGGGGATAATCAGAGAGAAGGGAACTGCTGAGAAGAGAAGGGGGAGGGACCCTGGCAGAGGAACAACAAATGCAAACAGTAAGCATGGCAGATATGGAGGACAACTTGTTTTTCCAGAATAATTTAAATTAAAACATATTAAGTTTATCAATAATCTTTTTTATGTCTTGATTACTTTCAGAATGCTCAATGTAGATTCACAGTAGAATTGTGATTTATGAAAAAGGAAAAAAATGTTTTTAACTAAATGTTTTCCCATGTTAAAAATCTACCTAACATACAAAGCACACAGAGACACTGATGATATTTGGTCATTTTCATGATTGCCTCCAAATACAGTATTTGATTGACTGTAATAAAGTTTAAGAACTTGACTTGCCTTTGAATTATTAAAGTACAATACCAAAGCAGGATTTTAATTACAAATGAGAATTGGGGAGTTTTTAAATTAATTCTGGTGAGTTTCTCCAAAGACAAGAGAAAACAGACATGCAGTATTTTCAATATTTTAACCTTCCCCTAAAATTCCCCAGACCCACTGACTTTCCAATTTAGATCAGTCTATTCTGATTAGATTCTGAGAATTCCTGACCAGTCATATTTTGTTAAAAAATGATATTTGTAATTTTAAAAACATAAAATATTAAATATGTGAAACTTTTTTTTCTTTTTTAAACTAATCTATTCAGGTGTTTATTTTGAGTCTTTCTTGTGTATACATATTTGTATTTAGGGCTATGAATTTTCCTCTGAGCTCTGTTTTAACTCTGTCCCATAGGTTGGGGTATTGTTTTCTGGAAATTCTGAAAAAATTATTGAGTACAAGAATATTTGAAAAAAAATTTAATTATCCCGAGGCATTTCTTAATATCTTCTTATCATCTCTAGTTTTATTACACTAGAATAAGAAAATGTGTTATTTTCTGCACTATTCCTTATTTTTTAGTTTCTAGTGGCTTTCTTTATAGAAATAGATAAAAGTATTTTTAAACATCATGTGGGCATATTATTATAGTAATAAGTTCCATTATGCATCTTCTTGCTTATGTTAGGAATTCTTCAGAGTGTTTTTGTCCATTTGTTCCATCTTCATCTTCAAGTAGTGAATAGAAGTCTCTGATTATTTTTAAGTCTATTCTTGGTATCTCCCATAATTTCTGATTTATAAAAATTACTGCTGTTTTTTAGTACATAGGTATTCATAACTGTTTTATCTCCATTGTGTTTTATACCCCTTAATATTTTAAATTGTTCTTCTATATGGCAGATACTACTTTTTGGATTCTAGCTTATCTGAAATTAAGATCAAGACTCCTGCTTTCTTTGTGTTTGCATTGACCTGGTAAATCTTTACCCTACTTACATTTTTTTCCTTTTAGTTTTCTGATTTGCTTTACAATTCTGTGTACAAATCTTTTTTCTTTAAATAAGTGAGTTAAGCTCTTTTATATTTATTAATATGACAGGTATGTTCCCTTTTAATTTCACTTTTTTGTTTTTACATTTATGTTTATTTATAGAGTATGTTTTCTTTGTGTTTCATGTAGTTCTTCTGTTATTTATAAAGGTTAGTATTTTAGATTATAGTGGTTACTTCTAACTTATATATTTGTGCAATAATTTTTCCCTTCTTTTTTGTAGCATCTACTAACTCCTCACCATGAGCAGCTACTGACTGTGCTTATGTTCCCTTCCATCCATTTCTCCTGTTTTCCCCCTCTAAGTTTAATCCACAGAATTATCTTTCTTTGTTCTTTCCCTGTATTGGTAAATTTGCCTAAATTTTTACTGTTTGATTTATCCACTTAAAATTATATCCTTTAATTTTAAGATGAGGCACAAGTGAGTCCATTGTCAATCTTATCCTACTTTACATATTTTCTTTTTATTATTCTCTGTATTTTTATTACTTTTTCATTTCTGCTTTACCAGAACATGTAACACATTCAATTATGACACATTTTTATTCAGCTTAATCACAGTTATGCATATTCAATGGTCACCACAAGTCCTTTTGCTGAAGTTCCCCCTGAAGTCTTTCTTTCGGCTAGAGTTGATCTTTCATTAGTTTCCCCAGGAAGATATCATCTCTTTAGTAAAATAATAAGAAAGACATCATTCCTTCATTAAAAATTTCCTGGGTTAAATCTATTTTAAGATTTAAATTTGAAGAAAAGTTTGATTGTATTTAAGTATCTTGGCCCACTCTTTCCTGGAATATATTGTACATATTGCTGCATTGTCTACTGACATTGAATATTAGTATTAAGACATCTGTTAGAAATCTTATTGTCTTTCCCCTAAAACAATAGTGACTATAAATTTTTATCCCAACCACATTTTGGGAGTGAGGGAGGTCACTATTTATGTTTAGTTTAGAATGACAGGTATAAACTGTGCTTGTTCCTGGGTCACCAAGCCATATGGCTTCCCCAACCACATATGGCTTGATCTTTTGGTTTGGTTGCCTAGAATAGCCTTTCTAAAAATCATCTTTTCTATTGTATTCTTTATCTTACCTTACATTCATCTTCTCTCTAAATAAAAATATTTTTCTTTCATTTTTATCTAAATTATGCGTCAGTGTTAATAATTGTTGATCAGTTTTCTCTTGGTGACTTTTCAATATGTAGATTCATTTTCCTTTTATTTCAGAAAAAAATTATTAATTGTATTATTAAATATCTATAATGTCTGTTTTGTTTCTTTTTTAAAGTTTTCTTTGTTCTCCTTTGCCGTATTCTAAAGCCATCACTTTTTCTCTAATTTCTCTATTTCTTATTATTTGTTTTATTTCTATCTTTATTGTTCATGTGGTATATTGTTAATTAATGGTTCCAAGTTAAACATGCTTCCTGATAGCCACATCCTTCTGTAATCCCCTTCCTTACTGATGCTTGGCTTAGTTACGTGACTTGTTTTGGCCAACAGGACATCAGCAAATGTGACAAGCATGGAGTCTTGACAAGCACTTGCCCACAGGGACTTGCCCTCTGGGAATGCTACCATCACATCACCATATTTAGAAGCTTAGTTTAAATTTCCAGAGAATGAAAGACCACATGTAGAGAGAGGCTCAATCAGCCACTTGAGTTAGCCCAGATGAGACGGTAGAAGAATTGTCCACCCAACCCACAGAATTATGAAAAACTTTAAATCATCGTTTGAATCCACTAAATTGTAGGGTTGTTATGCACTATTAGGTAACTGATAGAAAAACTTTTACCTAGACATGTGGCATGGCTGTAATGAAACCAGAAACGTGCCATTATCTGTGAAACTGGGCAACAGATGGATGCTTGAGAATTGCAAGGGATGTGTTGGCAAAGGCTGAAGGAATGGCAAAAACAAAACAAAAAAAGCCAAACCAAACTCACAAAACAAACTGTTGGCAAACTAGAAATGGGTTGAGGAAATTATTAGTGGCAGGAAAAATAGCAGAACATTTGCCAAACCTGTCACCTGGCTTCACAGAGAAGATAAAATTACACCTGATGAACTGATGGCTCTGGCTAGGGAATTATTTTTGATGGAATATTGAAAGTGTCAACTGGCTTATTCTAGATGCATATGTCAATGCATAGTAACAGAGACATATGCTAAGAAGATGACTATTTAGTTTGCAAAAGGAAATTAGACATGAAGAAGAGTCAGACATTTCTGGGTTGGAAAATAAAATGACTTCATATTTCCAGTGTTTCCAGTTGGCAAAATATTTTCAGTGTGATAAATGGCCTCAGGGAAAAGATCAAATCGATATTATGAATGTAAAATCCCTTTGCAAAACCTTAGTAAGAATTAAAGTGAGTTCTAGCAGACTCTCTCAGCTAGACAAAAGGGCTTTTACGAATTTCAAAAACATTATTACACAGCATTCTGACACACCCAAAATAGAGTGAGGTCTATCTTTAAAAGAATTATGGATATGATCTTCAGGCACAGAGCGAATCCCAGTCACATTTGCAAGAAATCATTAGAATTTTTAAGGTAGTTGTGTCAGTTCAGACTGAAAAAAAGAGAGACAGTTTAAAATGAAAAAAAGTCCTGGGCCTCTATCTTTTTATATGGAGAAAACTGCCTGATAAAACTCAGCTATTTCTTAAAGAAAAATAAAAATCTCTAAGAGAACTGAGCCCAGAGCCCACAGGGAAGAACCAAGGTCATAGGCAACAATAGATTAGGAAACCACTTCGAGGGAGCAGAGCCAATCAAGGAGCATTCCCTGCCAAGTGAGGATTCCCGACAACATGTACTCGGCTAAATTTCAGAATTGTTATGGACCAGTGATTGCTGTACACCTCCAGTTCTTTCTCTTTCTAAGTGAGAATGTCTATTGTGGCTATACGTTTCCTATCCCACCATTCTATTATGGGTCCATGGGACTAAGAGGGGCAGCTAACTTGTCTTTTGTTTATGGGTCTCTGGATCAATAGAGGCTGATTATAATAGAAATCCTTTCTTCACGGCTTCTTTCTATGGCATTAAGATTTGATTCAACATCACAAACACTCGCTGATACACACTGTGATGCTGAGCTTGCACTAAACCTTGAATTAGATATCAGGATAAAGGAATTACACTTGAGGAGCATTTTCTCTATCCAGATGTCGTGCACAAAGTCCCTAGCCTTTGAGCCTGAATGGACTTCAACATAAGATCTTTAGGGCCAAATGACAGACTGTGTTATATTATTATATTAATGGCTCCCAGTGAATCATAACTTCCTGAATTCCTCAGAGTAGGCTCCTCCCACCTTGATTCTGGGCTTGGCCATGTGATTTGGGGGGCTCTTTTATTTTCTTTTCTCCTCCTCCTCCTCCTCCTCCTCCTCCTCCTCCTCCTCCTCCTCTTTCTTCTTACTCTTCCTCCTCCTCGCCACTGGGATACTAGAAAATATGACATAATGGGAATAATAAGTACTTATATATTTGGATCTTTCGTTTTTGAATGTTATTACCATTTCAAGAAGCCTGGTCTAGACTCATTAAGGGCATAAGACCATGCTGAGTGAATGACCCAGCTGTACCAGCCATCTCAGCCAGTCCCAGGCCCCATAAAAGCCACCAGCTGAATGCAGCTTCATGAGGAGCCCAGGCAAGGACAGCAGAAGAACTGCTCAGCCAACCCATAAAGATATGGGGGGAAAATGCATAATCGTTTTTCAGGATGACTAGCGTTTGAGATGGCTTGTTATATAACAATAGATAAGAGAATTCTTTACTGTAATTACCATCTCCTGTTGGCTCCTTGAAATTTAACCTTCATTTTTTAAATGATTTTTTATTTTTCTTTTTTCCCCTCCTATATTCTTCTAGTATTGATTTCATCTCTTTCTGTAGTTTAGCTTTTATCTCAGGCCTTCTCTTCCTTGAGTTCTTTACTTCTGCTAAGTATTTTCCTTCATAGGTGCCTTTGATAGTTTAAGATTCTTCATTTGATATTTTAAGATTCTTATTGGAATACCAAATAATAAATTTATTTCTACTTTCTGGCTACACTTTACCTTAAATATTTGTGTTATTCCTTTTTCTTTTGATGGGGAAGAATTTATTGCTATTTTACACATTTCTTCTTGTAACATATTTGTATAGCTGTTAAGCTGGTTCCTTTAATTAAAAAAAACAAAACAAAACAATAAGTTAGATTTTCACTGGATTAGCTACTTTCAGTAGATGAGAAATATTGCAGGGAAGGGAAGGATTACCCATGTCAGCTGCTATAGGAATAAACTCTTCTTTTAAAAGGTGCCTCTGTGTAAATTACCCCTTATCTGCATTTTAAAATCAAACTTTCTTAGGACTCTAACATTAGTTCTATGATTCATTTATAATCGTTGATTCCAACATCAATTGCATTCAAGGACACAGCCCCTGAATTTCAAATGATCCAGTCATTTATTGTACTTATATATTATTTTAACAGTGTCGTATGAGATCTGCCACTCACCATTCTACTTTCTGCAGCACTTAAACCTTGCTTAATCTCAGCTCTTCTCCTGGTAGTTTCCACCTAGAGTGGAGTCCTCTTTACAGAAGTGTATAATTTCTGGAGCAATTATTTTTGAAATCTGTCCTCCAGACACCTTGTCCTTTCTCTCTTTTCTCTCATTGCCCCACATTTCTCCTTCCCCCAAAAGTTATACATGTGGCCTGTCTCTGCTGACCCCTGGGCTTTTATAATGGCATGTGTAAGTTTTCTATGTATCCTAACTTTGCTGAATATGAGTCTTCTTTTTGTTTAATTTCATTTTCTGTGCATTTTTGCAATTTTCAAGAGAATTGAGAAAATGAAAAACTAAGCTGCCACCATGATCATTTTAGAAGCCCCCTCATGGCTTCTTTTTTTGGCACTAAGATTTGATTCACCATCTCAAATACTCATTGATACTTACTGTGATTCAGAGCCTGTGCTAAGCTTTGCATTGGATACAAGAATAATGCCCAATCAAAGCTATCCAAGATCTCAGAGTCTAGAACTAAAACTTGGCAGAGTTATGTGTGTTTACGAACAAGTACAATGTCAGTTGGATGAAAGATTCTCAACCACCAAATATAAGAAGACTCCTGGTCCTTATAAAATTATACAACTGTTGAATATTTTACAATAAACAAATGAAGGCATAAGATTATACTCCGCATGATTAGAGAACATGGAATCACTAGCCTTGCCCTATATTGATGTATGGTGCATCTTCCTACTGTTAAAAATCAATGAAAACATACCCTGCCATTAAGACTATGGTTATTGTTTTTTTGTTAATAACAAGTAGTTAGAAAGAGTGTGCATTTCTCATTTTAACTGGAATCTTGGGACACAAAAATTATGGTAGTTTTGATAAAGCAACTTTATATCAGGGGAAGCTTATAGACCTAAAAAATTGCTTTACTTTCTTCCATCTAAAAGAGGAAGCTGACAGTTTGTATGTTTTCCATGAACTCAAACCTGGATTTTAAGAGCTCGACATGTACTGAAAATTACTGCAACACAAAGTTTGGTCTTGAAACAATCTATAAGATTTCTTATCACATTGCCAAGACAAACAAATGAATATTGGGGTTTATTGAAACCACGTGTCCTAGAAATTTTGGAACTGGTTTTCACTGTGTTCAGAATAAACAAATCTGCATCAGTTCTTCCATCACTGTTCAGAATCAATGACATCCTTTTAAAATTGTGTAAAAGGTACTGGAGGGTTGGCAGCCACACTCTCTGTGATTAATACACAACTGGGTAAAACTATGGATGGTTCTCGGAGCAACAAGTTCCTAGTTTAGATCTATTAAGAGGTCCTTTTGAAAACTGCATCGGTTGTTGAAATCTTTGAATGATGGAAAATATCCCTTACCAACTTACCTTCTACTGGCAGAAAAATTCTATTATTTTCGGCATGTGTGGAACAACTTTAATTCTTGACTGCAATGCAGTGCTATTGCATTGGTAAAGAATGGAGCTAAGTGATTCACCTTGACTCACTGCTTCATTTATTAGTATTCATGGTTGGCAAAAACTCTGGCATAGTCCTGGTAGAATTAGTGCTTACTGCCATGAAGTTTGATGAGCTTTATCAAACCCAGGGTCTTAAATTACTGCTTATACATAGGCTTTTGTCAAAAAAAAACCAAAAAGATAAAGTAAAAAACCTGATATTAAGGTACTCTCTACTACGCAGAATTTTATTGGCTTTCTAGAAAAAAAAAAAAAGATACTTAGAGTACTTCATTGAACTTCAGGAAAAATTTTCGCTTTTATGTGAGTGAAGGGAAAGCCCATTTCAGAACACTTATGAGAGAGAGATTTATTCATAGAATCTTTGGAAGATATTTTTGGCCATATGAATGAAGCAGATCTTCTGAATCAAGGCTTTGAATTAACTATTTTGAATGATACTAAAGCTCTGTGAACAATTCTGGATAAACTGCCATTTTAGAAGAGGAGCTTGGATGCAAACAACTTTGCAAACTTTCAAATGTAGAAGGAAGAACTTCTAAAGACTGGTGTCCGAAATAACTGAGGATGCATACTTTTATGCAGTCAAAAATCTGCATGAACATTTTGCAAATTTTAATGGCAATTCTGCACAGAAGGCTTTTAAATTCCCCTTCTTACTATCAAACATTGCAATAGCTTGTAGTAATTTACGTACTTTTAAAAACATTTAACTCTTTTGTATTTAACTCGTTGATCTTTTGGAAATTATTTCGTTATATTACATGAAGAGGGAATCTAATTTTCTTACTTATAGTAAATGCTTTCTATTTCATTTGTTGAGTGCATACCTTTCTCTTTGTTATCAGATGCTTATTTTAAAAATTATATATCCAGTTATTATGTGGTAAAGACATTTGACCACTTAATGGTAAATTTCTGATATGAAAGAACAGGATAAAAAAGGAGAAAAAATGAGAAACAGGAATAAGGAAAGAAGGAAGAGAAAGAACATTGGGCATTGTGCTAAGGAATTTTACATAAACTAAATATAATTTATTTTTATACGAACTCATTGTTTTACATACTTTTATGAGCATGTTTTACACATTAGGAAAATGAAGTTCAGAAAGGTTAGTAGCCAATAATTTAGGCAGAGATATGTAGGAGAATTGCACAAATAAATTATTATGAAAAACTAAACCAATATGGTGGGAAATTGGGTGTAATCTATTCTGTATGCATATGTATTTCCTCTGATTTTTAAAGAACACATTGAAATTTTATAGAAAGAAAGATTAAATATGAGGTTTTGCTAACTCAAGTAATTAACATAGTGGCCAGCCCATCATTAATACTACAGTAAATTATTTTAACTTCGTCCTTACTCATTCTGGTCCTTGTTGCCACCAGTGTGTTATTGAATGTATCTCTCACAAAGACACTGGATGGAGATATGCCCATCACCACCATACTTCATTTACCCAAGATTTGTGACATTCTGAAGATTGGAGAATTGTCATTTCTTGATGCTATGATATCCCAATCTTTCAAATAAATATAGTCATTCTGATGGCATATTTAAAGAGAATCAAAGTAGTATTTTATAAATTATTTTATTTGAAATAAATTAACATTTGTTGAAAATTTTTGTTGTTGAAAACCCTTTTGAATTAAACCTTCCATATTTCTCTAGTGGATTGTCATTCAACGTCAACCATAATCTTTTCCCAAACACTACTTTGATAAACCTTCTTCTGGAATATTTTCTTCTTCGGCCATATGGAAAAGAGTCATTGAGGGAGAAATCAAGTATTTGTCTATCACCTCAGAAATCAAGTATTTGTCTATCACCTCACCCAACCAATATATCTGAGCGGACATCATATATGTATCAAAACATTGGGTTATATTATGCATTCTGCTAGATGTATTTTTAAATTGCATTACATCATGGAAATATTTTATTAGAGTTTTTCTCATTATGGAAATTTCGGATCTATGCAAAATATATATGATTACATAATAAATCCCAATGTACCTACCACCCAACTTCAATAATAAACATTTAGCCAATTATGTTTTTTCTATTTCTCAATCCATTTTCCCACTCCCACATTGGGCTCTTTACAGCAGATTGCAGGCATTATATCTTGCCACTAATATATACTTCAGTATGTGTCTAAGAATTGTGAATTTTTCACAACAGCACAATGCCATAATGTTATTATCACCCCACATCATTTAAAAGAATTCCTTAATATAGTCAAATATATCTAGTCAGTGTACAAATTTCCCTGATGGTCTCATAAATGATTGTTTTATAGTTGGTTTTATAAATCAGCATCCAAAGTCTTCATATGGAATTTGTTTTTTATTTTTCCCTTGTCTCTTATAATGACCGCATCTCGTTCTATCTGTCCTCTAGTCATTACTTTACAGGAAAATTTCAAAAGGTTTACAATATTGCAGTCGACGGACATAGCATGATTTATTCAAGCATTTCTCTATTATTGAGCATTTAGCTTATTTCCAATTTTCTCCTATTAAACAATGTTCCAATGAATATGCATATAGATAAATATTTGAGTACACCTAGAATTATCCTATTAGGATAAATTCTTAGAAGTGGAATGCCTCATGGGTTTTTTTAAGCTTTTGATACAGCTTGTCAAATTAGTCTTCAAAATGATTGAGCTAATTTACACTCCTACCAGCAGTATGAGAGTATCTATGCCCCCACACCCTCATCAACACTGCATAATGTCTTTATTTTAAATATTTGCCAATTTGATAGACCAAAAAGATAGCTTGCTGTTTTAATTTGCATTTGTTGGATTAATAGCAAAAAAGAGTGCCCTGAGTACTTGAATCCTTGTTCAATGTTTACTGAGGCCATAAAACCACTTTCTGATAAGTCCACAAAGGAGATATATGTTTAAAGGGCAAGGCCAGGAAAATGTACACTCACACTACTAGCCTTAAGCAGAAAATCTGTCCCTGGTGAGTCTATAAACAGAAAAGATTTATTTATTTATTTATTTATTATTGATTTATTTTCTTAGTCTTGAGGTAACTTTAGGTGCTTTTAAAGATGTCTTTCTCTTACTTGGTCTCACTAGGATGATGACACTTTCCAAATGGGATGCAGCTCTAGACCCATCATACTGCATCAGGCATACCATTCCAAAAATGCATGGTCCCTAAATGTCCTTTATCTTCTTTGTCAGACATACACACACAATCACACTTAATATTATGACCCATTTGTTGCTAAAGCATATTCCTGTCCAGCAGCAATGCTCCTCCTTCCCTGGGGTAGAATTCCTGGGGACTGGGGTTAAGATGAAGTGGTATAGATTGGGATAGGGAAGAACAGACTTCTCCTGGAATATGGGATATGCAGCCAACAGCAAAGTTAAATTCTTTTTCTGCATGATTTTTGGTCATTAGAGTATGTCTTTTCTGAAGCACCTGTTCATTTTCCTTGCCAATCAATGAATGATGAACACATGAAAGAATGGATGATTACACTTGGGGTATAGTCTTTCAACCAGTTACAAATCAGCCAAATTGCACTGCCTTTTAGCCCATATTTCATTCTCTTGTCCACTTTTATTGTGAGATCTATCCAGTCAGTAGACATCTATTTTAAAACAGGCTTTTATGTCTAACTTCTTTCTCAAAATTCTTCAAAGCAACTTAAATAGCCAGGGTCTTATCTTACCCTGTAAGTGAGGCCAGGCAATGTCTCACTGGTCTAAATAGCAATAGACCAACAATCACAGAATTATTGATTGTGAGTATTCTTCCTTCAATGTTGTGTGAATAAGAGGGTCCTTCCTTGTGAGAATAATCTAACCATGGGCACTCCATGTTAATCCAAGTCACTCCTCTTCTCCCAGGCCCTGCCTCCAAAAGTCCTCTCCCCTCTCTCTGCGGTCATCAGTCTCACTCTGAGAAGAACTGCAGTAACAAAGCCCTTGATTCCGTCTTTTCACAACTGACTTGAATATACTTTTTTTTATAGTGCTTTACTTACCCACAGAAGTTGTGCTCTGTAGAAAATGTAGACCTGGAAAATTGTGATGTGCTGGCAATTAATCTCTTTATACAAATCATATTGTACAACAGAATTTAGATGATAGGTAGATGGACAGATACCTATTGAGCAGGTATGGTTCTCTATGGAATCCTAGAACTTTTAGATTATTAATCAGTATGCTCAGAAATGTTTTCCTGTGGTCAGATACATTTTGGAAATGCTTCTTGAATTTGTTCCATTTAAGATTGATAATATATGTAATATTAGTATATTAAGCCCTCCGAGAAATTTTGCATTAAACATTACTTCATTTTAGAAGAGGTTTTCAAGTTTATTTGACTATGAAATTAGGTATTTTATATTAATTTAATTTAATATTTTATTTTATATTAATGGAGTGTCCAAAAATATTTTCTATAGAGTAGTTTGGGGAATACTATAGTAAAACATACAGGGACATATTTGGAATGGCACATCAGAAAATGTTCTAGACTTAGTATAGCTTTTTGGTCATCTTTCCTTACCTCTCTTTTGTTCTCTCTCAACCTCTCCATCTCCAAGCAGGTACCTTATATTCATTAATATCAACGGTCTTATGTTTCCTTACAAAGTGCTTTACAATACTCCCAAGCACATGCTGTCACTATCTCTAAAATATTTTTCCTCAGTTTCACCCACAAATTCCCACACATTCTTTATCACCTATCTCGTATGACATCTATTGAGCAAGACCTGCCTAGATTTCAAATTTTATACTCTTTTAATCTTGGATGCCATCAATTAAAATTTATCCCTCTATCATAATCCATCCATACTATATTACCTATATAATTATCTGTTTCCCCTTAGACTGTTTTCTCCTTGAGATAAGAAATCACATCTTATTCATTATTTTATACCCACCAAACAACAGAGTGTCTGGCCATAGAAGGTATCGATTTCACAAGACAATTCATTTGCTCATTCAACAACGTTCCTTTTGTTGAGTTATAAGGAGCATACACACCATGTAAACGGTTCCAAATGTGCGTCTCCTTGCACTATCTCAAGAGTGCATTATGCTTTCTCAATGGAAAACAAACAAAAATGGTTTGATTTCTCCCCATGGAAATGATGAAACGTTTGTTTGTCTAAATGGTGGTTCTGTTAATTTGGCTGCTATTGGAGCCAGGAAACTATGAACTCATAGAATTAGAAAAGACATTCAAGTCATCTATTAAATAAGTTTACCAGTCTTGTCACTTCATTTATTGTGGAGCTTGATTGGAGTTTTCTTTTTTGTTTTTTAAAGAAAGTATTTTTAAAAAGTCAGTTTTATTGTGCATTTTTTGCATCCACAGAAGTACATTAAAAGATCTATAAAACTAACTGCCAATCAGCCATAAATTCATGAGGCTCAAGGTCTCTTAAAATTCATTGACACTTTTCTAGAAACTGTTCTCTGTGTAATCTTCATAGAGGAAATAGGTGAACAGCAAGCCAAGGGGTGTGTGGCTGAGAGGGGATACTGTCAGATTTAGCTCTAGCATCTACAGTATTTTATACTTCATCTGTTCTTCCTAAATTGTTGCTTGATAATAGGCACTGTATTCTCATGAATGATGAAGAAAATTATTCAATGTGCTGTCTTTTAGTTACCTTGTAATTAAGGACTAGTACATTTGATAAGTCACATGGGAATCAGTAGCCTTTGTTAAACCATGTGAAAAAAATTACCCCTCAGAGATCATTATCAACTCAAATACTCAGAAACCTAAATCCCACCCAGAAAACCTCATTTTTAATGTTTCTATGTTTAGTTGTAGGCACTCTACTTGAAGAAATAAAATGTCACATATTGTGTGAATCATTTGCATTATGTCGGGCTAGAATCAGAAACAAGAAGCAACAAGAATTTCATGAAGTTGGAGCAATTGACAGTCACTCTGCAAAGTTATCGAGTATCATCCAAGTTGCATAATTTTAATTTAACTGTTTCATCTAGAACAACAATAGTAGCCAATCTCCACTGTTAACTTATTCCCAATCATTTACTGATCCATCATGGCATTCAGTCAATTATGCAGTAAAAATAGGTATTGAATGTTTATTATGGGCATCATGGTGTATAAGGTGCATGTTGCTTTTATAGCCTTTAATGTTAAGGACTTTGAGGTTCTGCACATGTCAAGGGCATATATATCAGTAATTCAATGTACAGAAGGTAATTGCTTTAAGTAACATATTTAAAGACAGAAAAAGCATCAAACTTAGAGGAACTTAGCAGAACTGCTCCACTGAGTGTATATGCAAAATGCAAACTCTGAGTAATTGTATATCTGTGCTGTCCCATAGGGTAGCCACTAACCACAGGTGGTTATTGAGTGCTTGAAATGTGACTACTTTTAATTGTTACCTGATGCACATGTATAATATACATACAATTCTGAAGACTTAGTATTAAAAAATAATGTAAAGCATGTTATTTATAATTTTACATTGATTAATTTTTTTTTTTTTTTTTTGAGACAGAGTCTCACTCTGTTGCCCGGGCTAGAGTGAGTACTGTGGCGTCTGCCTAGCTCACAGAACCTCAAACTCCTGGGCTCAAGTGATCCTCCTGCCTCAGCCTCCCGCGTAGCTGGGACTAGAGGCATGTGCCACCATGCCCGGCTAATTTTCTCTATATATATTTTTAGTTGGCCAGATAATTTCTTTCTATTTTTTTTTTTAGTAGAGACAGGGTCTTGCTCTTACTCAGGCTGGTCTTGAACTCCTGACCTTGAGCGATCCACCCGTCTCAGCCTCCCAGAGTGCTAGGATTACAGGCATGAGCCGCCACCGCACCCGGCCTGATTAATTTTTAAAATGATAATGTATGAGATATACTGGATTAAGTAAAACATTATTTTTTCTATATCTGTGAAAAATGATATAGGTACTTTAATAGGGATTCCATTGAACCTGTAGATCACTTTGGGTAGTACAGACATTTTAACAATGTTGATTCTGCTGACCCATGAGCAAGGTATGGTTTTCCACCTGTTTACATCCTCTGCTATTTCCTTCCTCAGTGTTTCATAGTTCCCCCTGTACAGGTCTTTTACCTCCTTAGTTAAATGTATTCCTAGGTATTTTACTTTCTTTGTTGCTATTGTGGAGGGTATTGAGTCTTTGATTTGGTTCTCATGTTGACTGTTGTTGGCATATAGGAATGCTACTGATATATGCACATTGATTTTGTAACCTGAGACTTTGGTGAATTTGTTTATCAACTCCAGTAGTCTCATGGCAGAATCTTTGGAGTTTTCTAGATATAAGATCATTTCATCAGCAAAGAGCGATAGTTTGGCCTCTTCTGCCCCCATTTGGATGCTCTTGATTTCTTTCCCTTGTCTGATTGCTCTGGCTAGGACTTCCAGCATTATGTTGAACAGAAGTGGTAATAGAGGACAACCTTGTCTGATTGCAGTTCTAAGTGGGAATGCTTTCAAGTTTTCCCCATTCAGTATGATGTTGACTGTGGGTTTGTCATATATGGCTTGTATCATTTTTAGGTACCTCCCGTCTGTGCCTATTTTATTAAGTGTTCTTATCATAAAAAGTTGTTGAATTTTGTTGAATGCTTTTTCTACATCTATTGAGAGGATCATATGGTCTTTGTTTTTGCTTCTATTTATATGGTGAATTACATTTATAGATTTGCATATATTGAACCGTCCCTGCATGTCTGGGATGAAGCCCACTTGGTCGTGAATGATTATTTTCTTGAAAAGCACCTGAATTCAGTTTGCTAAGATTTTGTTGAGAATGTTTGCATCTATATTCATAAGGGATATCGGTCTGTAGTTTTCTTTTTTTGTTGCATCGTTTCCTGGTTTTGGTATCAGGGTGATGTTGGCTTCATCAAATGTCTTGGGGAGGATTCCTTCCTCCTCAATGTTGTGGAATAGTTTCTGCAGGATAAACATCAGTTCCTCTTTGTAGGTCTAGTAAAGATATTCTGTAAAAAAGACATCTGCACTAGAATGTTTATTGCAGCACAATTCACAATTACAACGATGTGGAAACAACCCAAGCTCCCATCAATACATGAGTGGATTAATAAAATGTGGTATATGTATACCATGGAGTTCTATTCAGCCACAAAAAACAATGGTGACATAGCACCTCTTATATTATCCTGCATAGAGCTGGAAGCCATTCTACTAAGTGAAGTATCCCAAGAATGGGAAAACAAGCACCACATGTACTCACCATCAAATTGGTATTAACTGATCAACACTTAAATGCTTATATAGTAATAACATTCATCCGGGGTCAGGCAGAAGGGAGGGGGCAGGAGGGGATGGGTATATATACACCTAATGGGTGCCATGTGAACCATCTGGGGGATGGACATGCTTGAAGCTCTGACTCAGGTGGGGCAAGGGCAATATACATAACCTAAACATTTATACCCCCGTAATATGGTGAAATAAAAAATTAAAAATAAAAGTAAAACATTATCGAAATTAATTTAACTTACTTTTCTTTACTTTTCTCATGTGGCTATCAGATAATTTTAAATTATATATATTGCTTGCATTGTTTCTATTGGCTTTCAGTTGCAGAAATGATTTGCGTCCATGGCAGTTATTGTGAGTTGGCTCACACATCTATTTCTATAATATAAAGGCCAAAACTAAAAATTACTTCCCCCCAAATTTCTTGCAGCTGTGGTTTCTGAGATGATTTGATCCTATTAATCAGAAACGCAAGCAAGAGGCTGAAATTAGGACTAAAACGGAAGGATGCAAGCTATGGACATCGATTTTTCTGGTCTAGATCTTAAGAGAAGTGGCAGGGGGCAGGGTTCTGAGCTAGCAGCTGCATCAGTGGACTCCCAATTGTAAGGGTAAATTTCCTGAATGTGGTAGAATAATCAACCCCCTTGATGGCTCATTTCTATCGTGTAACTTTAGGAATCAATCCTAGAATGTCCATTTAGCCTTATCAACAATTGTGTAAGTCATTTAAAGAGCTATAATAACTCTAAGTCTTCTTAAATTAGCTAAAGTTGATTCATTCTCTGCAACTGAGCCCTTCCCAAGGCAAGGTTGGTGGAATAGGCATTATCCAGTGAACGTTAAATATACACGTTAAAGCACACATATATGCAAATAACTTGTTAATATCCATTTTTCTGTTATCTCTTATAGGAAAGGATGTATAGTAGAAGGATGTTTAATAATCATTGAATGCATTTATATAAAATAAGGAAATATCAAAAATGTTTTAAAATCTCATGTTACAATTTTTAATGTGATCTCTTTATTTAAGTCATGATAAACTCCAAAGAACTGCAAAAATGATATTGTTTTCCATAATATAATCTGTATACCAATGTGTTTTTTTCTCAATAAGTACTTGGCTCTGAGTATTCTTCCTTATATTAGAAATGTAGGCTATCTCCTTCCATTGTAACTACTCACATTGATTTTGATACAACAGAATTAATTCAAACCTTTTAGAAATGACAGCAGACCTTTTAAAAATGACATTATCCTGATTTGACCACCTAAGGGCTTGAGACCTTGGTTTACCATTAAGTTCATAGCTTGGCATGTTACCAAGAAAATAAAAAAAAAATTCTGTAAAAGCTCCAAAAAGTTCACTTCAAGCTATGTCTGGCCATAATCAAGCATCTGCAGATGGAACAAAGAACAAATGCACTAAGCATTGAGCTGGCTCTGCTCTCCCGTTGGCCAAAGTCTACCAAAGTCACAACTGCCTTAGGACCCCTAAGTGCCGCAAGTCAGAAGAAATGCCAGACCATACCATAGACTCAAAACAAAACAACAAAACAAAAACAAACAAAAAACAGCACCAAAGTGCTGTCTAGTTTAATGTTCCCAGATAATTAGCTTTAGAGGAGGGCTTTGAATTTTCTGTTCCTTTCCAGCATACATATTTTTAGCTTTCTAAATCAGTGGTGATCATACTAATAACTACTTTGTGCAAACAGAAGAGACATAACTTCTATAACTATTTGCAGCCTCAGTCTGGCCAGTCTTTTGCATAATTATTCTCCATTTTTAGCTACTATTCCAATTTTAGTACCATTGCCCCACTCCTCACACACTCACTGCTTAAGCAAAAAGGGTGAGCTGAAGAACTGCAAAAATGTCAGCGAGTAGATGTTCTTGCTTTTAAGAGATATGACTTTATAAAGGGCAATAGAAACAGAGAGCGTGGCTGGAAGAAGCTGCAGTGTTAAGTGTGAGATTTTTGGTGTGTACATGAGTGTGTGTATGTGCACAGCCATGTACGTGTTTTAAGTTCAGAGATAAAAGAATCAGATTGATAATAATGACCTAAAAGAGAGATAGGATGAGGATGCAGGAGAGAGGAAACCAGGCTTTGGGAAATAGAATTTGACCACACTTGTCCATGTCCTCACCATAGGCAATGCTGTTATAAGGCTTCATTTAATTCAGATAAATAGAACTTTATGAAATATAATTTTAAAAGCCTTTTGTATGTGTAGATACCTAACTCAGCCATTAGGTATGATTAATATACAGTGGACCTGACCCAAAGTGAAATCATTACAGCCTATGCAGTTCATGTCTTGGAGTGATTCATTTCTACAGGAGATAGTGGAATAAAGAGAATTGTATAACTACAATGACCAATCTGAAAAAGGAGTTGGAAAGTTTAAAACTCATCTTTACCTCCCTCGTGGAAACCATCCATAGATCCCAGCATATGTAGCCTGATTTCAATTAATCTGTTAATGTAGACCAACACTTATCTCCAACCCCATGGATCTAGTTCCTACCTGGACTCAATGATGCCATGAGAAAGCATTTCAGCATTAGTAACAACCCACTGAAGCATCATGGCTATTCCCGTAAAGCCCCTAGAGTCCTCTCATCTTATTGCTGTTAATTACCCCGAAGAGCTGGGCAGAGTGAGGCACCTCTTCTCTCATGGCAGATTTTAAGAATATGAAATTTTTCTTTTGTTTCTTCTTGGTCCCTCAAACCACACCTTATATCCCTCTTTCATATACTTTGGAAACTTCTCCAATCTCCAAAAAGTCAGTATACTAGGAAAACCTCCAAATCACTTTCAAATGTCTACCCCAGTGGGATTGTCCCACCCACCCCCTAACAACTGAATATTTTCTCCTTTTACAAACTAAACTCTCATTCATCATTGCAATGGCTTAAAACCAGTGTTAGTAGGAAAACAACGTTCTGAAATCTTTTTACAGTAGGGCTGATTTTTAAGGAAATTGGCTCTACTGCTGGACGTTCTCAGAGAGTTGAACTTTTTTTTTTTTATTTAACATGCTATAAAAAGGATTCCTATGTTTGGTGGGAGGTTGGACTAGACCCCAAGGTCTTTTCAATCTCTAAAATTGGAAGTTATGAGTAATCTGTGGGCCACTCAACTTTCTCAGTGTAATACACGTTTTTAAAAGAAGGTGGAGATGATGAATATAGAATTAGTTCCAGGGGCCCATTCCCAGCTTAGAAACTGTTAGAGGGAAGACAGATCATATTTCTATTGCTATTTCCACACCCGACTTAACACAAGCCCCAGGAAGACAATAATATATCATCTTTTTACTCAGTTAGGGTCAGATAAAGTCTATAAAGTTCAACAAAAAGCCAGTGATACCCTCATTTTTCTTTTCTCAATGTACTACTCAAGTCTCTGGGATTTTGACTCAATTACAATGTAATTTAGGGTCAGGAGAAGAAGAGAACAGGACTGTTGTTGATTCTGAAATTGGAATAGAGTTGTTTTCTAAGATATTAGCAATCGTGGACAGTAAGGCCATTTTAGGTTAACGTCTCTCCCTTCCTGGCTTTTAGCTGTTAGTTGAACGCATTCTGTTGTGGTAGCAACAGTAGCTGCCACAACTGTGAGCCAATCACAGCTGCCACCCATTCAACTGGATAAATCAGGAACTGAAGCTAAGTCAGTGCTGAACAGTTCTGGGCACAAGAAGTGTTCTTAAGATGGAATGGAAGGAAGCAGGAAAGATACAGAGATACTACAGGGGAAGTTACTAAAAACTGAGTTGAGTTTTACATAATAGAGTTAATAAGATTTCCTTCTTCAGAAAAGATGTAATTTGCTTTCCTTTCCCAGCCAAGGTACTTGAGATATCATATCCATTATTATCCAAGGCCCTTTCTTTAGCAGATAAGATGGGAAATGACATTTCACAGTCTGGCTCAAGATCACTCAGCCCAGCATTATGAACAATCCTTATGTTTTCTGAGCATCATTATTTCCTGTGGTGACACAGTCAGGAGCATCTTTCAAAACAAGCTCAGTCTGAACTCAGGCCTGGATGGAGTATGCTCTAGGGTGGCTATTACTGATGTTCTCCAATGTGATTGGAATAGAAAATAATCTCACTTGGGCCTAGATGTCTGTAACTATTATAAGAATGCATTTTGGTTCCCCTGGCTTACGATATGGAAGCTTATTCAAGAGGCTAGAAGGTCCAACAGGTAATGCTCACATTTAGCCACTCATAGTGTGTCTTTGTCAGTAAAATTCCCCATAGAGAGATACTAGCAAGAATACAGAGCACTTCAGTTTGTCGAGGGTGTTCCCAGAAAGTGAGCAGGGGAACCAGAGAAGGAGGTGCAAGTGGTCAATAGGTGTGATGTAGTAAAGTGAATAGACATAAAGAATTATGAATGTTTTAAATAGAATTTGTCTGAAGAGAAATGGTGGAAACCCCACCTAAGAAAAAACTCAATCATGTAAAATGCATGAAGAATAGCAGTGATTATCAACATCTTTTACTAAATATGTTTGTGGTAAAAATAACTCTATTGGGTGAGCTTACGAGAGAAACAAAATCAACCTATATCTTTAGTGAATAGACCCACTCAAGAGCCCAGGAAACCAGTGCATCCGAATGTTGGCATCCTCTTTGGCTGCCACCCTAGAGGCACATGGTCTACATTCCTATCTTGTTTTTCCTCTCTCCCACCTCCAACAAGATCCATGCGTTTTGTTCACATAATAAGGTACCAAGGAACAGGGCAAAGGCATGTGCAGAGGGGACCATCTGTTTCGGGTAGGATTAGCAAAAGGCAGTAGTGCACTTGTCCATGGACATAGGAATGTTTTCAATGGAAAATATACATTCACTGTAGAGCTATTTCTCTCCAATATGGATTAAGAATCTTGAAAACTAGGGGAATTTTCAGAACCACCAATAGTATATTAGGTTACTTGAATTTTGGCTAAGATTCTCAAACAGAATGGATATCTTCTGGGGATTCACAAGCAGTGCAGAAAATGGCTCATTTCACCCCTCCAATGACCTACTAATTCCGTATTCTATCTCCACAGTATGTTCCTTCCTGAGATCCAAGACTACAAGTAGTACTATAGCAAACATCAGGAGAAAACAAGATTGCTTATTTATGCTTTAACAAAGCAACTTTAAGGACATTGCTATGTTGTTATATTTCAGCCAAAACAAAAGTTGGCATTCAGCCTTTTCTTCTTTTGGACTTAGAGACATTTAGAATTTAGCTCAGAATCACTTTCAGGAAACACAAATTTGATTTCAAAGATACTGTACAGCCTCTAATTTTTCTATTAAATGTGTCCTTGTGAGCACATGCAAACCTCTGCAAAATTACTATACCTAAATTCTCCCAAATCCAGTATGCTTTTTTTAAGAGATTAAGGACACTCCAAGTACTACAGTTCCAGCAAAACACATAAGAGTAGAAGAGCATCACCCAAAGCCAGTCTGGTCATGGTTGAATTGCCACCCCAAATTAGTATTCATAAAGGGCTCCCTGACAAATGGAGTTATTATCCACAGATGCTGTAAACATAAATCAGGAGGATATCATCAATAATGTTGTATTCTCTTTGTCCTCATTGTGTTTACAGATCTTGCTTTGAACAGCACATAAATACTTGGAGCATATTGTGGGAAACATGCCACTCATCTTATTAGCTTTCTCTGGCTCCAAGTTCTGACGCTGATCATCCCCTGACAGTGTTTGCCAACAACAAAAGAAGCCTATTGATCACATTACTTCTCCCTTTGGCAGCCTTTCTGCCCACGATTACCTTGCATCACTTCCCTTAAGTCAAATGTCACAGAACAACTTACAAGGGATGTATCTATCTACTAGAGCAAAATACATTTACTATGAGTTTAATTGGAGGAAAATCCTTTGGTATTATGAATTGTTTACAATTTAAAATTTTATTTCTTGGCATTAATGAACAGTCAAAATCAAAGCTTACTTTCCAAGCTCGGAATCCATAAAATTGTACTCATTTGCAATTTATTTTCTGAACACTTTGTAGAGCCCCAAATATCTTGGAAGCTGATCCATCAATCATTCTCAGAGTCACTCTATGTATGAACAGTTTTCTTTGCTAGCATTTTCATTCTATAACAGAGTGTCTCTATTGAAGTTTCTTGGTAATTCTTCACCCGTTTCATAGTCTTCATTTGTCTTTTTACTTGATTTGGAATAGATACTATGAAAGGATACCTTGTTTTTTGTTTACATTTAAAAGAGCACTTCTGAATGGAGAATTTAGGAATATAACTAGGATATAATCACTATGAGTGGAAAATAGAAAGGATTCTGTGGGATTATTTGCCAGGAATTATAATAAGTGTGTTAAAATGCCACAGAGAATAGATTCTCTCATGCCGCGACAGTCATTCCATAACTGGTCTTCTTGACACATTATAATCTCTACCCTGTTATTTATAATTTGTAGGATGTTTGTTAGATTCTCAAGAGGGACTGGTTGACTGTGTATGATGTAACAAGTAGCAACTTTATTTCACTGAAGCACATCCCATGCTTTGGTTGCTAGTAAATACTTTCCAGCCTATATCCACCAACACATATCATAAGGAATGTAGTAGCTCAATTTTCTTTATGGCTGATCCTAGCCTGATCCCTGTTGCTATCCCTGGATAAATCTTGAAACTTCAACTGCTTTATCTTTTCTGCTTTTACTGACTGGACTCTGCTACCTAGCTTAGTATTCAATACAAGTGTCTGGCCCCACCCACTCATATACCCCCATGTGATGGCATCTCAGAAAAAAATAATAAATGGGCTTAATAATTGTATTAAACCAAGAAAAGCCTTCCTGCGAGCATGAGTTTTGATGGTGATCAGAAAATGAAGTGCCTGTATTCCTATGTCCAATGTTCAACTAAAAAGACTAAGTCTCCTCAAAATCGTAAATATAGCTAAAATGTAAATCATGAAAAAAATTACTGTAGACCTTCTGAGTGCAAACTGGATGAGATACTTCATTAAACATGGATCCCCTTGAACTCTTTTGGAAACTACCAAGACTCCACACTTTAAAGAAAACATAACCCCAGTAGAAGAAAAGAAATAACTAAGGTCAGAGCAGAACTAAATGAAATTGATAATAAAAACTATATGGAAGAGTAATAAAACAAAAAGTTGGTTCTTTGAAAAGATAAACAAAATTGGCATGCCTCTTGCAAGATTAACTGGAAGCAGAAAAGAAATGACTCTGATAAGCTCAATCAGGAATGAAAAAGGAGAAATTACAACTGATGCCACAGAAATACAAAATATCATCTATGAATACTATAAAAATCTCTATGCACATAAACTTTAAAATGTGGATGGAATGGACAAATTCTTAGAAGTACACAGCCTCCCTAGGCTCAATCAGAAAGAAATAGAATTCCTGAACTGATGAATATCAAGTATCAAAATTGAAGCAGCAATAAAAAACCTTCCTAAAAATAAAAGTCCTGGACCAGATGGTTTCATACCCAAATTTTACCAGACCTACAAAGAAGAACTGGTGCCTATCCTGCAGAAATTATTCCACAACATTAAGAATGAAGGAATCCTCCCCAACATGTTTTACAAAGCCAACATCACCATTATACCAAAACCAGGAAAGGACACAACAAAAAAAAGAAAACTACAGACCATTATCCTTTACAAATGTAGATGTAAAATTTCTAAATAAAATCCTAGCAAACTGAATTCAGGTGGTTACCAAAAAAATAATTCATCATAACCAAGTGGGCTTCACCCCAAAGATGCAGGGATGGTTCAACATATGCAAATCTATAAATGTAATTCACCGCATAAATAGAAGCAAACACAAAGACCATATGCTCCTCTAAATAGACACAGAAAAAGAATTTGACAAAATTTAGCACCCTTTTATGATAAGAATGCTTAATAAAATAGAAATAGACCAGACTTACCTAAAAATGATACAAGCCATATATGACAAACCGACAGCCAACATCATACTCAACAGGGAAAAAATGAAAACATCACTGCTTAGAACTGTAACCAGGCAAGGTTGCCCTCTATCACTACTTCTATTCAACATAGTGCTAGAAGTACTAGCCAGAGCAATCAGACAAAAGAAGGCAATTATGGGCATCCAAATGGGGCCAGAAGAAGTCAATCACTCTTTGCTGATGATATGATATATATCTATGAAACCCCAGAGATTCTACCAAGATATTACTGGAATTGATAAACAATTTCAGCAAAGTCTCAGGTTACAAAATCAAAGTACACAAATTAGTAGCATTCATATATGCCAACAAACGTCAAACTGAGAACCAAATCAAAGACTCAATATACTTTACAATAGCAGCAAAGAAAATAAAATAGCTAGGAATATATTTAACTAAGGAGGTGAAAGACCTCTACAGGGAGAATTACAAAACACAGAGGAAGTTAAACAGCAGAGGATGTAAATAGGTGGAAAACCATACCATGTTCGTGGATCGGCAGAATCAACATTGGTATAATGTCTATACTACCCAAAGTGAGGTACAGATTCAATGCATTCCCCATTAAAATACCAACATCATTTTTCACAGACCTAGAAAAACTAATTCTACACTTCGTTTGGAACCAGAGAAGACCCTATATAGCAAAAGCAATGTTAAGGCCAAAGAACAAATTAAGAGGCATCAATTTACCAGACTTCAAGCTATACAACAAGGCTATAGTAACTAAAACAGCATGGTACTGGCTCAAGAACAGACACATAGACCAATGGAACATAACTGAGAACCCAGCTATAAAACCATCCTCATATAGCCATCTGATCTCTGATAAAGCAGACAAAAATATACACTGGGGAAAAGAATCCTTATTCTACAAATGTTGCTGGGAAAACTGGATAGCCACCTGTAGAGACTGAAACAGGATCTACACCTCTCACCTCTCACAAAAATCAACTCATAGTGGATAACAGACTTAAACCTAAGGCTTGAAACCACAAGAATTCTAGAAGAAAATGTTGGAAAAACCCTTATAGGTATTGGCCCAGGGAAGGAATTTATGAAGAAGACCCCAAAGGCAATCACAGCAACAACAAAAATAAATAAATGGGATCTGATTAAATTAAAAGCTTCTACACAGCCAAGGAACTTCTCATCAGAGCAAACAGACAGCTTACAGAATGGGAGAAAATATTTGCATGCCACACATCCGATAAAGGGCTGATAACTAGAATCTACAGAGAACTCGGGAAACTCAACAAGAAAAAATCAAACAACCCCATTAAAAAGTGAGCAAAGACATGAACAGAAACTTTAAGAGAGACTAATGGCCAACAAACATGAAATAATGCTCAACATGTCTAATCATCAGGGAAATGCAAATCAAAATCACAATGAGGTATCACTTAACTCCAGTGAGATTGGTTTTTATCAAAAAGTCCCAAAACAACAAATATTGGTGTGGATGCGGAGAGATGGGAACACTATTACACTGCTGGTAGGACTGCAAACTAGTGCAACCTTTATGGAAAGTCATATGGAAATACCTCAAAGAACTCAAAGTAGAACTACCATTTGATCCAGCAATTCCACTACTGGGTATTTACCCAAAGGAAAAAAAGACTTTTTATTAAAAAAAAATTTGCATTCAGATGTTCATAGCAGCACAATTCACAATTGCAAAGATGTTGAAACAACCCATGTGTCCATCAATACATGAATGGATTAATAAAATGTAGTATATGTATATCATGGAGTACTACTCAGCCATATAAAAATTATGAACTAATATTCCTTTTACTATCCTGTATGGAGCTAGAGCCCATTCTTCTAAGTGAAGTATCACAAGAATGGAAAAACAAGCACCACATGTACTCATCATCAAATTGGTACTAATTGATCAAACTTAGGTGCATGTATGGAAGTATATTCATAGGGCATTGGGCAGGTGTTGGGGGGAGGATGGGATGGGTAAATCAACACCTAACAGGTATGGTGTGTGATGTCTGGGGGACAGGCACACTTGTAGCTCCGACTTAGGCAGTGCAAAAGCAATATATGTAACCAAAGTGTTTGTGCCCCCGAAATGTTCTGAAATAAAAAAAAATAAAAGAAAGCAAGCTTAATAAGCTTAAGAAACAGATTTGTCCAATTTAAAAAAGAAAACTGTAAAAAAAAGACAATAATTGCATTGATGTCATTCAAGAAAAGGCATATGTCTAAATTTCTATGTCATTCATTAAAAGCCTACTAGGTGCTTGACTATTTTCCTTCATTTTCTCATACTCATTGCTCACAGTGTTTTTGTACCTTTACATATGTAAAGCAATGTTCCACTCATTTCTCATGGTACTGTCTTCTTTGAGCTCCTTCTTCTCCAAGAAGTCCTTTCTAAACTATCAGGTAAGCCAATTTGAACATTAATCATTTTGTGACTGGTTCTTACCTGACATATCCGCCCTGGGCGCCTGGACCACTAACTCGGTATGGGATTTTCCTGTCAAGATATGGTTCTGTAGGATTCACTCATTAAATCATTCATTAATTTACTCATTTATTCATAAAATAATTAAGAGATAAGCATGAACAGGACTGTATACCTGGAATCATTTAGTCAGCAACAAAAAATAATCAAGGCTATCATAACCGCTAGTATTATCATGTTTTCTTTTCCTTTTCTTTTATAAATATTAATGAATTAAGCATCTAGGGTTTTAGACCCTGAGGGTGAAAAAGGATTAAGACTCTAGCACCAACCATGAAAATAATGTCTGCTACACTGGCCCCTGCAAAACTCAGCTTTTTCATCTATCTCTTTTTCTTTCCTAAGGATATTTGGTGAATAATTGAAATAATTGCAGAGATAGATATTGAAAGGCTCTTTGTAAATCCAGGGCATTATTGTTGCTATAATTAGGCCATGCACGGTATATGGAAATCTTGATTAGAGTACTGCTTTTTGAAAAGCTAATTAGCTTGCACAACAATATGTTTCCTGGATGTGTTTCAGAGAATTGTTTTATATTTTCTTTTCACCCCTGTCTCCAGAGCAAATGAATTGAAGTGTCCTCAAAGGAAGACTCAGAACCCTGAAGGGTAAAAACCACTAAGAGAGGCTGATGAGGGGACATTTCCTTGATGTGGCTCGGAATGAAGTTTATATAGGTCCTCAGTTTAGGTGCACAGGTAGCCATGCTGTAGGGAGGCTGTGGGCCCTCCAGTGATTATGTCAGAGTCAGAGCACCACCAAGCTCCATGGTTCCATCTGTAGAATATCTCTGGAATCTTTCCTGTCCCAAAACCTCTTCTCACTGTGTTCAAATGCCTTGAATTCTCCTCTGACCTTCCAGGGAGTCTGTTCCCCCATAGCATATATTTTACTTATGCTGCAATTATGTGTTTGATATGTCTGTCTCCCCTACTAAACTAGGATCTCATTATGGGAAGGGATTATTTCATCTTCCAATCTCTACACCCAGTTGAAAGAAAGTCATATGAAAATATTTTACTTGTTCTTTAAGTCAGTGATCCTCGAACCATCTGGATCTCAGACTCCAGTGAGTCTATCGATTCCCTCCCAAATGAGATGCATATATATATATAATTTTCTTTCATAAAATTTTAAGAAATTTATAGACTCCCCTTACCCCTCAAAACACAGAGACACTTACCCTAGAAGAAGCTTTGTACTATTTTTCCCCTGCTCCCATTCCCCAAAATGGTCTTCAGTTTCTGACATAAGCAAACCAATTAAAGGCCACCGTGGTCTTGCATCTGAGTTCTGGTGGGGTACCGCAAACTCTGGTTGTTTTGAACCCCCTAGGGAAATTATAGGCATTGTCTTCAGGTTTCAGATATTTATTTCTGAAATTCACAAGAAAAGAACACACGGGCTGCCCCAGCACACAGAGCCACTGCGCGAACCACAGAGGTAGACGTATGTAGCGACATGGGGGCGGCATTGGACACCTACTTAAGTGGAAATCATTTCTGCAGGAAATTCCCCTTGGTGGTTTGAATTGTTATTGCACCAGCAATGCCCTCATCACAGACTCCTCCATGCTACATGTGGAAAGACTCTCAACTGGTATTAGGGGTGGAGAATAATAACAAACTCACTTAGGAAGCTTTTTATCACAGTCCACATACCCCACTCTCTTCTTCCATGGGAAGGGGACACTTAAGGAATGGGGGTTGTTGTCTTGATCAAAGTGACTTTCTAAAGTGAAGGGATACTGTGCTACTTCTCCGGATGGGTGGACACGTATAACTAAAATAATTTCACAAACTTATATTAAAGAAATGTATTGAGAACTTAATACATGCAAGGTACTAGTCTAAGCTCTTTATTTGTATTGTCAGGCTTAACAGTCCTATAACAAATATAATTGTTTTCTGTAGTTTGCAAATGAGGAAACAGAACTCAAAGTTCACATAGGAAAGGGGCAAACCCAGACATCTGACTCTGGAGTGTGTACTTGGAAACGTCATGCTACCTGCTTCTCCGGGTGGTTATGACTCCCCAGCCCTCCCCAGCCAGGAGAGAACTACTATCATGGAACTCTAGCTGGGCAGGTAGCAAAGCATCCATCCAGCTCCGATAAACAGCCCATCTTCTGAATCTCCCAATTATCTTTCACCCTCCCTGCCCCCTCTGCCACTTCCTCTAACATTGCCCATGATTAGAAAACACAGATCCTCATTAAAGTCCATCCTTCCATCCTATTGGCAGAAATTAAAACTAGCAGTGGCCCGTGCAGTGAACTCAGTGGGATCCTAGCTAATCATTTTTGCAAATTGAAAAATAGGCTTTTTCTTCATAAGCACCATCTGTACCTTCCGGACATTCTTATTAACACTTTCTCTCCTGGGCCAGCCTTTCTACTGAAAGTAACCGAAACAAAGGTTGCAGAGCTTCCCATTTAGCGGGCTCCTGAGATTTTCCTAAAGGGCTTCAGGCAGCCAGCAGCTTATCTGGCTATTACAACAAAGTGGTGAACTCTGTTAAGACTATTTCCAAATCACAGATGAGTCTACAGAGGCTCAGAGACTTGAAAGTTTTGAGTGTCCACTATGAGCCAGGCATTATTCTAAGTTCTTCAAATATAGCAGTGAGCAAAACAGAGAAAACTCTCTGACTTCATGGAGAATCCATTCTCGTGAAGAAACCAAATAGTTGTGTCACAAAGGGAGCTCCTTTCCCAGGTAGTGCAGCTAATAAGATGCAGAAGTGGCCTTCAAGCCCAGGCAGTCTCATGCCAGATTATGCTCTTCAGAAGCATTTTACCCCAAACACTCTCACATGGCTGGCTAGTAGAAGGGAGGGGTTCAAGACACATCTCCTGGCTTTTGGTGCAGGTTTTCAACACAGGAATAAGTATCTGGTAGGAAAGACAGGTGTACCGATCAAACTTCCTTGGCTGTCTCCAAAGGGGTTTTGTTTATTTTTCATTATCCCATGTGGGTAGTGGCCAAGTGTGTTGGACTTCTGCACTCTTTAAGATATGGCCCCAGGCTGGGCGTGGTGGCTCACACCTGTAATCCCAGCACTCTGGGAGGCAGAGGTGGGAGGATCGTTTGAGGTCAGAAGTTCGAGACCAGCCTGAGCAAGGGTGAGACTTCGTCTCTACTAAAATTAGACAAAAATTATCCAGGGATGGTGGTGCATACTCATAGTCCCAGCTGCTCAGGAGGCTAAGGCAGGAGGATCACTTGAGCCCAACAGTTTTGAGTTGCAATGGGATATGACGACACCACTGCACTCTAGCCTAGCCAACAGAGAATCAGTCTCCAAAAAAAAAAAAAAAAAAAGAAGAAGAAGAAGAAGAAAGACGTGGCTCAAATCCAATTCCACAGTAAATAGCTGTGTGGCCTGGGCAAGCAAGTCAAGCCCCCACCTCACAAGTCTGTTTTAACAATTAAATGGTACACTTAAAGTACCTCGCAGTTACTAGCACAGAATAGACACTCAGAACATTGTTATTATTATCTATCTTATTAAGTGATGAGTCTTTGTCCTGCTCCAATGACTTCCTGTTCTCCATCTGCCTCCCCTTTTTTTGAGAGATGCTAGAACCAAAAGGAAGCTGAATCAACCCCAGAGCTGCATAGGGTTTCAGCCTCTAGACAGTACAGGACTAACGCCACCAATGATCCTGAGAGAACATAAGGATTACCTGGAGGTCTGAAATCCCTACCTAGCAGCTCCTCCACTGCTTAGAGTTTACTCCATCGCCAACTTTTACCATGTCTTCAACAGTAAACGATACCAGTTGGCTTGAATTTGATTAAATGAGTTGAGTCAGCAAACCTTTTCCTGAGATCTATTATGTGAAGGGGGTAAAATGAAAAATGGTGATGAATGATGTCAGCTATGGTTTTTTGAGCATCTACTGTGTATCAGGCACACAGTGGGTGCTTCACATTCATTATTTCACTGAGTGCCAATAATATTCCTGCAATATAATCATCATAATTTTACAGATGAGGAAAACAGGGCTTAAAAGTGACAAGTCTTGCATTCAAGATCACACAGTCATAAGTAGCACAACCAGGACTGAATCCCAAGGCTGTCAAACTACAAAGCATCGTGGAATTTTACTTGTTTGGTCGAAACCTGGTACTTGATCCCCAAGAGCCCCTTGCAAAGGCAGATGGGGACATTCCTCTGCCACCTAAGCCAGTGCAGATATCACCAGTGCCCAGGGTTCAGGGCACAGGTTGCAAGGAGCTCAGAAAAAGAGAAAGGCAAACTTGCCCTTGACATCTTGGGAGAAGACAGAGGACCTGCAAATGTACAAAATGCAGGCTGTGGGAAAATGCAGACAGGGGAATTATGTGGAGCTTCGTACATTCTTTGTTGTTTCTTTACGTTTTGGATTGTCGTGAATGTTGACTCTTTCTCGACTCTTCCGTAGAGGGGTGGTGAGTGGCAGACGCACTGATATCCCACTCCATGGCCCCTCAGCTCACCTGTCAGTCCACTTGCAATCTCTGGGAGACGTTTTAAACATGCAAAGAGCTGCCTACTCCAAGCACAGTGAGCTCCCAGGTGCTCTGCATGAGGGCTTTCTCCACAGCCCAGATCTTGCAGCCCAGAGCACTAGGAAATTTACCCCTCCAAAGGTAAGCCGTAAGCAAGGAGGGATGGATATTAATGGATGTGCACCTCAGTGCCCTGTCCCTTGGTGAGACAATACTGAATCACATTCTGTGTGATTCCTCAGAGGAATGAGTAGACAGGACTGAGTCTTCAATGGTAACCAGTTCACTAATACACCCTTGACTGGCTTTTCACCCTTCCTGTCACCTCCCTCATTTACGCTATGCCTCATTTATGCCACCTAAAGAAAGTACCTGCTCTCAAGTCTGCCTCAGTATCTGCTTTCGAGGCAACTCCACCCAAGACAGGGCGGGAGAAATCCCAGATTAAGGCCACCTGCCATTTCTTTAGGCTAAATTAGTAGAGAAGTTCTTGTAACTAACACATTTTAACTTTTTAAAGCTTATATCCTTTCTACATAATAACTCTGGCTGATTAAGCAGCCAATATCAACCTAGTTGCTGGTGGCATCAAACTTAGCGCTGTCAACAGATAGTGAAAGAAATGTCAGACCCAGACCCTGTCCAGGGGAGGTTTATAATCTGCAGGGAGAAAGGGGAGAGTCTCGTGCCCCAATTAAACAGTAAAAAGACAGTGTACAATCAGGTGCACGTCTAAGAGACAGCTGCTCTGCGTGCTTGAAGACTTCAGAGACAGCGAGGAAGGGTAGAGGCTGTAAATAATGCACATCTCTCCAGATGTGCCATGGGGGTGTTTCCAGTTTCTGCGGTTTACAAGATGTAAATTGCCTCTGCTCTTTGGTTTCCATCAACTCCAGTCACAGCAAGTTAAGCTGAGCATTCACAAGTGTGGGAAGTCAGGAGAAGATTTATGAAGCACAGCAAGTAAGAGTTTCAGATACCCTCGGGGCTCAAACCTTCCTTCTACTGGAGGCAGCTGGAGTCCTGAGACAGGAAGCACCTGCCTCCGGCTGGCCTTAAGGGGCAGGCCCACGCCCCACGCCCCACGCCCCACGCCCCACGCCCCACGCCCCACGCCCCACGCCCCACGCCCCACGCCCCCACGCCCCCCACATCTCGCGAGGGACTCGGGTGCAAGCTGAAACCTGGTAAATCCTAAACTTGGCTTGTCCCAGTTTAATCAGTCTGGTTACGTGGGATGTGAATTTGGTCTCTCACAAATTAATGGAAATGGAATTTATATCGAAAGCACAGTGATGAACGAGTGGGGAAATTCACGTTCGATTTAATTCACGCGGGCTGTGAATTGGTTGTGAATCTGGCTTTGTTTGGCAAAAAGACCGGACAGGGCAGCTGTCAGAGCCTGAGTCAGGAGTATGAAGTTTTCAGGTTAGTTTTGATCCAGACCTCATCAAATAATCTACCATAGGAGGCAGATACAAAGTAAAGTGCTTTACATCACTCCTCCAAGTCTTACAATGAAATCAACAATTGATTCTACATCCATGAATGAGGAAACACTCTCGGAATAGAATGGTTCAGAAGAGGCAGAGCCAAGACTTCAGGTACGTCTGACCCCAGAGCCCAGGCTCCTAACTACTCTTTCATTCATGTTCAGCAAATAAGTAAAATATGGACATGTGTGCACATATATATTTGTGTGGGTGTAGGTAGATTTGTTGCAGGTAAAATGCATTCTGCATCTACGTGTATTCATGTGCATATCATTAACTAATACATCTGGCTGATAGAAAAGTTTGCTTTTCAATTGGTGAACCAGCACACTTTTGCTATTGAAATATCTTGTCCAGTGCATGAGACGTGTTTGTCCTACTTCATGTTTGAGAAGTGAATGAATGAAAGATTTAGAGTTATGTTACCCTTCCATTTCCAAGGCCTTTCTATTTTTGCTAACCAAAATGCCGTGCTCTTATTCAAAGCCATATTGTTCAGGAGCAAATGTGTTTGAGCTTCTCCTGCTGTGCTTTTTTGCAATTGCAACAGTGCAGCTCAGGCAGCATTTCCATGTAGCTCTTGAATAAGTAAAAGGGAGAACGCTTCATAAAATTAATGAAGCTTTATTTCTGGGTTCACTAAGTTTTCTTTTTTACTACAGACATCATCTCTTATAAGAATGCTCATTTGTATTGGATTACCTTCTTTAAAAGCAATTTCACATAGATTTTTCCACAACAGTGATATAAAGTTGGTAGGGCATTACAATGCCCATTTACAGCTGAGAAAATTGAGAGTCAAAGCATTCACAAATCTTCTGAACACTACTCAGCCAATAACAGAGTCCGGCCTTTACTTCCAAATGTGTGTGTGTGTGTGGGTGGGGGGGTGGGGGGGTGGGGGGGTGGGGGGGGGGGTTGCGTGTTTCAGTATCAGTCAGGTGTGCTTTTATTGAACACTCACATTGTACCTACCAGGTGATGTGTGGAGAAACAACGCATGAGTTGTGGACTTAGCACTAGAAAATTGAGGGGAAAAACAAGTAAACAATCACTATTCAGAGTCCCACACCTGTTATGAAAGAGATGTAAATAAAGTATGATAAGACGGGACAAGGCAGAGGGTAGCTCTGCCTATTGGTGGGAAATCAGATAAATCTTCTCTGAGCTATTTTATTTAGCCCTGGGAGAAGAAAAGGATTTATACAGGTAGAAAAATTGGGAGAAAAGGATTCTATGCAAAGGATACTGTGCAGAGGGTAAGATGTTCAGAAGACTGCGAGTGCTGCAGGATGGCTAGAATGCAGAATGCAAGAGGGAAACGGTAAGGAGTAAGGTGGAAAGTAAAGATTCAATGAAGTTTCTAATGCCTCTTAAAAGCATGCCAGTGAGTATGGACATCATCTTACAGAAATTGTAGAGGTTTCATAATTTCCAAATGAAATGGAAAGAATAACTCCCATGAAAGGAGTAGTAGGGAAGGAAATGCGACAGGCTGGAGGGGATGTCGAGGGTAACCAAGAAAGCATCCCCTCTGTGGCATCCCTTGATTCCCCCAGGTGAGGGAGTCACCTGGAGCTGGTGGAGAGTCCCCAGCTACTCCCCCAAGGTAGCTGCTCAGTCCCCTGGATCAATGGTGCCTTGCCCATGTGCCCATAACAGCACTTAGTGTATTGTGTTTTACTTTTACTTTTTCTGTATCTAGATCTGTTTCAATTTTGTCTTCCCTCTTCCTCTGCTCCATACAAATCAGACTGAGAACAACTGGAGACTGTTGCTGCCATTTTGCATGCAATTAATCTTTATATCCCAAGCACCTTGCATATTGATTGGCTCACAGTAGGTGCTCAAATGAAGGTCTATTGGATTTCATTGAATGGAATCCATAGGCAAGGAGACAAGGACAGATGAAAATATTGATGACTTTTTAGGCAGAATGAAGGTAGTTAAGAAATTTCATGTCTGAGGGTCATTATTTTCTCAGTGTGATAGGAAGCAAAGTCATATGTTGTGGGGGAGAGAAACATAAATTATGTTTATTTCCTAAGGAAATCAGTAAGAGTTTGACTCTTGAGGATACAAAAACAAATCTAAAAAAGAAATGGAACAAAAGACATTTAAAATTGCTCTGCATGTCCAGCTGAGAATAGAAAGCATTGCTGTAGAGTGGAACATTTATGTCTGGTTATATGACTTGCTTTTGGAGAAGAAAGATGATCTAACGACCCCAGGCTGGGGATCTGCCACATGCTTGGGTTCAAGTGGTCAAAAGACCTGAGGGTGCTGAGAAGCCACGACTAAAATATCATAGATGGACGGGGCAGAAGGGCAGGAGAATGTGGAGTGGGACACTCCATTGAGAAATTTTAAGGGATCGACCCTAGAAAAAATAAAGAGCATAAAAACCAAGTTCAGTAGATAAAGTAGAAAGACTGACTGTTAAGACCATTGAAAAAGGAATTTGCTTGGGAGCCAAATAGACCTGAGTTTTAATTCCTGCTCAACTACCAGATATTAGCTGGGACCTGGCTTGAATTTACTAATCACTCAGAAACTTGATTTCCACACTAGCAAATAGATATTGTCACATGGTTTGGAAACTGAGAAATGTGCTGTGTTTCCAGGTCAGAGCTGAGGAAAAAACTGTATCCCAGACTAAGTCCAGGGAACCACCAAGAGTTGGGGTGAGTCACATCCAAGCAAGAAATGCTACTAACAGAACTGACAGGCACCAGCAACCCCATCAAGCATTGAAGTCAGAAGAAAGCAGAGACCATCAGCTCCTCCCATACTGAGGTGGGTACCCTCTGCTGTGCAGCAGACCCTCTCTCCATGCTTCTTCACTCTGCCCTAGGCTCTGAGATGCTGGCCTCTGTGAATTGCAACACCAGGATCCCTTGCCCTCCGGTTTCTGGTTGGTTACCACTATTGTAAGACACCAGCAGGAAACCAAAGGGCAAAGAAGAGAGAGGTCAAAGTATTTCTCCCCCTGGCTGGCTTCCTGCCAGGTCACTAGTTGCTAGTGGCAGTGTTTCTATGACTCGACTTCCTACTGGGCAAAACTTCTCCTAGTTACAACTCTTTTTATTCACATCCCTGCTGGGTAAGGAGACTTTAATGAACAATATTTAATATTTCCTTTTTGATCAGTTGATTATCTTGCATACTCTTAAAGGCATCATTTTGAGCATCATTTCTTACTGCTCAAGGCACAAAAACCATAGAAGTCTTCATGGAAATTTAACTGACACGCTCCATCAGTTGTTTTAATGTGTCTCTGTGTGTGTTGTGTTGAACTAAATCAGGCACTTTTGCAGATGGAGACTGTCTCTCCATCTTAAGATGGAAAGCTGGCTAAAAGCAAAAGCAAAACCGGTGAACTCAAAATTCTGTTTCATTTAATTCTGGTTAATCGAAGTTGACAGAAATCTTCATACTGGGAAAACAAAAGATTTCCCATGAAGTTCTGCCTAACAAAAATTATAGGAGTTACAACTAATAATGCCTGGAAAAAGCAGCCTGCAAGACCTGGAGAATATCAAGCATTAAGTTTCCCTTGACTCTGAGACAGATTTTAGAGAAGAGGAAAAATCTCTGTGCTTCTGAGCTGCTATCGATGCCATTACGAGGCCCTTGTGCACAATCAGCACAGAGAATGCAGCCGGCTCTGCCTAATGCCGCCTTTGTTCAAAGTACAACGGGGAAAGTGGGCCCAGCAAGCCCTTTGCAGCTCACCTCGCGGTGGCTATAATTTGCAGTGCCTCGAAGCACAGAGAAAGCCTAAAAATAAAAGCTGTCACCTCCAAATATTCTCTCTCTTCACACTCACTCAGGTTAGTTTCTCACTGCTCTCTACTTGCTCAGGATGACAATGGCAGAGGAGTCATTAATTAGTTATTAACAAAAAGCATTTTAACCTTCATCACAAGTATCAAATATTCATCAGCTCTACACAGAGAGCCAGGTTCCTCCCTGAGAGCAGGCACTGGCTGAGTTAGATTCTACTCAACTTTTTGAAGAAGAGAATAGTAATTGTGATTTTTTTTTTTTATTATTATAGCCCTCTTTTGATAAGGCTAGTGTTCTATTTGTAAAACATACTTATGTAGAGGAGATTGGCTTAGATGATCTTTAAGCATTTATGTCTACCCTTACCCCAACCACATCAAATCACATGAAAGGATAGGAAATGTATTTCTAAAATAAATGACTATACCAGTGCTATTAACAAACCAGAAGGTTTCAGAGCATCCTAAGAGATAGGTAACAAGCAAGCAGAATTAGATCTGTGTAAAAGCAACCCTGAGAAAATATAGTCAAACATGCAGGTGAATACTACCGCAGAGCCAAGGACAGTTCTGGGGAACTTTAACCCTAAACTTAATAGAAGCAAGAGGGAAGAGGGGAGAACAGAGCTTGGGCCTTAAAAAGGATAATGATTTGGAGAACTCAGCAGAACAGCCAAGCCAATTGCTCCTTCTGACTTGTGTGCAGCAGAGGGATGTAGAGGGATTTCCGTCCTTACCAAGGCAAGGAGAGGGTTGCTCTAGGAACAGGGCATTGTCCCTGGTAGCTGCTAATCCCCAGAGAGATGTCAGCGTACCCAGTATTGGTGTGATCACTATTCTCTACCTCTGGCAAGTTCCTGCTTCCCTTGGAATTACTTGAAGACAGACCAGGTTTTTCAAAATGATCTCTCACTCAATGGCATAGGAAAAATCACAAAATCAAACAAAGGTGAGAAAACAACCAGAGAAGATACTTTTCCCCACTTTATGAGGGTAATTATTTCATTAAAAATATATTTAGGAAATTGTTTTTGTTTCAATCATGAAAAAAGTATGTATTCCTGAGCCTCCAATTTGACATAGCTTTATGCAAAAACAGCACCAAATTCTATTAAGATGGAAAAAATTGCTTCAATAATTAGCTATTGTTACATAATATATCAATGTGTTTTCTTTGTATTTTTACTCTATAATTTGGCTCGTTACTTACTTTCCTTAAAGTATTTTCTAGATATTAAACACTTGTACTTAAGAACTACTCACAAACAAAACATCTGATACAAAGTTGGTGAAGTCACTTTCATTAAATTCAGAATCAATTTTTAAAGGATGAAATAAATCAATGAAAGTAATATAAATGATATCACACTTTAAAAAAAGTTTTTATTATAATGGTCATTCTGCGTGAAATTCTCACTGCAGTAGATTGTGAAATTTTGAGTGTTTTTAGGTAAGCATATAGTACAACAAAACAACTGTAAAGCTGGGGTCCTTTTGTGGTAATCTGATACTTCCAAAATCTACAAAATGCAAATGCAAAGCACTATTCCTTGGCTGAATTTTGAGAACTCTCAACACTCAAGTGGGTGGGTCTTGTGGGAGTATCACTATATACCCCTTCCATAATCAGTCATAGCATTCAGGCTAAGAAGCATAATGTACATAGATACAAAATAAAATTAGTTATGAGGGATTTATAGCCAAGAAATTCTCCTTGATTCAGGAAAAACAGATGGAAAGTCTGAAACTAAAAGACGTGGAGAAGAGATCCAGATATTTTAGCTAAAGGGAAGAAGGAATAGAATAAGAAAAGTACACACACACACAGACACACACATACAAAATAACCTAAAGATATACAACTTCTGATTTAAAGACCAAACAAGATTTTTTTTTTAAGAAAAGATCATACATATAATAGATAACTCAATGTCTTAAAAATAAAGGTTTAGAGAAAGATGTCAAGCAAAGAATAAGGCAGGGAAAAGATAATGAGATAGAGTTCAAATAAGGTTAAATAGGATGCAAAGGGGAAAAGGCTGTAAATAGACAAAATAAAACATACAAATTGATTCACACACAAGGCTATAATATTTTTAAATGTTTTATAATTGCTACATAGATTTAAAATATTTAAAACAAACCTCATTAAACACACACACACACAAAAGTAACTGAGAAATTCATAGCATTGTTGGAGAATTTAGTGTCTTCTCCCTATATTGGAAAAAAAAAACAGATAAATAAAAGTAAATAAGGGTATCAAGGATTATATAAAACAACAGCATTGCAAGTAGAAAGTGCTACCCTGCAAAACAAAACACCATACCATTTAAATAGAAAATAAGCATTCCTGCAAATACACATGAAACATATTCCCATACATGATGCCTATAAAAATAGCTCAATAAATTATAATCATGCTCTTTAACCCCATGTAGGAAAAAATTAAATATAAATTATACCATCATAGATTCTATTAACTTGGGAAATTTTATGCTCTTTTAAATAACTATTAGATTGAAAAGGCAATCTAAGCATCAATCTGGTTAGAAAGAGAGAGCTTGAAAACTGTATTTGCAAAGCACTTTATATAAGGAGAAAAATCTCTGTCCATATCAAATAGCAAGTTTGAAGATCCTAACAGGGATTACAGAAATCTAAATTTCTGCTCTCTCATACCTTCCTTCATGCCTCCTCCCAAAACAAACAAACAAAATGTAAAGTATAAAGTAGTCTATAGTGACCAACTTTGGAGAAAGTAACATTCTAATGTACTATTGATGAGACTTTATATTGGTAAATCTTTAAGAATGGTACTTTGTCAATATCTATAATGATTTAAAGTGTGCATACCTTTTGATCTGACACTAATATGTCCAAGTAATTAACCTAAAGCAATACTTACCAATGTAGAAATATCATATAGCTAAGAATGTTCTTTGTGGCACCACTTTTACTAGCACATAACAGAAAACAAAGAACTGTAAATCAATGGGGGGATAGTTATATAAATGATGTTTCACCCATTCTATGGAATATGAGGCAGATTTTCTTATATTTTGTTTTAATTTTTATTTAATAATGAAGGATAACTATATGTTTCAATGTGGAAGTAAAATCCAGACATATTATTAAGTGAAAAATACAAGTTTTATAATTAATGCATATAACATAATCTCACTTTAAAAAATGTGTATATGTATAAATAGATATATAGATATGAAAACTCAAGAAGAAGATACGATAAACATCTTTAAAGACATAGGGATAAAACACAGTATAATATATAGTGACATGTTAAATTCTGAATGTTCTGACGTGGATACCTTAAGAGGAGTCTCAGGGAGCACATTCATTTCTTGATTCTGACTAAGTAGTGTCTGGATTTTAAATGGTGAAAATTTATTCATATATCTAGATAAAAACAATAAAATTATTATACTACAGTGGACCCTTTGTAATCATGGGTTCCACATGCATGGATTCAACCAGCCTTAGGAGGAAAATATTTTTTTAAAAAAATGCATATTTGCATCTGTGCTTAACATGTACAGAATTTTTTTCTTTCATCATTCCCTAAACAATACAGTATGACAACCATTTATATAGCATTTACATTGCATTAGGTATTTTAAGTAATCTAGAGATGATTTATTAATAAAGTATGTGGGAAAATACGCATAGGTTATATGCAAATACTATGCCATTTTATATAAGGGACTTGAGTACTTGTGGATTTTGCTATCTGGGGGGTCTAGGAATCATTCTTCTATGGATACCAAGGGAAGACTGCATTTAGAAAATTTAGATGCAGCAAAGCAGTAAGAAAGCAGAAAAATAATCACTCAAAAATTACATAAAATTCACTCATGGCAAGCATAGTGCACAACAGGCACATTGTTTTATTAGAAAATATCTAAGCCAGGCACTGTGGTCCTTCTATTTGTGCAGCATCTCCTTCATCTTTTGTGCCTCAGGTCAGAGCCCTGAATAGTGACAACTGATACTCAGAGTGATGATGATAACAACCTACAAGAGCATCAGGCAGAAAAGAATGTTCAATTTCTTCATTAGACTCCGCTTAATAAATTGCAGAGTGGATTAAGACATTTTAAAAGACTTTTCCTGTGAAAGTTGATATGTACAAGTTATAATATTAATATCCTTCTATTCTAAAAGAAATTCAAAAATACCACTTAATTCTTTCCACTTCTGCAACAAACGTCTTCCCCAAGTCTCACTCTTTTCATCAGGGGCTCCACCAGTTTAGCATCAATTCTCTTTCATTCAACAATGAATCCTTTTGCCTTCACATTCCACATCCAATTCCAATTCTACGCTTCTCCTCTGAAAATGCATCTTGCGTGGATCTTTTCCTTACCGTTTCCACTACACCCCCAGGTCAACCCTCTGATATTTTCTCCAGTATCTTCCCCACTCCACTTTCCCCACCAAGGTCTTTTCTTCAGGAAGGACCAGCCCCACCCTGCTTGGTTTTCCTCTCAGCAGGTAGCTACCTGGTGTAGCTATACAATCACTATTTGTCGGTCTCCCTAACTAAAATGTAGGCTCCATCAGAGCAGGAATCTTATTTGGCGCTGCTGCATGTCCTGTGCCAAAAAGAGTGACAGACACATAAAATGTAATCCTGGTACTCAAGGAAAACCATTGTAAGTGGAAGAGTAAGAAATAGAGATAGTGGGGAATTGCTTAAGAAATTAAAGAGTGATAGTAGCCTGGACTACGGTGTGATGATTGTGGAGGAAGAGAAGCAGTCAAATGTGAGACATATTTTGGACATAAAATCATCAGAACTGGTGACAGATTGGATAGGAGACATGAGGAAAGGAAAGGTGTTAGGAATTGGTTATAAGAACTGGATGGGTCCTTATGCCATTGACTAAGAGCGGGAACACTGAAATTTGCCCAGGACAAGGAGGTTGGCAGGTAGTCAGGGTTGTTCGTAAGTTCAGTTTGGCACATATGTGGAAGGTGATTTCGGCAACCAGTTTCTGGTCCAGAGAGAAGCATGTGCTCAGGTCAGGCTTGTGTTTCTGGCATTGTCTCATTAAATGTCCTGCCGGCAGGCTTAGTACTAGAATTTAAATATGGGCGTCTCTCTTCAGCAAGCGGCTGTGTTGCTGTCAGCTTTTATCTTGGGCTGGACACTTCGGAGTGTTTAACTGAAAGCCATGAAAAGTCAGTCAGGCATGACCAGGCTGATGCCATAATATCCAAGAAGTCCCATTTTGTTGACCCAATTTAAGAGCATCTTTTTCTTTAATAAAAGTGTTTAAAGTATGTTTATTTCCAAAACTCTGCCTATATTGAATTATGTCATCCCGTTTCATGCTTTCTGGGTGTGTTTGTTCTGTTTTTCCCACTTTGCTCTTTCCTCTGGCTCTGCCTTGGACTGCATGGACTACTTTTTTTGTTTTTTTAACTTTCTATGAGAATTTGGGATGCAGACAAACTTGTTATAATTCTCCTAGTGACTGGTTTCAGAATTTTTAACGTGGTAGTTGAACCTATGTTTACATAATTATCAAACATGGGAATAAACCAGTAACTTTGTGTCTCCTCCTAGGGAGGATTACAAATTTAATGTGGGATATTTGAATTCTTTATTCACCCTTTTCCACCCTTCCAATCAAGCCAGAAATATGGAAGGTACCACTAAGGCTTCCTTTCCCTTCTCTTACCCATTTACATTTTAATAAATCACCAAATTCTATTTTTCATCTAAATATTTCTCACATCCATCCTGTATTCTCCCATAACTATTTCCCTCTCACTATTTCGAGTCCTTGTTATTTCTCACTTGGACTTTTGCAACGGCCTCTCAACTCGTTACTTTGTCTCTAGTGCTTCCTCTAAGAAGTAGCCAAAGTGCTTTATACAATTTTTTACCCTCCATAAAACCCTTCAGTGAAGTCCTTTCACCCCAGGATAAAGTGTTTACCCACTAATATGGGATACAAAGTCCTTTTAACTCGCATACGCCTACTTTTCTGGCCCTGAGCTTCTTAGCCACTACCTAGGACTCCTTTGATGCTGAAACAAGAAACTATGTATATTGTCCCATAAACATGTTACTTTTTTCACTATTATGTATTCCCCAATATTGTCCTGCTATTGAAATAACTACCTTTCCCATCTCCCTACATCAAGTGCTTAGACATAATTAAATAATAGTTTACATCCTATATTTTCTTGGAAGCCTGCTCCACTAGACCCACCATGAGCATCTTAACCAAACAATTGCCTTGCTTTGTTGCTCCAACAGTGTGCATCATTATTATGCTTATCACTGATTTTGCCATATTTTAAATAATTAACCTTTTGTGTGTGTTTCTTCCAATAGACTTTGAAGAAAAGAACTATATTTTGCTGTCCCTTTCTTTCTTTTTTTTTTTTTAATTTTATAAATTGCTAGGGTACAAGTGTAATTTTCTTACATGTATAGATTGCATGGCATTGAAATCAAGGCTTTTAGGGTGTTCACCACCTAAATAACTGTATGGTACCCATTAAGTAATTTCCAATCATCCACCCCACTTCTACACCCTCACCCTTCTGAAGGCTCTGCATTATCTATCATTCCACACTCTGTACATAAGTGAGAATAGGTGATTTGCCTTTTTGTATCCGACCTGTTTCATTTAAGATAATGGTCTCCAGTTCCATCCATGTTGTTTTGCAAAAAGCATGATTTCTTTCCGGGTTATGGCTGAATAGTATTCTATTGTGTGTATATACCACTTTTTCTTTATCCAGTCATCCACGGATGGACACTTAGGTTGATTCCACATCTTTGCAATTGTAATAGTGCTGCAATAAACATACAAGTACAGGTATCTTTTTGATATAATGATTTGTTTCCCTTTGTGTGGGATTGCTGGGTTAAAATGGTAGCTCTATTTTAGTTCTTTGAGAAATCTGCATATTGCTTCCCATAGAAGTTGTACTAATTTACATTCCTACCAACAGTGTATAAGCATTTTCTTTTCTCTCCATCCTCAGCAAAATGTTATTTCTTTTTTTTTAAGCAATATATCTACTATATATTAGGTGCTCACTAAATATTATTGAATGTAATGTGGTGGTTTTTGGGTATTGGGTTTTTTTGTTTTGTTGTTGTTGTTTGATTTTTTAGCTTTAAAACATTGTAATACCTTTTTGTCTGAAAACTCCAATTTTTTCATAGCATAGAAAAATATTCAGTTATTTGCATTCCTTTGTTTCAGCTTCATTTGCTCTGCTTTCCTCTCTAAAATCACTATTATTCATATACTAGCTATCTGCTCTCTGCCCTCATATCTATTTGTTCTCTCTCCATATTCATTCCTGTGACCTTTTACTTTACATTCTGATTTTTACTTATACAACACTAATTTGATTTTGTGCAGTAGAAGTTCTGTATTTTATTCTTTCTTATCAGGATTTTAATTTTGCTCCTTTTTTTTCTCAGAATGTTTAGCTTTATTTTTTTTATTTTTTTTTTTTATAAATTGTATCTGGAGAGAGACTTCTTTGTTGGTAGAGAGACCAACTGTATATGACCCCTTGCATATAATTTGCTCTCACTGAGCTTCACTTATCTCATCTGCAAAATGCAAAAAATAATAGTGCCTACCTCATAAGGTTGTTGTCAGGATTAAATGAAGCAAAATTTAAAAAGCTGTAGGAAATGTTGCCGGAAAGAACATACATTCCACACTGCTGATGTTTTCTTCCATGTAAAGAGGCATACAATAGAGTAATACCTCCATCCCTGTCTTCCCCACCTTTCTTCCTCCCTCTAATTACCTCAAGGGTTGGTAGAGATAAATTCTCAGCTCCTTTTCTCTCTTTCTTTTAAAATCTCCTTTCTAGTTAAAGAGACCAGCATGTGTTCCTGATTGCTATTGGCCAAACTTTTAAGTTTTTAATAAATAAATGGGTTATTTGGTTTCTTTACTGTTTTTTGTTTTCTTTTACTACTGTTTCTTATTAATGAATTGGCTCAAACTCTGATGGGGAAAAGGAGTTGTTTATTGGGGCACCTTAAATCCTGGTTTCTGCTCTATTAGGCTGAGAATCTTGTGGAAAAGAACTTGGAATGTATTCTGAGAGGTCAAAATAATGGCTGGCATTTGAAGCTTACAGCACGTCTGAGGCACGGCTGCCAGCCTGGGAGAGGCTGTACTAGGTGGTGCCGCATGGGATTTTTTCCTTTATTTGCTTTTCATGGTGACTATATATATTTAATGCTTCTAACAGCAAGTTCTATGAATGCTTCTAAACTCTAAGAGAATTTAACACTTCTAAGAGTAAACTAGGAGTTCCAAGATTGGAAGAAATGATTTATTGTTTCATGTGAATACAACACTATTTTCTATTCCATGTTCAAATATTTGTTGTCTTTATTGTGTTGTTTACAGTTCTTGCTGAAATTTGAATAACAATGAGTAAAGATGATATGTCTTATAGCATACATTGTTTTCTGGTTCTTCGGACCCACCTAACTAAGAGTAAAGAGAATTTCTCTGAGCTTGAGCTAATCACTATGCTTTATGCCTTTGCCAACATGCTGGGGAATGGCTTAACCTATGGAGAATGCCAGATGTTGGATAGAAAAGCCTCTGTAAATTTGGTTTTCATGTGGTTCATCAATTTAGAAGGTTTTTAGCAGTATGATATAATTTTAAGCCTTTCTTCTTTTTACTGATGCAATTCACATACCATAAAATTCATCTTTTCAGAGTGTACAATTGTTTTTTGGTGTATCCACAAAGTTGTCCAACCATTACTACTAGAATATCTCCATCAACCTAGAAGAAAACTCCTGTACCCATTAGTAGTTGTTCCTCATTTGCTCTATCCTAGACATGGCAACCACTAGTCTACTTTCTATCCCTAAGTAATTGCCTAAGACATTTCATATAAATAGAGTCATATGCTGTGTGGCCCTTTGTGTCTTATTTTACTCAGAATAATATATTTTAGGGTTCATCCATATTGTAAAATAAATCAGGTCTTTATTCGTTTTTATGGCTGAATGATATTTGAGAGTATAAGCACATATTTTGTTTATCCATTCATCAGTTGATGGACATTTGGAGAATTTTTAACCTTGGTTGGTCACTGAAGCTTTTTATCTAAGGATAAATGGTAGTTGCTATAGAAGTAGAGCTATATGCACCAGGCCCTATGCAAGGCAACACATTACTCAGCAAACCTGAACAGAATGCATAAGCTCAGAAATGGCACAGGGCACAGGGTAGACAATGGGGACCAGCCAAGTGCTAATGAGGCTTGTGGCCTGTGAGGACACTACCTAATGAATTTCTGGCTCCAACAGCTGCAAGAAGCCTCATGTGGCCTCAGGGTCCTCGTGAAGTTTGACCTTGAACTATATAGGTGCAGTAGGTCTGGTATCACAGGCTAATTGACACGTATTTGCTTGAATTGATGAAAATAACAAAAATTGCTGCTTTTAAACAATGAAGCAACTGAGTTTTTCACATGCTTCTGGATACTAGTGATGTTCTACCTATATAACGTTAGGATCAGGGTGAAGTCAGTAGCGCTGGACCAGCTGCCAAATTCCGTTCTGCATCCAGGATCAAAGTCATTTAGGGAACTTTCTGTGAAATTTCCAGAGACTCAAAAGTTCTACCCAAGAGCTAGTATCAAATTCTCTCTGGTCTGGTTTAATACAGTATACATGAGGGAGATTCCCCAGGAAATAGCTCAAGTGGCTTCAGGTCAAGGAAATTTATACCAGGAGGCAGAGGAAGGAGTGTGGCACAAGACTGAAGATGCCTATTCAAAGGGGGATGTGGATGCTCTGTCACTAGGTACAGCCCACCCTCAATTCAGGACTCAAAAGAAAAATAGAATTGAAGAAGTTTTGAATATATTCACTGGGAAACAAATGTACCTCAGATAAGCCCCAGTGACTGGGAATGATATTATTGCAGATTTCAGAATTTACTATGAAAGCAGCAATATCTGAAATGCTACTTTCAGAGAAAGGGATGTTATGAGAATAGTAAATACATAATGCCAAAATCAGTTTCTATCGAGAAATTTTTTCCATTTGAGTTTATTACTGGACATGGATGAGCTAAAATTTGGAGGATATATAAGGAACTCAGGAATTAGGGCATTTAAAATATATGAGAAAGTAATCGTGAGCAGCTGGCAATATTGAAATTCCCTGGAAACCTCTTCAGGTGGCAAATCTAGTTACCTTTGCAAGTATTGGTAACACATTGGGATCAGTAGCCAAAATTAGCCTCTAAATTCTCCCAACTTAGTTTCTTTATGAATTACAGACAACTGGAATCAACTATTTGATAACCTGGATAGTAGAAAATAGTGGCATACCAGGGGTGGAAGGGAAAGGGTGTGTGTTCGATTAAAAACCCTGATGATTTACACAACTGTGTCCTAGAAAAATATTTTAAATTGGAATAATTATTCTAGAGGACAGGAATTAGTTTGTTGTATAATTCAGTTGCTTGGGATTAATGTGATGATAATTTTGTGTCTCCTACAATTAAAAAAATATGAAGCACATGAGATACTGGAATTGAGTTAACACAATTCCGAAAGAATCTAGACTCTAGTATTCAAGAATTGTTCTAGCTTAAATTAAGTGGCATAAGAAATTTAGAAGGATATCATAATACTAACCATTAACATACTATCAATGTCAGGCACTACCTTAACAAGTTGATTTATGTTAGCTCATTTAATCCTCAAACTAATATCAGGAGTAAAATTATCCTCATTTTACTGATGAGGAAAGCAAAGCACAGAGACCTGATGTGAAAATTCTACTATCCCATATTTCACATCTGTTAAGCAATAGAACAGACATTAAAACCAAAGTATCTTGACCCAAAAGCTCACATTCTTCTTGACTCTACCATATTCCTTCTTAAGGTTACATTTTAAGTTTTAGTCTCCTTGGAAATTTTTTTTCACAGTTGCAAAATAAACATGTTATTTCCTTTGATTTGTAAAATGCAAGGGGGGATTAATATTTGAAATTTAATTTCTTGCTCGGAATTTGATGTTGAAAAGAATTTAAATTCAAATTTGAAACAACTCTATGTGGGCATTTTATTTTATTTATTTTTCTGCAGAACCTCTGATAGGTTATGTTGGGCAACCTAGTTATACCTAGGTTGGAAAGAAAAATTATAGAAATTAAGCTTTCCATGTTAAATACAGAGTAGACTTTAGGTTAATCAATGTATGTAATCTTCTGATGAATTTGAGTGCCTTATGGGGGCAAAATTTGATATTTCCCACCGGTAATCCCAGATGAGTAGCCAAAGAACAGTGTCTGTTATAGGACGAGTGCCCTCATAAAAGCGTGACTATGACTTTTACAACTGTTGACCTCTTCCCATAAGAGGGATGGCCACACCCTGTGATTGCCAATGGGCATGACGAGTGTTAGTGGGAAAATGTGTATTACCAGCACAAGTTTGCTTCCCTGTGGAGGACCACCAATAACGGTAACACTTCTGGCCTCTTTCCAGGCCTTCAGTCACTCCAATCTTTTGGGAAGAAGAGACATTTACCTTATTTATGAGTTAGGAATAAGGAGTTTGGCATGGCCATCCTACTCTCGTTCTTTGGAAGATGCCTGTTTGGGATGACCACCTTCTTAAAGGCTCACTGTCATGCAATAATGTCAGCGTTTGCAGGTCTGCCTGTGCCCTGCACTATTGGCTGGGGAAGTCTGTCTAATTCTGAGATTCAGCATCAGTATTAGTATATACCTGCCTATAAATGAAAACTATTCTCAGTTATCAGTTATATCTGTAAAAAAGGTGATATTTTGCCCTCCTATCTAAATTAAAACATGCACACACATACATACACACATATTAATTTAACAATTGGCTCATACTTGGGTGGAGAAGAAGGGCGTTATTTATTGGATCGTCTTGAACTTCTTATGGTACTCAATCTACATGGTGAGCATTATTCATGGTGTCTGCCTTAGTCATTTTGGGCTGCTATAACAAATTGCCATGTGCCAGATGACTTAGAACAGATATTTATTTATCACAGTTCTGGAGTCTGGAAGTCTAAGATCAAGGTTTCAGCATGGTCAAGTTCTGGTGAGGGCCCTCTTCCAGGTTGTAGACTGCCATCTTCTTCCTGTATTTTCATATGGTCTACAGGGCTAGAGGGCTTCCTTAAGCCACTTTTATAATCCCATTTGTGAGGGCTTCACTTTCATAATATAATCACCTTCCAAAGGCCCCACCTTGTAATATTAATACCATCACATTGGGGGTTAGGGTTTCAACTTAAAGGATGAGTTTTTGGGAAACACAAACATCAGTCCATTGCAGTATCATTTTTGCTGTTGGTATCATTGTCATAGTTGCTGTCGTCATCATCATCATCATCATCATCATCTCAGCTGGAGCCTTTCATTTCAAACTGTTTTCTTTTCATTTCACCCTGTTCAATCTTTATAAAGTCATGCTTTAGTTTCAAAAAGGTCTCCTATATTTCTCAAATATTCTTATTTAATTAGCTTCAAGAATAATGCTTTACAGAATGTCCTTGTCTTTTATTTACAGTAATCCATACCAATGGTACCCTTTGCTTCTGAATCCTAATAATGTTATTTTTACATTATATTTTATATTTTTAGTGCAAGTTTTATCTATCACAAGTGTTTGTCTTCAGATAGAAGATGCAGGTTTCTTGTAGCTCTGTCCTAAAAGTGGAAGATGGGGTGTTATGAGTAGTTGTAGTGTAATTTCTAGAGAATTATTGGGGAGGAAAATTTGGTGTGGCTCGATTGGACTTACATGGTGTAATAACCACTCCAGAGAAGCATGATGGACCCCATCCCAGATTTGCTTTGGATGTTCAGATTGATGATGCCACACAAGCTACAAGAGGGCATGGGAAGGTTTATCACTCACACAATAAAGCTTTCAAGGGAAAGCAGGTGGCTCTCAAGCAGATCTGAAAATGACTTGAGAGCCAGGAAGTGCCTCAGTCAAATGCCTCAGTCCTCAGGCTTGAATTCTTTTAATTTTTTTTTTTATTTCAATGCAAATAAAAACCACAATGATATATCACCTAACTCCAGTAAGATTGGCCTGTACCAAAAAATCTCAAAGCAACAAATGCTGGTGAGGATGTGGAGAGATAGGAACACTCTTACACTGCTGGTGGGACTGCAAATTAGTGCAACCTCTGTGCAAAAGAATTTAGAGATACCTCAAAGACCTACAAGTAAAACTACCGTTTGATCCAGTAATACTACTATTAGGCATCTACTCAAAGGAAAAAAATCACTCTATAATAAAGACATCTGCACTCGAATGTTTATGGAAGCACAATTCACAATTGCAAAGATGTGGAAACAACCCAAGTGCCTGTCAATCCATGAGTGGATTAACAAAATATGGTATATGTATACAATGGAATATTAATTATAAGAAATAATGGTGATCTAGCATCTCTTATATTCTCCTGGATAGAGCTTGAGCCTATCCTCCAAAGTGAGGTATCACAGGAATGGAAGAAGAGGCACCACATGTACTCGGCATCAAACAGGCTTGAATTTTTTATTGTGGTTGGGGGTGGGACTGGATTGAAGGTTCCCACACAAGGGAAGGGGTTTACATAATTTGAACCTCCCTTTGGAGGTTCAAAGGAGGGAGCAACAGGGCTTTTTTATGAGCTTTTCCAGATCTGGAGCATAAAGGGGAAAAAAAAAAAGGGTAAGACTTAAAATCTGTCAGCAGTCAAGCATCAAAAAAAAAAAAATGCAGACTCTTTATTATAATGTTATACAAATAAGATTGTCCATTATTTCCATTTTCTAACTTTTACATTAAGAAGAGGATGTTCATCTTGAATAATATGAAAGAGAAAGTAGTTCTACTGCTTTAGTTGAACATAATCCACACAAGGTTATACTGAAGAGATTCAAAAGCAGTCATCAACAAAACAACAGTAGAACGAAAGGACTGGGAGAGGTGGCATTTTTGGATGGAAGTTAAATTATGCTTAGAAATTTGTCTCATTTGGGGGGGGGGGAGAGAGATATTAAATAGCCAAGCACTCATTGTTAGATATATATCAACTAAATAGATTTGTTAAAAATGCGAGGATAGTCATTGAAAAATAGAAATAGCATGCATAACTTGCAAATCAGCCAGGAGAAAGAAAAGGACTTAAGAAAGTCTATCAGGGCAACTGGAAGCAGAGGAGGAGAAGAAAAAAAAAATAAAATAAATGAAGAATACAAGTAAGACAGCAGAAAATCATATATATATATATATATATGCATATCTCAGATGTCTGTAAATAAAATCTAATCCTTCAAGGAGAAACTTGTACTTATGTTGACAAGGAGACATGTCCAATATTATTAACTGTATTATGGTTTGCAATAGCTAAACATTGGAACAAACTTAAATGCCCAGGAGTGTGGAATAGACACACAAATTATAATATATGCATACCATGGAATACTGTGTAACAATTAAAATTAATAAGCAAGACCCAAATGTATAAATTAGATAGATCCAGAAACAATGCTGAATAGGAAAATAAACAACTAGTAGAAAGATGCATACAGTATTACCACTCTCAATTAGTTTTAATTAAGTTAATTTTAAAACCACAAAATATTATTTATCCTTTTAATGGAGAGAGTATGTGTCCTAGAAAGTATAAAAAACACAAACAGGAAGAATGCATGCAAACTTCAGTATAATAGTTATCCCTGTGGGGGGAAAAGAGATGGAAGGAGATTAGAAAAGCCTTTAAACTGGTAATATTTTATTTCTTTTTTCAGTTTTTAATAATCTAAAGCAAATATGACAACATGTAAAAACAAGTCAATGCTTGCATGAATGTTGTATGTTATGCTCTGTACATTTTTACCCACAAGAAAACATTACATACTTGATCTTGTATAAAATCTAAGATATTTCCTATAACCTAAACATATTTTTTAAATGTGAACAGGATGATGAAGGTAAGGCAAGAAGCAAGAAGGTAAAGGGTCCCTGGAGAAGGATATACAGGAAGGGAAGTTAAAAGGGGGCAGCATGTAGTGCACTGCCCTTGATCACATGTAAAAGCTTGGACCCAAGGAATTGGAAGACTTGGGTTTCCCTTGTAACGAGTGGAATTGAAGTAAAAAAAGGAAAACATACAGGCAGACATACAGATTTGTCTCCTTTAGAATGAGAAGTTTTTCATCCATTGTTTTCTATTTTCTGTATAAATCTGAAGCCCAGGGTGACTACTAAGATTGAGAAGTGTATCATAATGTGGAGGTCAAGGTGGTGAGAGATGTGAAGACAATAGAGGAAGTTGGAAATGAAACGGTAGCTGTGGGGAATGGGAGTGAGAACAGTGAGGGTAAACAAGTCAGATGGGTGCAGGGTGCTAATGAGCACGACCCTGCATTGACAGCGCTCCCAGCTGACCCGGGGTGCAATTTGCCAAGCTGTTATTAGCAGCCCAGAGATAGACATAGAACTATACATTTCCACAGTTAGATTCAATCACAGTTGAGATTCTGCCAGGAATATATGATAATCACAAGTTAGTTTAAAATATTGGCAAGAAAATAGCTAAAGCAAAAGAACAGGGACTCTAATCTGGATGGAGAGGAATCTTAGAATATAAGGGGAGGACAGAAAGACAACAATAAAACAGAAAGATATAAAAAAAAATTTCACAATGCCACTATCCAATGACAACCAGTATTATACTTTGGTGTATTTCCTCTGAGTCCTTAAAAATTACGTAGAGATATATAGATAAATTTATATACATATATGTACATATACATATATACAAATACATATACATACGCATATGGTACATATATATACCATATGTATATATACACTATATATATTTTTATTTTGCAAGCAAAAAATGATATTACACTGTAGCTAATATTTTTTATTTCAGCTCATTATGGGGGTACAAAAGTTCAGGTTATATATATGGCCCATGCCACCCCATCCCCCCGAGTCTGAGCTTCAATTGTGTCCATTCCCTAGACAGTGCACATCGCACTCATCATGTAGGTGTGCACCCATTCCCTCGCCCCACCCGCATTCCCCCAGTCAGAACTTCAAGCGTGTCCATTCCCCAGGGAGTGCGCATCGCACTCATCAAGTAGGTATACACTCATCCCTTCCACCCAGTCCCCACCTCTGTCCGATACCCAATTGGTGTTATTCCCAAATGTGCACTCAGGGAAACCAGTTTGCTGGTGAGTACATGTGGTGCTTATTTTTCCATTCTTGGGATACTTCACTTAATAGAATGGGTTCCAACTCTCTCCAGGAGAACCAAAGAGATGCCATATCGCCATTATTTCTAATAGCTGAGTAATATTCCATGGTATACATATACCACATTTTGCTAATCCATTCATGAATTGATGGGCATTTGGGTTGTTTCCACATCTTTGCGATTGTGAATTGTGCTGCTATAAACATTCGGGTGCAGGTGTCTTTTTTATAGAATGACTTTTGTTCTTTTGGGTAGATGCCCAATAATGGGATTGCTCGGTCGAGTGGTAGGTCTACTTGAATCTGTTTAAGGTATCTCCACATTGCTTTCCACAGGGGTTGCACTAGTTTACAGTCCCACCAGCAGTGTATGAGTGTTCCTGTCTCTCCGCATCCATGCCAACATGTATTGTTTTGGGACTTTTTGGTAAAGGCCATTCTCACTGGAGTTAAGTGATATCTCATTGTGGTTTTGATTTGCATTTCCCTGATGATTAGAGATGTTGAACATTTTTTCATATGTTTGTTAGCCATTTTTATATCTTCTTTTGAAAAATTTCTACTCATGTCCTTTGCCCACTTTTTGATAGGTTTGTTTGATTTTTTCTTACTGATTTTCCTGAGTTCTAAATAGATTCTTGTTATCAGTCCTTTATCTGATGTGTAGCTAATATTTTATGCCCTTTTAAAATGTATGTGACTGAGGCCGGGTGCAGTGGCTCATGCCTGTAATCCTAGCACTCTGGGAGGCCAAGGCAGGAGGATCGCTTGAGGTCAGGAGCTCAAGACCAGCCTGAGCAAGAGCGAGACCCCATCTCTATTTAAAAAAAAAAAAAAAAGTATGTGACTATTTTTCCAAGTCAATAATATTCATCTAGCATTGATTTACTGGGTAAATAATATTACTTTCTTCCCTAGGATTCTCAGAGAGAGAAGGATTTATAACACCTCAGAGTCCAAGAACTGGGACCATAGGTGACTTTTCTATAATCATCCTTCAGAGACTGTGAGAGGCAGATATCACACAGATACAGTGAACCCTGAACTCACCCTTAATTCTGTTCCATAAATTCCAGTCTATTAAACATCCTCAACCTGGACACAACAAAGAACAGTCAGTTCACATTTTCTCCCTTGGTTCATTTATTTTTGAGAATGATACAATATTCTCTCTACACAAGCCAATCCTTTTATACTTATTCTCCCTCCTGCCAGTTGTCACCATTCAGCCAATTTTCCTGAGCACATGAGCCATTCCTCTAGAAAATATATTGGCTAATCGTGCAAAAAGCACTTTGAAAGTTTTCGGAAAGAAAGGGATGCTCAATTATACAAAACATAGAGGTTTTCCCTTCTTCAATATCCCTATAGCATTTATTATGTGTCCCGCTCTTTAAGCCTTAAAACACACAAGCTATGGTAGATAGATTAGGTTTCCCAGGTAACAGATTCTGAGATGGAGATTTGTGTGCAGGTGGCTTTATGGGGAGTGCTCTCAGGAAGACCAAATCTAACAAAGGGAGGAAAGTAATATGGGGCACAGAGATGTTGAATAGTGACGTATTGCAACACAGGCTCTACCCAACCCCACAGGTGCTCTGTTGCTAGAATGACCCTTCAGAGATGACCCAATGGAGGCAAGGAGGCTAGAACTTTGCACCTCCCCATAGACCTGTCCTTGGATGGATGTTTTCCCTAGGGAGAGAGAGAGTAACTTTGGATAAGGCAACTACCTCAGGCCAAGGGCAATTCCTGGAGAATACACATCTGTGAGAAATCAAAAGGCAGCACTCTTGAGAAATGAGTACCTAGGTCCTGAAGAGGCAGAATCTGGGAAGACATGCCCCAGAATCTACTGTGCAGCCAAGCTAACTAGCATTACTGAACAGGGATCCAGTTCTTGAATTTGCATCAATAACTCACTTATATATGGGTCTTTTATCTCCAACTGAACTGTAAACTCCTGGGGATCAGAGAATGTATATGAAACTTCTCCTGCTTACCCATAAGTCTAGCATAATGCTTCATACATACAAGATGCTCAATAATACCTGCTATTTAATTTGACAAAATCTTACCTCTTAACTTTACAAAGCACAGCCTGTCCCTGCATTTATTTTCTCACCTGTAGCTGCCATCTTTGTCTAAACATTCATATTTTTTTGCTGGGACTAGTGCTTACGTTTTAACTAATTCTTACATTTTTACCTATTTCATAAAATCCCTTAGGTTTAGCAGAAAGATGGTGGATTTTCTCTTTATGGTTAAACAATGTGGTGTTTAACTTTGAACACAACATTTTATAAGAGAAGCCATGCGTTAAATATGAAATCTCTCCTTCTGTATGACCTGCATATTTGTTTGTTTTGGACTTACATGTGCATCTGATGGCAAGAGCTATGTCTGCATAACCCTCTTTGTTTAGCACTGAAGTCCAAGCATGTTGTCTTCCGGATGAATAGTTTGCGATGTGCTTCATGCAAAGTCTCAGGGTAAAAGCCAAGAGAGACTAGACAAAGCTGAGTAACAGGCATTGGTGACAACAGCCATACAAGCATTTGGCCCAAGTCTGATCAAGAGGTATGACCCTTAGAAACCAACCTGACTACTCTTCCTTAAATTCTTTTCTCAATACATCCTAGTTCTTCTTCAGCTCTTCTCAAAGATCAGAAGCCATAGCCATGCAAGTCATCTGCCAATGAGAAGGATGATACTTAGAGAACCCAAAGAGGGCCATGTGCACTGCTATTCAGGAAGTATATAAGTCAGGGTACATGAGGAATCTGATGTACAATCTGATTTGACTCTATCTGTAGAAATTCAAAATTGTGTCCATTTCTCTAGGCTCACAGTACTTATATGTTTGGAGACACAGCATGTGAAATTTCCATCCTCTGTTTCATCAAAGAAAATGGTTAAATTCATTTTCTTTCTCTGTTTCTTTGTCCTCTGTTTGATCTTCCTCCATCTATTCTTTTCAGATACTTTGTGTGAGTGCCTTTTATGAGCCAGACATCATGCCAATTGCTTTACATTCATCTCCGTGTAATCAATCCCTGTAACACCTATTGTTATTTGTGATTATTCCCATTGTATGGTAATTGAGGCTCAGAGAGATCTTGTTTCTTGACAAAGGTCACATTCTAGTAAGTGAAAAGACTGAAAGTATGAAATAGTCCATACTTCTGCCAACCTTCCATGCTGTCCGTCCACAGACACTGGAAGGGAAGTGTCTCATCTTGGTGGTCCAAAAATAAATAAATCCTATGCCCAGTCCTCTCGGTATTCTAGAGACTTGTTCTACATCAGCCTGCTCTGGAATCTGCCTGCTCCATCAGGGCAGAGGCCGGCTAACAGTGTGTCCTTAGAGTGGCAGGTGAGAAAGGGGAAGCCCCGTCTGGAACAAAGCAATATAAAATGCCAGCCTGGAATTGCACTTTATGCTTGTTCCATTAGAGGTATCTGCCACAAACAACACCACCTTCTTAAAATGTATCACAAATGTGTGACCATTATTACACAGAGCTCTGTGAAATGTGACGACTGATCAATAAACATAAGCATGAGATGAAATGAAATATATGTTAAGAAATATATGCTATATTAATTTAGCATAGACAGTGACATATCCCGTAGACTTTCTTGCACAATGTAGTGACACACCACTGCGTTATTAATGCTTTGGAAAAATTTATTTATTCTATTCCATTAGTGTATTTTAACAAACATTGCTTTGGGACAGTATGCCTGCCAATTTAGGTTTATGAGACTGTCAACATAATTTACATGCAGACAAAAATATGATACAATATTGCCAATGCAGAATCGCCTTGTCAAATGATATTGTCACAAAAAAAATGAAACAGTACCCCAGCTGACGAACCAAGCATATTCATCACTGTTGGCTGCACAGAATTTGAGGTGACACGCTGAAATACATTTAATGCCCTTTTTTTCATGCATCAAATGAATAAAAAGTGAATGAATGAGGTACTTCTGACTGCCATACACTGTGCAAAAGCAAATAGATTTCTTGTTTCCCTCAGAAAAAAAAATGAATAAAAATAATACATGGGTTCCCAAAATAGTTGACAGAATTATATTTATTATTCATTTGGAAAACTGAGTATGCTACAGAAATCACGAATGGTTCTAATGTGTTCAGCTGCAATGATTGAGAGAGACCGTCATACAAGGAGATTTTAGCAAACTTAGAGTTCCCAATCCACCTAGGATGAAGAGCTGGGCAGTGTGGGACAATTGTAGTTATCTGGCATGGGACCTTGTGTTAAATAATACAAAAAAAAATTAATAAGACTGCTTCTTTTAGAAGGTGAATAATTAGACATATGGATACGTCTTTTCTCCACTTTGATATCTCCAACCCTTAGGTCATGGTTTCTAGGCATTGATAGTCCAGGTTTGATCTGCATATACCTGAGCTTCAGAAGTATGTAAACACTCAGTCAAAAGGTTTTCTAATTCTTCCTGTACCAGTGATTTGTGAGTTCGAGGGATTTCACTGTCCAGAGCACCCCCAGCTTGCTCCCAAGGAGGACAGCTGAGATGAACATAAAGCATTGCCCGTCTTGAAGGACTTTCTCTCCAGATGCTACCTGTGCCCACTGATGAAAGACCCTCTATGCTGGAGGTTCTCCCTTGCTCTGGACCTCATCATCAAAGGTGATGCAGATAGACATGTGCCGTGTCTGCCACAGCCCACTTAGCATAAGGAGACCATGCACTCTTGTCCTCATCATAGTCCCTCTTTCTCATAGGGACCCTTGAAGTAAGAGTGCAATGGCTCTAGTAAATTTCCTCTTGTTAGAATATGGATGCATAGAACTCATGCTTTCAAGAGGAGAAAAAAACATCCTGGGTTTAGAAACCAATGAAATAGGCTCTTGTTCACCATGCACAGGATGCCGAGTCAGCAGCAAAATGAGGACACTGGGTTCTTTCCTGAAACTTTTAGCTTACCAAACCGAGGCATGTAAATAACAAAATGAGATTGGGAAGGACTCTGTGTAGCAGTTGGGAAAATGCACACGACTTGAATCTGAAGCCCTACTTTGCCATGTACTCTCCATGGAAGTCTATCTGATCCTCAGTTTCTTCATATACAGAACAGGAATAATATTTACTTCACATCTTTGTTGTGACTATTAAACGGGAAATTGTAGAATCATATGAAATGCCTAATAGTTGACCATTTTTGATGTACCAAAAAAAAGAGCAATATCAAATGGTTCACCTAGCACAATTCCAAACTTATAATAAATGCATATTGGATACTGGTTGACTAAATATAAGAAGTTAAAAGTTGAAGAAGGTCTGCAAAAAAAAAAGGAGATAAAACATCACTATCTTATTGGGTTATTAAGTATGAAGGGTCCAATTTCCTTAAGCACTAAGTTTGACACTTGATATCTTTGACATTTTACTTGGACACTTCTTGTGTTATTTTTATTGTGAAGGTACATCCTCAGTCTTTAAAATACACATTTTGGCTTGTGATTAACTTTCAAAAATTTTTTAGAGCAACTTTTGTGAAACTATGGGTAAGTCAAAAATTCATGTTATTTTCAAATATGAGTTCTGTCGTGGAACCAATGTAGCACAGACAGCTCAAAGTATCAACAGAGTGTTTGGGAAGGATGTGGCTAATTAATGCACAGTACGCTGATGGTTTGAGAAGTTCCACTCTGGTGATTTTATTGTTGAAAAGAGCCCCGTGGGCGACCTGAGACCAAGGTGGATAATGATGAGCTGAAAGCTGTAGTGGAAGCGAATTCCTCTCAACCTATGTGTGAATTAGCAGCAAGGTTTGACATTACTATTCCAAAAATATTGGACCATTTGAAACAAATAAGCAAGGTAAAGAAGCTGGATAGGTGGATTCTGCATAAATTAAATAAGCATCAGACGATAAATTGTCTCAAATCTTACCTTTCTTTGCTGTCACGACATACAGGTGAACAATTTCTACACTGCATTACATGTGATGAAAAATGATTCTTTTTGACAATTGCTAAGTGTTCAGTACAATGATTGGATAAGGATGAAGTGCTAAAACATAGTTCAAAGCCAAATATTCATAAAGAAAAGCTAATGGTGTCTGTTTGGTGGTCCAGCGCTGATATTTGCTACAGCTTCATGAAACCTGAGCAGTCAATTCCAGCGGATGTCTACTACAACCCTCTGGACAAAATGATGAGGATGCTTGTGATCAGGGAGCAGAGATTGGTCAACAGAGACAGGTCAATCCTCTTGCAAGACAATACTCAACCCATGTTACACAAATAACTGCTCAACTGCAGAAGTTGGACATGGAAGCTCTGTCATCCACCATATTCACCAGACTTTACACCAACTGACTACCACTTCTTCCAGGTTTTGGACCAGTTCTTGCAAGGAAAAATATTTCATTCTCAACAATGTGTGGAAAACACCTTTGGTGATTTCATTGCCACTCACTCTCCAGGCTTCTTCACTGCTGGCATAAACAAGCTACCATTAAGATGGCAAAACTCTGTCAATAGTTTAGACACATACTTTGATTAATTGTACTGGTTCTTGTTTGAGATATAATAAACTACTGATTCAAAATTAGACATTTTATATTTAACAACCTAATAGTACTATTACTGCTACTACTATTGCTACTACTATCCTAACCATTTTTCTCCATCAATGATATTTGAAATCGCATCTATGAAGTATAATATTCCAAATCTCTCAGTGCCATGTAAGATGTATAATGAAACACATGGTAGTCTATCTTAAAATGGATTTAAATTCTATAGCATATATATATAGAACCTTGGCTATTTATTTTAGATTCCATAAGTATATTAATTCCTTTGAGAAAATATTTTCCCTGAATTTGACCTGTAATTCAAGATCCTGAAAACCCTGTTTAAGCTAATACCTCCCATTAAGGTAACGTGGAACTTGCCATTTTCCATCTTACACCGTCATCAGCAGCACTGTCAAAACAGCAGCTGGCTTCTGCAATTCACACGAGAATTTCAGCGAATGCCCTAATTAATGACTGGGCAGAAGAAATCATGGCAGGATGGTGTGGGTGCCTAACACACCATGAGGGGTGAAAGGACAGATAGAGAGTTCCCAAGCCCAGATACATATGCAATTCATTAGTGAAGGGGAAGAGGCAAAGGGCAGGGCACGAAGAAAAAAAGTAATGAAAGAAAGAGACATTGAGATGGGGAGTAGATAGAAGAAGGAGCAATAAAGTGATGGAGAAAAATCACTGTAGAACAGGATGATGCATTGTCGTAGGCTGCACCTGCTGGGTCTGAAAGAGGAAAGTATTTGCATTAGGCACCAATTGGAGTGAATTATATGACACGTTTTCTCTGGCAAGAAAAATTTCTTCCTGACCCCAGCTGGTGATCAAATTGGCGCCCTGGAGAATGAAGATGACTAGCTCTTATCATTTTGATATCCGCATTGAAAATTACCATCACTAACCTTATCAAAGAGTTAAAACCATTTTAAGGAAATTGCATTAAAGATATTTGCCTCAATAATAACTTGTAGCCTAATATATATGGGATAGTTTAGTGTGAAAAAGACAGACTTTAAAGCAAACAAATAATACAATCTCTTTGTTCCAGGCCACTGACAGCATGAAAAATTAAAATATATTTTATCCTGTTTAACTGCATGGAGTGATACACATATTGGTCGAAACCACTATTGAATTTGACAAATGATTGAATCTGAAATTTTTAGCTGAAAATGCAAAGAGATTCTGATGATGTACTCTGAGCACACTTACACCTAAATTAGAAAATGTATAGGCTCCGGAAAGACCGTTGAAATGTGAAGTCAGATGTAAGTTGGATTGGGATAATTTTAGTGTCAGACACTAACCAAAGAGCCAAATAAACTATGTAAAATAATATGAACTTTTTTAAGCCAATGCAAATACGTCAAGGCTGAAAAGTATCTCTGAGTGAGAGAACTTTCACACAGCCTTCACTATTTCAGTCGCTGTGCTTAGATTAGGGCTTTCTATATCATCCAAGCTCTGGTCTTAGACACTAGCACAGAAAGTGGCATCATAAGTGAGATGTACCTTTGATCATGGTCCTACCTATCACTATGTTGATGACCAGAACCATTGTGTTCCTGAAGGGTGGTGGTGTACTACTGGTGGGGGCTCACAGGAGACTTGATACACAGGCCAATATGGGTTTATATATAGATATCTTATACATTAAACCCATGCTATAAAATTTCTTTTAAAATGGATTTATACCAGTAAATGATTTAAAGAAAAATATTTATTGCATGTTAATATGTCAAAAATGGTGTCAAAATTGTGACTTTGGTCCTTGAATGATTAAAGTTTGCCAAACATGAGCTTAGATGAAAGCATAAGTGGCTCTTGGCCAGATCTCCAGATGGTTCAAAGCTGGGAGGGATGGAGCCAATGTCTGATGAGAGAGCCTTGATGGAGGGGGGCAACGCTGGGCTGAAATTAACAAGAATAAATTAAAATAGCATAAATGTAAATTTTTACATTTTAGGTACAAAACAGCATCAGACCAAGCATCAGGGTTGTGGAATTGCATTTCACTGCACTTTCATGAAGATAACTTTTTTATTAGCAGTATAAAGCTCTTGTGCTCGTGTTGGTCTTCACAGTGTATAAATCGTATCCTAGTATATTTTCCCTTTCAGCTTTGATGCGTACAGCTCAATGCGAGTCAAGAACTTCCTAAAAGTCTAATTTATGATATAAATAGAAGAATATAATGGAAGAGAAGGGCAGTGTTACTTCTATTCCCAAAAAGAGAGAGGGGAAAATAAAACCAAGCCCTATCACTTCAATCAAATTTTTCGTATTGGAGTTCAGACAAAATGGAATGTGTTTAGTTCCCCACCCTTTTAAAAAATGAAGTTTTCTTCTCTCCTATACTCCTGTCCTCCTCTGTCAATATAATCTGGCAATTTATAAATGCTTTGTTTTTAATAAATAATTTAATAAAATGTTTTTAAAATTTATGTTCAATTTCATAACTAGTTATAAAATATACATATTCTTACTTTTATTTGAAGTGGGCTATGTTCCATCTATGCCATAATATCTACATTCTTGAGCTTTTGCTTCTTTTAATTCCTTCTTCATTTATCTTACTCTATCAGAAGACTGTATCTTCAGAGTGCATATGTGTACCCGTTTGTGCTTCGAGTGTACCTGGCTGGTAGATGATCTGAACTTTGTATACCTGAAAATGTTTTCCTATTACCTTTTTACATTAAAAAAAGGAAGGTAGATAAAATAGTTTCAAATCACAAAAATTTTCTTCAAAATTCTGTAGATTTTTGTCTATTATCTTCTGACTGTTGGTGTTACAGAGCAAAAAAATCAAGAATATCTTCCCTTTAAGACATTATATTTCTAGTTTTGTTTTCTGCCTTATTGAATGCTTATAAGATACAGAGTATATTTTTAGTTACAAAAATTCAAAGTATTTTCTTTAACTGATCATGTCCGCAGTGTTGTGAGACACTTTAATTTACATCTAGGTCTTTTGTCAAGTGGAAAAATAATGTATGTTTGATTCCTCGCCTGCTATTTATTTGGTAATTAATTGTGTAACCATTCTCTGTCCACCATATTTATCATGTTTTTATGATTATTTTATTACTTTATCCTATTGTCAGCATTTTGAGAGATCTTTCCAAATTTGTCCCCTACATCAGAGATTAAATTATTGCATCGTTGCACCTACCTCCACTGGCCTCATCACTCTATGGTGCTCTCAGACCACCTGAGATTCTCCTTCATCTCTTTTCATTTTGCCTTGTTACTTTTCCAGTACATCCCTTTGTCCTTTTTTCTCTCATAGTTTTCATTCTTGTTTCATAAAGAATAACCTCTCACTCTAAAAAGAATGCCAAACAGTGCCCTGAAATTTTCTCCTGAAACATAAAACAGTATTTTCATAAATCTTCCTCTAGTCTGCCCTTAGTCAAAAGTTGTTTCTTCATTGGCCACATGAAGAATCTGCCTCACCCTCCACAATCCATCCCTCCTCTTCTCATCCTTAAGCCAGTCAAGAATAATTCATAGTCATTATTTGTCAAAAGAGTATGAAACTTGTCTGTTTTCACCAAAGTTTATCCCTGCCAATTCTCTAGCAAGGGAAAAGAATCACTATCCTTGTAATTGTATAAAAACACACACACAAAAACAAAAACTTAGAAATCAATTTTGACACTTCCATCTCTCTTGCTATATTCTGGGACATTAGCAAGTTTTGTGGGTTTAACCCAGTAAATATATCATTAATATATTCACTTCTTCATTTATGTGCTACCATATCAGTAGTTCAAGTCACCATGATCTCTGATTTAGACTGTCTGTTTTCCCAATTATTTTTCCTACATTTACTCTTGTCTTACCCAAAGTGACCTTTTAAAAATGCAAATGAACTTGTGGCTCCCCAGGTGAAAATTCTTCAAGGACTTGCCTTTGCTCTTAGGAAAAAAACAAAAAGATTAACTTCACATCACCTATCAGATTCTGTTTTTCCTGGCACTTGCTCAAATCGTCAGACTCATCTGGCACCCTGAGCTTCCCTTTCAGGTTTTTAATCAGAACCTGCTCCCTCTTGCCACAGGATTTTTGCATTTGCTCTTTCTTCCTCCTAAAAGCTCCTTGTCCCTGCCCCATACAAAATAACCTTGTTAATGTACACATTCAAATCTGCCAAATCTGTCAGCTCAAATGACATCTTTTGGGAAAGTCTTTCTTGAGATTTTAGATAGTAGTCTCCCTCCCACCTATTCCCAGGCTGTACTCTTACATTCTTTTATAGTACATTTCACAAAGTATAACTACACTCATGTCATTATTTGCTTATCAATTGATTTCATCTAACTAAAATCTCCACGCCATAGTGACTGTGTCTGTTTCATCAACATTTGTTGAAATGATAATTGATTTCCGTGTCTTTTTCTCAGATGTGCAGTTGGAAAGCAGGTTAAAGTGTACAATTCCTTATTCAATCCCACATTTCAAGTAGACTTTTAGCTGATTCCCTTATTCTCCACTGAGACAGCAATTGGCGTATGAAAAATTACAACTCCTAGCTTACACTGGAAACAATGTTCTTTGGCCTTGCCCACAATGACTATGTCTAAAGACTCTTCTCCTCTCAGAATGTCCACTCGACTAGGTTACTGCCCAAAACCTCCCATCAATTTAGGATCCAGTTGGGGCTCATATCAAAAGCCACCTCCTTGACATTGATAAACTAACCTCTTGAACTCACTGTGTCGTATCTCCCTGTTTTATTTTCTTCTTCGTAATTAGCATAAACTATTGGTTCCTTATTATTAATACTTGTTTGACTCCTCCACAAACTTCTTGAGCACAAGGAGCTTACCTCTCTTGTTTTCACTGTATCGCACATATCACAGTTGGATTGGATCAGATTCAAATGAGAGGTACAGAAACACCTCATCATCAACAACCGCGCAGGGGCGGGGACCTGCAGGCTCAATACCACGTGTGGCCATCCAGATCCCCAAGTGCAGCCCCTCAATCAAGTCCAAACTTCATAGAACAAATCCCTTTATTAAAAGGATTTTTTCTGTAAAATTTGGATTCAGTCAAAAGGCCATGCATGCTCAAGGATCCAAAAAGCCACATGTGGCCCCTAGGCCATGGGTTTCCCTGTGGGATGGTTCCCCAGAATGAAGAAAGTGACAGGAAGATGGAGAGTTGCTCTGATCTATTCACAAACTCTTCCCTTTAAGGGTCCAGGGGAGTCAGAAGGGCAGAAGAGGAGGTGGGAGCTGGCCAGGAAGAGCCTGGGTCTGCCGCCTGGGCAGCCTATCCTGGGAAGGTACTGCATCCACAGGCCCCAGAGCTCTCCAGCTCCCATGAACACACTTGGGAAAGAAGTTATCAGGTGGAGGCAAGAGTGTTTTGCAGGAAGGAGTCTTTTGAAAGGAGCAATAGGATCATCCTCTGCTCAGAAACAGCACTTCTGTGGCTGTTACTCCTTTTCTCCTCTTACCAGAACTGCTTCATCCTGTGGCCTGAGCCTTTGAGTCTTGAGTTCATTCCTCATGTAACTAAGCATGAGGTGGCAGCTGTGCAGACATGTGCTTCTACAGGAAGCCTGGGCCATGAAGGTGTCCTCAATGCAGAAATGACCCAGGAGAGGTGGAACATAAGCTCAGGGCAATAAGGTAGGGGGCCTGGTCAAACATTCTTCCTCCCGTGAACTAGGAATCTTGGTTATAGTGATTTTCCCTTCTTCTCTGTCCCAGGTGATGATTTTGTTTGAAAGCCTCATCTATGAAAAAAGCCACATTCAGATTGCTGCAGGGAGTGTGGCCCTCCTCCATTACCTAGAACAAAAATTGGCACTGTTCCTTCTTTCTTCTTTTTCTTCTTTTTTTAATACCTCCTATTTCTTTTGGTACCATAGAAAGATTGTTCTGTCCAAAGTGTTGTGAAATATTCTAGAAATACTGCGCCAAGGGCGTATGTAGCACAAATCAACTTGCTTTGAGCTTCTTTGATATATAGCCAGTGTTTTAATGTTCTCATTTATACTGATCTGTAATACATCTTCATAGTGTTGGCTTAATCACAAATGACAAGGGTGGAAAATGTAATAAAGACAGGGGCACATTAATCCACTTTGTATGAAAATGGAGAAAGGTAATCCAATTTTGAGCTGCTTGCTCTTAAAAAAAATACATAAAAGTTTGTAGGATTTCTGCACCTTAGTTGGTGAGATGGTGGTCAATCCTAAAGAGCCATATTTCAGGTTAAGAGACCTCAGTCCCCCGAGTGTGTGTGTAGCGGTCGTGGCCCAGGCTGAGAAATAAAGCCAGGGGCTCTGGGGAGCAAGTTGCCTGATGATTTATTGGAAATCTCTTTATCAGGAGATCAACATTCCGGCAGCATTCAGGCACGTTCATTCCTTGTGGTCTCAGAGAGAGATTCCAGTGCTAGGGAAGCTGCTTTGCCTTCCCCTGCACAACCTCTGAGGCTGGTTCATACAAAAAGTAATTCTGACTCTGCTCCCTAAAGAAAAGCCAGAGTTCATTTCGTGAAAAATCCTTAGAAGGGAAGTAGACCCAGCTAGAGCACATGTTTCCACCAGGGGAGTTGGGGTTGGTGGGGGGAATAGTTATGATGATGTCAGGTTTGCTTTAAACCACAACTGATGTCATTTCAATCATTGCATGTATCTGTACTTGTGTGTTGTTGTGCATAGCAGACACAGATGTTGCTGCATCTTCAGTACTCACACCTAACAGAGAAGCATAAGGGAAACGTGAGCTGCGGACTTAACTCCAAGTTTTAATCGCGCCTTCTCTTTGCTCTATGACGTGGTGCATAGTTTAACTCCTCTGAACCTCAGTTTCTTTATCAGTAAAACAGAGATTGTACTAGTTACCTCACAGTATTGTTAGAAACAGGACCTAGCAATTCCATTCCTGGATAGCGACCAAGAGAAATGAAAACAAAACATATGCAAAATGTGTACCAAAACCTGTACATGACTATTCATAGCAACATTAGTCACACACATATCCAAAAGGTGGATGCAATCCAGATGTCTATCAACTGATACGTAGATAAACAAAATATGGTACACCAATACAATGGAATATTATTTGGCCATTAAAAGGACTGACGTACCAGTGCATGCTACAACACTGATGAGCCTTAAAAACATTATATTAAGTAAAAGAACTCGTCACAAATGGCCACATATTATTTTATTCATTTTATATGAAGTCTCCAGAAAAATGAAAAATATGGTGACATAAATGAGATTAGTGGTTGCCTACATTTTGCCAAGACTCCTTTTCAGTATAAGTGGCTTTTTCTCCCTGTCTGCGGAGGTTAGTTTCCTCTTTCTTATGGACTTACAAGGGGCTTCTGGTTGTCCTAAGGACATATCCTCACTGTGGTTTTTCATTTCTTTAGCAATAACCATTAACCAGTGTCGAGTCTGAGTAAGTGACCCACAGAAGGTGAGGTGCACAGAGAAACCTGTAAGGAATCATAATACAGAACAAAATTATTGCACAATTTTTTCAATTTATGGCAATAGCATCCATGGGTGTGGGAATGGATCCTAAGGCTGTTGGATAATGGTGAAAGGAATATAATATTGGATTGAGCCAAATTTATGGAAATGGACTTATTAAAGGGATTTTGGATTGTAAGGTTGAGAATCTAGGAGTGAGTCTACTGTCTTGTTTGATGGGTTGACTGAAAGCTGGGTGTGAAATTGACCTAAATTATATAAAACTGAAGTGCCAAAAAATTTCCTGGCATATTGTAAAGGAAAATATCCACTGGCTTATGGAAATTAGAATGTGAGAGATTTTTCAGGTAAAATCACACCCTATTAATATATACACCAGACAACACATTCTTCACTAATGCTGTGAGAAATATATTGATGAGCAGACCCCAACATCCTTGGAGAACTCTGTTGTAAATACTCTGTGTGCACTGGAGTTGACAGCGGAAGTTGCTGCCATTGAACTGGGCTTTCTGAATCCACTGGGGTTGATTCAGAGTAGCTCGGGCCAAGTGATGTCATGTTAATCACCAAAATCATGGTCAGAGTCATAACCATACCGAACTGCAGAGCTAAAGCAGTCAACAGTTTTATTGTTGGTTCATTGATAATAGTGTCTCTAGAAATGAAACAGATGAGCAGACTATCACAATCTTACTTTATTTGTCTTAGTAAAAATCTTGAGGTCTGAGAAGCAGAATTCTGACTTGAATAAGTACAAAAGACAGTCATGGTTCATCAACTATTTCCCAGTTTGGAGCCAGGTCACACATGTGTAAGCCTCTTGAATGAAGGAGTGGCTGAGACCTTTGAGATACTGCCATGTTGCCAAAATTTATACTGTGCATCTCTCTCTTACCCTATTCCTAAAGAACCTGTGACTTTGATATTTACCAGGGTGAAAATGCACTAGGGAAGGGAAACTAATCACACCTTTTAGAGATTACTGGAACTTGAATGAACTTACTTTAATTCCCAGAGACCCAAAACACTACTTTGGTCCACTAATCAGAACAGCAATGAAGGTAGGACAATTAATGGAACTTTGCTGGGTTCTGTGTAACAATGGACCCAATGGGTCACCAATCATGTCCTGTGTTCATTTTTCCTGTTTCAGAGTATAAAATTAAAATAGATACATTAAACATCTGGCAGAACCCCCACATTGGTTCCCTGACCTGTAGAATGTAAACCATTATTATTATAATATTATAGGAAAAGTCAAGTGTAAAACACTATAATGATTTCTTCCTGCCAGAATAGCAAACCAAAAGTAATACCACATTCCTGGAGGGATTCCAGAGATTAGCACCACTATCAAGGATTGAAAGATGTCGGGGGGGGGGGGGGGGGAAGCAATTCCTTCTACATCCCCACTTGACTTGCCTATACAAAAGACCAAATGATCTTGGAGAATGACAGTCGATTATTGAAAACTTTTCAACTGGATATTTTTTGATAGTTTTTATTTTTTTTTTTATTTCAGCATATTACGGGGGTACAAATGTTTAGGTTATGTATATTGCCCTTGCCCTGGCTGAGTCAGACCTTCAAGTGTATCCATCCCCCCGATAGTGCACACTGCACTCATTTGGTGTGTGTATAACCATCCCCTCCTGCACCCTCCCATCTGCCTGACACCCAATGAATGTTACTACTATATGTGCACTTAAGTGTTGATCATCAACTGTATATATTGTTTCATTGTTGAAGCAAATCAACACATTCTTTGATAATACCTATGCAGCAGTTGATCTCATAAATGCTTTTCTCTATACCAGTTAGTAAAGACTGCTAAAAACAGTTGACTTTCATTTGGCAGGGCCCACCATACATCTTTACTGGTCCACAAAGGACTAACCTGTCAGCCCCATGTTATGATCTAGTCCCCAGGGTCTTTGCTAGCTTTTTCTTTCAAGAGTACATCATGCAGATCTACTATATTATTACTAGAAGCTGGTAGTATAGTGGGGATAAGTGGTAGTTTTTTCTGACCTCAGACCAGGCAACTATTTTAGCTTTTGACATGAGAGTTTATTATGTTATAACCACACAAAGAATTACTAGCTTTAAGCTTTGGGTCAAGTCACAAATTTAATAAGACTTACTTTCCTTACACAGAAAAATAAAGATACTAATAACCCTTCCCTTAGAGTAGTTGAGGTGATTAAATGAGATAATGAATATAAATACAGTGCCTGATACATAATCTTTGCTAAATAAATGTTAGTTATTTACCTTGAAAGGTGCATGTATGCCAGAGGATAGAATATAAATTCCACAAAAATTCAGGAAACTGCCTTTTCCGTGAAATTTCTAGGGGCCCAGAGGTCTGGGTTATATCAAGATATTTCTTCCAAAAACAAGTTGCTGCATCTTGTTCCTTGTCCCTTCATCAAGAGTCACAATACTTATATGTTTCTTTGGATTTTGCAGGTAATATATACTTTATTTGAGTATGCTACTCAATCCCATTTTCCAAGTAACCTAAGAATCTGCCAGAACAAAATCCCAGAACAAAGAAGGCTCTGCAATAGGTCTAGATAACCATGCAAGCTTCTTGACCACTTAGGCCATGAGACCTAGATCTTACAATACTTGAAGGGCCTGTAATATAAGAATGGAGTTAAAGAGCTTTGTCCTATGAGTCTGAGCACAGAGTTTTAGGATTTTGGAGCAAAACTTTGCCATCCACTGAAAATAACTATTGTCCTTTTGAAAAGCAGCTTCTGACTTGCTACTCTAGCCTTAGTAGAGAGTGAATATTTAACTATGGGCCACTAAGTTATCATATAATCTGAGCAATCCATCATGAACTTGATGTTTTCTGACCTACACTATCAAAAATGTGGCTAGCACATCAAGTAGAAGTGGTATAAAGATTAGGCTTTAGCAGGTCTTTGCTATTACTGAAGACATATTTAGCCTGGATACAGATCTGCCTTCCATACTACCTGCTATGTTTTTACCAAAATCACCATCCTTATTCACCATTATGGTATTATACACAGAATTGCTTTTGACAGAGGAGCTCATTTGAGAGCAAATAAATCATGGCAATGGGCTCATTTGTATGAAATCCATAAGAGATACCTTCTTCTCTATCACCTTGAAGTAGTTGGCCTGAAGGAACTGTGGAATGACCTTAGTTTTCAATTTGCTTATGGTGATAAAATATACAAAACAGAATATTTACCATCTTAACCATTTTTAGGTGTACTGTTTAGTGGTATTAAGTATATTCATATCATTGTGCAATCATTACCACCAACCATCTTCAGAACTCTTTTCATACTGCAAAACTGAATTCTATACTCATTAAATAATAACCTCAAAGCCCTGGCAACCACCATTCTATTTTCTGTCCCTATAATTTTGAGCATTCTAAGTACTTCACATTACTAAAATAATTCAGTACTTGTATTTTTGTGATTGGCTTATTTTATTTAGCATGATGTCTTCAAGGTCCATCCATATCATAGCAAATGTCAGAATTTTCTTCATTTTAAAGCTGAATAATATTCCATGGAATGTATATAGCACATTTTGCTTATGTATTCATCTCTTGAACACTTTGATTGCTTCCTTGTTTTAGCTATTTTGAACAATGCTGTTATGAACAGAGGTCTATAAATATCTCTTAGAAACACTGCTTTCCATTGTTTTGGGTATGTACCCAGAAGTAGAGTTGCTGGATGATATGGTATTTCTATTTTTAATATTTTGAGAAAAACACTATACTGTTTCACACAGCTGCACCATTTTCATTCCCACTAACAGTGCACAAGGGCTCCAGTTTCTCCACATCCTCATCAATACTTGCTATTTTTTTGTTTTTTTAATAGTAGCCACCCAATAGGTGAGGTTTTTGAATTGCATTTCCATAATGATTAGTGATGTTGGATATCTTTTCATGTGCTTACTGATCATTTGTATAACTTCTTTGGAGAAATGTCTTTTCAAGTCCTTTGCCCTTTTTTGAATTGGGTTTTTGTTGTTGTTGAGTTTTAGTTTTCTGTATATTCTGGATATTAATCATTTATCAGATACATGATTTGCAAATATTTTCTTCTGTAGATTGAATTCTTTCTCTGTTAGTGTCTTCTGATGCACAATTTTTAAACATTTTTATGAAATCCAATTTGCCTATTTTTTCTTTTATTTTATGTGCCTTTGTTGTCATATTCAGGAAATCATTTCAAAATCAAATGATGTGGAACTTTTGAACTATGTTTTCTTCTAAGAGTTTTATAGGTTTAGGTCTTACATTTAGGTCGTTGATTCATTTTGAGGTAATTTTTGTGTATAGTGTTAGGTAAGGGTTCAACTTCAATCTTTTGCATAAGGATATCCAGCCTTCCTAGCACCATTTACTATTAAAATACTCTCCTTTCTCCATTGAATGGTCTTTCTACCCTTGTCAAAAATCATTTTACCATGTATTTTAAGGATTATTTCTAGGTTCTCTATTCTATTCCATTAGTCTATATGTCTGTCTTTATGCCAGTATCACATTGTTTTGATTACTGTAACTATGTGATAAGTGTAGAAATCAGGAAGTGTGAGTTCTTTAGCTTTGTTGTTCTTCAAGATTATTCTGACCATTTGGTGGCCGTTAAGATTCCATATGAATTTTAGTATGGGTTTTTCCAATTCTGCAAAATGGTGTCATTAGGATTTTGATTGGAATTGAATTTGATATGTAGATTGCTGGTGGTGATATTGATAGTTTAATGATATTAAGTCTTCCAATCTGTGAATGTGGGGTATATTTCTATTTATTTATGTCTTCTTTAATTTCTTTCAGCAGTTTTATAGTTTTCATTGCACAAGTCTTGCACTTTCTTAGTTAATTCCTAAGTATTTTTTATGCTATTATGAATGAAATAGTTTTATTAATTTTCTTTTCAGATTGTTCATTGTTGGTATATAGAAATGCTACTGATATGTGTGTGAACTTTGTATCCTGCTACTTTGCTAAATTTGCTTATTCCTAGCAATTTTCTTTTTGTGAAATCATTAGGGTTTTCTAAATATGAGATTATGTCATCTGTGAATAGAGATAGTCTTACTTCTTTTCCAATTTGTATGCATTTTATTTATTTTTACTGCATAATTGCTCTGGCTGGGACTTCCAATACTATGTTGAATATAAGTGCTAAAACAGGCATCTTTACCTTTTTCCTGATTTTAGAGGAAAAGCTTTCATTCTTTCATCATTAAATATGATGATTGTGATTGTTTTTCATGTATGGCTTTTATTATGTTGAGGGAGTTTTCTTCTATTCATAGTTTATTGAATGTTTTTATCACAATAGGGTGTTGAATTTTGTCAAATGTGTTTTCTGCATCAATTGAGACCATGTGTTTTCTTTTTTACTCATTCTGTTAAATGTGCTGTATTATATTGATACATTTTCATATGTTGAACCATCCTTTCATTCCAGGAATAATCCAGCTTAGTCATGGTGTATAATCCACTTAATATGCTGCTGAATTCAATTTGATATTATTTTGGAGAGGACGTTTTTGTTCTTAAGGAATATTGGTCTGTAGTTTTCTTGTGTGACTTTGTTACAGGGGCAATACTAAACTTAAATGAGTTAATAAGTGTTTCCTCCTCTTCAATTCTTTGTAAAAATTTGAGAAGGAATAATGTCTGTTTTGGTGAAGTCACTAGTGAAGCCATCAAGTCCAGATTTTTCTGTTTTGGGAGACTTTTGATTACTGATCCAGTTTCCTTAATAGTTGTTATAGGTTGGTGCAGTTTCTATTTCCTGGTGATTTAGTTTTGACAGTTTTTGTGTTTCTAGAAACTTGTCCATTTCATCTATGCTATCCTTTTTTTTTTTTTTTTTTTTTGGTGTATAGTTGCTCGTAATACTCTTATTATACTTTTGATTACTAGAGTCAGTAGTCATTTTCATTTTAGATTTTTGAGACCTCATTTTTTTCCATAATTCATCAACCCAAAGTTTTTTGTTCATCTTTTCAAAGAACCAACTTTTGGTTTCATTGATTGTCTCTATGGTTTTTGTATTCTTTATTTCATTGATCTCTGCTTTAGTCTTTATTATCTCCCTTTTTCTTCTAGCTTTGGATTTAGTTTGTTCTTCTTTTTCTAGTTTCCAAAGTTATAAAACTAGGTGGTTGTTTTCAGAACTTTCTTATTTCTAAAGTTAAGTGTTCATAACTACAAATTTCTTCCTTAACAGAGCTTTGACTGCACCCAATAAGTTTTAGCATGTTTTGTTTTGTTTTGTTTTAATTTGTCTAAGTAGTTTCTAATTTCTCTTGTGATTTTTTCTTTAATCCAGAAAAAAAACAGTTAAGACTATATTGTTTAATTTCAACAAACTTGTGAGATTTCCCTTTTTACTTCTGTTTTTGATTGCAAACTTTATCCCATTGTGGTTGGAGAAGATACTTTGAATGATATCTATCATTAAAAATCTATTAAGACTTAAATCGTGGCCTAATATGTGGTCTATTCTGGGAAATTTTCCTTGTGAACTTGAGAAGAATGTGTATGATGCTGTTGTTGGGTAGAGTGTTCTTTAATGTCTTTTAGATCCAGTTAATGTATTGTGTTCTTTAAGTCCTTTATTTACTTATTTTCTGTCTGGTTCTTCTATTCATTATTGAGAATTGGGCATTAAAATCTCCAACTATTACTTCAGAACTTTCTATTTCTCCCTTCAATTCTGTCAGTTTCTATCTCATATATTTTGGTGGTCTGCTATTATGTGCACAAATGTTTATAATTTTTATATCTTTTTGCTCTGTTGAACATTTTATTAATATGCAATATCCTTATTTGTCTCTTGTAAACTTTTTTTTTAATTTAAAGCCTACTATGTTTAATATTAGTAAAGCTACTCCCACTCTTCTGGTTATTATTTGCATGGACTATCTTTTCTTCCCTTTCACTTTCAATATATTTGTGTCTTTGGATCTAAAATGAGTCTCATGTAGACATTATATAGTTAGATCATTTTTCTCATGATGTCTGTCTTTTGATTGGAGAATTTAATCCATTTACACTTAAAGTAATTACTGATAAGCAGGGGCTTCTGTCATTTTGTTATTTCTCTATGCCTTATAGTTTTTTATTCCTTATTTCTTATGTTACTCTTGTCCCTTTTCTTTTGTGTTTAGCTGATGTTTTGCAGGGAAATATTTTAATTCTTTTCTCATTTCCTTTTGGGTGTATTTTTATAGCTATTTCCTTTGTAGTTACTATGGGTACGACACTTAATATTTTAAAGTTATAACACTTTAATTTGAATTTATACCACCTTACCATATACAAACTCTTTACAGCTCTGTCCCCACACTTTTTGGTTGTTGATAACACAGCGTTGCATCTTTATATATTACATTTCTATAAATAAATTGAAAATTGCAACTTTATAAACACTTATTTTTTAATGCATTAATCTCCTAAATTATGTGGAAAACAAAATGTGGAGTTATAAGCCCAAGGTACCATAGTACTAGCTTTTATAATTACCCATGTATTTGCCTTTACTGAGATCTTTACTTATTCATACAGTACTATCTCGTGTCCTTTCATTTCACCCTGAAGAACTCCCATGACAATACTTTACAGAGTAGGACAAGTGGTAACAAACTCTCTCAGCTTTTGTTTACCTGGGAATATCTCAATTTCTCCCTCAGTTTTGAAGGATGGTTTTGCCTTGGGTTTTTCTTTTTCTCTTTCCTTTTAGCACTTTGAATATATGATTCCACTCCCTTCTGGCAACCTTCAAAATTTCTGAGGAGAAATCTGTTAATAATCTTAATGTGGATCCCCTGTATGTGATGAGTCATTTCTCTCTTGGTGCTTTCAAGATACCCTTTTGGTCTCTGCCTTTGACAATTTGACTATACTGTGTCTAAGTGTAAGTTGCTGTGATTTCATCTTAGCTGAAGTTTGTTGAGCTTGATATTTACATTCGTATCGTTCAATAAATTTGGGAAATTTGGGGTCATTATTTCATTAAATATTCTATCTACTCCTTTCTCTTTTTGTTCTCCTTCTGAGGTTCCCACAATGCTTATGTTGGTTGGCTTGATTCTCCCATGGGTCTGTTAGGCTCTGTTCACTTTTCACCAATCTTTTTTATTTTTTTCCTGTTCCTCAACTTGATAATTTCCATTATCCTCTCTTGACATTTACTGATTAGTTCTTCTTCCTGATCAAATTTCCCTTTGAGAACCTCTAGTGATTTTTTAAAATTTCTGTTATTATACTTTATAGCTTGAGAAACTTTTTTTTTTTTTTTAGGTTTTCTCTGTATATTTCTTCTTTTTGTTCACATATTGCTTCTTTTTGTTCATTTTTTTCACACATTGCTTTATTAACTTTCTCTATGTATTTCCTTAGTTCTATGAACATCTTTAAGACAGTTTTTTTAATGTCTTTGTCTACTAGATCTGCCATCAGTTCTTTCTCAGGGACAGTTTGTTTGTTTACTTTTGAATGGGACATACTTTTCTGTTTCTTTGTATGTCTTGTGATTTTTTTTTTGTTGAAACTGGAATTTTGATTTAATAATGTGTTAACGCTGGAAATAAGATTCTTCCCCTTCCCGGGGGTTTGCTGGGTTTTTTTTGTTTTTTTTTTTAATTTTTGTTTGCTTGATTTAGGCTGGTTTTGATTGATGTGGGATGTATCTGAGCCAAGAATAAACTGTAGGTGTAAACTCAAGGTCTTTTCAGGCATTTTCTGACCCTGCACTAGTCCTTGGATATGCATGGTAGCTTTTTAATGTGCCCCATATATTCAGTTGCTTTGAATAGCTTAGTCTTTAATGTCTGACTCCAAAAAGGGAAAACATAAATAAATGAAGGGGGGATAACAAAAGGTGGCCATCCTTCAAATTTCTTGGAATTTACATCAACTGTAGGGAGAGGCTTGCAACAATGGGAGGAAGTGTATCAACAGTGTCTCCCCAACTCTGTGTCTGTGTCTGTAACTATGATTAGAGGCAAAAGGTGATCAGAACATACATCCCCCATGTTGCTCACTCTGGCTACCACAGGCTATGTGCAAACTGCTCTGGGAACACATGCACAACTGCCTGTCACAATGCTGGGGAGTGAGGGATCAGTAGGCACTACCTAGCTAAGAACTGAAATTGACTAAGCATAACCACAATTTACCAAGCCTTTCTCCTAGAAATTGTAAGACTTCTAATAGTCTCCAACATTCCAGAAGAGTACATCAGATAGATTCTGCCAACATTATTGTTGTCTGGTTGAAGAGACAGACGATTCCTAGTGCTTTCTGCTTTGCCATTTTCCCAGAATGTTCCTGAAATGACCTTTTGAAAACTTAGGGTACCAGCTGGGGTAATGGCCTCCAGAATGCAGTATAGAACCAAATCAGTGAGCAATAAATGGTGTGTTTCTCTCATTGCCGGTATGTACAGGTTCCAGAATCAAGGTGTAGAAATTAAAGTTTTTCACTATTATTCCTAGTGATGTACAGTAAAAAAGTTTTTCTTCCTTTCCTCACAACATTGGGTTCTGCTATTCTAGATGTCTAGAAGTCTTTGAAATGGTGATTATTTCCAAGAGGGAGATTCGAAGTCTTTTTATTAAACTGGAAATTAACGTTGCCATCTGGCCCTTATGGGGTCCCCATTCTAGTGAGTCAGTAGGCAAAGAAGGGAGTTATATATAACCCTGAATGATTAATCCTATCAAGAGGACAGTGAATAACTACTCCACAATGGGGTGAGGGAAGACTATGTACAGAATGCAGACTGGGGTCCTCTTAGTACTTTCATGTCCTTTGATTAAAGTAAAAGAAAAGTATTGTTAAAAAAAAATCTTCAATAGGCAGAACTACTAATGACCCAGGCTCTTTAGTTACGAATATTTGGGTCACCTCACTAGGCAAAGAATGAAAAATAGCCAAGGAGCTTCCTGAAGGCAAAATGAATATGCCATAGGTAGGAGAGGAAGGTAATTATAAATACTATGATCATGTGATGAATTGTAGTAATGAGACTTGCAACAGTTATGGTTAATTTATTCTGTGTTTTGATATCAATATATTTGTTTTTGTGTCCTATATTGCCTTTCCTTCTCCCATTTTTCTACCATTTAACATGATATATGTTAATAGCAGCCAATAAGAAATAACTGTGCTTTTTCCTTTTACTCACACTCAATGCAGAACAGTTCTGTGACAAGAGTTGTGGGATTTTTTTTTTTTTTGCCACACATTCTTCAACACTAGCTGGATGTCACAATTCAATTCTGGTTGTTATCAAGTTAGCATAGACCCCAGCGGTTAAGGGATCAGTCACACAGGACTGTTCCCCATTTCAGATGCCAATTGTCAATAGTAGGTCCCCCCAGGTAACCCCCAGCATCTGTCTGACTTCACTACAAATTCTCTTCTCAGGCTCAACAATATGCTAGAAGGACTCACAGAACCCAGGAAAACAGTTTATTTACTACTGTCAATGTATTACAAAGGATACAAATGAACGGTCACATAAAAAGACACATAGGGCAAGGTTCAGAAGGTTCCCAAGGAGAGGATTTTCTGTTCCCATGGAGATGGAGCTGGAACATTCCTACCTCCTGGCCTGTGGATATGTTTATTCACCAACCCATACCCTGTACTTTAGGGATTTTTATGGGGACTTCATCATGTAAGTATGATTGATTATAGACACATTATCCAGCTCCCCTCCCCTTCCTAGAGGGTGCCTGAAAGTGCCAAGCTTCTAATCAGAGCTTGGTCTTTCTGATGATCAGCCCCCATCCAGAAGTCCATTCATAGTCACCTTGTCAGAAAAAAATAAATGTGTTCCTATCACCTGGAAAATTCCAAGGAGTTAGTTGTGTGCTCCGTGTAGAAACCAAGGTCAAAGACCAAAGATTAGAACACTGATGCACCCAGCACAAGGGTTTTAGAGGTCTGTGCCAGGAATTGGGGACAGAGACCAAATTCATATTTTTTTGTTATGTCACAAGTAGTAAACCTTATATCTCACTATTTAAGCTAGAGGATTGCAAAAGTGTAATTACGACTAAGTTAAAACATGAATATATTACAGATTTTGTATCCTCCTTTGGGGGAAAGAATCAGCTTGTTTTAGGTTGTACAAAATGTATTTGTGTCTTGATCAGTGGAAACATGATTTTGTTATTGTATTTATTTGTAAATTATATATACATTTCCTAGAATTCCCTACCCTGCATAAGTCTATGACAGTATATGCAACTAGAGATATTTTGCATTAGGTTTGGAAACCAGAAATGGAGCGGCTGTCATATTCTTCTCAGTTTCCAAAGGTCAGTGCAGGGCACCTGTTGCCAGGTAGGCACTTTCCTGCTGGGCTCACCTGGTTGACATAGAATAATAGCCAGACTTGCTGCTCTTCCAGCTTCTGATCATGCCTTCCTTCAACTACTCTGACTTCTGGGCCATGTGTGCTTAACATCATAATTCAGGGGCCAGCTTCCCCTGTAGGACACCCACATCACTGAAATTAAAGGTTTGGAGATAGCGAGAGCCTTGTATGGGTTCCAGTTTGTCTTCATGAGTTCTGGTTCATCCTCACAGGCTTCAGTTTTTTCTTGCTCTGCTGTACTTTATATCAATCTTTCCTTTTTAACTTTCTGCCATGCTGATTTCAGACCCCTTTGCTAGACACGGGAGCAATAACCTTTCGAATACTGTTCAACTAGCTTCTATAATTGTAGAAGGTCAAAACCCCCTAATAAATCCCTTTTTATGTATTGCTCCTATTGGTTCTGCACTTCTCTGATCAAGCCCAACTGATACATCTATACTGCAACTATGGCACTGAGAGCAGAGCCCACACCACTGGACTCCTGACCTCCACCTGGACATCAGTGAGCTCAAAGGGCTCACGGGAAGAAAGGGACTGGGCCTGTGGATAAGACTTCCTATTAACCTCAAAAGGTAAGGATTACAGCCTTGATTCTGCTATTGAAAGAAGCATAAAGTACCCCCAAACTGGAAGGAAAGATAACCCAGTTACATTTAGAATTGCTTTATCATGACCTTTATAATCAATACCTAAGAATGAAAAGGTGAGAGGAACTCCTCTATCAATCCATCTGTTACTCCAAACTGTAGGAATCCATCTTGGATAGATGAATATTAAGGTCCATGCAACCAGGCTTCAGGTCAGAGGGCCCTAAAGACAAAGCACAAAGACAAACAGTATTAGCTGGGAGTAATTTGAAACTGCGTGTTGGGCTCACTGCCTCTGAACCAGCTACAACTCCCTGGGAATGGGAGTTCTGTTCCAGGCCTACAGCTATTCCGCACTGTGAGCCACAGGTAGCTTCTTCCAGCAGTTTTCTGGTAGCTGAAGAACATGTTGAGGATAACACAGGCTGGCTAAATCTGTGAAAGGCTCCTGATGCATCCATTAAGGGAGAATCCTGGGATGGTGTCCTGGCCACCTTTTCTAGATTCCATACTGTGTATTTCTCTGGCAGAGAAGTCGTTCACCTCCAATGGCTGTGAATGTAAGAGGGGCCCACAGAACATGCTAAGTGCCTCTTGTTTGAGATCACTATGAGAGGGCTGAGATGATTTACTGAAGCCAGACTCCTAGAAACCACAGAAGGTTGTTTGTGCCAGTCTACCCTGGTATCATGCAGTCTGGCTGCAAAAGCCTGAAGGTACAAGACAGGGCTAAATGGTGCAGGGGAGACCCTGGCAAATTCAAGGGCAAACGGTCCTGGCTAAAGTTCAAGAATAGACAGATTTATAGCCAGCGAGAATAAACAGGCAGAATAACCAGCACTAAATGCTAATACCTCTGCACAAACATTTTCTATTTTAAAAGGCCCTTCCAATATTAATTGAGCCCTAATAATGCAGACACAGTTCTATACACTAGAGTATGATAGCGAGGGAAAAAGATAAAGACCCTCCTTTCATAAAACTCACTTTCTTCCTGTGACAGACAGACAATAAACAGATAAACAAACAGACAATCAGTATTATGGGCTATGAAATACAGGACAAAGGAGTACAGGGTATTGATGGGAGTTCTGTTTCATAGAAGAGGCTCAGGTGAGGGCTGTCTCATAAAGCGGCATTTCTGCTAGATCCTGAAAGAAATGAGAGTTAACTATGCAACTCTCTGTGGAAGAAGAGGGAAAAGTTTTTATAAGAAACATGTGGCAGAGTTGAGATTTGGTCTCAAGGTATTTGATTTATAAACTTAGTTTTTGTTCTTTCTGGTACTTTTGTTGACATGCTTATTCTTCATTGATTCAACTAATGGCAGATATTTCCAGTACATTAAATTAGTATTTGGTGATATGGACAAAGCTACACATTATGTTTATGCTTCCTCCCTGCTAGCCCTCAAGGTAACTAAGATTCCTTTTAAAGAGTCCAGGGGTAGCAGATGCAGTGGGTCTCAACACAGGTCCCCTGGACATAAACCAGTGTATGAAAGGCTATGAAGCATTCTGTAACAGGGCCTTTCACACATTAAATTGTCTCTGGAACCCTTTTGTCTGTGGCATCTATTGTCATCCTATGGCACTAGTGTTTTAAGAAAAACACACTTTTGAAAACACGGAAGTAAAGGATAGAAGCCACTTCTGAACTGAGTGAGTGACCTTGGCCTAATGTCTTTTTGCAAATCCAAACTTTCTAGGTTTCCAGAAGATGGACACAGAAATACTGTCCTGGAATCCTGGGCACTGCAAGGGACCTCTGAGTGCTGTCTTGGTTGCCGGATGTTTGAACACACTCCAGTAAGCAGCCTTTTGATTGTTAGTGTATGTAAAAGAGTAATAGTGTAGCAAAATTCCAGTCCTTTCTTCGTTTTGTCAGAGCCTACCTGCTTGGAGAATGCACTTGCAGAAACTTATAGGGGAGGGAGAAAGATGCTAGTGAGGATAAAGATACACATCTGCTCCTATGTCCTACTCAGTGAAATCACTGGCTTTTCTAGAACTTGGAGCAGAGGTTTGGGTGTGGTCTTTTCCAAGTAAGTTTTTGGTAAACTCTTTATTGAAATATAGTCTTCATAAAGAAAAGTGAAAAAAATAATTGTAAATGTTTGGCTTGATGAAATTTTAAATCATGGTTATAGAAAAATAAAAATCATCACCAATGCCCCAGATTCCTACTGGGATCCCATGGATACCCACTGCACAAATGTAGCTATCCTTCTGGCTTAACCACCATATTTTTGCTTTTTATAGATGGAACTGTACATTTTGTGGCTGGCTTCTTTTGTTCAACATTATTTCTTGAGACTCATCCACATTGTTACATATAGCAACAGTTCATTCTCACTGTCATGAAATAGTATATTGTGTGGATTTCCTGCCAATTCTCAAACCAACCTGCTATGTTTTACAGAGTAATGCCTTGACATAGTTTTAAATGCAAAGACCTCAAGTTCTAATGATTTGGTTTATTTGTGGAAATGAGATATTAGAAATCCACTCTAGGTTATCCTTGACACAAAAAACCAGGATGATTTTTTTACTGACATGAGGGAGCAATCATTTCAGTAGAATATTCCGCTGTCTACTGAATATGGGCCATCTGACACACTGCCTTGAAATTGCCATTTCAATTGAAACTAGTCATGGACACTAAACAACCTTTCATTAAGGAGGAAATCAAGATGGAATCAAAAGATTCTTTGAACTAAAGGACAAAGGAAACAGAAGTTATCAAAATCTGTGGGACACAGCTAAAGCAGTCCTGAGAGGAAAATTTATATCCCTAAATGCCTACACCTAAAAAACAGAAAGATCACAAAGAATCTAATGAATCACCTCAAAGAACTGGAAAAGGAGAAGAAAACCCACCCCAAACCCAGCAGAAGAAAAGAAATAGCAAAAATCAGAGTAGAAGTAAATGAAATTGATAATCAAAAAAAACTATACAGAAGATTAATAAAACAAAAAGTTGATTCTTTAAAAAAATAAAATTGACACACCTCTGGCTAGATTAACAAGAAGCAGAAAAGAAAGAACTCTAATACTCTCCATCAGGAATGAAAAAGGAGAAATTACAACTGATGCCATGAAAATAAAAATTACCATCTATAAATACTATAAAAACCTCTATGCACATCAACTAGAAAATGTGGAGGAAATGGACAAATTCTTAGAAACACGCAGCCTTACTAGGCTCAATCAGGAAGAAATAGAATTCCTGAACAGACCAATATCAAGTACCAAAATTGAAATAGCAATAAAAACCTTCCTAAAAAGAAAAGTCCCACACCAGATAGGCCTGAAACTAACAAAGAACTGGTGCTTATCCTACAGAAATTATTCCAAAACATTGAGAAGGAAGGAATTCTCCCCAACACATTTTATGAAGCAAACATCACCCTGATACCAAAACCAGAAAAGAATGCAACAAAAAAAAGAAAACTATAGACCAATATTCCTTATGAATATAGATGCAAAAATTCTCAACAAAATCCTAGCAAACAGAATTCAGGTGCTTATCAAAAAATAATCCATCATAACCAAGTGGGCTTCATCCCAGAGATGCAGGGATGGTTCAACATATGCAAATCTATAAATGTAATTCACCACATAAATAGAAGCAAAAACAAAGATCATATGATCCTCTCAATAGACTCAGAAAAAGCATTCAACAAAATTCAACACTGTTTTATGATAAGAATGCTAATAAAATAGGCATAGACCAGACTTACCTAAAAATGATACAAGCCATATATGACAACCTCAGGAAACATCATACTGAATGGGGAAAACTTGAAAGCATTCCCACTTAGAACTGCAATCAGACAAGGTTGTCTGCTATTACCACTTCTGTTCAACATAGTGCTGGAAGTCCAAGCCAGAGCAATCAGCCAAGGGAATCCAAATGAGGGCAGAAGAGGTTAAACTATCACTTTTTCCTGATGATATGATCTTATATCTAGAAAACCCCAAAGATTCTGCCATGAGACTACTGGAATTGATAAACAAATTCAGCAAAGTCTCAGGTTACAAAATCAATGTACAGAAATCAGTAGCAATCCTATATGCCAACAGTAGTTAAACTGAGAACCAAATCAAAGACTCAATACTCTTCACAATAGCAACAAAGAAAATAAAGTATCTAGGAATATATTTAACTAAGGAGTTAAAAGACCTCTACATCCTTTGCTATTTCCTTCCTCAGTGTTTCATAGTTCCCCCTGTAAACAGGTGGAAAACCATAACATGCTTGTGGGTTGGCAGAATCAACATTGTTAAAATGTGTATAGTACCCAAAGTGATCTACATATTAAATGCAATCCCTATTAAAATACCAACATAATTTTTCACAGATCTAGAAAAAATAATTCTACTCTTTGGATGGAACCAGAGAAGACCCCATATAGCAAAAACAATCTTAAGCAAAAAGAATCAACTGGGAGGCATAAATTTACCAGACTTCAAACTATACTACAAGGCTACAGTAACTAAAACAGCATGGTGTACTGGCACAAGGACAGAGACATAGACCCATGGAACAGAACTGAGTATCCAGATATAAAACCATCCTCATATAGCCATCTAATCTTTGACAAAGCAGACAAAACCATACACTGGGGAAAAGAATCATTATTCAATAAATGGTTCTGGGAAAATTGGATACCCACAGGTAGAGACTGAAAGAGGCTCCGCACCTTTCACCTCTCACCAAAATCCACTCACGGTGGATAAAAGGCTTAAACCTACAGTGTGAAACCATAAGAATTCTAGAATAAAATGTTGGGAAAACTCTTACAGACATTGGCCTTGGGAAAAAATTTATGAGGAAGATCCCAAAGGCAATCACAGCCACAACAAAACTAAGTAAATGGGACCTGATCAAATTAAAAAGTTTCTGCACAACCAAGGAAACTATTATGAAAACAAACAGACAACCTACAGAATGGGAGAAAAATATTCGCATCTTACACATGTGATAAAGGCCTGATAACTAGAATCTACATAGAGCTCAGGAAAATCAGCAAGAAAAAAATCAAACAACCCTATCAAAAAAGTGGGCAAAGGACATTAACAGAAACTTTTCAAAAGAAGATAGACTAATGGCTAACAAACATATGAAATAATGCACAGCATCTCTAATCATCAAATCAAAACCACAATGATATATCACTTATCTCCAATGAGAATGCCCTTTATCAAAAAGTCCCAAAACAATAAATGTTGGCATGGATGCGGAGATATAGGAACACTCATACACTGCTGGTGGGATTGCAAACTAGTACAACCTTGGTGGAAAGCAATATGGAGATACCTCAAAGAGATACAAGTAGAACTACCATTTGACTCAGCAATACCATTACTGGACATCTATCCAAAAGAACAGAAGACATTCTATAAAAGAGACATTTGCACACCAATGTTTATAGCAGCACAATTCATAATTTCATAGATATGGAAACAACCCAAGTACCCATCAATCCATGAGTGGATTAATAAAATGTGGTATATGTATACCATGGAGTTCTATTCAGCCACAAAAACAATGGTGATATAGCACCTCCTGTATTATCCTGGATAGAGCTAGAACCCATTCTACTAAGTGAAGTATCCCAAGAATGGAAAAGCAAGTACCACATGTACTCACTTTCAAATTGGTATTAACTGATCTACATTTAAGTGCACATATTGTAGTAACATTCATCAGATGTCAGGCAGGTGGGAGGGTGGAGGAGGGGATAGTATACACACACCTAATGTGTGCAGTGCACACCATCTAGGGGATGGACACGCTTGAAGCTCTGACTCATGTGGGACAATGGCAATATACATAACCTAAACATTTGTACCCCCATAATAAAGAAAAATAAAGAAACTGGTCAAATTTGTAATTCTGTGGGTGCTTCTATTGGCCCAGACCAGCAGCTGAGATATTGAGGGTCTCAGCAGGAATTGAGACCAAGGAACCACTGGATCAAGAGAATGATTGGGAAGGAAAGCTAAGACTAAAACTGTGAATCCCAACATCTGGAATGTGTACACCTGAGAAGCCATTCCTACAGATGGAGACATGTCACATATTGCTTTATGCAGTAAATTTTCACATTCTTTTTATCAAAGAAACATTTCATCCTTTCACTGCGGTAGTATTTATGCCTTGTTCTCTAAGATTTAGTTTCTTCATCTTTAAAATGAAGATAATACCTATTTTCCATGATATTGTTGAGGGGATTAAATAGTCAATTTATACACAATGACTGGTATTGTAAATACTTATTTAAAAAATAGCCGTTTACATCTTTAGACAACTTTTCCAGCAGTCATTGTTCATTTGATATGCAAACATTAAAGTAAAAATTATCAATGAGAGCATGAGCTACTGATTTTCTACTTGATTAATTTGTGCACAGACTTAAACATTGACATTTCTGCATCAGACAGAAACTAGAAAGGCATTGAGATGTCATCTCTGCCATCATTCATGTCCTGAGAGACCCAGGCAGAGCCCCTTTCACTCTGAGTTATGGAGTGTTTGGTCTGGCAGCTCTGTGGTCCACTGAGCAGGCTGAGGGTCACCATAGTCCTGGCTTCTTTATGAAATTTCAAACCCCGCAGGCTGTGAGGGACTTTACAGGACATGTGACCCAATAGCCTCCCAGGGCCCATGTCTATGGCGTCCTTGACAGGGGTCTTTCACCTTCTGTTTAAACACCCTCAGTGACAGGGAGTGCTGTGCCCTACAAGGCAGCCTACCCTGTTGTCGGGTTTCCCCGATTGTCACCTGCTTCCTTCTCACAATAAACTGAAATCATGTCTCCTATACGTTCCATCTATTTGTCTAGATTGTGCCTTTTGGAGGCCACACAGTCTGTACCCTCTTACACATGACAGCCCTTCAGAAAGATTTCCTTCCTGTTTGGAAACACATCACTTACCAAAAAGATGCCTGGCAAGTGATCTTCAATCAACCCCCAGGGAAGTTATATAGTGTCTCTTGAATAGTTTATAGAGTAAGAGTGTGTGTGTGCATGTGCGTGCACGTGGTTTTGAATTTTATATGTACTTGAGGTGAGATATTCTCTAATGAGCTCCACCAAAAAAACTTTCATTTATATGAATACAGCTTAATAAGGGAACAGTCCAAAATTCGAATTCATCAACATGTTGAGTCCCTACTGCTAGAAAGTCTGGATGTAGTGAGAGTTTTGTAAGAAATGGGGAAAAGGTAATTAAGAATATGGTCTATGGAGTCAAACTACCTGAGTGAAAACAGTGATTTTCTCTACCCTTGAAAAACTGTCATCCTGGGCAAACTTCTTATCTCTTGGAGCTTAAGTTTCCTTACCTATAAATTATTTTTGAGAATTACATGATAAAATTATTATGAATATTTTAGCTCAGTTTAGCACATAATAGACATTCAATAAAAATAAATTTTATAACAGTTATTTTGTAATGAGTATCACCATTCTTGAACATTTATGACCTCATTTTAGCACAATAACCTGAAATCCATTTCCCCCCCAAGTCAGTCACTTGTCCAAGGCCATATAAGTGGCATGAGTCAGGGCAAGAAATCAAGTTTAAATCATTTGACTTTAAAATTTGTTCTTTTATTACTAAGCCCATGCTGCCTCCATGTCACAGGCCTGATTAAATAAGCAAGCCAGTTCATCAGCAAAAATTGAGAGCCATTCTTCCAAACAGTCCCAACAGGTGATAATACATATGTCTCAAAGATGTTGCCTGCCCAGAATATATCTGAATTCCTCTTTAAGCATGAATTTCAGAGCTGGTGAACTTTTTTGTTGTTTAATTCTCAGTGATAGAAAATTGTGTCTTTTGTTGCCAAAAATAAAATTCACCCTCATCAGAAGTCATTCACAGTCAAGTCTGATGAATAAGCTGGGTGATGAAGGTAAGAGTTCATTTGTGTCACACACAGCCATGTGCCTATGAAACTGAGCCCAATTTCCTTGCAAGACTTGTATGTAAATGGGATCCAAAAGCTGTCCCCAAAGAGGAGTTTCCATGAAGTTTTGGATTTTCTCACTAGATGCACCCTACACTTCCAAGAAAATGCTCTCAGAAAAGACAACATTTATTTGAAGTCATGAGTTCCCATTTATTTGTTAAAAACATAAGTCAACCTCATTAATTTGCCTAAAGACATCAATTTGGTAAAAGAAGTCCTACAGACATGTTAAATCCTGAGGATGCAAACACAGCCTCTTCCCACAAGGAATTTTAAATGCAGCCAGAGAAAAAGAAAGGAAAGTACTGATGTCTTCAGGATTGGCGTATACATAGGGCATTGAAAATGCTAAGGGAAGAATGTAGTCTCAGGGAAGATGTTAGTGGCCTTGCCGGAAATGATGACAACTGATCACTTTGGATTGACAACTGGGAGTTAACCAGCAAAACAGTGAAAAGGAAGGAATTCCAGACAAATGAAATAGAGTGAACGGAAGTCCAGAAACACGAAACACAATGGAGCATTTGAGCAACTACAAGATTATAGCAAAGGCTGAAGGGGGGGTGTGTCTATAGGGCTGTGTTGCCAAACAGCTTTGCAGAACTAGGCAAGAGCAGCATCACAGAAGTTTGTGTTTGAAATACTTAGAAGTTTAGCTTTAACCTTAGAAAAGTAAATAGGAATATAAAAGCCTGATTTTACAGAATAGAAAAATTATTCTGACAGCAGCAACGGAGAGACTTGGAGTTAGACTGTAGCAGAAATTCACTTGAGAAGTCTGAGGATCTGGATGGAGGTGATGATAGGATGAAGATAGGGTATGGATTTCAGGTAGGATGGATAAGAGGATCAATTAAGAGGACTTGGTAAACAACTCCAAGTGGCAAATCAAGGAAAAAAGGGAGACAAAGGCATTTTTGTTACAATTTGGCTCACTGAGGGGACCTTGCATTTTTGCAAAGCCTCAGTATTATCAAAGGGGATATCCATGCACTAACATTTGGAAGAGTCTGAGAAACACACATACACACACAAACTCTGCATAATGAATACATTTCATTATTTTTAGTCAATCTCAGGGCCATTACAACCTAAGTGATGCATGAGGCCAGAAATAATTTTAGACCTCTGTGTTTGGCATTTATTTAAGGTTTATTATCAAGAGATAATAGACTATGTGCTCCTTATAATAGAGCTGTAGAGTTTTTAGAAATTAAAGTAGCAAATCGTGAAATGCCTTGTGCATGGCAATGATATTTAGCTGCTGCTTCTTTTAGTTTCTTTCTGAGACACAGGGTCCAAGGTGATTTTAAAAAGAGTCCTTGGAGGCTGCTGTGAGTTTTCCATTGATTTCATATGCACACAGGCTTCAGGTGTGCTCTTAGTGCTGCCTATTGTTAACCAATTTTAAAAGAGGAATGCTTTACTGGGAAAAAAAAAAAAAAGGCATTGAGATGAATTTCAGGCCAAGGGAAAAAAGCAACCACCAAAGTCCTATGTTTTGTCACTTTTACAACCACCTTATTGCAGGCAGAAATGTCTTAGACAAAGACCCCTATGTACCAAAAAAACAACAACAAAAAAATCATTTGGAATGTTTGAGCTACTTCCCTAAACCCCTTTGGTAAAAACAATAAGGATCAGCCCCTTCCCATAAAAGATAATCCATAGAGAGAAGAGCCCAAGTAGGGTTGAGAGGTGATCTGGGAGCAAGTCTGGCTGGGCTGGAGGTGAGATCACTGGGGCACCAGTCACTGCAGAGGGAAGAAAAAGTACCACGAAGAGCTGCCTCCTTCCTAAGTTCAAGGCCTGGCCTCACAGAAGGCTCTGGCACTGAGCACCCCGAGAGAACATCCGTGCAAGTGGTCTCCTCTCCAAACAAGCTACACTGGCCACTGACTTTAGCAAAGTTATGTTTGACCCTTCATTGCTTCAGGCAATTTGCTAAGAAATTTGGAAAATCAATGGGAATTGGGCACGTTCCTTGCCCAAACTCATCATTTAGTAATGAGTTCCTGCCATATCTCTAACCCATTACATTTTCAAGATAGGCCTAAGTCTCACAAAATCAGTACCAGTAATAAGCTGAAGGAACCAAAAAGAGAGAACCAGTGTGGGCTTCCTGAAAGAGGGAGCATTTGTTCAGGACCTTGAAGGCTATTCACAAGTTTCATAGGCAGACACAGGGCAGAGTATTTCACCCAAGTGGGCATTGTGCTGAGAGAGGTGTATATAGCACTTGCTTTTGCCCACAGTGAAGACATCATTCTTTGCCTTCATAATCAAGTGGTCTCCTATGTGTCATAACTGAGTAAGCAACAAGACCTCCAGCACTCTTAAAATATCTCTCCATCTGCTGAAAGAACATCACTGAATCTAGCCTTAGAAAATTAAATGGACACTTACTGATTCATACCAGTCTGCGATCTGCCAGAGAATGAAATTATCGAAGGGGGTGAGAAGGGAGAAGTATTTTGGGAACCCAGAGAACTTATATTTAGAGCAGACATGTATTGAGAAGCAAATCTGCCAAGTGACAAACTGGAAGTAATTTACAGCACTCTGGGTTAAATCACAGCACGTCTTAATCCCTTTTTTAGCCCCTCTATTTCCTCTTTTCCTCCCTTCTCACCATAACACCAATGTGCCCGGATTTGGTTTAAAACTACCCTGCTTCAGTCTCCCCTGAAAATCACAGGAGGGAAAAACTGTACCATAATTTGGAGATGGACTGAAAGAGGCCCATAAGGAATAGTAAAGAAAAAGAGCCACATCTAATCTTGGGACAGAAGTGTTTCCTCTTTACTGTGGGCACTCTGTCAATAAACAAACAAAAACCAGATCCAGGCACGTGGAGGTTTCATTATATGAAATCTTTAAGAGACACGGATCATCCAAATCTATGTGTTTTAAAGAGTGGAGAGGGTCTGTGTATTGCAGGGGCCGTGCGTGAGTGTGCCACAGAGTGGGAGTGTGAGGTAGGACAGGGCTGAGGGTGATGGAACTCAGCCTTTGCAACAGAGGACACTGTGATTCCCATTGGCTCCCAAGTCTGTCGTATAAGGGTCTGCCGTGTGGCTTCATCCTGGTAGTCTGAGACCACAGGATAAATATGGCACATACTTCTGGAGCAACCTGAATATTGACTACTGGAGGAAAAGTAATCTAAATATTTTTATTTAAATAGTAGCTAATATTTTTGAGCATTTCCTAACTGCTTAGCATGGTTTAGACTGTTCTGTGTGAATTAAAGAATTTATTTGCTTACCTGAACAGTAAGATAGGAACAACTGTAATCCTTGTTTACAGAGAAGCTGAGTAATTGGTTCAAGGCTGTACACTATTAAGTGGTGGAGTCAAATCTGGGACTCAGTCTATTGACACAGGTATGTCATGGTTTAAAATGCAAAATTCAGAGAAAAAAAAAGATGCTATACCTGAATTTGAGGAAATGGTGAACTTTCCAAGTGTGTCTGTCAGAGTAAGGTCCTTATTGTTCTTTGCTTAAAGATATTATTTACAGAAAAGCTTAAACCATACTAGTTCATGTACGCCAAGTCATGTGCCCAGCACAACGAAGAGTTTGAGAGAAATGTTAGATTTAATCCCTACCTTCAAAGAGCTTGAGGGAAAAAATGCACACAAGGAAAAGAGCAAACAACACACAAGCGACTTTGAGACATCGAGCTCCAAAGTCTTGATAGTCACAGAAAGATAGGGGTTGTGTAGCCTGGATCAGTCCGGGCTGGTTTCCAGGAGCAGTTAAAGTAGATCCTTGAGGAAATGTAGATCTATGTGGGGAGGGAAAAAGCCTTAAAGGAGGTAACACAGGGACAGAAGCAGGAGGAGGATTTACATTGGAAATGCGGGGTTGGCAGCGTATCGTGACAGGCAGGAAGGATCCATGTTATTCAGGCAGAGAAAACTGTTGTTAGATAAGGCAAAAGGCTCTGATAGAGTCCTTGAATGTCATCCAGCTCCTCCTTTTATGGACATTTATTGAATGCTCTCTATATTCAAGTGATGATAGTTCATTCTAAACTTGATCCAAAAAGGGGGGAGTAATATAAATACTTGATCCAAATGAGGGGAGATTGATGAAGCCCTATATATATGTAGCAAGACGGTATCGTGGTGAGAGTGGTCTTCAGGAAGATTGAATAGAATGGAAAATAAGAAGTGGGGAATAGGTGATCAGAACTTATCAATAGGTTGTTTTACAATAATCCTGTTTAGAGATAATGAGAGCCTAGCCTAGGAAGAAAGAAAAGAATAGGGTCAGGAAGGGCATATTTGAAAGATGTCATAAAGAAGAGAATCAATATGCCTTACTAATAGATTAAATCTGAGAAACAAATTGGAAATGTAGTAGAACAGTTTGAGGATCAGGAAAATGGTGGCACCCGTGGCTACAAGGGTAGGCCAGAAAGAAGCACTGGTTTGGAAGGAATGTTTTGGCATTTTCCAGTTGGGTTTTAGCTACAGTCCGGCAGGATAGCCAGGTAGTTTTCCTGCAGGGAGTTGACCATTTAAAAGTAGACCATGAATGGGTTGGCGTATCTAGAAACTTGGATCTTGATATCAGCAACAACAAAATAAAAATGTTGAACTCTTAGCATCTATGAAGACTTCCAGTTAAAGACAGCTCATTGACCATACAAGTTGGATTCAGTTATCACCAAAAAGAAACGAGCAACAGTGATTGTAAAAGGTCATATACATAATAGCAAAGAGAGCAGAAGTGGAGACAACAGAAACAAAATCTTGAAACTTGAAAATAGTCAACGTTACCTGCCTTAGCAGACAGAATGTTAAATCCTAATCTGGGGAAGGCAAGCAACATCTTCATTTACATCCCTAAGTCCCCAAAGGCCTGGAATTGGAAGAACAGGGTACCCAGGAAAGGAGTTTGTTTGGAGGGTGGGAATATAGGGTCAAAAGCAGGAGGGTTCACGGGAAGACTTTTTATGAAGCAATAGACCACAGGCCCCTCCTCCCACTCTTCACCGCAGGAGAAACAGAAAGGGTTTTTCTGTGTAGAGAACAAAACAGAATGTCTCTAGACTAGAAGATAAGGACAAGAATTATGAAGGCCCAGTAAACAGAGTGGATTTGATATGAAGACCTTTTGGTCTGAGGGAAAATTCTGAGGGAAAATAATATCCATCTAAAATTCTAAACCAAACTGTATCCTAAGCATGAGAACAGGAAAAAGACATTTCCATGCATGTAAATGTATATATATGTGTGTGTGTGTGTGTGTGTGTGTGTGTGTCTAAAATATATTACCTCCCATACTTCCTTTATCAAGCAGTTCTTGAAGAATGTGCTCAATTGAAATGAGAGGGAACAAACACAGAGACTAAGAGGTGAAAGGAACCTGCAGGCTGGAAGTCACAGGGAGATCCCGTTGATGCAGTTGGGCAGCACGCTTAGAAATCAACAAGTTCAGACTGGAACAGGTCAGAACATTCTCGGAGAGAGCTCTTCGGGAAGATGAGGGAAAGTTTACATTACTGAGAGAGAGTATGGGATAACCGAGATGGATATAATAGAAATTTAACAAACAAAAATATTTTGCCAGAAAAAAAAAAAAAAAAAGAAAGTTACAGCATAACACACAATTCATTTATGGACAGTGTATACATAATAGTAGCATTATACGAACTGTATTTGATCTAATTTTAATGTGACCATATTAGGAGGACAAAGGGACAAGAAATGGACATATTTTATGGGAGATTGTATGTAAAAGGTAGTTAAATCATTATCGTCTATAATTGTAAGAAAAAAATAATTATAAAAACTAAAAAACATCAAATTCTAATTCAGAATGCTATTTAGAGATAGTGGAGTAAATACCAAATAAATATCTAAAAGAGCTGAATCTGTGTACCATAGTGTGGTAGGTAGAATAACGCCCCTTCCCTGAAAGATGCCCAAGCCCTACTTCCTGGAGCCTGTGAACGTTATTTTACATGGCAAAAGGACTTTGCAAGTGTGACTTTGCAGATTTGACGAAGGTTAAAAACTTGAAACAGGGGCATTATCAGGCTGAGCCGAGAGCAATCGCTTGAATTCTTAAAAGTAGAAGAGAAAGGCAGAAGATGATGTCAAAGAGATGGCCCCGTGAGAAAACGCCAGTGTCCTGTTGCTGGTTCTGAGTGACAGGAGACTATACAAAGACCAGGGCTCAGGGCAGCCCTGGGCCGACAGCCAGCAATAGTCCTACAACCACACGCAACCGAATTCTGTCAACACCCGAATGAGTAAGGAAACAGATTCTCCCCTAGAGAGGATCAGCCCTGCCGACACCTTGATTTTAGCTCAGACCCATGTTGCACTTCTGACCTACAGAACTATAAGATAATAAATTTATGTTCTTTTAAGCCACTGAGTTTGTGCTAATTTGTTATGACAACAATGGAATAGTAACACACATGAAAAATGGGAAATAATGGCAGGAGAGGAGAGACTATAATTTTTCGTAAGAAACTTTGAAGAAATATTTAACTCAGGTTATGTTCATGTATAACCTTAACAAACATTTTAAAAAATACAAAATCTATATAAGATATTAGGAGCTACTAAACCCACTACCATAACTCAAATTTTAAAAACTTAGGATGAGCTGAAAAATGACAAGAAGCATGAAGGGAAAGCTGAGATTATATTATTGGAAATAGTTATAAATGTGTAGAAGTCATACTTTATTGTAACTACAGATTTGTGTTTCAGTTTTGTTTAAATTGTAATAAATATTTATAAGCATTTATATAAGTTTTATAAATATGTATGTTTGTGGTTTGCTATTTTTAAATAAGCTTTGTGGGAAACCCTGTTTCTAGGGAATGACACTCAAAGAAGTACCTAGGAGAAATAAGATCTTGAGTTCGGGCTTCACAAAGACGAACTTACTAAAATAAAAAAGACAAGAAACACTATGGCATGTACTGCTTTTTTTCTTTGATGATCTATCCACTGCCTTGAAATGAACTATTTTTCTTTTCTAAAAGAAAAAAAAAAACAGAAAAGAAAAGAAAAGGGAAAGGGAAGTAAGAAAGGGGGGAAAACAAAGTCGGACAAGGGAAGGACAAGATGAAACCCTCACGATCTGGAGCTGGAGCGTGAGGGAACAAGAGCCAGAAAAGCGGACAGAGGAGGGACAGTGGAGGCAGGGGCAGGTGCGTGGACTCCGTATGAAGGAAGGCGAGCGTGTGACAGTTCTTTCATTCTTGGCACTGACAATGAGCTAAGCACTTTACTAGGCACTGAAGACGCAGAAAAAATAAACAGATGTCAAAACAAACATTAGAGAAAAGAGGAAGACAGACAACATCTGAGAACAAAATTTCAGTGGTGCCATCCACAACCAGCCAAGCACAGCTAATTAATGACATCAGAAAGAACATTAGTATCTACCTTGGTTTGGTAACTGGGAAGAAAGAGGTCGTTAGGGACACTGAATCCTTCAGTCCAACTGTTCATCCAACTGTGTGCTCAGCAGGTGTATCTGAAGACTGACTGCATGGACAGATTACTCATTAGTGTCAGAAATTGGGAGGGGGAAGCCAGAAAAGTCACGGCTAAAAACATTCCCTCTGGCTCTGAAGGAAGCCGAGAGTGAACGCCGGAGCTCAGAGAAGGCAGAGGCATTCTGCAAGTCCCCGTCAGTTATGCCAAAACTGTGCCACGACACCAAGCCCACAGAGCCCTTCTGCCCCCACTCAAGGGTTTTAACATCTACAAAGCCGGTGACATCACCTGTGGAGTGGTCACCTACAAAAATGAGGGCACATGGCTTAGAGATTACACAGGCGACTCTGATGGAGTACACACGGCTTTGAAGCATTTGCTTTGCAATTTGAATCATAATCATGTTTTTTAAGTTTTTTCCCCCTAATATTTCATGTAAAGGCAGATTAGTAGTGAAAGGCACATGTTTCTCTTGGTTCTTTTATGTTGTCTTGTAAATGTTGGATCTTCAGAAGTTGTATTATTTTTGTCCCTACTCTGGAGGCCTGCTGTTTCCTTAATTGATGTGGTAGCATTTGACTGGCTTTATTCCCATCATCACATAATCATTATTTTCCATATCTCAGTTGTTGCTCCATTTCATTAACTTTTTTCAGAAAATTGCTCCCCATTTATCTATTTATAGGTTTTGAATGCGTGTAGTCTTTGTCCAAAACCAGTATGATTTCCTTTATCTTCTTGCTTTTGATCTTTAATTTTTCTTTGTTCAGAATCAATCATTTTTCCCCTCGATACTTCCTTTGATATTCCCTTTTTCTACTGCTGCCACAGTAATTGGAATTTTCGTGAATTTGTACTTTTATTTAAAATCTTTTGCTCGTGGGTGGTCAGTCTGGGAGCTAGCTGTTCACAAATCCGAGGCTCCTAATCTAGTACGCCAGGCTCTCTTAGGCCCCTTCCTCCACCAAAATCAATCCCCTACAAGCCTTCCTGAGTTTTTTCTTCTCTCCAAGTAGGTTTCATACCCTTTTGTTCGGTTTTTCTGCTTTTATTTGCCCATCATTCCCCTTTAACCATACAATCACCAAAATTTATAATCCTGGTCCTTTCGCTACATTTCAGTTTTATTCATTTGAACTCATTTTTCACATTTTTTTTTTTTAACTCCCAGTACCATTATTTACCCATGGACCTAAATTCTTTAGGTTGTCTATTTCTGTAGTGTCAACTCGTATATAAAGATGGCCTTTCATTAGCTCCGTGTCCTCGTTGGTTTAATGTAATCTTTGTTGTGTAGATCATTAAATCCGTTTTAGCTGATTGATTCTTTTGGCATCTTTTATCCTCAGACTCAAGCCAAGAGGAAACTGTGCGGTGGAATTCAGTGTGTTTACATCTGTGGAGTGAATGAACGAACGGGAGCTGCGTCTCGGCTCGGGGGAGCACAGCGAGTATCTCGCCATCGCCTCTGTGCCGCGCCCAGTGATGTACATTTAGATCCAGTCGAGCAAGGGAAGGCTGTGAATCTCCGGTTTCTCTGATTTCAAGATTTCACTAACTGTTTATGAAACCTTTTATCTAGTTAACTCAGCTGCTTGCTATTAAGATGTGTTATCTTCTTGGCTCAGAAATAAAAGTCCCAGGGTAAAGGAATAAAGAGGCCTGGTGTTCCCTGTTACTGAAACCCTGCTTGACTGTCCCTGGCTTAAGCTTCCCGGGGCTAAATTATCTATAACAGATCTTGTTTTAACATTGCGAAATGTAAATTCTGAGGGATGAGGAGGAGGTGCTTGCCTGAGCTCAGGATGGCTGTGAATCTGGGGAATGGTAAATGGAAGAACAAGGAAAGCGTTCTCTCATCCTCTACAGCTGAGGATAATTTTCCCCGAGGCGCGAAAGGCTCCAGCATTCCTTATTAGCATTTATTGCACACTAGCTACATATAGGTCCCCCTACTTAATTTGGAACCATGGATGCTGCTGGAGTTACACTGGCCAGTGGCCAATAGGCCTTTCCTATTTAAAGCAATGAGAATTGAACACCACTCAATTCTTCCTGGTTCTGTTATCTGTTCTCACTACCACATGTACCATAACAAGTAGCTTCCTTCAGTTTTCTGTAATTGATATTCCTGGTATTTTTCCATTAGTTCGTGGGATTTTTTCCAATGTTTGCAGTGCTACACCAATCCTCTTAGATGATGTCATTGTCACTCTTCCAAGTCCCTGTCAATTATGCCAAAACTACTCCATAATACTAAGCCCGCAGTGCACTAGTGCCTCTCATTCAGCGGCACCACCTTGATGCCTGCTGTCTTCAGGGAGGGTGCAATAATGTCCCAGGCAAAGCCTTTGGCTCCCATTGCTCCCACAGTTATTGACGTGTGCTGCTTCCAGAGGCATGGGCCACAGCTGCTGTGACAGGTTCTGGGCCCCGCTGCTCAAACTGGAGTGTGAGACTCTCAATGTGACCAAACCAGGTTCTGTCTTCCGGAACTCTCGCTGTATTCCAGCTCATTCTGTAACCCACGCTGAAGCAGGAAAGGGCCTCCAGTCTCCCTGGAGTTATGCTCTATTACACGAGAATCGGGACAGAGCTGCCTCACCACACAGTCTTACAGAGATTTCAGGGAAATTATTTTCCTTTGTTCATTATTTATTCCTTGTCTTTGTTGTGGTTTCTTCTTCCCAAAGAGTCCTGGGGTCAGGAGGTTACAGCAAAAGGTGGAGACCAAAAGCTGGATATGTCACCCACTTACAATTGCCCCTCCCCCTTGGGAACTCCTGGGTAATTTGTACAACTAGATCTTCTTTGGCCCTGCCTACTGCACTTGCCATTCTCACTTATGTGCATTTGAATCCTCCAGTGAACATGACCTCCTGTTTTGTTATATAGGATGAAGAGACATTAGCACTTCTAGTCTTTCCCATTTATTTCCTATAATCCCTTTATTGTATACACAGCTCTGCAGGTTAGAAGGTACTTTGACACCAATCATTTCATTAGTTTTATTATAACTCTATGAGACACACATCACAGGTATCAATGTGTTTTAATCATGAAGCAACTAAGACCCATGAAGCTGCCCCTTGCCCAGAGCTGTATGATGTTTGAGTGGCACAATCTGAACGGAGCTCAGCTATCTGTTAGTTCTTAAGACTTTACTATATGACACTGACCCTGAAAACTCTGAGTTATAGTTAGCAGTGAAGTTTAGATGAGGATATTCTATGTTTAATTATAAGTATAATTTATTAAAGAGTTTGAAATATTTGCAAAATTTGGCAAATATAAAATTTATTTGTAAACTAAGTTGAAAATCTGGCAAGAGATTATTTTCCTAGAATTCACTAATAACTAATAAGCATGCTATGGTTTGAGCTTAACATGAAAAAAACAAAAAAGTAAAAATTGATTAAGTCCTGAACAGATTTTTATCCAGAGGAACAGTCCTGCTTGCAGGTAGAAGAGAATTCAGTTCCCCGAGCACAACTCTAGTCACCTCTTTACCAGGCTCAGTGCTAAGGTGTGAGGAGGGATTACAAAGATGATTACAAAGTGGACCTTCATATCGAAAGGGTCACAGTCTGCTGGGAAAAATAAACCTCAGGCACAAATAACTATGAGATAGGTTGAATGTGATAAGAAACAGATAAAAAGCCATGTTAATCCAGGGGAGTAAGAAATGCCAGCAGTGTAAACATCCTTTAAAATGTAAATAACTTTCCTTTGCTAAGGAATAGGAACAAGGACCAAATCTACTTTATAAATCAGATATACAGGAGGGGTCAAGTGGCTACCAGGACCCCACCCAAGAGGCGCCCAGGCAAGCCACCCAGGGTCAGGAGGAGCAGTCAGTCTTCCCTGATGTCAGCACAGATGGAAGCTTGGTTCTCCCTCCGACATGAGTGTTTTGAAGGGATTGTATTGCATTGTTCTTAATCGGGGGCAGAATTTAGAATCTTTGGTATTGACTGCTGGAAATCAGGCCACTGGGCTGCGTGGGTGGCCTGACTCAGCCAGGTCCCTTCTGTCACAATTGATGTTTTCTCGTTTCATTAGGGGGTATTAGATTTCCACCGGGCAGACTCGTATTACACCAAGGTGCACACAACCCGCTAATGATGATTGCAAATAAGAAAGCCGTGTGCTTCCATACAAATGGAGATTACACCTTCATCCTTGGAATATAGTTGTGATTACATTAAAGACACATTACAAGTCTGTCTCCTCTCATTTCATTTATTGTGTGTGTGAGCCGTGTTGGATCCCTTTATCTCCTATTAAATTGCTAGCATTTCCTTTGGACTCAGATATGCCTTCTCTAGTACAAAACAGCAGCACACCCAACAGTTCCAGTGAGGAAGTGAAAGGGAAAACCACATCCAGTTAAGCAAGTTTGTATATGGTGTAATAAGCACAAACATGCCTTTCCCAATTCCAAATTGTGAATTATGAACATTATGCCTAGGATTTGCCTTCAATTTTCTTTTAAAAGGACCAAGCCTGGCTGGCTCCTATCTGCTGCATCTCATATTCACTCTCCCTTTTCCATGAAGTGGCCAGGAACACCCTCACTTCCACTTCACATGCAGAGATGTGACAATGGTGACCACCAGCACTCAGGGCTTCAGGGGCTACATAGATTTGTGTCAAACAAAGGCTACAGGGATCACTCTCTTAAAATCATTGACGTCCTTTTCTGGGAATCATAATCCATTTTATTTTTGTATATAATTATTTTTAAATATCGAACAGTGTGTATTTTCTTTTTTCATTATACCACACTTTCCATATATGTCTATTGTTATAACTCCTGAGTAGAGAGAGCTCATCGTATTTCCCTCACTTTATAGGAGAGAAATAAAACCCCACACATGTTTTAAAAGGTGGAGGGAGGGGCAATGTCACACAGTTGCTTAGCGGCAGAACTAGAGTCCACTTGGCCTCCTGTGTAGTTCTGTCCTCTCTGCCCTGGTTCTTTAAGCATCAGGAACACTGACTTAATACCAGGCATTGTGCTGGGTAATAGAATACCCATGCGGGTGAGAGATCTCAGTGTGTATTTGGTTTTGCTATTCATACGGCAGGAAAAACACTGGCCTGGAGATTGGGGAATGTGAGCTGTAGTCCAGGCTCTGCCTCTGACAACCATGATCACCTTGAGCAAGTACTTTAATATACCTGAGCAACAATAACCCAGCCTCTGCCCATCTCTGGGTAATTATGAGATTCAAAGGAGAAAACACACAGAATGGAGCCTGGAAAGCAGAAATCACTCTAAAAGTGAGTATCTGTTTATGCTATAGAGTATCCCTATAATCTGCAGTTACAGGGATATTTAGAGCTGCCAGAAATCCAAACATGAGGCTGAACACAGAACATACAAGGCTTAGAAAGGACTCCACCAACACATACGGCTTGAAGCATGGATTCATTCATCACAAATGGTGGTTCCTGAAACCTTTGTGTGAGCTGATGACTGTAATGAGTAGGTGGAGAAAATAATTCATCATGCAAATGCAGACAGGCATTAACGGAAAACATCCTGGGCAAATTGGGTCCTACTGTCTGTGGGGCTCTAGATGTCTCCGATTCAGACCAGGAAATTTGTTCTCTGTCATATCCCCGACAATCAATGTGCTTTCTCCCCAAGGCCACACACCCTGTCACCTCTGCCAGGAACAACCTCGACCCTTCTCTGACCCCCTCTGCCCTCCCCAACCCTCCTGCCAGGGGCATTCGCAGGGACTCAGATCATCCTCAAGGTTTATGTGTCAATCCGTTTTGAGAAGAGGATGTTCGTGGGAGTTCGCAAACGCCGAATTGCCAGGCACCATCCTATTTTCCTGCATGATTGTAGTCATTCTTATAAAATAAATATCTGCTCCATGGTCTAAATTAAATTCTGGATTTCAAAGTGCTTTATTTTTTCAGCTTTATTCATAGTCAGTTTGCAAAGCCATAGACATACCGTCATTTCTATTTTCTGCCCAACCATAACCTGCTTTGCTTAGCTCTACCGCACCCTCCGTCGTACCGAGCAGACTAGTTTCTAGTCTGCCAACCTCACTGGATCCCAAACTCATGAGCACCAGACTGAGGGTCACTGTAGTTTCCTTCCTGCCTGCCTGCGGGAGACCCACCAGCAACCCCAGGGAACAGAAAAATAAATGCAATTAAATTTGACTCCTCTGCCTGTCTTTTAAGACCATCATAAATTGTCATTGGTTAGTTACTAAGAAATAGGATCTAAAATATTTAAAGTAATTGATTTTTTTTTCCTGTGTAAACAACTTTAGAGATAAGCTAAGGGTTAGCATATTATCCTTACATTTCCCTTCATATACGCTGGGGAGAGAAGGGAGGGATGTTTGGGAAGATGTAGTTATAATCTTTCCCAGCCGAAATGCTTAATTACACTCAGGTCTTGAATCCCTAACTTAGCATATTTGGCCCATTCACTGCTCAATAAATATTAATTGGTGGAGATGGGTTATAATTTAGCGTGTGGATAATATATAATTTACCTGTAGCCTATAATTATCTTAAATGTTCGAATAAAGAAATTGATTGGAGTGAAAAGAAAATAACTTATTTAACTTTAAAAATGTTGTTATGATCTAATTCTTCCTAAAATCACCCACCTTCAGACGGCGTTTCATTTAGATTGGCAAAGCACCATATGCCATCTCCCAACTCCGGGAAGACAAGATTGCAGTTGGTACTGAGCTCAGATTTATGCATGCTGCAATGTTCTCTCATGTATTAGAAATATTTTGTGGTATCTTCCCAGCTTAAAATGGCTGCTTTCCATGAAAAAACTGTCTCCTCCATACACAAAATCAAGCCCCCAAGAGCTCACATTTGTGGTTTTTCTTTGTTTGCTTATTTATTTGTTTTTTTGACCTTATCTTCTTGACAATGATTGGACCAAGAGTACATTATTTTTTCATTATCTTTTTAAAAATGTTTACTATTACTATTTACCAAAGGGGAGATGCAGTTAATCTACACCAGGAGCCATTAGGAGCAAGAGGAAGGAACAGAGTTAGTCAGCTCTTAGAGGTACACTCCTGACTTAACCAAATCCATCTGACTTCCCCTCCTAGGGGTATGGAATTAGGATTCAGATTTAGCCAGTGCATTTTCTTTGCTTGGCTGGAATGCACAGGATATACCTCGGGAAGTTGTTGAGCATCCATCTTTTTCCCAATGCATATCTAGAGAAACAGAAGAAGCCAGTCTCAGAGAGAGGAAGAATGAAAAAGAGAAAATGAACAGAGAGACAGAGACAAAGGACAGAGAATGAGTCCCTACCGCATGATGTCTATTCCTTCCTTCCATGCCCTTGAGAAGCTCGGCGGCTCTATGTCCTATGAGGTACACCAGCATCCACTTCCTTTCTACCCATCTCTGTTTTTCTTAATTTAGTTTTACCTAGTTTCTATTTCCTGCAATCAAAAGAATCTTCTCCGTCATCCTTGAGAACCCTTAGCTCATTCAGATAAAGGCTACTAAATTCCTCAGCCCTCACCATATTTTCCCTAAGGAGACTCTGCAGTCTTTGCCCGTTGCCTGCCCTCTAAACCCCATTTTTCAATGAACAAGCATCAAACCTTATGTCTAACACTGACAGCGCCCCTACTGGTGAAGATGAGAACAAAATATGGTCTTCATTCTCAGAGAGCCAAACGCTGCTCCAGCCAAGTAAGAGAGCAGGGTCAACTGAGTGACAGCTGCCTCAGGACTCATAGACCCCGATTTGCTGCTGGGAGGAGAGTTAAATAGTACAGTCAAGGGGAAAGAGACCGTTTCCCCTTGAGCTCACTCACTTGCAAACATACACCTGCTGAGACATCTGTGTACACGTGAGCACACATACACAAACAGGCGCACAACAGAAAAGAAAAAGAAGATCAGGGGCCAGCCCAGTGCTCTTTCTCTGTGACATCCTTATTCTCCACATCCCTAGAGTCTTTCACACGCCTCAGGAAACATTCAACCCAACCAGCCCTCCCAGGGAGCTTGTAATCAGAATCGCCTTTCAGATCTATCTTTCAGGGCTCCTTGCTTTGCAGTTCTATTATTGTTTCATGAAACTTTAAAACTTTCCACCCTTCCTTCATTGTAGTCAACTTTAAATAAATTCAGAGTGTCACTTGTTAAAATAAATGACATTTAAACAACCTCAGCATGGTAACTCATTCCTCATTATCATAGAGAGCTTTTCTGAAAGGTCTATAGTACATTATCTCTACGAAATGGATTTTACCTTCAATATTAACCTCATTGCTCAGAGAGGACAGGTGCTAAGCACTCTGGTGAGAGGTGGCATAGAAATGCATAGGTAGATTGATAGAACCGAGCAAGTGATGATGAACTAAAACAAAAGCAGGGAAAAGGTTTAGGTTAAATATTAGGTAGCAAATCTGAGCTGCGAGAGAGCTGTAATGATAGAGCAAGCTGCCACGGGAGACTGAAGAACATTTCTATTATTTTAGCTACTCAAAGCTCACTATGCCTGTGCCTCTGGCAGAAGAGAAGCCACCCGCGGGGTGGGGCTCATAAGCCCAGTGCACCTCATCCAAGCCCGAGGCTCCTGCTAGCCCAACACCTTCATTTTAGAATTTGAGAAACTGAGGCCCAAAACAGAACTTGCCTGACTTCGGGTCACACAAGGAGTAAGTAACATCCCTCTGGCTAGAGCTGAGGGCAGCACACACAGTGCCTGGAGTCTGCCCTGGGAACCACAGAGGTCTTGTTGTTCTTTTGCTCATTCTCTCTGCCTCTCCAGCCATTTCTTTCTTTTCTTCCTCCTTTGGAGTGTGGACCCAACTGAACCAACTACCTGTGCTCTTGCCTGCCAAGGTGTTTTCTCTGCCTGCATATTCCCAGAATCATGTGCAACCAGTACAAAAGAAGTTTTCTTGCTAATAACCCAGCGAACTAAGAGGCCCTCTGTTTTGTAGAGGGCTGCAAAACCGTGGCCCAGGGATGAGGTCGCTACATTACCACATCCACATCTCGCAGAGGCCCGGGAATGCTGGGGATCATCTCAGTGCTAACCCACCACCTCTCTGGAATCCACATGCCAACCCGTAGGACCCTCATGAGGAGCAGTGTCTCCTACATGCTGGTCAGGTGTGTGAGCTTGATGATACTTCTAAATAAGTCTTCCTAGCACCTGTGCTATGTGCCCAACCCTGAGCAGGAGCTGGTTAAGGCAGGAGACTAAAAGAGAACTTAGCCTTTGATTTATTCCCAGACTTGGAGTAGATGGGGGAGGAGGCAAGTTTTACATGCATGAGGCAAAGCAAGAACACATGACAGTGCTCATGGGCTATTTAATCTGCAGCAAAAATGAAATAAAGGAGTCAGTGTGGGCTTGGGACAGAAGGCAGTAGGAAAGAGCGTTGGATATGAATAGGTATTACTTTTATAACATGAAAAACAAGCTTATATTTTTAAAAGGAAGTGAGAACATAGGAATGAGAGTCCAGGGATGAGAACGATGACCTTGGCTCGTGATCTCCCGAGTGGCCTGGTGGTTGCTCTCCCTCCCTGGACTCCCTCATCCGCACAGCGGTGCTACCTGGACTCCCTCTGAGCAGTGGGCGGGACCCTCTGCAGCCCCTCTCTGGCTGTGTCACGTCAAACAACAAGTGAGTTCCCTGAACGTGGCCATCTGCTGCCTCAAAACTTCCCTGGGGCCACGGTGACTTCTGTGTCCTACAAATTTTCTCTCAGATTAAAAACATTTTTATAAGGTCCAAAAACCAGTCCGAAGTTTATCTTTGGAACTCATACCAGTAAGTGTTTAAAATAACTATTTACTGGCAATAATGAAAATATTTGAGGTGCTCTTACAAAGTTCTACTTGTGAAATATCAATAAAATAATTGCCTAATTCCAAACCGTGTACTGTTCTAATTAATTCTGCATGAGACATTTTTCCAGCTTCAAAGATTGCTTTACTTGTATTGCATAACAAAATAATGGTATAATTAGGAATAAATTTGTCACTTTTATAAGTAATTCTTTTTTATTATGTGTTTGGAAGCAAAGCACAAGCATGATTAAAGCCCCCTTTAAAAGGTTTTATTAATTATTATGATTATTATGGATAATAAGCGTCCACGAGCTGCAGAATGCACCCCGGGCAAGACGCACAAAGCCACAAAGCACGGCAGGAACGGGGATGGATCCCAGACTCAGGTTTCTTTATTCTCTGCAGTGCAAGTCTCGCTGCTTGTCTTGTCGGTTGTGTAAGGCAGGGGAGTTGAGGGGGGAGTGTCTCATGTTTCCCCTCCTTCTGTCTTGGCTCCAGCACCCTCCCGGTGGGGCAATCAAATATGCAGGACCCTTTGTCTTCAGCATCCTCCTTCCCTACTGCCCTCCCCACAGTCATCCACATCCTTGTCAAAGTCCAACCGGTCCTCAAAGGTTAGCTCTGAAAATCCATGGCCAAGAGGCTTCACTGGCCACCACCCTGGGCTGGGCCCCTCCTGAGTTTTCACTCCTGCTCTGCTCATGTGGCAAAGAGCTCCTTGAGCAAGGACCGTGTCTTATGTTGGCTTTTATTTCTCTTCCATCCCCAGCATGGAGCAAGTGGTAGGAGGTATTCAAGGACATTTCAGGAACAGATGAGTCAATGGATGAAATACACATGCCCATCTCCCCACTGATGTGCAGGGCCTAAGACCAGTGGATGGGACCCCACCAGGAGCCTCGTGTCCAGCCAGCTGTCCTGACAAGAAGCTGGAGTAGCTGTTGCTTAGAAGTCTCTCTCTCCATAGTGTCTGGGCTACCCTGATGGAGAATCCACACTTAAAACTAAAATACACCTCACCAGAATGCTCTCCTCAACGACTTAATGCGATGCCATCAATTCACAGATCACCATAGCTACAAAGTTCCTCGGAGGCCACTTTCTTCAAGACTCTAATTTTGCATATGAAAAAAGCCAAGACTCAGCAGATGAGAATGGAGCCCACTCAATGTCACACTGAGATGGGTCATTTGGGCCCCAGGGTTGCTGACTTCTAGACAGGAGCTCTTATTGTGAATTACCAGATCATTCCCTTCTTGTAAACGACAAGGAGACCACTGTCCCCTTCTCCCCGGACGAGGGGAGAGTGAGGAGGCCCCTCTCTGGAGGGGGATCAGCCCCATGGCAGGACTTCCTCTGCTGCATCTTCGTTTTGGGGGGCTGTCCCTTGTGTTCACAAGCATTGCACAGACATTCCTGGGGCCATAATACTGTCAGGGCCATCAGTTCCCTTCCTGTCCTGAGGACTTTTCTTCTGCCTCTGTCCTTTTCCTCTCAAGCCCGCTGTCCTCATGCTCACTCAGCTAAAAGACAGTGGTATCTGCTGGTGATGACCGATGTCATCCTACTCATGAGGTCATCCCACTCATGATGCCATCCATATCATGATGCCATCCAATGCATGATAAGCCCCACAGAAACCACATAAAAATGACCATAAAACAGAAGCCATATATCTTATTTTAGGTCCACAGCCAGCTTTTCTAAACTCACCCTTCCTGACTTCCTTTAACCCAGCCCTCATTCCTGCAAGTGCCTGTCCAAGTACACAGTTGGAATATAGGGCAGCCCGGAAAAAAAGCTTGGGCCAGGCAGTGTGAAGAGAGACTTACCTCTTCTGGTTAAAAAGCAATGCAAAATTAGAAAGTTTGTTCTTTCCCACAAGTCTGAGAACCACACCTCGTGGTGGGGTGGCCGTTCTGGCTGCCAGTCTGTGAGTCACCCTCACATGGCAACTTGGAAAGTGCCGGCTGCAGCAGGAGCAGCCAGCAGAGGACGGTCCTCTGCATCCTTCCTGGTCCCTCAAGTCATCCGCAGGAGTCCCATGGAAGGCAGCCATGAGTAGTAGCAAGAAATAAGTCTGTTGTCTTTTAATCAGTTCTTTGTGAGTTTCTTTAAGTTTTCTCAAGTTCCTTTCTTTAAGGATTTCTACAAATGTCTCACCCATAGGACCCATCATAAGTCTAAAAGAAAGACAAGAGGCGATTTTCTCTGGGTGACACCAGGCCTGGGTGAGTGATAGGGTTCTAGGCATGGCTGACGTGGCCTGTTTTATACCACAAACTCCCTGGGCCAGGGGGACAGAGCTGGGTCTAGTCCTCATATGAGGAAAAATAGAAGGGAACCGTCATGGGGCAGGCCGGCCACTGCCCCAGATGTAAGACAGAAGGGAGCACAGGAAACCCTGGCTCTGAGTGGACATCTCAGAGGGGAGGATTTTTGGAACACTTTAAGTGTCATCCCCAGGAGGAAGGAGAACACAGCAGGAGCAGCTGAGAAGGAAAAACCTAAGGCTTGGACTCCACTGAAATCATGGACTGTCTGCCACATTTTCCATTTGTAATGTCTTTTCTGCTCCCACCCTCAGGGCTTCCATGTGCACATGGTTATGTTTCTGAGCATGTCTGGCCAGAGGCACCCTCAGTGTCTCCCCAGCCCAGTGATGTGGGAAAGGGACAAGGACAGCAGGTTCTGCCAGGGAATTGGAGCAGCTATGCCTGGGACTCCCCCTGCCTGGAGCAGGCAGTAGCTACTCCAGCTCCTTGTCCAGACAGCTGGCTGGTCTAAGGAGGGGGCCAGAGCCTGGAAATGCTCTGAGAACATTTGTGGGGACTTAGCGGCTATCTTCTTTTAGCAGATGAGAGGGGACAACTTTCCCTAATAGAATTTACAGTTTCATTCTTTCTCTGACCTTCCTCAATCCAAAAGATTGCATATCACTAAAAAGAACATCACAAATTTTTCATTTCAGATATAAGCTCTGCATTTCTGATTGCTTTGGAGGAATGCCCAGAAAGGTGGGAGGGCTGGGAGTCCTTATCTTCTAGGAATACAACTCTGTAATCTCCAATTTCCAAACACAAGTCAAGTCCCACCACCCTGTGCACCTTGCCTGATTTCTCTAGTATGTCCTGATCACCCCCTCTAAACCCCTGTAATACTTACTACACGAATCTATTTAGTAATTCATTGTCTGCTATATTTATTCTCATTGGGCTCATACCTCAGTCTAGGTAGTCCCTCAAGAAGTCAAGGCTTGTACTTTTCTTATGTCTGTCACAGTGCCAAGGTGCCGAGAACCATCCACGTATCCATCATTCATTTATTCCTTAAGCATTTATGGAGCACCCACTCTGTGCTAGGACTTACTCTAGGCATTAGACTTACAGAGATGAATGAAATGAGGTTGCTGACTTTGAGAGCTCTCAGCCCTGGGAGAGAATCAGCCACGTGGGTGTGGCACGATCATGCAGTGCAGTGAATTTGCCTCAAAAGTGCAGGTACAGTGAGCTCTCTGAGAGCACCGCGGAGAGAAGGACAGACTCCGAGAGGATGGCAGCGGGATTGTGTGCCAAAGCTACTCAATAAATATTTGTTGATTAATTAGGAGAGGAGTACACTTCTTTAGGGATTACAGGGACAAAATGTCCTCATTAGCTGATGATGAGAGAAACGTTTTCCTTATAGTCAGGAAGCCCATGGGAGTTGGCAAGTGATAATCTGTGTATTAATGATAACAAAAGGAAGAAACACTGGCAGAAGCACAAGGCTCATGGGCGTCTGGAGCATCAGATAAGCTCATTACATTTCTGGGCCTGTAGTGCCCAGTCCTGCCCATGGGATGATCCCCTGCTTGTCTCCCTCCCCAGCCCAGGGAGATGCTTTTGCCCAGAGAGAGCCGCATGCCAATCCTCCAGCTGCAGGAACCCTTGTGGGCTCAGACCAGCAGCTGCCAGCCCAACAGATGTGTGGGTCTCTCTTCAAGACCCCTGCCTGGCCAGGGCTGGGAGCCTCTGTGTGGCCTGGGCTTTGCCTGTGCAGTTTATTTATTCTACAACATATGCTGGCTCAGCAAATTAAGGCAGCTCCAATTTTCCATGTTTGTTTTAGTCCTCCCTTAACTCTCGTAAGTTGCATTTTGCAGCGATCTCGCCTTTACAATTTATAAAGGAAGCAGCTGTGGTTTTTCATCTTTTGAACTCTTGAGCCATATGGCTTAACACTGGCCACCAGTTACCCTCTCCCCTGGACCCGGTGACCAGCAACGTGGTGCTTAGTAACAAGCACTTTCTGCAAGGCTGGTGATGTATGTATTCTCACAGCCCACTTCTCACCATCAGGGTGCTTGTATGTCCTCGATCTGCCAATAAATCAATGTCTAGGTGTAAGAAAACACTGACTAGGAAGCAAGGGAAATTGCTTTGCTTAGGTGGGAGGAGAGATCTACTCACATATGTAATGTGAGGAGTACTTAGGACCTCTTCCAGATCCCATTCTATCACTTATGATGAGTTTTTGTACTTGGTCAACTTCACAATTTTTATGAGGACCACTCACTCTTTTTTTCTGTGTTGGCAACAGTAACTTAGGCTTTGCCGCTGTCCATACTAAACAGCAAAAGACAGAAGTAGGTCTTGTCAAGCAATCAATCAGAAGAAAGGGCTTGTATTTCTAATTCTATTTATGCCAAACAACAGCAATGTTAAAGGAAAACTTTACATCAAAACTTACGTTATTAAAGCAATTAAATTCTAAGATGATCAATGGCCTATCTCTGGCAATAGTAAGAAATTTTAGAAATCAATATTTAAAGCTAAAAATGAAGTTATCTAGTATCAACAATCCTCCAATCTTTGGGAGTTCAAATTTCAAGAACAACATATCCGGAACTTCAAAGTTTGTACTTGGTTTGAACACTGGAACTCTTTATAGTACTTCATTGTAATATTTTGTCACTCTGAAGTTTGCCATCTGGAAATCTAAGTAACTCATGAAAATGTGTCTCTTAGAGTTTCAGCTCTTGTCTCAAGAATCCCATCTGGGTTGGAAATCCAAAGGGAGAGAAATTAATTTAAAGAATTTAGAGTATAAGAAAATGACAAGGCTACAGCATAGCATAGACCAAGCTACAGAACTTTCATTTTACCTGTAGTCTTTGTTGGGTCTGACATTTGCGCCTTTTTTTTTTTTTTTTTTTTTTTTTTTTTTTTTTTTTTTTTTTTTTTTGAGACAGAATCTCACTCTGTTGTCCGGGCTAGAGTGAGTGCCCTGGCATCAGCCTAGCTCACAGCAACCTCAAACTCCTGGGCTTAAGCAATCCTTCTGGCTTAGCCTCCCAAGTAGCTGGGACTACAGGAATGCGCCACCATGCCCGGCTAATTTTTTCTATATATATTTTAGTTGGCCAGATAATTTCTTTCTATTTTTAGTAGAGATGGGGTCTCGCTCTTGCTCAGGCTGGTCTCGAACTCCTGACCTCGAGCTATCCACCCGCCTCGGCCTCCCAGAGTGCTAGGATTACAGGTGTGAGCCACCGCGCCCGGCCGACATTTGCTCTTGAATAAAAATTTTGGTCACTGGCTAAGATAGTGAGCTTAAGAAGAAAGCCAAGTGCAAACTGGAGTGTTGGAGACATTGGGAAAACAGTCTGCTGAAAGGGAGAAATAAAAACATGAATTAAGAGCAAGAGAGCAATTCACAAAGGATGATCTCAGCTCCATAAAATGAAGCTGGTTTGCCTCTCTGTTTTGTGCCTGGCCTTCTAGTGGTCCAGACTACGGGCATCCTGAGAGCTGGTAGCTGGTGCTGCTGCCAAGGAGCTCAGAGACACTGTCACACTTCATCAGAGTGATGGAGCTGACCCCAGCACTTGCTGGGGAAGGCAGGCAGGACACCCACCAAAAGCTTCTGGCTGAGAATGACAATTGCAGAAGAGTTGGATATAAAGAGGAGGGATGGCAGGATTTGTGTTTAGCAAGTGATTAAGAGTTTAGAACTTTGCTCCACTCTGTCTTTGACAAAAAGCACTTTAGGAGGCTTGTATTCACCTGCGTGCAATTGTGGACCTAGACGTTGGAAGAAAATGCCAGAATCTTGGTTTTGAATGGTCTTAGTAAAGGCGGATCAGTTAGAACAATTGCAGGAGGTTTATATTCAACCTCTTGCAACACTTCCTAAATCCAGTGCTGTTGGAATATGGCTTTTTTACCCTACACTCTACTCCACACATGATTGCCTCCGCACTTAGGTGAGTTCTGCATAGTCTGAATGGAGCAGAGGAGATCCCAAGATCCAGGGATGCAGTCAAAGCTGAGATGTCATGAAACCAGCACAACTCCACTGCAGACAGGCTTGGCCCCAGCACAGGGCAGTACAGATGGGGCAGTCTCACTGCTATTTGCCTACAATGAATTCTGGGAGAAAAAATTAAGCTCAGGATTTTTTTTTTTTTTCATTTAAAAGTTTTTAAATATGTAACCACTTCTATCTTGACTCTGTTAGGCCAAAGCACATAACTTCACATCAGGTAACTGCCCACCTGTCTGTCAATAGACCAAAGGCAACCAGGCTCAGAAATGCTACAGCTAAGAGCCCACATCAGAGATTTTGGACAGCAGTTATCCAGGTGTCTAGACACACCTGTCTCCCCTGATAATTATCACTTCTATAGTGGAGTGGTTCTCAACTGAAGTGACTGCTCTCCATCCAAGGGATATTTGACAATGTTTGGAGTTATTTTGATTGTCACTACTGCGAAGTTGCTACTGGTATCCAGTAGGCGAGACCAGGCATGCTGTTAAACATCCAACAGTGCACAAAACACCCTCCACTACCAAGAATTATCCAGCCCAAAATATTGATAGTGTCAAAGTTGAGAAACCCTGACCTAGCATCACTAGAATATTGTAGAACTGAGATTTTCAAGATATAGCTGGGAGGCATAACACAACACTTAGCATGACCTATCTAACATGGCAGGTTTTTATCCTTTTTCCAGTCTTCTCCCTCACTGACACATCACCCTTAGGACAAAGGTCCCCATTTCATCCTGTAATATGTACTTGCACTACACATGTATTCTAGGTATGCTCAACTTCCCATAATATTGTTGATGGGGCAGGAGGGCCAGTTGCATAGGAGAGTAAAGATCAGGACTTGCGTTTAAAGTATTACAGTTACTAATTTGAACTTAGCACATAATTCAGCACTGGGCTTCCTCTCTGAAACCTTCAGATAATTTTTTTTTTTTTTTTTTTTTTTTTGAGACAGAGTCTCACTCTGTTGCCCAGGCTAGAGTGAGTGCCGTGGCGTCAGCCTACCTCACAGCAACCTCAAACTCCTGGGCTCAAGCGATCCTCCTGTCTCAGCCTCCTGAGTAGCTGGGACTACAGGCATGCACCACCATGCCCGGCTAATTTTTTCTCTATATATTTTTTAGCTGTCCATATAATTTCTTTCTATTTTTAGTAGAGATGGGGTCTCGCTCTTGCTCAGGCTGGTGTCGAACTCCTGAGCTCAAACGATCCGCCCACCTCGGCCTCCCAGAGTGCTAGGATTACAGGCGTGAGCCACCGCGCCCGGCCAACCTTCAGATAATTTATGGACAGGTTCTAGAGATGATACCGTCTCTGGCCTCTTGATCAGTGCAGATGTCTTATCCTTAGAATTAAGTATGCTTCACTCATGAAGTACTTTCTCTTGACTTGGCACAAAGCATTAGTCCTTTATGTTCTAAGGAGTTTCATGTTCACAGCCCACCTTTGCTACTTGTTTCACACCCCACCTCTGCAAGGAAGCCTTTCTAACTCTTCCATTTGCATTCCTCTCCTTTTTCTGAGAACCATCCTCCCCACACTCCCACCTTGCCTTAGCTGGTTTTTGACTAAATTTTATCTCAGCGATGAATGGTCATTAAGAACACTGGGTATATAAAAAGAAAAGTAAGACATTGCCTTGTGTTGTTGTTGTTATTATTATTACTAATAGCTTTGGAGCTTACTATGGGGCCAGAACTGTGCTAAGCATTTTATACGTACCCTCTCAATTTTGCAAGGAACATATTATTCTTCTCATTTTATAGATGAGTAAATTGGGGTCAAGAGAATTTAAATAAGTCGTTCAATATCACCAGCTTTTAAATTTCAGACCTTCCATTCAAACTTAGATCTGTATGAATCCAATAACCCATGATCCTAACTGGTCCACTTCACAGCCTCCCTTAAGGTGTTCCCAGTCTAATAGAGAGACACATGTGTTCATTTAGGGGAACGACATCTCCGGGAGCCAAGTCAGGCTAATGAGCTTTTTGGTGACTCAGCACTGGCAGGCTCCAGGCGTACATCCCACTTATAACTTTTAATGCACCTTCTCCAAAACCAGCCTTGAGGACCCTGTGAACACGTGGCTCGGCACTGCACAGTCTTATGAATAGTAATGAAATCCAATCAGGAGCAGAGGCCTTGGATTTTAATTGAGCTATCCTTTAAAGGACTGCTTTTCTCAGTGTCAAGGTCATGTTCTCCTAGCTAAGGCAGTTTTTTATGTGTGCAGCAGAGATAATAGGCACTGGAGACACATTGAGGACAAGTGGCATACGGCATGAAAGAAAGGAGGAAATATACGAAAAGCAATCATTGAAGTATACACTGTAGACCTTCCCATTGATAATTGGTTTAAATTATTAAAGCACATAAGAGGTTATTAACTAGAGAGAGTATAAATTACTTTTTTTTTTTTTTTTTGCTGAGCATGACTTTTCAAAGTCTCCCAAACTTCCACATAAAAAAAAGGTTTAAATTTAGAGTCACTAGAAAAAAAAAAATCTTTTAAAAATTATCTCCAGAGTAGATGGATGAGGAGAGAGCAGATGCTTCATGAATTTGAGATCATGTTACCTGCCATGAGAGTATAAAATGTGAAATGGTGTTTAAATAATGCCAATGGCGCTCAGTGGGTGGTTGGTATTGCCCAAATCCGAAGAGTCAGGGTTGCAGGGCGCTGGGGGAGAAAGCGTCCCTGAGAGATTGGCACAGGCAGCTGAGAACAGACACTCAGAACTTCTAGAAAACTCTGTGATGAACAGCTCTGGGAGCACAGCTGCATCAGGTTGAGACCTGATCCCGGAAGAGACCTGACTCCATCACCTCCACCTGGGTGCGGGAGCAGAGAGCCCGGGAGATTTTAGGAAGCGGCCAGGCCAGAGAAAAATGAGTGACGTACATCTTTCTTCTCCTGCTCCAGATACTGATTTCTCTACCTGTTCTCCAGGCCCTCCTGACTTTCCTGCAAATAGGGCTGAGGAGTCTGTTCTTATCTGCCATTGCTCCGATCGTCTGGGGCTCTGAATTAGCATTTTTAGGATGTACAGTTCTGGCAAGAGACCCTATATCTAGTAAGGCCAATTATCTCCTTAGATTCCTAGTTCTATCTTTATTCATTAACTTCCATTTCCTCTCTCAGAAATGAGCTCATTTGGGCTGCTTGCCTTTTCTTTGAATGACATTTCCTCCTTGTGGCCTAAATCCAGGATCTTTTTGCTCAGCCTCCCTCTAGGCCTCTCCCTTTGCCCTGTGGTTTCCTCATCTCCACCTTTTATTCCTCTTTATTGATGCTCCCACTGAAAGAATGAAAATGACGAGCAAAACCGCTTTCCCCTGCCCAGCCCAGGCCAAGCTCCGCTTTTGTCTGGGCTGTCAGGAGGACAGAAATGCCACAACGTCAGAGCCGTCCTTTTCAAGGTGCTCGTGTCATGTCATTATTTGAGGTCAGAGGCTCGGAAACAATGAGCCTCACACACACAGACTCTGCACACATGTTGTAGCGGGTACCTCTCCCGACCTTCCTCAGAACTTTTCTATTTGTAATTGTCCCTCCCCCAGGTCCAACCATGTTCTCATATGATGCCAACACCCTCGTTCAGAATCTGACTCAAGATAATAACACCACTCAGAATTTTTTTTTTTCCCAGATTCAGAATTCTTTTCAAACTGGAAATTGAAAAGTCTTTTCTCATCCAGAATCAGAATACACCCCGATGGAGGAAGCCGAACTGCAGAAAGGAATAATGACATTGGGCAGCCAGATAGAAGGGACAGTTAGAGATTCAAAGAGCAAGACTGCTAATGGAGTTTGAAACCTGGGTTCCAATTACTCTCCTGGCCTTCCTATAATTGGAATATTAGCCTCTCCTTTGATTATGTGACCTGACTAGACGTCCTTCTAATAAATCCACTTCTTATCCAACCTCTATTTAGTTCACTTGCTGTTGCTTGTATCCAAAGGACTACTGAATAACCAGAAATATATTCTTGAATAATGTACACCAATATAGTAACTTTGCATTAACTCATCTCCCTGCCCCAATTACATCTCTGAATTTTTTTCTTTGACTAACCTGTGTTTACCACTACTTTATAATGAACCTGAACTATTTAAGTAGTTTTATAAAAACTTACTCCTCTTTGTCATGATGATTTGTCTACCTGTCTGATTAAAATGGAAACACTTGAATAAAAAATGCAATTGTGGAGAAATTCAGTAGGTATGAGGCATCCATTACAACTGGGTTAGGATCGTATGTTTGTCCGGTGAATACTTATTGAGTGCCCAGTACTACCTGGTGCTCGTGGCACAAGAGTGAGCAAGTCTGGATGCCATGTTTATGGGGCTTGGGAGCTGGTGGAGGATGTAGCTATATCAATAATTACCCAATAAATGTGAACTTGCAAGTATGAAAGTGCTCTGAAGAGAAGAAATTGGGAAATAAAGAGATATGAAGAGTTATAAAAGTCAGGGATAGTTCCTGGAGAAAAATGACACTTCAGTTGAGATCCGGAGATAAGCAGGAATTAACTGAGGAAGAGCAAGGAGGAAAGAACATTCCGGGGAGTGGAGGCTGCACATCCAAGCCTCCATGTCAGGAGGGAACATGGAGCATCTGGGACATTGAAAGACAGCCTGTGTCACTGAAGTGGAAAAAGTAAGGAGCCAGAGTACAGAAGAAACGGGAAAAGCAGGTGATGACTAGACCATGAGACACCTTGTGAGACAAGGTGAGGAGTTTTGTCTTTTTTCCCAGGCCATGGAAGGACTTCTGGCAGACATGTGTATGCCATCCCTGTTTAGGATGCGAGTGGTGGAGTATGGTCAGATTTGTACTTTGTAGACATCGCTCTGTCCCAGTGTGGAGAACAGATTTGAGAAGATCCAGAGAGGATGCAGGTAAGTTAGTGAGAAAAGTCTTTGGCATGGACATGAGCCAGGTGAGAGATGATGGCAGCCTATCCTAGGGTGGAGGTGATAAAGATAGTGAACAGAGATATTTAGGTCCATAAATGAGCTCTGTTTTCATAAAATTCCTTTGTCACAGGGAGGGTAATTTGAACATATAAAAATGTGACATGGCCAAATACAATTGAGCTGACATTTGTTGAGCCTCATTTCTAACAGAAGTTATCAGAGACAGTTGGAGAGGAAGGGAAGGCCCCAAGCTATGTACCAATGAATGGGTCAGGTTCTACGAAAAGGGAGGGAGTTTGTGTGAGATTTAGCAGGAAACAGGAGGCACCTTCAAATTGGGTAATTTGAATAGAGTTCAATAAAGAGACTATTTACAAAGGTATGAGCAATGAGTATAGAAATCCCAAGGAATGGTGAAGTACTACAGGTCAAGTAACCACCCTTAAGCTAGAAGGATTCAGGGGACCCTGGAACCCAGAGGAAGGGTGCTATGTAGGGAAATCCCCTGATGAGAGCTGAGGCTTTACCACCAAAGGTGAAGCAAAATCATGATGGCCCCGCATACTCTGCCCTCACTTTCCTTCCTCCCACCAGTTCCTCAATTCATGCTCCTCCTCAGCTCCACCCCAGCCAGGATGAAGGAGAGCTCCTTGATAAAGTGCATGCATATCAGTCTCCCAGGGCACAAAGCAAGATAAATAAAGAAGGATGCAGAATGTATGTACAGGAGAAACAAAACTAGTTCTGTAAAACAAATCCATTTACTAAACATGCACCATCTCCAAGGAATGGCACCAAGAATCCTAGTGGACACTGAAGGAAGTACAAGCCTGTAGTGCAACTATAGGAGCTTAGAGTCAAATGACAGAAAGACTATGTGGGCATTGAAAACATGAAATGAAAATACAAGTTATAAATCGTAGGACAAGAGAGTAACACGGGGTGTTACTCGGCAGTGTGTTAGCAATTACCAGGGACATACAGAGTTAAAATGCACTGCTGATCTTCAGAGGTGAGGGACTCCATGGTCTAGAATGACCATAAAAGACTTCTTAAAAGCAGGGGCATGATTGGAGCCTTGTAGGGTAAAGAGATATTGATATTTAGCGAGCAGAGGGACAGGTAAAGCATTGTAGGCTAGGAAATGGGTGACTGCAAAATGGCAGAACAGAGAAAAACAAGTTTTGTTTGAGAAATTTGACTTTTTGGTTATTACGAAGACTGTGTAAGCAAGCAGAGATCAATTGTGCTGGAAATGTTATTTTATTCATTGATTTGTTTTTCAAGTTGAGCATCTGGTGTGTGTTAGGCACTGCTCGTGGCATTCACTGTACAGACAGCTGTGAACATGATGGATAAGGACCCTGCAATCATGGAGATTACATACTAGTGAGGCTGACAGAATGTAAGTAAATAGACACATTAGGTGAGCACCAGAAGCTTCAGGTCTTATGGAGAGAGTTAATGTTGGAGGAGGTAGAAATCACTGCATGGTAACTATATGGGATGTTCAAAGAAGATCCCAGGGAGGAGTCGCTAAACTCAGATGAGACCTAAATAGCAAGAAAGATTCTTTTCCTATATTATGATCAAGTGAAAAGTACTTAAGAGAGAGAAATGGGATCCAAGACCTAAAACAGGCTCCTTATGCGCCAAGTTCATGGCACAGATTTCTAACATCACATCTGGAATAATTTCCAACACTTATTTCCCCTTATTGATTCAAGCTGCTTGAGGAATGAGACCCTATTTTGTTCTTGTTCCAAGTCCCAGGTGCCAGCCTAATTTCAGGTACACAGTAAGCCTTAATAAATATTTGACAAATATGTGTTGAATGAGACTAAAAAGTTTTCATTTAACTTTATTTGAGCATTTAATTTAATCATAGACAGCATCGAGGAAATAGACATCACTAGCAAAAATAGACAACTTCAATTACAGCATTTTTTTTTTCTTGCTTTAAATTTGACTTAGATTGACAGAGAATAAGGTTAGGGCCAGATGGATGTGGGAGTTGGGGAAGAGATAGCTTCCTCCATAAGTCACCAATGAAAGAGAATGACTGCACTCTTACATATAATCAAGTTTATTTTAATTCTTGGCATCAACTAATTGTACATGTAACCCTCATGGACCTGCACTGAATATTCAGTCCCAGCTCTTTAGTGTATTGTCTTAGTGTGTCTTCTCTACAGTCTTAATCTACCAGGCCTCTCTGAAAGCACATTTCACTTCGCCATTATGCTCAAGACTAGTGAAGCCAACTCCAGTCACTTCTAATCCCAGCCCCAGCCGTCGCCAATATATCATGCCCAGTCCTACATCATGTTCTCTCCCTCTTCCTTCTTTTGTTATTGAAATTTTCCTTTCTTTCACAATCCAAGTCCCACCAATGTTGATAAACCTTTCCCAGGAAAAGAAATCTATTCATTTGCTTAAGTTATATCATATTTAGTGAGTCAGTTATATAGCAATTGTCAAATAACACCTTATTCATGTGTGTGTATGTGTGTGTGCACAAACATGTGTGTATGAGAAAGAGGGGAGAAAGTTTTTTATATGTCTACAAGAATTTAACCTGATCAGGTAGATGAATGTCTGATCCATCAGACGAGAACTTGGTGTTAACATCTCTTTTACTTCTCAGCAACCCATAGAGCAAGATAGAGGACTGTCTGTAACAAAGCACCATTAAGGCTGATATAATACAATACCTCAGGCTCACTCTCTGCCTCAAGCAAGTGTCCTTCTAGCTGTGTCCCCACATGGAGGAAGGGACAAACAAGCTCCCTAGGCCTCTTTCATAAGGACATTAATCCCATTCTTGAAGATGACATGCTCATGACCTAATCATCTCCCACAGGATGTACCACCCAACACTTCACTGGGGATTAGGTTTTAATATATGAATTTGGGGGGAACACAGACATTCAGACCATAACAAGGACTGAGTGGTCTTGGGAAACTCAGCAGTAAGTGCAGATGGAACATTTTAAATGGTTTGTACTCCGTAACTGCTATATCAACCACATCCTCCTAAGTAGTAAGTTATTGGCTTTATTCTTTTTTTCCCCAAAACATATATATATATATATATATATATGCACATTTTGTATTTTTGAAAGCTTTTCTAAACTATATATATATATATATATATATATAGTTTAGAAAAGAAACAGTTTTTCAACCAGCCTTGATCATTAAGTCACATCTAAGAAACAAACCAAAGCCACCTGAAAGGGGGAGGAAAAGCAACGGGGTTAAGCGGAGATCTCACAAGACTATGTTTCAGAAGACCTGGAACATTCTTAAATCTTCCTAACAGCTGTGTGATCTTGGGAGAGTCACTTCCCTTTTCTAGGCTCTCGATTTCCAAAACAAAAGGTTTTGAATAAATGATCTCCAAGGTCTTTCCAGTTCTGTCAGGCCATGATGCTAGGGTTGTAAATGAGCTGTGAGCTTTATCGCTGTCCTTTGATCAAGGCTGCAGCCCGTGCTCTCTCCTGACATGCTGTGCTTCCTGAACATAATTGAAATAATGTGGGTGTCATATCCCCTTTGATTCCCCAAGCACGAGCGGCGTCATCAATTCTCCTCATTTAACCTTTCAACAAATAGCTCTGTTTGTTTCAGCTAGGGGCAGTATAAATAATTATAATAAAATGTCTTAATATAAAGATGAACAGTTAATATTCAAGCCACTAAATTAGAAAATATCCATGGGCCCATATGGTACCCAGAAATCACTCTCCCTTCAGCGACTAGCTTTCAGTTAGCAGAAATGGAAATCAATTTACCAAACGTCACATCCATGCTGGAAGCAGAGCTGTCCTAATATCCCCTACAGTGGTGTCCTCCTTGCAGGAGCCAGCGCGGGCAGCGAGCAGCGCACCCCACATTGCAGGCAGAGTCGGCTTTGTTGTTAGCCACGGCAGATGCCCTCTGGCAATCCTCACTGGCGCCTGCCTCGCAACAGAATTGGCTGCCTCTTCCTATTTGTCTCTTTGCTCCTATAGGCATAATGTGGGTATTTGTTTTACTAAAGGGTTTGCTTCGCTCACTTGGTATTAGACCTAGGGATCAGACATGAAATAATTATTCAGCCTAGAGCAGCTTTTTTTCTGGGGCTGCCATTTCTAAGCCATCAGTCTGTTTCTGCAGGGATCTGTGTTAGAGGAGAAAAGCCACTCACAGCTTAGAGTTTTGTATAGATGGAGAGAGGCCTATTAAACCCTTCATCTGCTGTTACCTTGGAAATAAGATGAGATTCTCCAGCTTTTCCCTTAAGTGCTGAACCCCAGTAATCAAGCAGGTGACTCTGCCACTAGTGTCTGTGAAACTCAGTTTACCTCTTAAACCTCTGGTGATGGGACCTTAACCTGTGCCCTCAGAACTCACACACTCTCTCTCTCCCTTGTGTGTATTTATTAAGTCAGGACCTGTACCTTCGAGAAGGCCCAGGTCACTGCCTGTGGATAATTTCAACATCAGTGTCACATGCGTGATTTTTGGCCTGTTCTCTAATCGCTGCTTATAAGAAGTGATTCAAAGAATGAGCATCCAAAACTCTTCCACATACAACTAAATTCATTCAGTTTCATTGTTGAGTAATGCCACAAACCTCATTTTTTTAAATCTATTTTTGAAAGTCGCTCATGCATTTGCCATCCCTGAGTCTCAGGATTGTGCTTTTAGTTCATCCAGTTCAAATGACTCATGCAGAGTCTTTGGCATCTGAAGGTGTAGATAACCACAGATAAGCATTTTCCGTCACTCCTCAAATACGTAATAAGCAACCATATGTCGAGTTCTATGGATAAATGGTATTTGCCTTCCTAGAGATCAGAGTCCAGCAAGAAAGACAGAAAATTGAACAGACACAATTACTGTAAAATGCACTTTGAGGGGTACTAGGGACTTTGAGAGGCAAATACAGAGTGATGTGGAAGAACGTGGCAGACCACACACTCCACCTGAGCAAGTCACACATTCCAAGCCATGCCTCAGTCTCATGTTGATGTCTTCTTTCTTAATGTTTCTATTGATGACATTGACTCAATGATGTATTATACTATAATATGTTAAATATATTATACTATATTTTATATTTACATATATATATACTATATATATATATATATATATATATATATAAAAAACAAGGTTATCCCTGCTCAAATAACTTAGTTGGAAAATGAAGCAAAAAAAAAAAAAACTCCCTCCTGCTAGAGAGCTTACAATCTACAAGAGAAAACACTTATACAGAAAGCACAAATACAGGACAGGATCTAGGTAATCAGAGTCAAAAGAGCAGAATGTATTCTAAAAATTATTTTGTTCATAAATACATATCAGGTAAATCAGGGAAAGCTTCATTGGAAAGGGCCAATCTGTCCAATTTGTCGACATTGTTGTCTTTCTGAGGATCTCCAAACAAGGTCAACAGATGAAATATAAAGAGAGCAAAATTCACCACAGCAAGCTTCTTCAGTTAAAGCATTCACAAACAGGTACACAGAACTCAACTCAATGGAGGAAAGACCTTGAAGTGGAGGCCAAATCAAAACTTTAGGGGTGGGAAAAGTGGTGAGCAGCTCCAGAGAGGAAAGCAGGAGAGAGAAGTGTGTTGCTGTCCACCTTTATCCACTGCATGAAGTGGGGAGCTGTAGAAAAGTCCTTGGGGAAAAATAGTTCCACTAGGGCACTTCCTTTCTCTGTTTTCCTTTAGGAAGCTCTTTGGAAACCAATGGCTGAAAAGTTTACTTTCTGTGAGAAGCATAAATCAGAGTCATATTTCTGTTTCCAGAAACAGAAGAGAGAGAGATAAACTTGATGGACTCAAACAGGTAAAGCAGGTCCACAGATGACTCTGGGGCTTGCAGGAAAATCAATTGCTGTAAGATCTGTTTCCTTCCAGGACAAGGCATGGCAGCTCACGCTTCCACATCAGCTCCTGGGCCTGGTCCGTAGCATCTCCGCTCTCAGTGGATTAATTGCAGACATCTGAAGGACAACCTCAGCCAGGAGGCTGCTGTCCTCAGGCTCAAGCACCATCTATGGTCATGTCAGGGAAACTATCTACTTTCCAGCTGGGACTAAACTCTCCCCTTGCCAAAGTTCCTACCCCAATTATCTTTGTGTTCCCTGGAAATACAGGTAAGGAATAGGCCACATCACAACTAGCTTTGTTTTGACTTTCTAAAGAGAAAAAGAAAAGCTACCCATGATGGGGTGAATATGGGCATCTCAGTCTCCCTGGTTTCAAATTCCAGTCCCAGCACTTCCTACCTGCATGACCCCAGAAGTTGTCTAATCTCTCTGAGCCTCAAAATGGAGGTAATAATGGCAGCAACTGCATAGGGCTAGTGGAGGAAATAAATACTAACATACAAAAAGTGCCCAGAATCATAGCTGACACGTAACACAATACTGTCATTATTATCAAGATTTGCTCTATTTCCCGCCTAATTTGGACTTGAGAAAATGAAAACTGGGTCCTCTTCTGCAGGCCTTTGTATAATCAGACTCCCAAGAAGGCTTTGTTATGTGTAGGAAAAAGAGCCTTGGAGACAGCATTTCCTTGCTCAAGGTTTTTCTGCTCATTTTAGTCCCCTGGATCCATATTAAAGGGATGTACATGGAAACCAAAGAGATAAGACTATGTGCTTTACCAAACTCCACATCCCTGGGAGTCTTCCACCTGGGACACTGTGGCCCTGAAGGAAGAAGCTGAAGGAGATATTGATTCCATTAGATCACCATCCACGGAGGAGCCGTCCTTCAGGGCCTCCCAGTCTCTGACCACAGTGGCACCTGTAATGCTTTTCAGCAAGTCTCTACCTAGGCCTTGATCTGTGTGAAACTTAGCACTGGCTCTTCCTACGGGAAAGAATATATTCCCCTCTCAAAGCTCTCAGTTTGGCTTAGGCAAAATGCCCCATTCACAGAAAACAATTAGAGATCTCTCTGAGGTCCTCCTTGGTTGTTCCTCTCTCTTAAAAGTGTATAGACACAGGACCAGAGGGGTCTTCTGCAAGAGCTAAAGGCTCCTTCCTCCAGACACACAAATGCTGAGGATTCCCAGCTTCTGGCCTGTGACAGAGAACCTGTGCCCTCCCATAAGCACCCAGAACCTATCAGCACCTTCCCTTGTCATGCAGAGATCAATTAGTTCCTACTGCTGCTTCCTCTGCTCAAAACCTTTCTGTTAATTATGGCTCCAGTTCCACCATGCCCATTAACTAGGATGCCTGAAGGGGACTGTGGCACTGGCTCACTTTAAAAACCAAAGGTGTCATTTTTGGACATTTTTTATGTATCATGATTTAGTAGAAAAGATACTGGTTTGGAAGTCAGAATGTTAGGGTTTAGCCATGGTCGGCATCCCACTAACTTCTGTGACTTTTGGTACTTCCATTCAACTCTCTGGGATAAATGAATCATATTTTGAGAAAAATGAAGATAAATAACCTAGATGCTTTCCATTTTCATGATTCTTTGATCACGTGGGGCTACCATGACTATACCATTAAAGCAGAAAGTGATGAGATACATTAGCGAGAATCTGCAGTTTCCAAAACTGTGGTTAAGGTGTTTCGCATCCAGAGGTCATTGGTTGATAAGTTAATTCTATGAAAACTCTGTGATATTTGACAATTGAAGACTGGTATTAATAAAACTATATAGTTATCAAAAGAAAAGAAAAAAGGAGACTACCAATATATCCATATACTTTCGTTATGGGAAATGTATCAAAATTACTTTTCCATTGGCCTCTGTCAAAAAATAATAACTCAATTATGAAAAAAAATCTTAAAGTTTTTGTGACTAACTGAGCAGTGGAAACATGAACTTCTGAAATATTTAACTTCATACTATTTCTGAATCTTCCCAAATAAATAATTTCTTCCATCTCTCCCTAGAAAGGATCACATATCTGGGCTCTATGCATTGACTAGCATGTACTGATGGACTGTGATGTTACATTTACTAAAATGTTCCACTGCCAGACAAATGCCAAACTCCAAACAGACTACCAGACTGGATAACAGAGAGTGACCCTGGCTTTATGAACAGTACATTCGACTTTGGATTATCAAGTGTCTGTGGAAAAGAGAAACCTGCAAATAGAAACCTTCAAGTGCATCCAAGAAGGAATCATACATCACCATTCTTTTCCTTGAATCATCACTCAGTTGATTTTGTACATTACCACCAACTATATCCTGTGTATTATTTTAAAATGAGTCATTTGAATCTTTACAGTTATGTGTCATCCACACCTAATCTTAGGTCCGGGCAATTTACAGCTACGTGACTGTTTGACAATAGGTGATTATGAAAAGGATTCATACTTCAACTTTTACTCTATGTTCTCAGCACTTCTTTAGGAAAAGAAGAAATCTTAGTTCTCCATCAAGGAATATATAGTTGCTGAATGATGGATGGAATGCTGCCATCTCTTGGTAATCTAGCACAGAGGAAAACAGTTTCCAGAAAAGTGATTTTGCATTTTATTGGCTGAAGGCAATGCAGTTAAGAAGTATAATTCTGCTCTTCTGGTGTCAGAACAATCTATAACTGCTGTTATTATTTTTAGCATTTAATGCTTACGGTGCATATTGAAGCTATTCCCTGACAATAACACCATATTAAAAAGAATTCATCACATGGTTTCACTGGCTTAGCTTTTACAAGAAGGTCTAAATTAGGTTGGCCTAGCATCTCTTCTTACACCTCTGCTTTTTTGGATGTGTGCTGAGCGTTGCTTAGTAAGTTCCCAAGCTATGTGCGACCTCCTTTGAGCATCATCTAAATGGTCTCTCTTCCAACATACGCACCAGGCAGAGACAGGGAAAGGGCTCTCTAGTCAGACTGGCTCTTGATAAAATGAAAAAAACAAAACAAAACTGAGATTCAGAAGCCTGTTACTCTGTCACATACTGGTCCTACAACTTTAGCCAAGCAAGACGTATCTCCTCAGTTTTCTCATCTGCAAAGTGGTGACACCAATCTTTTTTCTACCTACCTCACAGTGTTATTTTCAGGATCCAATAGAATTGCATATGTGAAAATGGTTTGCAAGAATCAAATTATTGTACTTCAGTGAAGGATTATCAGAAAGAGAATGGCATTATTCTTTTTTATTTTTTTTCCTGAGAAGATGTACTAATAAATATAAATAACTTACACTTGGTTTTGTTCACAGTGGATTACTATTTTTCTCAGACTCGAGTGTCTGTTACTAATAAAACAATATAAATAAGCCAATAGACTTACTGATGTGGCATTATCATTCACAATCTGCCATGCCAGGCAAAGTTATCAATTCATGGTCCTGCAGCATAATTTTGGCCACCACAAAACACAGCACATCCAGAATAGCCTGGGAGGTAGGGGAATCATTCTGCCTCACTGTCATTGTGTTACACCTACACTGTACCTTCCCACAGCAGTTGTCAGTCTGTTAGAGCTATTTGTTTATATTCTATCTTTCCCCCCAAAATAGGATCCTACTTGGTTTACAAATATGTGCCTCAGCAAAGCTTAACTCAGTACCTGAGGCCGGATTTGTCCCATAAATATTTATTTCATGGATAAATTGAAATGGATTAAGTATTATTAACCATTTACCATATTCTAGGTGCCAAAGAGAAAAGAGGAGTGACTCAAAATAAAATGCTAAGTGCAATCTGCCTGTTGGAAAAGCATATCCATTTTAAGAAGAAATGTGATTTGGGGAGAGAAAATAAATTGAAAATATTACAAAGCAGTATGTTGTTTGTAGTTTTCTAAAATATGAAAATATATTGATTAGAAATAGGTAACTCGTGCTTATTCTGGAGCAATCTGTGGGTAAGTTGAGGGAACAGGGAAGATTCTGTGCTTCATATAAGTCAATACAATGGAAAGCTGCTGCTAACATGACCAGTGGCACAAGGTTTGCACCAAGAAGTATAATGATCATAATAATAAATTTAAGGGTATTATAATGGACACTGGAGATTCACAAGGGGGAGTGGGGAGGGATGAAACATTATCTATGGGTACAACATACACTGTTTGGGTGATGAGTACACTAAAAGCCCAGACTTCACCACTACACCATATATACATATAACAGAATTCAACTTGTACCCCCTAAATCTATTAAAATAGAAAAAGGAAAAAAAGACACCTTTAATAGGTTCACTCTGATCTGTGTAGTCATACATCTGGTGTATTATATTGTTGTAAACTCTTCATTTGGAGGAGCATGACAAACTGTCCAGATAATGGCAACTGACATAAAGAAGATTCTGGAAAAAAGTGACAAGTAGAAACAAAGAAATTGAGTAGGGGTACAAAAGAGAAAACAGTACTTTCAAGAGATATGTTCACTATATCCAAGGTTGACAGAGATGTGTAAGTCCAGAATGCAAGAATTAATACCAGTGGAAGAGTTACAAGGATGAATTTTCTGAATCTACTATAAAACTAAATGAAACAACAGCAACCAGAATTTTTTAATGGGACTCTCAAATGGCTCAACAGGCTGTCCAAGGTGGAGGTGACCTTCTTGCTACCAGATAGGTTTCAGGACAGAACAGGAGAGGACAGGGCTACAAGCAGGATGTTGACAAAGGATTTCATCATGGGGTGAAGATCCTTCCTAAGTGAAATGACAAATTCTCACCATTTAAAACTAAATATAAGCAACTGACACAGTCCTTTTTTTCCATTATGTATTTATAAATACCAGGTGAGAGACTTGCTATTGAAAACTATGACTTGAGAAGGAAACAGAGAAAGCAGAACCCTTAGCAGTAAAAGAATAAGGCAAATTTGCAAATATCCAGAAACTCTAGATACGAGTCATAGCTAATTCACAGGGTCAGCATTTATGTACCAGTTCTTTTGTGTAAAATTTAACTAGGTGACATCTGCAATCTATAGGTGGGGAGGTAGCCTTATATATAATCCTAAATGCACTCCTTCATCAAGGTAAGTTTGTCTTATATTTAGATAAAATGATTGTAAGTGTTTGCTTTTGAGATTGTAACATCCTCTGTACTCACTCTCCTGCCTAGTACATAATTAACCTGTCAACCCACCCTGCAGTAATAAGTGTGATAGACAGGAAATATATTAGGAAGGAACTTTTGTGTGATGTGCTTTCAAGCTCTCCTTTATCCTTCAACTATCTTTCCTTTTAATTAGCACTTGGGTAACAGCATACCGTAATGAATTACCATATTACTGTTATCAATAAAAATTATTTTGGGTCTGAAGTAGTCATTAAGATGAAATGTGTGAGACCTGTTCTGGATAGTTTGAGGGGAGATAGAAATTGGAAATCAAGTCTTGTTTCCTATATTAATTTTAAAAGATTCAGAGGATTCTCAGATTTATAAATTCATATTTACTAAACATAGAGAGATGAACGTATGGAAGATAAAGGAAAAAGAAAATGCTTATATCTGGAGTGAATACAGCCCAGATATGTTAAAAGAAGATATTTTTATGAGATGGCATATTTAGGAAACAATATTTTCCTCTGCTACCTCTCTGGAAACCTGGCCAAAGCAAGAGGACTGTTGGTATCACAAACACAAAGGAATGGGAGAAAGGATCATAGTAACCAAATGTTGCAGGCAAGATAGCAGAAGAGTGAGTGAATCTGACTTATCAGATGTGAGCATTTTGAACACTCAGCTGGTAGTAGCGAAAACAGTTGAGCAGCCCAACTTACCCCCTCGTCCCCAATTGTCCTATGAGCTTAATAGTTGGTACTATCAGGTATGTAGAGCAGTGGATGTGAAGTTGCTACTAGACAGAAAAGGATCAAGCAAAAGTGTGTTTATGAAGCTACATCAGAGATTCCCTTCTCCTCTTGGATCAAATGGGCAACTTTTGTCTCACACCATGTTAGAAGATTGGAGCAAGAGGTATCATCTGAGGACAGAGTAAAAGACTGTGCACAGTTGAGAGCACAGATATTGTACCCTTCTTCCACAATGCTCTAAGAGTGTTGGCAGCCAGAATTATACCCTACAGGCAGAAAATTTGCAATCCAACAGCAAAGAACTTAAAGCTCACAGTAAAAATCCTAACCAGTTCCAAATGCAATATTAATAAAACCTACTAATATACACAGAACATCTAATCACTGTTTTTATGTCATTGTCTTAAATGATCAGGCAGAAAAAAAAAAAACCCACAAAGAAAGAAAGAGAATCACAAGAAATCCAAGGAAGATAGCATGCAAAAGACACAGAACAAAACAAACAGAAGAAACATCTTGGACAAAACAAAAATATCATCTAGGAAAAGAAAACTTAGAAAAAAAAGCTTTAATAATATCCTTAGTGAAATAAACACAGTGTAATGAAAAGAGAATAATTGTAGGAAAAATAATGTTTAGAAATGAACACAAAAAGGTAAAAATGAAAAAGCTCAATAAGTGATTATTTGATCATATGGTTGTGAATAGTTGCACATATCTTCCAGAAAAGTACAAAAGAGAATGGAGGTCAGAGAATAGAAATGAAAATAAAAACAAAAAATTAACATTACTAATAGTTCAGGAGGTTTAATATATAAATAATAAAAATAAAATAATCAAAACAATCTTTGAAAGGTTCCCAGAAATGATTACACAAGTTCTCAAAATTAACAGTGCCATCAAGTTCCTTGAAAACTGAAAAAATATACTACAAGGTACAACATCATGAAATTTGAGACCACTGGAATAAAAAGAAAAACCTAAAACTAAAAATTGCAGAGATTAAAGGGAAAAAAAGCAAGCCACTTAAAAAGTGGAAAATGAGAATGGCTTTAGACTTCTCAATAGTACTATCTGAATTTAGAAGATAGAGGAACAATGACTTTAAAACTTTAAGGAAGAATTTTCTCCAATTTAGAATTATTTACTCAGGCAAACACTCGATAAAAGCATTTGTAAACATGTAGTTATCACAAAAGATCTGCCTCTCAGGCACCTTTTCCCAGAAAAGTAATGGAAGAACTGTTACACCAAAATAAGGAAGTAAACCAGAGAATCAAAACATTAGGGATCTGGGAATCAAGGTAGACCCAGGAGATCTCCTAACTTGACAATGGAAGGAGATACTAGACAAAAAACTATTAACACGTAAGAGTCCTAGAAACAAACCAGTTCAGAGCTGAGCAGGTCAGAAAGACCCAAAAAAGATTCTTCAAGAAGATGTAATTGATCAAATATATGGCAGGTTTTAATATATTGAGAAAAGATTTTAGGCATCAGAGATAAGAATCTGGAGGTGAATTGGTGGTAATTCATGGAACACAAAACATAGAGAAGAAAAGAGTATTTTTAATTCCAAGGAAACCAAGAAGGTTTACAAGAAAGAAAAATTTGTCATGATATGATGCATTATACTTCTGATCTAACCAAAATTATGTCCTGGTTATTGTGGTAGGATGGGGGATGAGAAGTGTACATGTAGCAGGTGAACAGCAAATAGAACTAGCTTTTTCTCTTCCATAATGGTAAGTCGATAGATAATGCCTTAAATAGAAAAATTGAAAAGTGTCAACATAAGCATAATATTGAGAAACATGAAGGTAGATACCATAGGAAAGCAAAACCATTTTCAGATTGCCATTTTCTAGTGCAGCAATTAAAGGGCTGTAGGAAAGCAATCATTCTTTTCTATAATTAGTCTTGTAGAATTATTTTGTCTTTATGTGCTACATGGAAAAAGAAAAGTATTGCATGTCTGTGAAGTTCAGAATCATAGCTACACAGTCTCTCTTTAGAAGCCTAAAGCTAGCCTCAGGGACAAAAGGACCTTGTTAGAAGATGCCAATGAACATAGCATCTTCTTTTGAGCTTTTCTGAGGACACAAAGCCTCTCAGGAAGACCAAAAGTAGCCAGAGGAAGTAACAGAATTAAGCAGGAATGCTTAAATCCCACTTCTCATTTTTACAGAACGAAAAATTTTCTCATTTTCTACTCCCTGTGAGATAAAGCCAGGAAAACACTTTCTGTGCTCTCCCGTGACCTCTGATAAAATTAGCAGAAGGAACTGAGTGTATGAGACTCAGTTACTTCTGGGAAAGCTGCTGCTTTCTACATGCCTCGCCCTCAGGACACAGGCCCCCTCTGCTTGTCCAAGGGCTGTGTTCCAGACAGTGTCCAGCCCTGATCCTGCAGAGCGAGGCCTTCAGATCGAGGGATATGTTCAATTCCAGAGGGAAGGTGTAGTGCATAGGGGTGATTATGGAATGAGTTCAATTCACACTCCAATTCAGTTTCATCAATAAGAAAATTGACATTATAACTCCATGTGTATGATTCTTATATTACTTCTCAACTGGCTTCAAACTCAGGAGAAAAGAAATAGGATGTTTTTATTGGATCACCCCCTAACTCAAAACCCAAGAGGCATTATTGCCTTCCTGGGTGCCGAGAGCTCCTTGACAAGTGATAATACCACTCGGGTCATGGTTGAGTGTAGTAGGTGCTGCCATGAGCTTCCCAGTGCTCCTTTCAGAAGTGAAGAGCTTAATTCCCAGCTACTGAGAGTGCTGCTCTCAAACTGCTGTCTTCATGAATTGCCTTGACCAAGGACACATCCTTCCCCAAAACAAACCACAACCACTGACTGGTTAACATAGGGATGTCAAGTCCCAGCCCCTCACTCTAACTACAGACAATTCTGAAAAACCATTCTAGCTTCAGAGTTCCCTATGGAGTCAGCAGAAATCTGGATTGAAACTACATCCCAACATAACTTCTCCCTCTGGCAAATCCTGCTTCCTTTCCAATCCTGCCCAATTCTGCTTCCTAAAGCAAGAGCTGATTGCAACAATTCTCAGTAATAAAACTGAATGAAGAGTTCCCTCCATTTCAGAATTTGCTTCCCAAATAACTCAGCCTTCAACAGTGAGTAATATGTTATTACAAAGCCAAATCCTCATAAGACCTTGAGGTTTATAACAGTTAACGCTTAGCATTTACTGTGTCAGTTATTCTCTTAGGCATTTTACATGTATCAACTATTTTGTGTATACATGGTAACAATATTATAGGTAGACTCCATTATCATGTCCAAGATGAGGATACTAAATTTTAGAGAGGTTAAGTAACTTGCCATGGTCAAACTGCTCACAAGTAGCTAACCTGATACATTCATCAAGTTAATCTGTCTACAACTGTCTTCTTCACTCCCTCACTAGAGCGCTCAAAGAAAATAGCAATTTCTATAGCTCTGGGACATTAAGATGGTGACAAGTTTGCCACAAGAGAGCTCTCTCCAGGTAAAATGTTCTCTGCTCTATACATTTTAGCAAGCAGACAGTCTGGACCTTACAAGCAAAATCTCAAGTCTACCTTTGTCTTCTTTATGTGAACTAAGGAAAGTTAATCTTTAAGACTGTTTCCTCAACCATTAGCCTGGGATAACTAAATTGTTCTGTGATATCCCCATAGAAGTGTAACAGAAATTAGACATAAGTGGGGGAAAAACTATTTCCTCTTTTCTCCCCTTTTTATAGTCTCCCTATTTTTTTTTAACTTGAATTGTGACGAGATTTTTTAAGAGTAGCTCTTTCTGGAAGGGATCTCTGCCTCTTATCCCCATCCTGCTCCCAGCGATCTCTCCATAATGCCATCTGCAGCCCAGCACAAAGGAAATGGACCAGAGGTTACTGGAACTAGAAATAAGTTCAGAAATGATCTGTTCCAGTGTATGAAATGCTTTCGGCTTTTCAGTGAATCAAGAGATACAAAAGATCTCAATTCATGATACAAGAAGGTTTAACTGTTATAAATTCATTTAGCTCAGCATAACTTGGGTGTGGGTTGGGATGGGAGTAGGTCATCCTGTCTGCATTCTATCTGCATCTGATAGTGAAACCACTCACTAATCTGCCATCTCAGTTATGCCAGTTATACTTTTGAAATATAGCACTGCATGTTGACACAAATCCATCATTCCATCATCTATATCTTAATCCCCCTTTGCCAACAGACACCTTGAGTGTGCTTGGTTTCTGCTCTCTTTTCCCACTTCCAAGACTATATTTAAAAAAAAAAAAAAGTGTTATTGCTATGCTATCCACTTTACTACTCCTTACTTCTTTCCCTACCTCTTTTTCACCATCTCTTTTTTTCCTCTTTCTTGCTTTTATCTACTACCAGTATTCCTTATGTTACAGTTGGAAAAACACGTTCCTACAAGAGCAGTGGCATGCTAGTGGTAGACTTACTACCTATTTTTTGAGGCTGGCACTGTCCAGAACACACTATCTTATACAAGCGTAATGTGACTCACATATGTAATTTTAGACTTTTTAGTAACCACATTAAAATGTAAAAAGAAACAAGTAAAATTAATTTTAATAATTTACCTAGTAGCCCTAGACATTCAAAATATCACCATGTCAGTAACCAATAGAAAAACTAATATGATATTGTATATCCTTTTTTAATACTAAATCTTTGAAATCAGATGTGTATTTTACACTTTCAGATACATCCATTCAGAGTAGCCACACTTTAAGTGCTGAATGGCACATGTGGCTACTATATCGGAGCGTGCAGGTACAGACTGGACTGAAAACATGACTGAGCCTTTTCTTTACACAAATCTGCCAATGACATGAGGACCACTGCCTGTGCTGAGCACACCAATAATGCGAAATTTCCAGTAACTTAACTAATCCTGACCTCTCTGTCTTGACACTGAAGCCCAAATTTACTTTTATCTCACCCTGACCTCTAACCTTAGGAAAGTTCTCCATTAATTTGATTCTGCAACATGCAGCCTAAAATCATCTAGCTCAAAAAACAGGAATGTTATGTACCCTCCAAAGAAAAAATAATCAATCAGTCAGCTATATATCAGAGTGAAGCACATAGAACAGGTAAACCCTCTACATCCTGTTTCCATCCTGGGTTTACCCTCTTAGAAGTTGTCTGACTCTCAGAAGTTGCCTGAATCCTGTCTACTACCTTAGAATAGCAATTTAGGTGATGCTCCCTTCCCCAGAACCTGATGTGATAGTTACTCTCCCATGCCATGTCTTAAGTAACTGCCAAAATCTAAAAGAAGAACTCTGATGGCCTCCAGGCTTTAGAATTTCAGGCAGGAAGCACAGTAAAAGTGCCTCTCTTCAATCATTGTTTGCAGAAAATCAACAAAACTCACGAGTAAACAAAGTTTCCAGGCTCCTTCTTTTTACATTTTTTGAGACTGTGACGATTTCATGTGTGTGCATGTGTATGTGAGTATGTTTGTTTCCATTTTTGATATATCCTTTTTCATGGAGCTGAGATATGAGCTGAATCTATTCATCTTGTATGCATATCATTGGTATGGTGGCAATAGCACCTTCCTGCCATGTTTTACAGAAAATGCAAAAGTGTACATGTATAGAGTGATGGCTTATTTTTCCAGTGTTATTAGGAAATTACCTATTTCATATACATGACTTTCCGTGTAATTTAGGTGCAATTTGATTTGTTATGTTTCATGGCACTATGCTATGTGATGTAAGGACTTCCAGCAACCCTACAGAGTATCCACCCCCATTCTGCACATAAGGAAATTGAGTCCAGGGAGGTGAAGCAAATTAGATTTTGAACTGCTGCTTACGCATTGTGTTACCTTAGACGTTTGCATATAGACGACATTGTCTATATGCAAAAATCCTCACTGTTCCTCTACCTCTAATTTTCTCTCCTAAAAAGCTCAACTTTACAAACCATGGTAAGTCTTCTCTGTTCTAATGGTAGTGTCATATCTCACCAAAGAGCAAAAGGGTACAGGATTTGTGAGAGCTCTTTTCCTTAGAAATCTCTTTAACTAATTTCAACGACTTTGTGTGGATAGGGTGGCTGGAAATATGGCCCATGGGCAAATGAGGCATTTCTTTATGACTTAGGAAGAGAGATGGATCTAGAGCTCAATGCTCTAATTCTTGAATCAGAGGTTAATTGCCTTCTTTGTGATATGAGTTAGCGGAAGGCAAATGAGTAGCTCAGTACAGATAACAAATATTTCCTGGGTTATCATTATCTTCAAGGCATTATGTAAATATCTATCTATTGATCAGTATATATACATATATGAGTATATATTTATTTGAATATGCATATATTCCTTTGAATACAAATATGACAGAAGCATTCCACTGTGACATTTTGAGGCTTTCCAGAAAATACCAGGATCTTTGTTTAGCCAGGGATTCATTTCTTACCAGACTCCCCTTTTAACCAATACTACAGCTTTGGGTCAATGGTTACAGTTACAGTAATAACTCACAATAGCTATCAAAAACCAGATGTCATATCCAAGCAAAACAAACTGAACTTGTACCTAAACAGAATTGAAATTTTGACATTATTTCTACCATGGATTTTATATGCACCTTGAGACTGTATTGTCATAAATAATCAGAGACATCACAATAACTAAAGAAAGGCAAAAACTGCTCTCAGATTTAAGAGGATACATTTATTCAATCAATCTAAAAGTATTGATTAAACTCTCACAGTATACAAGGTTTTAGGCAAGGACTAGTATTATGAAGAATTGGGAACATGGTCTTCACATGTAATAAAGAATTAAACATAGAAAGAACTAAAATTAGGAAAAAGAGAATTGAGATATTTATTTCAAGTTTTGTGTATGGCCTGTGCTAGAATCACCATTATACTCTATAGATACCCTATAGATGATGGAGACATTGCCTAGGGCTTTGGCATGGAAGAAAGGCTGGAGGAGGACCCACAGCCCCGAGAGCCCCCAACCACAGTCCACATGCACTGAGGGATAGGATACTCTGGCCTTCTCTGAAAATGGAGCCTACATGACTTTGATTTTGTCTACACGGACCACTGACCTCTCACTGCCTTTAAAATTTCCCATGAAATACATAAGATGTTTAAAAAATACAACTCGCACCCCACACACATATGTATACAAAATCAAACACATTTATATACAAAATCAAACACTGATCAGTGATTTACTGATAAGCCTACTTTCTTTTCTAAAGCTCATTCTAGATATATTCCTTCCTGCACATTGTGGATTAAATATAGCCATATTTTATTTAATTTCATTTTGTTTTTTTTTTTACCTCTGCTCATGCACAAAATGTAATCTATTTCCCTTCACCTTGAATCTTAGCTGGTCCTGGGATTCCCTTTGACTAACAGGATGCATCAGAAGTGACACTGTGTAATTTCCAAGGCTGACCTCTTCATGTTTCACTTTCTCAAAGTTGGAATTCTACTCTTGGAACCCAGCCACTGTACTATGTGAAGCTGAATCCACGTAGAAGGCCACGAGGATATTCAGGGAGCTCTGGCTGACAGCCCAGCCGAGTGCTACCCTATAGCCAGCACGGACTGCTAGCTTTGTAATTGAGCCATCTTGGACATTACAGGCTCGTTGTGCCTTCAGAAGACTGCAGCCCCCGCCAGTACCCCATAGAGCAGAAGAACTGCCCAGCTGACACTGGCCCCACACAGAATTGCGAGAGATTATAAATGGTCATCATTCTAGGCCATTAAGCTTTGGGAGTGGTTTGTTATACAGTGATATATAACTGAACCACTCTCCACCTCCATTCAGCTTTTGGCCTCAACTTGGACCCTCAATATCCTCAGTTTTTGGAAATACGTTCCCAAGCATTTAGCACATAATAACTGCTCAGCGAATATGAAATGTGTGTGTGTTTACAAACCACTTCTGTACACCACAAGAAAGTTGTTTTAGAAAATTAACTGGTAACTGCATGTCCTGGTAACTGCATGTCCCTAGTGTCTTTACACCACTCAGGGGACATCACTGTTCTTCTTGGCATGACAATACCAATTTAGAGGGACAGTGGCAGGACAATGTTGCCACTCTTGCTACTTACATCTCTCAACCATGTCTCCTGAACTCTCTCTAGGTTCAATATGTGCAGCTGAGTTCCTTGTGGGTTTCCAATGATCAGGACTAGGAAAGGATATTTTCTTTCCTGAAACTAGATTGTCTCTATGACCTGAACTTCAGGATTCAAAAACAAAGGACTCTGATAGTGGAGGCTGCCAAAGGCACTTGTCAAAGACTACAGAGAATATTAGTCCATTTTAGAGATGTGTTCAATATGCAGAACATTCCAAAGATAATCACAGATTAGCATATATCAGTCAATGCAATTTTTTCTCCTATTTTAATAGGTCTCAGGTCTTCCCTGTACATGTTAAACTACAGGCATCTTTCTTCATGTTTTCACCATTCTACAAGTACTAAAGACCCTTTCTAGTAAGTCTTTTGATGAATTGTTTAAACAATATGTCTCACATCTGGACAGTTCTTCATAATATTCAAAGTACTTTAAATATACCATCTCCTTTGTATCAGTCTCTGCATGAATAAAATTCTGGCTTTGGGTCTTTTAAGGTCTGCATTCCATGGAGGGTAATTGTGGAAGGGCTATTGATCTAGCAGATGTTTGCCTGCTTCTCTCAGATGTTTCTCCAGCCCATTGTCTTTGCTCCCAGGCATTTGTAAAGGCAGGAAATATACAGATGTATTTTATTCTGGGACTTGTAGTAGCTAATTATTTTCAAAACAATCATTTTGAAACAGCAAAAAAAAAAAGAAAAAGCAAGAAAAGAAAAAGCAATGGCATCATTGATGCATTGACGCTTTACAATTACTCACATCTGCGAGAGGCGACATACTGCTGTGAACGCACAAGGGTATCAAGTAGGTCCAGGTGAGTAACCTGATTCATCAGCATCAACAAACTCCATAGTCTCTTGCTCCTCTTGTGGTACTGAGAGTGAAAACTCCACTTTTGATTCCCCTGTTATGTTTCAGAAATACTACCATCATTATGAAAATAAATCACTTGGAATTCAAGGATCTTAGCTAACAGTGTAATTGACGGTGATTTATTTACTCCTTGTCCCTAACATCACTTTCCTATAAGTCCTTCCTCGGAGAATTTCTGGCCACTCACACATCTCTTCCTTTAACCATACCACTCTCTCTCCCCTCACCCCCTCTGGGGGGTGATGATGGGGAGAAGAAACTGAGAATAAATGAAGGAATAAATCACAAAGTGAAGCCCTGGAGAGAAAGCTCCTCACATCATAGTTCATCTGCTCCGAGATAAGACTCTCACTTCAAATCTCAGCTCTGACACTTAGTGTACTATTTAAACCATCCAACTTCTCAATTTCGTTATTTATAAATTGGAATACTAATTGTATTTAACACATAGAGTTATTATGAGATAGCATGTATAATGTGCTTAGCACATAAGTGTTCAACTAAACTGTTATTATTCATCTTACATCCCACAAATATTGCTTAAGCAACTGGCCTGTGCCATACTCTGTGCCAGGCACTGACAATGAGGACAGGACACAGTTTAGCCACGCAGGGACAGATAGTCTACTGGGGAGCCTGATGGTTATTGTATGTGTCAACTTGACTGGGCTAACAAATGCCCAGGATAGCTGGTGAAATACTATTTGGGGGTGGGTCTGTGAAGGTGTTTCCAGAAGAGATTTTATTTGAATCAATAGACTGAGTAAAGAAAAACTGTCCTTAGCAATGTGGGTGAGCATCATTCAATCAGTTGAGGGCCCAGACAGAACAAAAAGGCAGGGGAAGAGTGACTTCATTCTTTCTGTTTGAGCTGGGATATCCATCTTCTCTTGCCCTCAGACATCACATTGGTGCTCCTGCTTCTCAGGACTTAGGACTCCGATCAGGAATGAAACCACCGGATTTTCTGATTCTCCAGCTTTCAAATGGCAAATCTTAGGACTTCTTAGCCTCCATCAGTGCATGAGACAATTCTCAAAGTATTTACTGAACACATGACATAGCATGAGAAGCAAATGGGAACACAAGGGAAGTGTGCACTACTGGGAATGTACATGGTCAGAGAAGTCTTCCTGAAGGTGGCAGACCTGAAGAAAGGACAGATTTTTCATAAGTGGTGGAGGGAAAGAGGAGTGAAATGCATGAAAGTAGAGTTGGGTGAGCATGAAGATAGACAAAGGGTCTCACTTAGAGCAAAGATTTGGATATGTTCAATGTATTTGGAACAAAGTGGATCAGCTTCTTGCATTCCACGCACCCATAAAATAAGCCTCTGTAGCTCCAATGGATCATTGTGTTCTCTTCCAACTTCTATGTCCACACAGGTATGAGTAAACCCAAGTGGCTAATACCAAAAAGAAAGAAAGAAAGAAAAAGAAAGAAAGAAAGAAAAAAGAAAAGAAAGAAAAGGGAAGGGAAGGGAAGGGAAGGGAAGCTATTTTAAAAGTAAGGGGAGACAAAAGAAAGGGCTAGGAAAGCACACAATAAGGAAGTCACAGGTAAACGTTGAGATGCATCACAGAGGAGATAGCAAATAATTACCTGAGTGTGGGCATTTCTACCATCACATGGGGGTCTTGGACATGAATGAGAAGAATTATGTCATGGATGTGCATGAATAAGTTTTAGAACTCTACATTCTTACACTGAACTGCACATCTTTATTTTGTGAATATTTGCTCATTTCACCACCCTTAATATACTTGGTGGCTGCTTTTATATTGAATCCTAGGTAAGAGAAAGGAGAATGGAATCAGCAACTAAATGAAATCGTACCTCTGGCAAATATGATGCTAACAAGGATTGTTATTAGAAATAAGTTCTCATTTGTGTTCAGAGGCCAAACCAGTTTGGGAACAGGATGAGTGTTACCTTTCCATGCTGAGAAGATTCCAAAGGCCAACATCCCTAACATTTGCATGGCTACATGCTATCGCTTGTTTCACCTAAACCACAGCAAAAATTTAGCAACCGAAGGCAAAACAATCTTAGGCAAAGCATTAAGCATATGATGCAACAATAGAAAATAAAATATTTTAAGGCTAAGGAGATAACAAGCATTTTGATGATGGAAGAATCAATTTAAACTTATTTCTAAGTCATTTTGGCTGGATGGTGTTTATCAAGAGACCATGGATAAAAGTGGATTGGGTGTTGAGGGAAAACGAGTGCTTCTTGCAGCCAAAAGACTCAAGACACATTTTCCTCAATACTATTTTGGACTTTATTCCCCCCATAAGCTTTCAAATTTCAATCACTACCCCACTGAGTCTGGGGAGAAATTGATAAAGAAAATAATATAGCAGGCAATCACAAGTGAATTGAATTTGAGCACAATTGAGATGAACTGCAGTGTTTAAAAATAGAACCATTTCAGAAATGGGCTTAAGGGAGAGCTTTTTTCTCTTATGTGTTGCTTAAATGTTTGAGACCAGAAAGAAGAGGAGGAATTAGAAGGGTGGGCAGATGGGGGGCAGACTAGGAGGAGGTTATGCACTAAGTTGGCTAAATGTTGACTTAATTCTTCTCAGATTTTTCATTTTTCAGACACTTCTTCCAACTACATGAGCTGCATTAGAAGGGGAAATTGTTAAAATAAAATGATGTCACATACAATCACAGGTGAATTGGATTTTTCCACATGGGCTGTGGTGCGTAAAGTCTTTTCAAGACTTTTATATATCTAAAAGCATATATATCTATACATACACACACACACACACACACACACACACATATATATATAAATAAAATCACTGAAGTTTTGAGGAGGGATGACAGAATCACAAACTAATAGAATGTTAGAATTGAAAAGGAACCGAGAAATTATCTAACCTATTTCTCAAATTGGACTGTACCATCAGGATCCTCGAGAGAACTTGAAAAATACAATTTCCTGATCCTACTCAAGATCCACTGAATCAGACTCCCTGAGGCGAAGACTGCAGCATGGGTAGTTTAAAAGCTCTCCAAAAAACTTTAAAGAAGCCAGACTCATGTCTGAAACTACCGATTTAATGCACCTCTCATGATTTATAGAAGAGGAAACTAAATCTCAGAAAAGAGAATTCATATGGATATTAACTGACAAAGCAAAGAACCGAACCCGGCGTTCCCGTATCCTGGTACATTGTACTTCCTAGTGCTCCAAAAAGAAAGAAATATAGAATTGTAAATGGCCCCAGAAAAATTTAGAGTAATAGAATCTCCTCAGGAAAGTGAGGATGTCCCCAGCTGATATGATGTGTAATTCCTGATCACAGATTGCCATGGCCGGGTAAGAAGCACCCCTTTTTCAAGGCTGCCACTAGGAAAACCAGCACTGCCTGAGTTAGAAATTACAGTGCTCCATCTCTGGCTTTGTTCTTTTGGAATATAGGCTTATTGGACAACAATCATTTACTTAATTACTGGATAATACAATTTGTAGGCTTCAGTCCTGAAATGAGCTCAAGCCAGACAATATGAAGATACAGGTGCAAGGCCTTACCCAGAAGGCATTGCTAGGCTTATGTCAGAAAAAGCTAATGCCTCTAAATATCTAGAGAACAAGCCAAATCAACATTTCCTGTAAGCATCTTTTCCTAATTTAGGAAGCTGCTCATGCCAATAACAGATTCTCAGAATTTGGAGTGACCTTAAAATTCATTTAGTCCAACCTTTTACCAAGGCAGGAATCTTGCTCACAACAGCCATGCAGGGTGGGGGGCTGGACTCTCTCTGGACACATGCAGTGAGGCGGAGCTCACTCTTTTTTTAAGGTAACCTATTTTGTTGTCTCATCTTTTACTGCTAGAAAAAATTTTCATCTATTAATAAAACATTTTTTTCCCTGCAATTTCAAAACTTTATGGTTCCTCCAGAGGTCTTCCTTAAAAAAAAAACAAAAAGTTTCCCATACCAAATAGCAGCTCCTAAAATATTATCAGAAAGCTATCAAATGACTCCCTTTCACGCCTTTACCCAAACAAAAGCACTTTTGCTGACTTCCCTTGTGCTGTGCCCCATAGCGTGTTCTTCTATTCTGTATATTACTAGCACAGTCACATGTGTGCTGCGAAACCATGCTTCAGTCAGCCACGAACTGCTTATTTGACTGTGGTCCTATAAGATTTTAACACCATATTTTTAGAGTACCTTTCTATGTTTAGTTATGTTTAGATACACAACTACTTACCATTGTGTTATAATTGCCTACAGTATTCAGCATGGTCCAGGTTTGTAGCCTAGGAGCAATAGGTTATATACCCTATAGCCTAGTTGGGTAGTAGACTATACCATCTAGATTGTGTAAGTACACACTGATATTCTCACAATGACAAAATCACCTAATGACACATTTCTCAGAATATATCCCCATTGTCAGGTGACACGTGGCTGTATAACACTCATCGGACCACAGTTCACTGTACAGGACCTCTCTTGCCCCTAGACCGTGGTCTTCTTGAGAGTAGACACTGTGATGTAGTTATTCATCCCTATATCCCTAGTCCCCAGCATAATGCGTGACATAGAACAGGTATTTAAATGTTTTTGATAATTGAATTATACCTGATCCTACTCTCAAGCTACCTCTTCTATATAGTAATATCTATCACAGAGTACTCAATTAATGTCAATTACTTTGATGATGTTTTTCAGATCCTTCATGAATCTTACTATTGTCTTCTTCTGGACACAATGCATCTTTAAAGGATCTTTTAAAAAAAATCAATATCACCCCAAATGGGGGCTTGATACATAGTGAGATTATTGCTTCCCTTGAGCTGGACATTATGCAGCTCAGATTTATATTTGGTTTTTCAAATAGTTACCTTATGTCTTTAGTTCAAGCTGACCTTATAGTTACTAAAATCTGAAGTCCTTTTCTCATAGTAATGTTTTTTCCAATCTTGAAAAACAAAAACTAGTTCTAATACAGACATAAACACTTAAAATAGCATAAGGGCTAACTGCTCAGGTTCAAATCCTGGTTCTGCCACCTATTAGCTTGGGCAAGTTACATTTCTTTTCTTAACATCAGGGGTCTCCTTATCTACAGATTAGGCATAATTATAGTACCTATTTTATAGGTATCTTTATACATAATAAATGAGATTGTGCATTAAAAACCTTTCTTCTGTGTCTAGCACGGAGTAGACACTAAATAAATGTTTATATGTTTGGGCCTATTATTCCAGTTTGGAAAGATTCTTTGAGCCCTATCTGTCAAACAGCTTATTAAACTGACCCTCCTAAATGTGGACCAAATAAAAATGTAATTAGTCTGCCTCTAGTGTTTTCAGACATGGCATTGATTGAAGAGAGAGAAAAGACAAGGGCTCGGATCCAAGTTATCTTAGACATATTGATTCACACTTTTTGATGCATTTGCTCAATCACTTATATAAATGAATCTACAACATATACCTTAAAGCTTCATTCTCTCCTTCCCTACAAATTTATTCTCAGTGGGTCAACTAATGTGCTAGTGGGCCATTGTGCAGAGATACAATCTTGTTCTGCCACCAGACATATATCCTGTGTCTAGCGTTGCTACAGGAAGGCAAAACTATCTGTCTTCCAATCGATAGAGGGGATATTTAAAAATTTAGATCAAGGGAGCCATCTGCTGCTCTGCTATACCCAGACAAGCCTCTGGGCAGGTCACGGCTTATCACGGTAAGCTTTGCATTTCAGGCATAAGCTTATATGCTAGATGCAGAGCCACCATGTTTTACTTTAATTCCAGAATGTCTTGTGTCAGTCTCTAAATAATTCAAGCATGAATCTCAGCTTCCCAAGAACACCGTGAGCAACATGAGGGCAAGCACTGTGTTTCCCTTCAACATCATCCTCATTCTAACCCCTGCAAGGGAAGAAAGTAGTGACAGGAGACCATCCTAGAGGCTGGTGAAATTCAAGTGGAAGTTGGCCCTTGGAGCCAACTGTATCCTTGGGCTTTGCTCCCCACCTTGCTTTTAGGTCCATTGTCCTAGAATGCAAGTGAGGGACCCAAAATATGGAATCTTTGCACATGTGAAAATCTGAAATATTATTTTAGAGTCACATCCTTAAAGCTTCCTGTTAGATGACATGTTACTGAGAACAATACAAGGAAACACACACACACACATACACACACAACTTATAAGCATTAGTGGAGTCATCATTAGAAGATAAACAACAAAACCACTCACAGCTTCCAGACCCTACCTTAGAATTCTCTTTTCAAAGATTTCCACATATCTATGTCTGCTACCCAAGCCTCTCCTGGTATACATTCTGAAAAAAGTCAGTTAGAAAATGTATACTGAATATTTATGTTGTACCTAGTCATGCATAAAGCTCTGTGCCAGCTTCAGTAAGTTAAAAAAATAAAATAAAATAAAATAAAAGCTCCAGCCCTGCCTTCAATGAGCCCAATGTCATCCAAGAGAGAAGGGAACTGCCTGAAAAGGTGGTACACCTTTCTGCCAAGCATCCAACAAAGGAAAATTGTGGGTTATAGGCTGTAAGTGCCATAGGACTTCAGAGGAGAAACAGTAGAGTACCAGAGGAGTGATTAAGGAAGGCTTCCTGGAAGAGGTGGCACTTCAACACTTTGTAAAAAGATGACCAGGGACAGATATGGTGGCTCATGCCTGTAACCTTAGCACTTTGGGAGGCTGAGGTGGGAGGATCACTTGAGGCCAGAAGTTTGAGACCAGCCTGGACAACAGCAGGACCCTATCTCTACAAAAAAGAAAAAAGAAAATTATCTGGGCAAGGTGGCACTTGCCTGTAGTCCCAGCTACTCGGGAGGTTGGGGCAGGAGGATCACTTGAGCCCAGGAGTTTGAGGTTGCTGTGAGCTATTAAAATGCCACGGTACTCTAGCCCAGGCAACAGAGCGAGACCCTGTCTCAAAACAAACAAACAAAAAAAAATGATGAACAGGATTGTATAGAGGCAATGTGACATTTCCAATGTTTTTCAATCATTAAACTACACTGCAGCCTCCATACATCCTGTTGCTTCTATTTATTCAGAAAAAGAAATTTCTAATTCAAAGCCAAAAGTTAATCATGGGCCCCAGGCCTGTGCCTTTAGAAAGCTGCCTCCTCTGTCCCTGAGGTTTCCCGGGGAGCACAGTCTGACAGAGGTCACCAGGGAAACAGGGTGAACACTAATTAATTTTGCGTGCCAGTTTTATCACAAGATTATTTCCTAAATCGCAGGCAAGATTTTACGTACTGTGAAAGCATTTCTATGGACAGAATTGTATTTTTCACTTATGCTGAAATTTTATAAAGATTTTGAAATCCATTTATAGCAAAAAAAAAAAAAAAAGAGAGAGAGAGAGAGAGAAATTATAATTATTTAAGCAAAGTGATAACGTTACCCCTCAGGTGATGAAGCTTGAGATCCTTGGCTTTAAAGAAAGGAAAGGAAGAAAGAAGAGTTTAGAAGCTTAGTAGAATTGACTGGCTTAAACACTTGCTCGTTTTCCTAGAAATTAGCTCAAACAACAATACCTTCCAGGTACTTGATAGGATGAAAATAGTCTCAAAGCAAAGAATGAAGTAACACGGTGGCAGTGACTGACCAGAAATGGCCGGGAGATATACGCTGGGGTCTGACTCATCGGCAGTTTTTCAGCCAACAAATGCTCGTTGACAGCGGCCACATGCCAGGCACAGTATGGACACCAAGATTCCCGGGAGAGGAGATACTGAAGCGAGGCAGAAACTGCCAGGAACGAGTTCAGACTTTGGAAGAGCTGTGTTCAGGAGTCAGTCCTCAGCAAGCAGGGGAAGCCATGACGAAAAAAGCTGAGTCAGAGCCCACAGGAAATGTTAAAATATCCACCTGTGGGGCATTCTTAATTCACCTCAATAACCAAACGGGGAAGAAAGGAAACTGTTGTGACTTCAAACTATTGCTTTATTGGAATCTTTTTAACACTTTAAGGTTAGTGCATTTCCAACTATTTTCTGTGCTAGATATGCCACTTGATAATGATGTTTTTTCTCATCGTGCTGTGATCCTTCAATGATTTCTACCAAGAAATGATCACTTTGTGGAACAGACAGTCGTAGATATAGATATATACATACCTGTCTGTGTGTATGTGTCTCTCTGTGTGTGTGTGTGTACGTATGTAATGGGTTGACAAATTTTTTGGTTTATTTTTAAATGCTATAATATAGAGTCACAAAAGTTATTTAAATAGATGAAAATGAGACATGAAAATTATTGAAAATGAAATAAATTTTGTTTTCACTCTTTCACTTACAATTATCTATAATTATATAAATATATATAAATTTGTTTTATATTATATTATCTATAATTACCTATATATTAGGAACCAAAAGATATATCAAGTAGTCCTTTTCTTTCTAAGACTGTCAGAAGGTTTAAGCAATTCCAGTAAAGCTAAAGACAGCAAAACAAAGGGCTGCAGCTCCACCCAGAAATGTAGTTTCTGAGGTGCAGGGGTGTGTAGGGGGGGAGTGGCAGGTGGGGTGAGGTAGGAAGCACAGGGGTTAAAATCCAGGCGAGAATGTCTGCTTATTGTAGTTCAGGTCCTTCGTCCTGACTGGGCTCTGTCAGGAAAAAAAAAGGAAGATGACCAAGCTCCTCTCCAAGGAACTGGGGCTGGATCTGAGACATTCTCCAAGGCAGACATAGCAACACGCAGGTGTTGGTCTGCTACTCACATTCCAGATGTGGCACCAGGAGCAAGCAACGGTGAGGTGTCACTGAGTCCCTCTCTCAACTGCCTGAAAGTAAAGGCTGTGTCCCTCTTGCCAGCCAGGCACGTGGCACAGATGGCAGTAGCCATAGGGTCTGCCTGAGGAGCCAGGAGAGGCCCCTGAGCTCCTGTGTTTGGGAAAACTTAGTATGTGTCCTCAGTCTCTCATGCTGTCCAAGGGGAGGGAGGCATAGGATGGAATATCACTTGCCTTTCTTCTTTAGCAAGTGCAAAGAAAACCAAAAACAATGAAATTAAATGCTGTTGATTTCCCTCAGAATGGCACAAGAGTAGCAATTGTTAATGAAAAAAGGCAAAGAAATCTAATTCCATTATCTAATTTTCCAGTTGGAGACAATAATTTTCTTTTTTTTTTTCCCTCGCAGTGTTTGGATAACAATTACTCTAATCTAATATCACTTCTACACCCAAAACAAGTGAAAGGTAAAATAGAGAATACAAAATCAAGATGTAAACTGTGGAGAAATTCTGAAATGAAACATTTGTTGGGAAAAGATGTTGGATAATAAATGCATAAGCTCTAATTTGGAGTAATCCTCCCTGAAGAGGACATCCCGGCTCGATTTCCTTTCAGTCTTGGTGATAGTGGTCTCTGCACTGTACTGACACACGAGATGGACAACTGTGTTACTGAGGAGCCTCTTCTCTCTATTTAAGGGATGACCATTGACTTTTTGATAAATTCATGAAAATCATGATTCTCATGAGACCATCAGATGCTACAAAAATCAAATGCATGTTTTAGCCTGGAGAATAACCTAAAGGACTTAAATTTGAACTCTGATCCTAGAAGGAGAAAGACAGCAAAGGCAGAGCCTCTGTCCTTTGACACCTCCAAACCACCAGGTGGACAGTGAGATGGCAGGATGTGGTGTGGTGCTAGGGGAGTATGTGGAGTAGAGCAGTGTGGTGTGTGAGTCTGGTGAAACCTTGAGGGGACCATCCCCATCATCACAAAAGACACTTTACTGAAATATGCATTGTTTATAAAGATGCATCTGTATGGCTCCTTGACTCACTCATTTGTCTTTTTTTTTTTAATATGCACAATGATGGCTCACACCATTCAAGGAACCTCCAGTATGGACTAAAACCAATAGATTCACATAGCTTCCTTTCCAAAATCTGTACTTTTGCTGTGATCAGAAAATAACTGACAGGCAGTGTTTGTGCCAGACTCCCAGATGTGTGTTAAAATGACTCATTAGTAATGGTTTCTCACCAGAGCATATCTGAAGTCCTAGGAAAGTCCAAAAAAAAGAATCACAGTCAGATGTGGTGTTCCACGTAGCCCTGGCTGGAGGCAGAGGAGAGGCATTCAAGGGCTTGGCCCTACTTTGGTGTTGGTTATGATGAACAAGCCATGACCAGATTGTTTCCCCCAGGGTATGGCTCAGGGTTCTGTGCCCACAGGAGGTCAATAAATATTTGTTAACTGACAGAAAAAAACAACAGTTGAGGGAGAGAGGGTCTCTCTTGAACTTAGTGCAGAAAGGAAGAAACGTATAGCAAAACACTGCTCACACAAAGATACAAGCTCAAAGCAATAACAAATTTGCTTCCATGACAAGTGACAGTATATACATCCATAGAAATTTCCACCCATTCTCACACCCTGACACCTTCCCGCATGTCAATGTAATGACATTTCACCCATAGTACATGGTGATTAATCATCAAGGTCTCTATTACATAATCATGATATATTCTCACCATCTGAATACAGATGATGAGCGACTAACAGAATTTGGACCAAAGCCAGAGAAAATTCCAAAAGAAAACTAATAGACTTATAGAATTTTTTTCTAAATTTTTGGCTAGGCTACTGTTGTCATTTATAAGCTTTATGTGGTCAGGAGAACAGAAAAGACGATGAATGCAACCCACTGCATGATACCCTGTCATTTTACCTAAAATAGGATGTGAGATGCCTTCTCTCTCTCCACCTCACTCAACTAGTTTTGCCTTTGTAAGGTCAAATCCTCAAGCACTGCTGCACATAGCTCTGAAGTGGTTCCTGGCTTGCATAGGCAGAATGGGGATTATCTTTTATTTGTGAACATATTATTATTACTAACCATTAATAATATGGAAATATTGGAAACTTTAAGTATTAAGATATTAAGAAAAGGGGCAACACATATAAAGGGTCTATCTAAAAATGGGTAAAAAAGAAAAGTCTAAAAAACCTCAGGGCCGATCCCCACTAGGGTACTCAGAAAAGAAGTGAATTTGTAGAGTTTTTGATCCCAACTAAATCAATAAAGTGGTGTGACTACCAAAGAAACTACTTTAGAAGAATTAACAGAACTATAATTTCTAGATCCATGAAGGTGGTAGCCAGCTCGCTCATGTACTAGAGTAATATATCCCATTCCGGATATAAGACTGGAAAAAAAAAGAAATAACGATGGTCCATCTTGAGGTTCTGGACTAAAGTATTGAAGGGTCTAGCAATGTACTATGTAGGGTACAACTGAAAGCTGAGAGGACATTTAACCAGGGGAATAATGTTGAGAGTTACCTGAAATTGTATTAAAATATTTGAAAGTGATCTGGTAGAGGAGAGAATGGGCATATTGGATGGCTCCAAGAGGCCAAAGTCCAGCTGGTAGACACTGTAGGATGTAAATTCTTGACTCCATAAAAGGGACCATTTTGACCATTGTAGAGAGGTCGTCAACACCTCATTACAGCGGTGCTCAAGTAAACACTGAACATCCTCCCAGGGAGGACATAGTGTCAGATGGAATGAAATTGAAGGTTCCCCAATACAGCAATTATTCCCATGTAATTTCCCCAAGTCCCCACTTCTCACTGAAGGTCACCAAATAGGGCAGGTCTTCTTGTGTAACTTTTCATCTCTAGTTCATTTTCTTTTCATTTTCCAAAACTGCCGCTCTCATCCCGGGGTGCAATAGCATACTGTCTTCTCATGCTTTCTTGCTCCCTTGAGGAATGTGTTCCAGTTTGGGTAATTACATTCTGCCAGCCTAAATTATCTCTGCAGTTTACATTGAGTAAGGCATTTTTCTTTAATATCTATCCTAAATTGTTACATAGTGTTTCTGTGTACCAGTAAATATTACATACATGCCAAAGTAATAGTCAGATCCTTGGAAACAGCCCACCCTATTTATGGGAGAACAAGGAAGGATTAAAACTAATTAAAATTTACTTCGATTCTTCATGTTCCTTCTGCATGTTGGCCCTTGATGCTGGCAGTTAAGGGAAATTGGCTTCATATAATCTGCTCTTATTTTCCTGCATTTGTGAACTTTTTTAGCTCCCATACCTTTCTAATTCCTGCTTCACCCAAAGAGCACCCCAAGATAGGTTTGTGAGTGGCAAGAAGGAGACATGGGTCAATAATGTAAAGGTGGGGTGAAGAGGCAGAGGTTTGGCCTGGACCTCTTCATCATGAAGATAATTTTTAAATTCAGCTCTGCAAATTCTATCACAGACACAGCTGCTTGAGTCAAAGGCTATATCGCTTTTATATTTTTTTTTCTTTCGCTTGTCTGCCTCCTTATTAAGAGTATTTATTCTAGTTACTTTCATTGCTGACCTTGGAATATTATTTCTCTTGCTTGCTTGCTTTCATTCTCATTCTTGTTTTTATTTTCTATCTCTCTGGCCTCTGACCTCATTCATTTAATGGTCTCAGTATCTCAAGATAACATTTTTTTCCATCTATGCATCATTTTTTTCCACCACTATTTGTGTTAGATAAGAAGCAGTAGTTGTGCCATAGTTGATCATGGCTTGGCTCTGAGGTCCTGGAGAGCAGGACCTGAGAGTCAGGACATGAGTCTGCTTATCCTCGTCTCCCAAGGGCTCATGGGTCTAAACTAAATAGTTGCCCAGGAAATGCTGTTTGAACTGATGTGAATTGAATGGAGGAAGCGAATCAGATATGGTAGACTCTGAAGCTCAACATGCCAACGCTCTCTTAGGCATCTTTCTGTCCAAGGTCTGGGAGCTCTTTTCTTTACTTTCTAATCCCACCTTTCCTTTCCTCCTTCAAGACGGACCTTTATTATTCTATTTCTCTCTTCTCCAAAGTAGAGAAGCCTCTCTCATAGGAGTATTCATTAGTGTCCCTTTTAGATTTGGGTCTTTTTCCTCTGCGTTATTGCTAGATCAAGATGTTCCTTTATTTATGCATAGGTTTGTCCTTCCATTTGGCAAGTACGTATGGAAACATGCTATGTGCCTGGAACTGCACTACTTCTAGGGATGCAGAAGTAAGAGCCACACTCATGAAACATGCAGTCTGGAAAAGAAGACAAATATTAAACAAATATTTATACAGGAGATATTTAATTTCACTTCTACAGAGAAAAATACCAGAGTGGAAAAAGAGAATGTAACAGAGGGCACAAAATCCTATAGTGATTCCTGAAAGCCAAAGGCATCTATGAGCAATCTTGGCTGTTGGGTTGAGAAATGTTACATCCAACCCTCCTGTCCTCAGGACTCCTCTCACTTCAAAGACTCTGGGGAGGCAGAGAGAGAAAAGAGTCACAGACTAGGAATCAGGAGACCTTAGTTCCTGCTTAGACTCTGCCACAGATTCCATGCTGGTCTTGAGAAAGCCCCTTCTTCTCCGTGCCTCGAATTCACTAGAAGTGGGGGGAATGGGAAGGTCTAATATTTACCGTGGTTCTTCAGGCTCTGAGATGCATGTTTCTCAGGGCAGATGCCTTAACTTACAGTGAACAGCAGGCATGTTTGACTGTGCTGCCATTTAGGCCGAAAGTCGCTAATTAGTCAAGGAACACTACATACATTTTACTTAATCTGAACTTTAGATAATTTTTGCTTTACAGTTTACTGTTTCCTCCATACAATTTCCTTATCTATTTTAAAACTGATTCACAAATGGTTGCAAGAAATTTGGGGACTTACGTTGGCTGTTTTGCAATTCAGACAAGTGATTAGAATATTCCCAGCACATACACTTAATCAAAACAAGCCCAATTAAGCTCACTACTCCAGATTCCACCTCATTAGCTTTCTGTTCCTAAAATATAACAGATGTCATTGCGGCAGGCCCGGAGGTACAGACACATTTTTCAGCTAAGCACTTACAATGCAACCTAAGTTAGGGGAAGATTTAATTATTACTTTCATTGTCGTGGCTTCCTGTGGAAGCTCATTTTTCACTTAATAGCAAGCTCTTTCTACCTAGTTGCCCATTGCCACCAAAATAATGTGTCTTCCTCCTAAAGTAGTGAGTTCATAAAAAGTGTCATTCTTATCCTCTCCTTTTTTGCCTGGTAAATTGATTTTGGTTGCTCCTGAACTTATCCAACCCTGTACTTTTTATTAAGGGAATGGAATGAGGAAGAAATGGGATGCAATGATTGCCTCACCTCTTTTAGTGATACTCGGGCTTGTTTACTGAACACTCTGCCACCCGTACTCAGAGGAGGGTTCAGGTCTCTGTTTTTTCCCCCACTGCACTTTGACAATGCTGTATTACAGCACTTAGTTTACCCTGACATCCTTTTTATGTGCTGTCTCCTTCTCAAGGCCATTGACTTTTCTAAGCCTGGGCCCTAATCTTATTTGATTTTATTATTTTCATATTCCCAGCTTCAATCATAGACTGACACATGTTAGAAACTTTTTTTTTCTGAAGGGATGAAAGAAAAATAAATAAAAGAAAAAATGGAAATCAAATTATGCTATGGGTAGCAAAAGAAACAAAAATGCTTTATGTGAGAGTTATTGAGTCTTATAAATACAATAATTAGTGACTATTTGTCCAAAAAGCAGATAGCTGTAAATCTCAGTCTTATACATTATTCACTGATTCAATCAATTTTTCTAATCAGTGTCAGTGTTAGTTCATTAGGTCTTACTTTTTTTTATTAGTAGTACATTTGCTCCCAATTACAATGGGAATGCCATATTTTGGGATTCTACACGCAGGGAAGTAACAAATATTCTGGTATGTTATATATGCGAGCATCACCCTGTGCCTCTCTCATAGCCCAACGGGAGAACTGTGTCAGACAGAGCCTCTTATTCAAGGAAAACACAAGTTATTTCAGCTTTGGGTTTTATTCATGGGTACATCTCTTTCTCCTCCTCTTCTCACTTTGTATTTTTAGATAAGCACTTAATCTCTAAAGAAATTTTAGGTAGTTTTTTTCTGGGAGACGTTAAACAAAAAAGACTCCAATATGGCCACACCCCATAGGTGTATCTCTTATTTTCTTAACGTGTGCAGGTGACTATGGGCCTGGAATTTATAGTCTAGTGGGAGGCTAATCAGATATGTACCATATACACACGTACATGCAAACACAATGATGTCTTAAAAATAAGAGTTCTGATTTTAAAAAACTGACAAGAACTTATAGGTGCAAATGAGTACCTCTCTGTTCAGTAGACTTTTATTTTGGTGAGGAGAAAAATCTTTCTAAAAATATCGACATATATTAGAATTTTCCAGGTCCTCCTTTAGGAAATTTCTCAAGAGCCATGTATGATCAGCTCAGGCTGTCATACCAAAATATCATAAACTGGGTGTCTTGAATGACAGAAATTAATTTTTCACAGTTCTAGAGGCTGGAAAGTCCAAGATCAAAGAGCCAGCTGATTCCGTTCTGGTGAGAGCTCTCCTCCCAGCGAGCGGAGAGCTGTCATTTGACTGTGTCATTTGACTGCGTGCACACATGACCTCTTCTTTGCACATGAGCTCTGAGAAGAAAGCCAGAGAGAGCTCAAGGGCACTAATCCTAACAGACCTGGGCCCCATCCTGATAACCTCATTTAACCTCAATTACCTTCATAAAAACCCTATCTGCAAATACAATGAATCACTTTAAAGTTTGGGGCTTCAATATATAACTTTGGGAAGGATACAAACACTCAAGATAAAAATGCAGTTTAAGAAAAATCACATAAGTTTTCCCTGGATTGCCTTTCGGTAAGAGACCTTGTGTTCTGCTTGCCCTCTGTATTCATCCTTCCCTATCTGACTTACTCATCTGACTTGGCTTCAGATAATCTTTGCAGTTTCTAACACCCAAAAAATTGTTAATATAGAAAAAAAAAATTGAAGAATGTGTTATGGAGTCTGAAGACAATTTTCAAGGAGAAATTAAATATTTGTTTTGCATGATTACAGTATTATTGGAATTAGTGCAGAGTCATCCAGGTTGACTTTTATATAGGGAAAAACATTTAATCAGATTTAAAATGTGGGGTAAGTTTAACAAGGCAGTCAGTATAGTAACACCTTGTAGTTGTAACACATCTACAGTATTTAAATAGCACCATGTCCTATAATAGCCAGTAGAGAATATGAAATTAAATACCATGTCTTGATTTCTGTTGACTTAAAAATCATGAAATCTATAAATTTGGAAGGGAGACCTTTATTTCTTATAGGTGGTTCCAACCTGCAGGCTGGGAAGCAAAGCCTCTGGTTGAAACCAAAAACAGGCACTTTGCCAGGGGAAGGGTGGGACGGGAGTTTTATGCTGAACAGGGTGGCTAATATGCACATTTAACAGGTTATGAGAGGAGCTATGCATATTCATGAAGGAGGATTTTGAGCATGCATGGTGGGCAAACATATATGTTACATATATCTCATGTTCACTGCGGGGTGGAGACAAAATGCAGAACTAGGCTCTGTGTATCCAAAGGTGAAACACGTGACACAAAGGTACTTTGTGTGCAGCCTCTGTAAACCAGCCAGAACCAGTTCGTGGTTGGCGGTCACTTATCAGGAAGAAATGCTTTGTAAAACTGGTCAGCAGTCACGTCAAAATTGCAAAAAGGAAGGAGAGTCTGGCAGTGTTGGCAAGTGGTCAGTTGAAGTCAGTGAAGAGACTTCCAGTCTTAGCTTTTCAGGGCTGGTTTCTGTTTAACTTTTAGGAAAGAGTGTCTGGTAATGGTTAGTGAAGAAGGCAAGGGAGATGTACTGAGGCGTGACCAAACTCCTTTCTTGTCATGACTAGGAAACTTAGTTTTTAAAGTTTTTCTAGGGTCTCCTTGGCCAAGAAGTGTCCATTCAGCCTGTCAAAAGGCTTAGGAGTTTATTTTTATTTCACCTTTCTAAATTCCTTGAAAGTAGGACAATATTTGTCTTGTTCACGACTTGATCTCCAAGGCTCTAAAATAATGCTGAGCATAGAGTAGACGCCTTACAAGTGCTTATTGAATTGAATTGATAGGTAATTCTCTAAAAGGCAGATGAATCAGGTTCTGTTAAACCTGAAGTCTCTTTAACATAAAGCAAAGATTTGCAAATTACAGGTCTCAGGTCAAACCCAGCCAGGCTAGGAATGATTTTTACCTTTTTAAAAGGTGGAGAAAAATATTCAAAAGAAAAGTACGATTTTGTGCCAATTCAAAGTTACATAAAATGCAAATTTTAGTGTGTTCTATTGGAACGTAATATCAATATGGGAATTTTTATTAACAAATCCAGACTCAGGAAAGAGAAGGTTTGTTGGATTACTGCAAGGGAGGGAGGAGTGGGGGACCATTACAGTTGGGAGAGGGGAACTACTACAAATAATAATAATAATAATGGCTCTGACCATAGGATTCACAGGAGTCTTAGGGTTAGTCATAAAGGGATTCTCTTTTCTAGAAAGGAATGAGCAGGGCTGGAAAGAACCTGGCGTGGGGAAGTGGGTTAAAAAGGAAGTGTGATCACACAGCAGATGGGACACACTGAGGCCAGCCTACCTTCAGGGAGAAACCTTTAAGGAGGGGCTACATGATGGCCAAGGTTGAGGGTGAGGCCAAATTTCCGGTGTCTGGGGGAAAGGAGAGAATCAACCAAAGCTTCCTTAACACTCATTTTGTTACCAGTCATCCGTGGGGATAAAAGAGTTCAGCTAATTATTTATGAGGCAAAAAAAATGGGAATTTGGAGGGTTTATGTCTGGCCTTATAATGAATAAGCAAGGGTAGAATCCATGAGTCCTATCTAAGTCACAGGTACCAGGTAGGGTGGTTCTTGCAGTTGAGCCATTTCCCAGAACAAAGACAGGAGGGAAGTGTTTCATGGTGTCTCTGGCTGGGCCAGATGCCTGCTCACAGCCTCCCTCCCTGCTCTCCCTGCCCTGTAATGTCTGTCTCCTCCCCAAGCACTTCAGTTCTTGAGGGAAGAATAAGACTTTGCCTTCCTTGAATTCTTAAAACCTAGAACAGTACCTGGAAAGCTGGAGAATGAACGAAACAACATGAGAACAAACAAACTTTGATATTCAAAATCATCACTAATAACGTATTGTCAAAGACAAGTCTGACTCTAGGGAGAAGGTAAGAGCGATCTTTAATCACACGTGTCTATGCAAATAGCTGCTGTTCGAGTGCAGAGAAACACTTTGTTCTCTTTAGTAGGTTAAATATGCCTCTCCACAAATGTGTTAACATCCTTCCTTTGCTTAGCAAATCCTCTTTTCATGAGCTGCTCAAAGGTAAACTTTATCCCCAGGTTGGATTATCATAACCTCCAAATCTGTGTGCATATATTAAGCTTTCTCCCATCTTAAAAAGAAATTACTCCTCAGCCCCCAGATTCACCTCAAATATCAACTAACTTTTCCCTTCCCTTTCATAGTCAAACATCTTTAACAAGTCATTTACATTCTGTCACTGAAAACTTACTTCTACCACTGATAACTTTCCTGATACCAAGTCTCCTTTGGGGGCTCTTTCTCTGCCTAAAAGTGAGTGTTTCTCCAAGCTTTCACCTAAGTTGTCTTCTAGTGCTGTCTATTTTTGAATGAGCTCATTCACTTCCATATCACCTGTAAGATTATCATAGACAAATCAGCATTTCCACGTCTAACATCACTGCTGAGTTCCAGGACTGTAATTATACGTTGCCAAGAGTTACTGGACTAGGCCACAGACATGTAAAGCTTAATACCCCTAAGATCGAATTAATGCCCTTCTTCCCAGCCCCCAGGTCCTTCACATTGCATTTCCGACCTCAGACAACACCATCATCCACCATGTCCTCTGGTTTATCCAGAACGTCTGTCATAGATTTAGACACCAATGCCAATTGATTTTACTTCCTAAGGAGTTCTCAAAGACCTTCACATTTCACAATTGCACCTGCTTCTACCTTGCTTCTCCTAACACTACTTCCACTTGGTTTTATCCCTGCAAAAACCTCTTAACTGATTTCCTAGTCCTCAGTTTTACCCACTGTAGATCATTCTTCATTCTAAAATACAAATTTGATCAAGGAATACACCTGCTTTAAAATACTTTAGCAGAGGTCCAAACTATTCAACACGGTTTCAAAGAAATGTTGTGATCCGGGACTTCCAGACCCATGCCTTGCTTCCTCCTCTCACCACATGCCTCGTTCTCACATCTCATACACACTAGCCTGCAGCCATATAGAAGAATTTTATTTTCTGAATATGTCTTTCTCTCTTTAGCTTCCCTCCTTTTCATGGGCTGTTTTGCCATTCCAGAATACTCTCTTCCCATCCAAGCCCTACCTTTGTTCCCAGTTAGTTTCCCAGACATGTTCATCATTCCTGTCACTGCTTAGACATCCCTTTATCCTAAGAAATGTTCTGGCATTGCCCCTTCCTTGCCACCATCATGTCCTGGTTATGGGTCTTGCTGTTTCTCCCTTGGCACTCTGCATTTCTCCTCTCACAGCGTGGATCACTTTGTGTTTTGATTGCCAACTTCCTTCTCTAAATCCCACATAATTTGCATGTCCTATTGAAGTCAGAACTCATTGGTACTGGTTTGTCATATATCCCCCAAACCCATGACATCTCCTGGCACATGGTTGGCATTCAATAAATACATATAAAATAAATGAAAGAATGAAGTCTTTTTTCCTCTTCTTTTACCAATTGGCACAGCTTAATCAATGTCATAGTTTTTTTAAGTAAGTAACGGATGTACAGTCTCAAATCTTTTGAAATAACTTAAAAAACTAAAAGGTCTGTGATATGTAGGAGATTTTACCAAGAAAGTCACTGTGGTGCAGCTATTGTCATTGCTTTTGTTGCTTTCTAGATTAGTTTAGTGACTTGGAAATATATTTGTCTGGCCAAATGTGGTAACTAAGTGTAACATCTTGAACGTCATCAGAATTGTCACTTTGAGGGATGCTATGAGATGTTCATAGATGTCAATCAATATGTAAGTATACTTGAAAATCTTGGCCCTCTATGAATTCTTGACCCACCCCTGCAGGTGCATCCCTTCTCTTCTACCCTCCTCTGTTTTGTGAAGCCCACCGTGATGAGTGGTAATCTTGCCTCTGCTTCCCTCCCCCTGAACCCACATGGATGTCATGTCCATGTTCATCCACACCTAGCAAATCTCTAGAAAATTGAAAGAGAGCTTTTAAAAGGATACAATCATTGTAGGCTTGGCGTTACTCACATCACCCATTTCAGTTGATTTGCTATTAGCATCTGTGATGAAGCTTAGAGGTGGCTGCCAAACCTCGAATGTCACTGAGATGAAATTTAGCTGGTGGGGCTGGAGCCAGGCTTATCACTGTTCAGAATGTAGAGCTTCATGACTGTCCTCTCTTGTTAGCGTGGCTCCATTTGAGCACAAAAAGCATAGATTGCTTTGCAAAATCTATCTTAATTAATCACAAATACTGCCTGATGGGAAGATTGCTGCTTTCATCTTAGTTAAATAAAACACAATCACTAAATCCTTTTCTTGCTCTAGGCTTTCCTACTATTGTGCAGGTTGCCTCCTTACATATTTGAGATGCTTCGAGGTCTAATCGCATCAGTGTGTTACTGATAGCCTCATTAGGCTGTGCCATCAAGAGCTGTTCCCAGCCCCTTCTCCACCAGCAGAGCCAAGTCCCAATGAGTTAAATGGGGACACTGGAATGGCAAAACAATTTCACTCCTTCCCAGCAGCTAATTAAGAAGGAGGGTAAAGCATTGTGCTAAAAACATCAGCAAGTTTGCCTTGTAGCTCTTCAAGAGTGACCTTGTAGCAAATGGGGAAAGTACAGAAGAGAGTCACTGTTGCGTGGTAAACGATCATCAGGAAAGTTCAAATGCTACTGAATGGGTGGCTGAGTATGCTAGTAGGAGCTGGCTTTGTTCTCTGCCCCTTTGAACTCACAAAATTTCCTTTCTGTACAAATATAGAAAGCAAGTAATGAAGAACTGAAGATTCCACTTAAACGAACAATATATAATCAGCCCCTTGCACCAGTAATATAAATGCTGGGTCTTGGGGCTTGGATGCAGCAGTTTACCATGGGCGCCCATGTAATATAATGGGCCTGTGTATCCGCATAATGAGTAGTGTAATTGTCCTTCTTGCTCACCGGCCTCTACTTAGAGAGCTAAAACAATCTAAAAACACAGTTTCCCATCTTCTTTTGCAGCTTCAGGTGAAGACCCGTGATACAGTTCTGACCAATGAAATAGAAGGAGAAATCACTCTTTCCTCCACCTACTTCCTACCTGGAAATAAAGAAACATAGAAGTACTTGGGACCGGGAAGACAAAACGCACATGCTGAAGATGGCAGGGCAGGAAGATGAAGACGAAGAGGCCGGATTTTTTGATACCGTACTTTGATTCACCTTACAAACCCTGGATGGCCCAGGCCCACCCTCACGGTGCATAGCATAGCCTCCTAAGTCTTTAAGTAACTGTTAGTTAGTTAGATCTTCTATTCCTGACAGCAGAGACATTCCTTCATGATAGAGAACACGAAAGACTTATGAAACCTTTGTCTTTTTTCTAAAAACTTCATATCTCTTTTACTCCATGGTGCAGACTGTTTACCTGAGCATAGACAGCAAGGTGTCATGTGAAAAGAGATCAGACCTAATTCATCTCCTCTTCTGAAAAATGCAACAGGTTCTTCACATTCAGGAGTTAATCAAATTTCCAAATTCACAAACATCAGAGTCCAGTCAGGAAAAGAAGAACTACATTGTGTATTTCAATAAAGGGAATTTAATACAGGAAAAAGGAGAAGAAAAATGAGGTAACCCAGAGCTAATAACAGCAGAAGACATTTACTGCTCTGCAAGCTGCAGGGACAAAAGGAAAGAGGTAGGCAGAGACAGAACCCGGGGCTCAGAGAAGGGTCCTAAATGGTTGGTGGTCAGATCTCGAAAAGGAGACACCGCCTGGGAAGTGAACACATTAACGGTCTCAGAGCAGCCTGGGCGCAGACCTCCCAGGCAGTGGCATCGCTAGGCTGTTGCTGATACATGTAAGGTGATGTGAGGAGGCTCATTCCAGGAGCAGACTAGAAAACAGTTTAGCAAACATTAGAAAATAAAAGCTACCATTAATCTCATCATTCAGACAGGAGTATTGTCAGAAGTTAAGATTCACATCTTTAATAAACATCGATAATATTTCTAGCTGCCAGGTAACCTTTTACATGCTTTATGTGTATTATATATTTTAATCCTCAAAACAACCCTCATAGTTAGATATGAATACACCATCCCCAGTTTGCAAATGTGGAAAGTGAAACCCAGAGAGGTTAAGAAACCACCAGTGTCACACAGCTGTTAACAGTAAGTAGTGGAGCTGGGATCTAAATCCAGGTACTCCAGCTCCGGAAACTGCATCCTTAACCATTATGCAACATGCCTGCTTCCCCTATATTGCCTTTGGTGATCTAAATTTCTCTTTTGCCCTCATATATAATACTTGATAATAATATTTTTACTTAATCATATAAAAGTTATGTGTTTCATCTTTTCTTTAGGCTTAAATGTTAGACATGGATTTCATATGATATAAACCCATGTTTAGAGAAATATATAATTTTGGGAAATATATCATTCTTCTCCAAGGTTAGAATTAGTTATAATCTCACGAGTGTATTGTGGGAAAATCTGTCTCCAGAGCCTCACCAAAATGATATTTTAGCTTTTTACTCTTTGGCAGTCGTGCTTTCTATTATTGTGTCCATCATTGCTTCCCTTCCTGCCGTCCTTTTTCCTTTTCCTAGAATTTCCATTCTACATTTATTAGATATCCTAAATTTGTCTGCATCAATCTCATATTTTCTCTCATTATTTTTGTCTCTTTTCTCTAATTCCTAGGCAACTTCCTCAAATTGATCCTCTAATTCACTGATTTGGTTTTCTTTAGAATTAATGCCACTATTCAAAGGTTTCTTTGCAACTCCCTTAAATGAAGACAATAGAAAGGAAGAGGAAGAGTCTTTGAGGATTTAAATTAAGGAGGCATCACAATGACACCGTGCAAGTTAAATAGAAGCATCCTTTTTTATGTCACAACAACTGAATCTTCTCAACAAACAAAAGACATGTTTGTCTCTAGAACTTTAATAAAGATTACATCATAATAATAAGTTTAGTAACTGTTGGGGGTTTTGCCAACACTGAAGACGCAAAGAGGAAAAAGGCCTGTGATTATATGAATATGAAAACAAAGATGGAGGACAAACTTCAGTAAACAAAAAGTTCAAACTGGGAAAGTCACCTCATGCTGTTAATATAAAAAATGGGCCCATCAAAGAATCTGCCAATGTGTAAATACAGTTCTTCATCAAACCTGCCAAGTCAAATAAGAGCCAAAGTGACAGTCAGATGATGGGTACAAATCCATCTCCATCACCCACCTGGAGGTCTATGAAAAGTGACTTGAAGGAATATCTAATTCACATATGCCAATAAAAGATTGCAAAGAAACTAGATACAGCGTCAAGAACAGGACATCAGCAGAGCTGATGTGAATTCAAACACATTCTCAACTTTGTGCCTCGGACCTGAATTAAGGACCAGGCAAGAAGTATTCTTTTTATTCTATTCTTTGATTTGAATCTCAACACAACCTTTAAACTCCCCTGAGGGCAATGTGCAGAGCAATTGCATTACTACTTTTATTAAATACATGCCATTCTCTGAACGGATTTGGATCTGAATGTGTTTTCAGGTACTTACAGCTAACATTAAGTGATGGGAGAAGCCAGAAGGAGGAACTAGATAGGGGTAAGACAGAGTTTTGCTGGACTGACGTGGCTATGTTAGAATCAGGAACAAAAATCATATCAATTTAGGTTGTAAACTCTATTCACATATCTAATGCCATAGAAACCCACTCACTAATATGCCATCTAGAAAGCATATCATATATTAAATTGATTAAAGCATGCTTTAAATTCAGTATGGGTCACGCTATCTCCGATTGGCATCATATTGGTCACCTCCTTTGAAAGTAGTTGGTTGGTTGGTTGGGTTTACACAGAACAATCCAGGATATGTAAGCCCACTTAAGTTTTCATTCTAAATCAAAATCTTATTTTGGATCTATGCGTGACATCAGTCAACAACTCTTATCCATTTGCCCAAGACCCAGTGCTCAAAGACACATAACGAAGATCTTGGGGAGCTCACAGTCTAATTGATAAAATAATTTTAAAAAATCCTTTTTAAACAAAACAATGAAGACAGGCTATTATAATTCAGCTCCTAACTTTGAAGTAGAAACTGCATATCCTTCAAGAGTTTAGAAGAGGGGATGACAGTGTGGGCTTGAACAGCCAGAAAAAACCTTAATTGAAGTGGTAAAATCTGAATGAAGCCTTGATCAATACAATTTGATTAGGTAGAAGTGGGATATTTCAAGCAAGGGAAATAACACAAGCAAAGCCAGGGAGAGAGGACCAGAGAGAAAAATACTTTTAACTACAGTGCATAAATACTTCCTTGACTCTCCACTTTCCCACATTGTTTCAAAACTATCTCTGAACTAGTTTAGTGATGAATGGTCCTAGAAACAAAGGTGGAACATACAAATTAGTGTTAGATTTTTTTTTTCCAAAAAAAAAAAAAAGCAAATCATCGGGAATTGAAACCATACAAGAAAAATTAAATTGCTAGGACTATATAATGGCTTCAGACTTACAGTCACAAACTGATATATGCAAAAATGTAACTTATTTTTCTGTAGTCAAATATAATTTCTATCATTAAGCTCCTATTCTGCTCAGTAGCAGAAAACTGATATCAAGTTGCTTTCAGGTAAATTTCTTCCCATTTAGGCACTTCTCGGTCAATTCAAGTTTCTAACGCAGCCATATTCTAATTTTAAAATCACTCTCAGATTGTATTTTCTCTCTCCCTTTTCCCCATATGTATTCAAATCTTAGGAAACTAAGACAACCGCCATTACAAAAGCAATAATGGAGAAAGAGAACCTGTGTTTCAATGTCTCATTAGGGTTACGTCCTGAGCTGGCATTCTGTGAGATGCATCTTGTCTGATATGGTCTCCAGGCACATCCCTTCATGGTGACACCCACGCAGGTGACCAGTTGTCGGGTCAAGGATTTTGGTTGATGGTCTCTGTTCCTGCTACTTTATTGAAGTGTCTGAAGTCCTGCCTTCGTCTTCAGGTTATAGCCTAGTAGTCACTTAGGGTCTTCCTGTTCACATCCTCTGGCTTTTCAGGCATTTTCAGCCCTCCCTCAGCCTTTTTATATCTTTTTCATGAGCCCTGGGAAGGTTAACCTATTCTGCTAGCCCATTCTGTGGCCCTAAAAGGCTTTGGGCTGCCAGCAGAAACTCACTTTGCCCCTAACAAGCCTCTGAACATCTCTTCTCTAGAATCCCCACATCACTGTATGCAAGAGACATATCGACTGTCACCTGCCTATCACTGGGACTCAGGCTGGACAAGCAAAGCCCATCTACTCTGCTCCTACTCATATTTGTCCCCCCCATCCCTACCCTCAACATCCTGGGGAGGGAGGAGTCATGCAAACAGTGTCAGAAACCCAATAGCTGTCCTCCCTACTTCTTTCCTCCTTTCCCTGATGAGATTTTTAAATGGTTTTATTTAGGGACCTGGGTGGGAGAAGTAAATTAGATCTACCACTCTATTTTCATTTTCAATTTTTGCTACCTTATACCTAGGAATGCCTTTTGAACTTAAACACTAACAATATAGCATATTTATTATTTCTCCTCTGGATGGTTCAAAGCTGGAAGGGTTATGAGCAGCTAACTAGGAGGGTTGGAAGAGTATAACATAGACCAAAATTATAATTCACCAATCAGTCTACCACAGTCAAGAGTTTTGATGTCAAGAAGCAAAACAGTAAACTGAAATGTAATCAGAACTTAAGACTCGAGCAAACCTTGGCTATAATTTCTGTTACTCTGAAACAGAAATTCCACTCACTGATTTATTCATTCATTTAAAAATATTCATTGCAGGCTTACAAGTGGCAAGGTACTGGGATATATAGCAGGCAAGGTTCTTGCCCTCCTTGAATGTACATTATAATGGGGGATATACACAATAAACAAGTAAACAAATAATTCCTGACAGTTTAAAGCGCCAGGAAGGAATTAGGATGTAGGAATAAACCTCCTGGAAGTGGGGACTACTTTAGATTGGTGGTTGAAGTGATAAGATTCTTTTTCTTTTATAGTTTTTAATCAAATCTGAAACTTTCACAAAAACAAAATAGCACCTGAGAAGGCTGTCTGTTTACAGAGCTAGAAATACTGCTAATGGGAACAGGCTCTGCAGGCCTTCCTTTCCCTGAAATGGAGTTTTAAAATGCTTGGAAACAAGGAGAGTTCCAGACTCCTGTTGTTGTGATGCTTTTGTGAGAGTTTAATTGCTTTTGAATGCATATGAATGTCAATTAGAGCCAGGCTAAATATGTCTTCTTGGAGACAGAGCATTTGGTCTTTCTTTCAAGTTCTTTTGTTTGCTTGAATTAGCTTTGTAGTTTAACAGATGTTTTTGGAGGAAATGGAGACATAAGCTTTTATAATACTGAAAATTAAATGAGAAACAATACTCTTCTCTTCACCTTCCTCCAAAACATGCAACCCTACAAAACTGGCAACCCACCTTACACTGCAGAAAACCTTCACGTTTGGAGGACACATGTTGCTATAATGAAAGATATTTTTTGTGCACCTGGAGTTCATTAAATATTGTTCATTCTTTGGGGAAATACACAATTGAATGCATAAGTGATTATCCCGTTAGCCTTAGAGAAGGAAAGGGTTTTCTAGACTCATAAAATGTCCTCCCTTTAATTAAAAATACAGTAAAATTACCTTAAACAAGTAAATGCCATGATCTTCCGGGCAAATCCTACACCCCCCAACCTGCTCCACCGCACAAAGCAAACTCCTTGTTTAAGCTGAAGGAACCCGCACACACGTCTCTGTCACCTTTCCTGGTATGATGATATTCCTTTCACCAGAACTGCTCTCCTCTCACAACAATGCTTGTATGCTGCCCTTGATTCTACATTATTGTAAGGTCCTTACTGGAAGGTAATAGAATACAAAAAACATCATCTTTGGAATAAAACAAACCTATGCTAATTCTAGCTGTATCACTTAGTGCATATGTAATATTGGACCAATTGATTAACTTTCCTCCACCTAAGTTCTCTATTCTATAAAATGTGGATGATCTATGTAGAAGTATTTTGTTACTCTCACATGATATATCTAAAGTACCTGGTACAAGATAGTCATTTTCCTCTTGAGAATGAGGGATATGGACTTCCAGTATCTGGTTCAACATGTAAAGAGCCTGGAAGTCATAACTTCCATTTTCATAATAAGAAAAAATCAGAACAAACTGAAAATCAACAACTCTTCTTAGATCCATCAGAGGACTGGAGGTTACAGGAGGTTACAGTTGCTGTCCCCTGAACTGGAGAGATAGACAAGCAGATACAGAGAAACACAGCTTACTGGGGGCAGAGCCCAGGAACAGAAGCCCACAGCTAAAGGCAGTGTTAAGGGAGATACTTTAAAACAATAGTAGATGAGTTGTTGAAGCCTTAGTGTGGACTAACATGAGAGTTAAAACCGCTGGGAGGGCTCATTCTTAAAGAAGTCCCTTACTGGAGTTTTACCTACAGGAACTCTACCACGTTCTGACTGTGAAGACTGGAGAAAAATCCCTTCATATATCCAGCAGGGGGAGGGGAAAAGTAACTATCTTAAACTTTGCTGAGCATATTCTGTTCTCTTTAAGAAGCGCTTTAACAAGTCCACTTGAGGGATACTATTTAACCTAAATAGTTTAGTCTAAATAACTAGGGTTTCACCAGAGCCTAACTGACCTGGAGGAAGGAAATATCCAATTCTAGTTCCATCTAGCCTTTGGCACGGAGAAAAGAAACCCAACTCAGGATCACTAAAAGACTGAGACCTAATCGTAGGACTATAGAATGCTCCCTCTCCTATGTAATAACAGAGGATTACAGCTAAGAAAACTGCAAGCCTCAGACACTATTTAAGGGGGAGTCTCTAGGGACACCCAAAGACAACAAAGGAGACAAAAACAAAGACACTGGAGAAAATTTCATCTTCTGACACCACAGCTAAAGCAAATAGTAAACAGGACCTAATCCCTAGCCAGACAAACATAAAACCTCACTCTAAAGGCCTATCTTCCTTAGTTCCATTTACCCAATATATCCTGTCTGACTTCCCACAAAAAATGAAAAGGTATGGTAAAGGACAAAAATCACAGCCTGAGGAGACAGAATGAGCATCAGAACCAGACTCGGATACGTCAGAGATCCTGGTATTATCAGACTGGGAATTTAAAACAACTATGATTAATACGCTACTGACTTTAATAGAGAAAGTGGACAACATGGAAGAACAGATGCATAATGTAAACACACAGATGTAAACTTTAAGAAAAAATCAAAAGGAAATGCTAGAAACTAAAAACAATGTAACAGAAATGAAGCATGTCTTTGATGGGCTCAATGATAGATTGGACAAAGCCAAAGAAAAAAATTGATGATCTTGAAGATATGTCAATAGAAACTTCTCAAACTGAAATGCAAAGAGAGAAGAAAAGAATAAAAAAACACAGAATAGAATATAAAAAATCTGTGGCACAGTTGCAAAAGATGCAGCATGTATGTAATGTGAATATCAGAAGGAAAATGAAAAGACAAAGGAACAGCAAATATATTTGAAGTAATAATGACAGAATTTTCCAACATTAACGACAGATACCAAACCATAGATTCAGGAAACTCAGAGAACATCTAGCAGTGTAAATACTAGAAAAATCTATACCTAGACATATTATATTCAAACTGCAGAAAATCAAAGATAAAGTCTTGAAAAAAGCCAGAGGAGGGAAAAGCACCTTACCTTAGAACGTTTCTTTAGAAACCATGCAAGAATAAAGTGTAGTGAAATATTTAAGGTGTTCAAAGGAAAACACCAACCTAGAATTCTGTATTCAGTGAAATTATCCTTCAAAAGTGAAGGAACAATGAAGATTTTCTCAAACAAAAATTGAGGAGATTCATCACTAGTGTACCCACCTTGTAAGAAACATTAAAAATAAGTTCTTCAGAAGAGAAGAAAAAGTATTAAGGTCAGAAACTCAGATCTGTGTTGAAAAAAAGATAGAGCATTAGAGAAAGAATAAATTAAGGTAAAATAAAATATTTTATTTTTCTTAACCTTAATTTATCTAACAAATATCAATTTGTTCAAAATAATAACAGCAAAAACAATGTATGTGATGAGTGTAGTGTCCATGGTGAGATGAACAGACAATATTATAAGGTGTGGGAGGGAGGAATTGGAAGTACTCTGTTACAAGGTACTTGTACTACCTGTGCAGCAGTATGGTGTTACTCGAAAGTAGACTTGGAGAATGGAGGCCATATCATCTACTCCTCCACTGTCTGGAGGTAATTTAGTTAGGACCCTTTGGACTAAAGCCAAAATGAAATATATTGGTTCTCATAACTGGAAAGTCCAGGAACCAGACTGGCTGGCTTCAGTTATAGTTTGATGCTTGGTTCAATTTCAAGTTGAAGACCAATTTCATCTGTGCTTCAGACAGGCTTTGCTCTTCTCCACCAGTAAGTTTCATTTTCAGACAGATCTCTTTTCTGTGTGAGATCGTGTCCACAGGCCAGACCATATCCTCACCAGCTCAAGTCTAGCACAAAGGAGAGGATGACCTACCACATAACAAAGATTCAGGGCCATAGAAGAGGCTTGAGTCACATTTCCATAGCTGAACATACTCTGTATGCTGGGGAACATTATGTGCTGACTGTGTTACTTCATGTGCTCCACGATTCAATCTAGTTTTGTCAATTACCAGAACCTCATGTGTTGAGCACAGAGAAAAGGATGCTTCTGCAGGGCAATTTTTCAAAAAACTGGGACACACTATTAGTGAATCGTGAAATCAATTTAGTGAGATGCAACCAAGCATTTTTTTTTTATTTTATGTTTTGTTTTTATTTTTACTTATAATAGACAGAATAAGTAGATGGAATAGAAAGCAAAGGTGTGGAAAAGAAAAATGTAAAGAGAATAGAGCATCACAAGTAATGAAGGTAAATATTATGTTATAAATTTTTATTTCGTATTATACAGTGTTTACTAGGCTGCAGGGTAAAATACATTCTTATGGTGGGTTGCTTTTGAAAATGTTAAAAACCAGTGTCCTAGTGGAAAATTAAAATATGATCATCAAAAGAGATATAGATGCTAAGAAACCAAAAACGTATGAAAATTTGCTACATCAGGTAAAATTATTTAGTGGTACTCAAATGATATTCATTGAATAAGTTTTAGAATTTATATGTTCATTGATATGCCTCTTGTCATTAAACAGAGTTTAATCATGTCCTCTAGAAGGAGACAGTTTATACCTGCATGGATTAGAATTTCTGAAGGAATTCTTATAATACTTGAATTATGTGTTGAAATGGTTCAGGGTCTTGAGTGTCCTGGGCTGAGGCTGGCATAAGGAGATGTTCCACAACCAGATGGCTAGAATGCAGAGATGGGTGGGAGTAGGCAGGAGATGAATGAAGTAGGTACAGCTTGTCTCTGACACTTTCTCTCTCCCCAGATTACCCGTATCCTGCCTCTAATAATCTACTATCCTGGTTAACCCAAGCCAGGCACTGCCCTGCAGGTTTTAAAGGCTCCATTTATTTTCATAATAGATATCTTTAGAATAAAAATTGATTCAAAAGCAGAAGAATTTATTGGGTTGGAAGGGACAGGAAAAATGAAAAAATAGAGAAAGGAAGGAAAAAAGTAAAGAACGAAGGAAAGGACAAAATACCTTGTAATTTTTTTCCAGGTTATACATATTAGAATAAAACAATAGATCTTGAAAGAAATTAATTTGACAACATTAAGCACACAGCTAGAATTGTCACGTTATAGTATGAAGACCCAGGCACACAGCCCAAAACAAAAAGCATAAAAGCCAACATTGGCCACAATAGCCTTGTAACGTGGAATAACAATAAAGCTATAGAGAAAAATAAACCCAATGACAACACATCTTTTAACTCTAGTCTCTACTAGGTATTGGATATCTTTTCCCTTTCCTTTCTTTCTCCCTCCCTCCTTCCCTCCCTCCCTCCCTTCCTTCCTTCCCTTCTTTTTGGTAAAGGATGCCAGAAATATCCACACAGGTCTTAAATATATAATAGAAAATGAATAGCATCATAAAACCGGGTAATACAAGATCACTCCCTGATCGCTCCTTCCTCTCAGCAGAAGTACAGTGTGTGGAATCCTGGTCCAATAAATAATTTTGTGGATAAACTGATGCAAAATATCAACCCACCCTCTTATATAATCATCTTCATCTATATCCCTTTTATTCATATGGTGCTTAATTAATATTATTTCATTTGCTCATATAACATCACAGTATGTCAGAGCTGGAAGGGATTTTAGAAAACGTCTTTTGGGCACCTGCATTTTTATAAATAAGAAAACTGAGGCCTTGAGCAGTCAAGCAACTTGGTCAATATCACAAAATATTAGAGCCAGAACTAGAATTGGATGTTACCAATGGCTAACTTGTTGGAAAAGGCAAAATGCAGGTGGCAACATTCATGGAGTGGTTTGATTTCTCCGAAGAGAAGACACTGAAACATGACTTGAGATCGGTCCAGTGGCCAGTGATGGTCCAACAACAGCAGCAAAAAGGTACAAAAGGACTAGAAACCAATTAGATTGCGACAATTGTCAACAAGTGTTTTGATCAATATATTGAATCTCACAGAGACTGATCAGACAATTATGAGTGTAGCTTTTGTTAGGACTGAAATGCCTATCAATGACTCAGAAGTTTGTCCTCCAGTGAAGAAAGAAAGGAACCTGGTCACTCACCAGGCACCAAAGCAACTTTTTTTCACACCTTAAATGCACTTAGTCTTGAGGCTCAGTAAATAAAATGATAATCCTCAAAAATATTACATTTTAAAACAAAGCCATGAAAATTGCATACTACATTCAATTGAGAGAAAATCACATTCATATAGCACCATTAGTGTTTACTTTGCATCATAAAATAGATACTGGCACGTTACCTTGTCTGATTTATGGTTTTAAGATTTATGATCTTAAAATTCTGAGTAACCTAGTCTGTTATCCTAAATACAGCATAAGCTGCAGTCAGTAAAAAGGCACAACTCACAACTCTACATTATTAAAACTGGTCCTTGCCCTTTTAGGAGAATGAGAGCTATTCACAGGGTAGAAGTAGAAAGAGACACTAAGATATACCAATACCAAAGGTACCAGGCAAATTCCCACAAGTTTTATAAAAGGGACCCCACCAGATGAAAATGGCAAAGGCTAGCCAGAAAGCTTAATATGTAACAGCCAGATTAATTTATGAAGCATTCACTGTCTTTGGAAAAGGAAGCAGGTATCAAAAATTCAAAAGAATTGTCACTGAAAGTATTCTTTTTCTTCCAATTTTTTCTTAGTTTTAAGTTGGAAACCCAATATTATTAAATATTTAGGGATGACATTTCTTCTGGAAATTCAAGAAACCACATTTCATCAACACAATGAAAAAGAATAATTCTTAGATATATAAATAGATGGTCATTTTTTTTGTCTCTGTCGGTGGTGTTACAATTATTCAAGACACAATGACTTTTTGCTGAATGTTTCTCTTCATATCTGAAAAGTCTTTCAAACACTACACGCACATCTAAACTCTCTCATAGAGCTTGATAAGCTTCTTCTGAAAAATCCAGTCATCAGAATTCTGTCATCTTGCTTCACTGAGACCTTCTGAGAAAGACCTCAGAGAACTTTTCCTATCTTTTTTTCCATTGGCTGTACATGATTTAAAAACGTTGGGCACAAAATTCAAACCTGAAGAGATACTTGCTTTTGTTTTTCCTTGAGGAACAGATTCAGCACCTTCTAGTAACCCCAGTAGAAAGCATTTAGCCTTTTGTCCCTGAGTCAGCATGCTGTTTAGACTAATATGATATAGGTACTTGGAGTCTCCATAAGCATCCATCCCTTTTTGAGAGTTCACTAAGCTTCTACTATGTGGCAACTCCAGTCTAGAAATTTGAGGGCAACACATAAATATAAGACATCACTTGGCCCTCCTGTTGCATAGAGTGTAGCTCAAAATGCACAAAGTTAGTATAATCTCAATATGAAAAAGCTCATTCTAGTATCTACTGAGCCTTACAATCAGTTAATATTATAAACATTCAATACAAGGAGACCCAAATACATAAAGAGGGGATGGGAGCAAAAGTTGCACCTTTAAACTTAGAAGTAGTATCTCTCTCCTCTGGATTCTTTACGCTCCCTCCCCTGAGAAACCAGTGAAGGAATGAATGAGTGGGATTTGGAAGGGGAAAGATAATCCATAAGAGGAACATAATTTGAGAGCACATAATACAGTCAAGTTTCACCATATTAGAAATATTAGGAAGAGGAATTTTGGGAAAAAAGGCAGAGAGGTTGATTGGGCAAATTGTCTAGAGTTCTGGCTCTCTGATTAGAAGCCTGTTTCTGAAATATCGCTGCTTCCTCCTTATTCTTCTTTTTATTTTCTGTGAATTTGTATTTTATTTTTTAAAAATTTTAATGTTTTTAATGGACAATAATTATACATAATTATGGGGTTTCTATACATACAATGTGTAGTGATCAGAGCAGGGTAATTAGCATATCCATCATCTCAAACATTTATCATTTCTTTGTGTTGGGAACGGTCAATATTCTCTCTTCTAGCTATTTGAAAATTATACTATTGTTAACTGTGGCCGTTCAAAAGTGCTATAGAACACTATAACTTAGCCCTCCTATCTAGCTGTAATTTTGTATTCTTTAATAAATCTCTCCCTATCCCCCCTTCCCTTCCTAGCCTCTAGTAACTTCACTGTATTCTTTACTTCTATGACTTCAACTTCTTTAGCTTCCACAAATGAGTGAGAACATGTGGTATTTATCTTTCTATGCCTGACTTATTTCACTTAATATAATTTCCTCCAGGCTCATCTGTGTTGCCACAAATGGCAGAATTACATTCTTTTTTATGGCTGAACATATTCCATTGTGTATATATGTATGAGTGTATCTATATATACAGACACACATATATATGTATGTGTGTGTGTATATATATATATAGACACACTTATTTTCTTTTTCTATTCATATGTTGATGGACACTTGAGTTGCTTCCATTACTTGGCTATTGTGAATAGTGCTGCAATAAACATGAGGGTGCAGATATCTCTTCACTATACTGATTTCCATTCCTTTGGAAAAATACCAAGTAGTGGGATTGTTGGATCACATTATTCCTGATCTATAAAGCTATTGTAAGATCAGAGTTGAGGAGGCTGGAACTAACCAAGCCTTCTCTCTGTCAAAGCTAATGTTCCTTACAGAGCTCTGACTTCAAGTAAGAGCAGGTCCTTTACCTTACAAGGTGTTTAGAACTGTGGATGAGTACTGAGAAAAAAGTTTGGCAGTCCCTGTACAGAGAAATGGCAGCCACACAGGTATGCACACAGATAATGCACTCATATGGGTGCTTCCTCTCCCCAACCCACACCCCACCACACACACATACTCGTTTATTCTAGGCCAGCTATGGTCCAAGGGATTGTACTTCAGAGCAGAGGATACTAATGTCAGAAGATTAGAGGATGCCTCGGTTCTAATATTTTATATGAGACCAGGAGTGTGGAGATTTCAGTTCTGTATTGCAGCCATCAGGGACTTTCAAGTAGACTCTACATCCCATCTAGCTAGGATTCCATTATAATGAATTAAACCTCCAGGGATAATGTGAATAGCAATTTGCCATGGAAACTACAATGCAGTTGATTGACCAGCATTGCACAGTGGCCAGAGCAGAGTATTTGGAGTCTGACTGCCAGGATTTGGATCCTCACTCAGCCACTTATTTTCTATGATTTTGGGGCATGTTGCCTGATTAATTTGAGCTATTCTATTCATCTGATGCCTCTTAAAAAAAATAAAAAGAATTATAAGCCCCGATTCAGTGGTTATCCTCTAAGTGCTTCCCTTCCTCCTCTCTGGCTTCCTTTAAATTGCCCTGTCCTTGTTTCTAAGTTTTCTCTTATGCAATTCTCTGTGTCTTTTCCTTGTTCCATTTTCCTCTGCCCACTCTTTACATGTTTGTGTAATTTGGGCCTGTGACCTTCTTCTCATCTCTTCAGTTTCCCTGGGGTATCTCATTGTCTTTATTGGCTTAAATACTACTCATAAGAAAGTAAATCCTGAACCTTTAGTTCTCAGCTCAGCCTCTGTTAACTCCAGACTTGGACTGCCTACAGAACATCAGCATCATAACTGATACAGAGCAGAATTTACACTTAGTCCCACTCTTCTTCCAGGCATCATTGCACCACGTAAGACATTAGGAGCAAAAGCTCTCAGAGCAGTACACGGTTCACGTATCATATTTTGTACCCATATTAGACTTAAAGGCAAAAAGGCATCAAGAAACTCAAAAATACCTGAGAGAGAAAATTTTAAAAAATATGAGCATCACTAAGGATAATAATGGCAATCGATGGAAGAATTTCAAATTTGTTTAAATCCATAAAAATCTGTCATAATATTTATTTTTAAAAATTCACAAACAAGGCCATCTTTGAAGGATGCTCATAAACCTAATTATTATGTTGAAAACTGGTAAAGGGAAAAAAATCAGGTATCTGTCTTGCCTTTCTCAAAAGAAATATACCTCAGGGCAAACAAGGAGTTAACGAAGTAAAGTTTCTCCTTATAAGAAATAGTCTAGACATTGAATAAAGAGAGAATGAAAAACAGAATATCATCATATCACATATAATGCAGCATAATGAAATAATAGACCCAGATGCTGATAATCAATAGTTACTAACATCACAGAAAGAAGGAGAAGCAGATATAATATGCCTCCTAGTGGAAATAAACAATTCTACCTCCGAAGTATTCTTGCTAAAGATCAGAATCTGAATCTGACTGTCTAACTTCAACTTACAGGAAATAAAAGGAACAGAGGAAATGCAATCAGCAATATTTATGATAAATGTTAGAAGAAAAATAACCTTGTTTCTTCAACAAATAAATAGAAAGATACAGTGAGGGAACTTAAAACAGACCTAAGAGATATATCAACCAAATTTAATGTATGCTCCTTATTCAGAACCTGATTGTTCAAACTAAAGATAGATAATAGAGTAGATAGATAGATGATAAATAGACATTTGATAAAAATTGAACACTGACCAGAAATTTGGTAATAGAAAGGATTGTTTATTGTATATGTATGATAATGTTATTGTTATTTTTTAAAAAAGATTTATTATCTTTTAGGCAGTAATATTGAAATATTTATGAATAAAATGATATGATATCTGAAATTTGTTTAAAAAAATCAGGAGTGAGGGGAAAATCAGTGAAGTATAGATGAAATAAAATTAGCTATGCATAATTGTTGAAGCTAGCAGTGGACATAGTTTTATTAAACTATTCTCCGTAATTTTGTGTATGTTTATAATTTTCCATAATTAATTTTAAAAATATTTTGGGCATTAGATTGAAGCAAGGTTCTGATATATCTAGAGGCTTATTATAAAACCATTGTTAGAGTAGGAATTAGTAGGACATAAGACACCAAAGACGGCTGCAGGTAAGATGGGTCCCTAGGTGCAGAGTCTAGGATGGTTTTCATGGTGCACTGTGGATGTTAAGGAGGAAGGAGAGAGAGTGCCAAGGAGTAATTGAGAGTTCTCTCAGCCCCTCAAGTCAATCGCACTTTATTAAACATTCTTGTAACATAAGAATCACCTGGAGGACTGATTAAAAATACAAATTCTAGGATCCCATCAAGATCCTCTGGGAAAGGGGCTCGGAAGTTAGAGGTTTAACAAGCTCTCCAAGTGGTGCTCATCATCAAAGTTTAGGAATCAATCAAACCTTAATTTCAAAGTACAACAGGGCATTCAACTGGAAATATCTTGTAAACTGTTGGAAGTTGGAGACAGTTGGACTAGAATTAAATAAACAAGGAGTGATACAGGCTTGGGAGTCATTTTCATATATTTTCAAAAAGAATTCAATAAAGGCACTCCCTGAAGGGGGAGGATGGAGATAGAATCTCTAATAGTTCAAGAGCACCATTGGTGGCCAGATGCAATGGCTCATGCTTGTAACCCCAGCACTTTGGGAGGCCCAGGTGGGAGAATCCCTGGAGGCCAGGAGTTGGAGGCTGGAGCGAGCTATGATCAGGCCACTGCACTGCAGCCTGGGCCATACAGCAAGACTCTATCTCCAAAGATAAATAAATAAAAGAATACTACTGGCAATTCTGGGTGCAGATCGCTCTTGCCCTCCGTATCTCAACTGATTAAGAACTGCACACACAGACACAAAGGACTTAACGTATCAATTGTTTTGAAGGCAATGAATAGAAGAATGCAATTTAGACCTGATGCCGAAGTGGGTATTCTTGCTCCTTCCCTATTAGGGTTGAAGATAATGCAGTGCAGGCAAAGGACTCACCTGACATTAATACACATGCTGCTCATCTGGGCCTTCAAGAGGTTGCCAGGCCTAGTCTTTTTGTCCTTCTGAGAAGGTATGGATAAAGCACTGGCGCTTCTAATCGATCAATAAGTTAGGCGTCTATAGAGAGAAACAGAATGGGGTCTGTTTCCTGTTTTTCTGTCATCATAATTCTAATGGCCCAATGGATGTCAGGTTCTCCCCTAGCAAAGACTGAGTAAGTAATAGCAAAAGGCCAAAAGTAACCCTTCCAACAAGTATTTACTCACAGACCAAGCAGAATTTAGAGATTAACATTGTTTGCTACTGGCATTATTTGCACAAGCCTCTTTGTGCTTCTTTGATGCTCATTGAGAGTTTCCATAAAAAATAACCAGCTCTTAGCATAATGTAGAACAGAAATGGGACTCAAGGTTTATTTCAGTCACTTTGTAAGAATAAAGAATGCTACATGAAGGTGACAAGTTTATTGAAAAAGATCAATTAAAAGTTTTGTCAAAAAGTTTTACTTTTCATATCTTATTAATCGATATAATATGTTTTCTATGCTTAGAAGATGCACATATATTAAGGCTCAGATAAATTGTTGTTGAATAAAACTTGTTCAGGGATGTAGCATTTGTGACAATGTTTTAGGGGAATGAGTTTGCTTTATGAAACCTAAGAATTTCAATATTACTACCATTGTAAAATGCTGAATATGCCCAATTGACCTCAAAAAAGATACAAACTTAGGTATGGGTCTGACACAGTTTTTCAACATACTCTATTTCAGTGGAAAAATCCCAGGGTTTGGAATCTAATATTTGTGAGTTTAAATCTTAGCCACACCATGTACAGCCTATGTCTACTTAAGCTCATTAGCTGACCTCTCTGATGTTCAGAGTCTTCATCAGTAAAATAGATGTATTGGTTCCCATAGCTGGAATATAGAGATGATAGTATTACATCCTTCAAAGTGTTGTTGGAGGAATAAATATGATCACATTTATAAAGTGTTTCTGTTAAAATGCAACATTTATGTAGTGTTTTAACATTTTAAAGTTCTCTTATGTATATTGTCTTCTCATTTTAACTATTAAAAAAACCCCATGGCTAAAGTAGGACAGACATTTCTGTTTACATTTCACAACTAGGAAGACCAATACTCAGTGATGTTAGTTTTCTTATTGCTATTACCAAAATAATACTATAAACTTAGCAGCTTGAAACAGCCCACATTTGTTTTCCCACAGCTTTTGTGAGTCATGAGTCTAGGCAGTTTATCTGGGTTCTCTCTTTAGAGTCTTCCTGTAGGTGTCACCAAGCTATCAGCAAGGGCTGCAGCCTCATTTGAGGGTCAACGATGGCAGACACACCTTCTAATTCATGCAGGCACTGGAATAATCAGTTCCTCGTGGTTGTAGGATTGAGGGATTCCGTTTCCTGCTGGCTGTTGTCTGGAGGCCACCCTCAGTTCCTAAAGGCCATCACAGTCCCTTATCATGTGGTCCCCCAACATGGCAACGTGCTTCCTCACAGTCAACAAGGGAGAAACAGAAACCCCAGCAAGGTGAGCACTACGATGTCATCTAATGTAATCATGTGATCACATACATCTTGTCACCTTGCCGAATTATATTGATTACAAGTATGGGAAATATCTTAGCCAAAGATAGGGATGAGTTTGTTTATCTCGATTTTTTTCTGCCCACACCTGTTGAGGATGACATCAGTGGCTTAAACAGGCCCAATAGACAGAGACTGCTTTTCCCTGGTGATCATGTACTGCCGTCTGTTCTGTTCCAAGCACTCCGGTCCCTACATTCTAAGGGAGGTAATCTCACAAGGGTATGAACATCAGGAAATGGGGATCACAGGGCCACCTTAAGAGTCTGTCTGCCACACTTACCCAAAGGCATATTTTTAGAGGTAGAACCAGAATGCTAACCCAGTGCTTTCAGTCTCTATTAAATGCTCTTTTCATTTATGCACTCAGTCCATTTTCAGGAAATGTTTAATGAGTATCTGTTATATACAAGGCACTGTGCTAAGTATAGGAAGGGCTGCAGTAATGAATATGACATGGAAATTATCCTCAAAAAACAGAGAATATAGGAGGTGCCAAAATATTACTGATTATGCCACACTGATAAGAATGTTAGAGGAAGAGGGGAAAATGAGTCATGACTGATACCTTCAAAGGGCAAAAACTAGAAAAGTAATTATACCAAATGAAGAAAAATATTGGGTTTACAGAAATGGAGTAGACTAGGGAAGATTATAACTTTCAGTAAAAAGGTAAAATGTTTTGAATTTGTTTTATAAGCAAGGAATAATGGAAACATTTTTTGTTTGTTTTTCAATATTTGTTTTTGAAGAAAAGTAGTATGTGCAATGTGAGTCCTTAGTTATTCCAAAAATAATGTTGCTGAAAATATACTGGAAGCGAGTCACAGTTAACTTGGCCACAATTGTCATTTCCTGTTCAAAGACATTTTCTAAATATGAAAACAGAATTTGGTAAATGTTGGTTGTTGATGTCCTCCAAAAGAAAAAAAAATCTCATGATAAACACTGGCAACAACACAGCAGTTATTTCCCCTTACGCGTCTCAGAGCAAGAATGATTTAAACTGTTAGAATGTTAAGCCTTATCAGTGGAGGTATAGAATTGAAAGGCGTTAAAGCTGGGGAAAGAAAAATGATTTAAGGATTCGGATGAATTGCACAGGCCCGTAAAATGGTATTAACTCAGTTCTGAAAAGATTTGAAGAGGACACAACACCCTGTAAGTGGGTTACACTTTGGTATCATTAAAGGATGATTGGACAACAGAGAACAGGGAAATGTGAGATGGAATATTGGAATCGCACAAGACACTTAATGTCTTAAGAGGCATCTGAACCATGATAGTTGACAACTAAGCCATCGCCCCTCATCACGCCAATAATGATCACTGTAAGGAAGCTTGCTCTCAAAGCAGAACTCTCCAAGCCGGGGACTGATAGAGGCACTCACAGGCAAAGTTTTGTTTCTATGTCGTGGATCAACTCAAGAATGCTGTGGCCATGTATGATGGCGACTACGTGGGAAATCAGACTGGAAGGCTTATAAAAGCTAGTTTATCAGCAAGCACAATATTCCACAAAATGAGTTAGGCAATTACTACTTAAATTTCCATATCCAATGCTCTTATGTGGTCCCTTAGCCACCCCATCTATGGTGCTGTTGTCATCCAAAATACTCATTTCCACCCCCTACATAATATGTTTTTCAGTCAAGAAACAGGGAAATATCTTAGCCAAAGATAAGGACAAGTTTGTTTATCTCAATTCCCTTCTTCCCACACCTGGTGAGGGTGACGACAGTCCCATAAATAGGCACGATAGACCAGGACTGATTTTCCTTGGTGATCACGTCCTGCTGTCTGTCTGTTCCAAGTAACTTTCCCTGTCCTGTGTATTTGACCTCGTAAGAATGGCGTGAATCTATTTCCAAATGAGAAAACTGATACACAGAGAGATGATTAAGCAACTTCTTCAAGTTCAAAGAGCAAGTGAGAGTGGAGCCAGAATTGAAACCCAGGCATCCAGCCCAAGGACCCCCACTCTTCTCCACCACACTCCAAGCACAGCTCCTTGATGATGCCACCGAACATCCCTTATTGTTAGCAGTTGGGGGACAATGTGTCATATGCTCCGGTTCCCAACAGATTAGCGGCCAGAATTATTTTAAGTAATTGAATTTCAGGTCCCAAGACTATAAATTTGACCCATTAAAATATTTGAGCCACCCAGTTCAGAGACTACAGCTGTCTGTGTTACCTCAGAGTAGAACCTGTGAACGGCTGCCCTTGGCTGCCTCTTGGAGCCAGAGGCCTGGGTAGCCGTAAAATGCAGAGGATGGGAGAAGGATGCTGACCCATTCCTGCCGATGCATGAGGGATTTCAGTTAAAAACAGTGATATACTCTCATTGAAAAGATAGAGAGCTGATATTATTGCTTTTATTTTTACAGTGCTGTAAGAGCAGAAGTAAACAAATATATTATATGGAGGAGGTGGATTACCAATTACTAATTAGCCCATAAATGAACAGAAATAGGAGCTCAATAAGTTAGGTGCTCCAAAGATAATTCCTTCTCTTCTCATCTTCTTCCTCTAACAGGGACTTATAAAGTAATTGACTAGGGGTCATTTCCGATAGATTTAGTACCTGAAGCTAATATGACACTTTTATAAACTAAGTTGTCAATGACTATAGAGCACCTAAAATATAATATTTCTTCTAAAGTGAACACCTGCTTTATGAGGGCTTATGCCTGCTCATGGCCCCCGATTCTCAGTCTGGGATAACTAGATTGTGTGAAGGAAAGTCAGAGTCAGGTTAGTTATAAGTCAAAACAGGTCTCTAGAAGTCAGCATACCTGTTATTGCAACCAGATAAGAGTGCAAGTGTGTTAGAATGCAACAGAGAGTTATTGGGATGAAGAGGATTCTGGTTGGAAGAGACAACAGGTGCTGGGGGCCCTCTAGTTCAGGAAGGCAAATTTCAGGGTATACCAAACATGCCTCAACATTTAATGTGCATAAGGATCACCTGGAGAGCTGGTTAAGATGCAGATTTTCTTTGGAGGGTGGCCTGGGATTCTGCATTTCTAGTAACTATCCAGGGATACCCACACTGCTGGCCTGTAGATCGTGCTTTGAGCAGCAGAGTTCTAGACCAAATAGAAAAATGGGCCTTTCATGGCACTGGATCAGAGAAAACTGGAGTCATGCCAGTCCGCTAGCAGTAACCAGAATGGCAAATGCTCAGCTTGCTTTTGAAGGGAATACAATCACAGGGCTTAGTCCCCAAAGCCAAAGGGTATACTCAGCTGGTTGTCTTCACCCCATCAATGGTTACTAAAGAAGATCAGAGCTTTTGTGCTGGACCTAGTCCTTGCCTTATGGGACAAGGAGTCAATCCTCTGCCCTCTATGTAGAGGATATATACTATGGAGAATGGCAAAAACAGGGACTCTAGAGTGACACAACCTGAGTTCAAGTGGAGTTTTCATTATCTGCCTGCCATTTTGCATTGGACAAAGTTTTCCTTTATATTAATAATTATTTCCTTAATTGTAAACCTGTTAAAATACCTTTTCAGCTATATTAATGAAGGTAGGTTAATCACTTTAAGAAACAATTCCAAGAATTTAATAGCTTAACACAATAAAACTTTATTTCTTTTTTGCATAACAGTCCAATAATGGTGTTTGGCAGGTGAGTTTTGATACTGCAATTTGGGAAGTCAGGATCCTTCCACTTTGTGGCTCTATACTTCTCTATATCCTCAGAGTCCCCCCTATTTATGCCAGTAAATAGGGAAACTAGATAAAGAAGTATGCAGGGGGTGTTTTATCAGCCAGATGAGAAGTAGCACACATCAGTTCTACAGGTGTTCTGTTCACTGGAACTTAGTCACTTGGCCCCACCTTGCTTCTAGAGAGACTGGAAAATGTAGTCTATCTTTGTGGTCAGGACAAAAAAGTAATATCTTTGGTTAGTGTCTATCCTAGCCCTTCTCAACCAGAGAATTAAGTCTTAATGCCCTAAGACACCCATGCATGTAATGAATTAACTTTTCTCCTATGGATATAGAAAAGTGCAATCTATATACTCTCCTTAGGAAAACTGAGAAAACATCACTCAAATAACTTACTGTAATGTTGGCCAATCTTTGCTATACTTGCATACCACAGAAGGTATCTAGAGATCAAATGAAGAAATATGTGGAAATATTCTTACACTATGGGACTATATGAGTGAAAGCTGCTACAGAATAGAAAAAGAGGTTAGGCAGGCTGGGCTGGAGGAAGGAAGGTAGCCATGGTAAGAGAAGAGGCAGGCACTGTGTGAGGTGGGTTCCTCTTTCTGCATTACTTTTGCAATATTTTAAACTGCCTGTCCACCTAGTGACCTCTTAATGTTTCTAGAAGTCTTGCTCTGAAGTTTCTTTCTTTGTAAAGCTTTACTGAACTGCTTTCTCAAGCCCGATGTGCCACCGATTTCTCAATAAACCTCAAGCAACATAATGTGTTCCTCAAATGGCATATTCCATATGTGCAGTTATTTATTTATATACTTGCCTCCTGCCAAGAACAGAAGTCACTCTCTCATTGCTTGGCACACAGTATTAAGCGTTTAATTCATGTGTTTTGAAAAACTTTTGATTTTTAATTAATTAACTTATTTTTTGGCAGAAAGGCGAGTACTTTTGTCTGTCTGGACCAGCTGGAGGATCTACAAGCATGTTTAGATCCTCTGAGGTTGCAGGGTAGGGTCCCTATTTCTCACCTTAATACAGTTCAGTGGTCGGTGCCATCCCTAAACTGGACCAGGGGAAAATATGATCCATGAGACTTTTGTTCCTAGGATTGACAAACAGTGTGGATGATTTCTGAAACTTGGGTAAGCTGGTGGAAATGATCCTTAGGGTCTAAGAAGGTTTTATGCTCCCCAAATTATGCTTCATAGGCATAATGACATACAGCACTCAATGGACACATGATGGCATGGGTATGATGGAATGATAAAGGACTGCATTCTTCCATTACTCTTCCTTGTCTGAGGAAACAATCTTGTTTTCCTGAATGCTTTGAAGCTATGGTTTGTGTCTCTAGAAGAGCTCTGTTGAAAAGACAAAGACAGAGGACAGCCTACTCTAGCACTCACTGCTGTGTAAAAGAGATGAAAAATCTGTCTTGCATAACCACCTCTCTCAATTTAGTTGCACCAGAAAATCAAATGAATATATGTTTCATCTATTTAATTCCATACAAGCCTAGTCCAATGGCTAAGTGTGACAGGCCATCAAATATCTCTTCTTAATTTTATATTTTCCCATTTTATAATTACCTGATAAACGATTACATCTGACAGTTTTTAATCCAAGCAAGAGTGATCGCTGGCGATGAGGGCTTTGGAAGAACGTGTGTGTCCTCCTCGCACATCCGTTACCTGCTTTTTAATCAACAGATATGCTGCACACTGACAGAGTCCTTCATTACATGCTCTATTCAAGGCTCTAGTATTTTTTTTTAACTGCTGGTACATGATAAACAGTGCACCCCCTACTACAAAAACAGATTTATTAATAAATAGCTGACACTTTGTACTTTTGCAGAATACCAAAGCAATTAGTGACAACAGTAGAATGATTTTCAATACTTACAGAACAAAATACCATATTGATTCAAGCTGAAAGCTTTTTCTAAATAACAGCCAAGGAATTGTCTACTGTATTTGGTCAATTTCTTTAAATAACAGGTTGAAAAAAAAGAAAATACATCAGTACAACTACTTTGAATGTTTTTCACCTTGGTTCAACTGGATATATAAGCCAATTTGCCAATATAGAATAACTGGTAGACTAAGAAAGTAAAAAAACCATTTTGGTTTCTTTTATCATATATATATGACACATATATACGCACACACATATGACACATACATATATACACATATACACACATACATATATACATGTGTGTATATGGAGAGAGAGAGATACTTCCAAGAAAGTTCATCATCTCTAGATCTCATGTAAAATTGAGATATTCACTTGATTTAAGATAGACGATTCACTGTAGGAGAAAATAGAACATTTAGATGATGAAATCTTAGAATTGCAAAGTCATACGACTATCAACCAGAAGAAATTCAAAGAGATGGACTAGTCCAGTTACTTCCCTGGGGAAATATGTTATTCCTATTCCCAACCTCTCCTAATCCACATGATATTACAGATGACACATTGAAGCCCATGAAGAGAACCTGGTTATCCAGCAAAGAATTTGTGTTGGATCCAGAATTTTGCACAGCCCAGTTCTCAGCACATTTCCTCCAGTGAGTGTCCCTTCACTGATTTCCTTCAGTGCCTGCTAAGTCCTGAGCACTGCTTTAGGCACTAGGGAGGCAGCAGGGGACAAACACAGAGAACATTCCGGCCTTTATACACTTGAAAGAGACAGATCATAAGTAAGTAAATAAATGGTATTTTTAGGAAGTTAAAAATGCTATACAGAAAAGCAGGGTAAGCAGAATAGGGTATAAAGAGGGGTGGGGAAATGGACTGCTGTGTCTTGACTATGATGGTCAAGGAAAAATTCATTGATAAAATGATCACTGTGCAGGAACCTGCAGAAAGGGAAGAAGGGAGCCATGCAGCTCTCTAGAGGGAGAGCACACTGGACAGCAACCCAAGGTGGAAGCATGCTTACTATGCTCATGTGTATGCCTGTCTGCATATTTATTTTTCCTTTCTATGATTTATTATATTCTATCCCTTTAAACTTCTTTGCAGAAACTGCCTTCCATGTTTCTGTTGGAGACTAAGATAGCTCCACAAATCATCTCTGCTTCCACCAGGGCTCCTGAATCTTGGATCTGGGCCATTTTCAAATTACTGCCTCTGTTTCTATTCCATCCTCCTAGCAAAATTGTCAATCTGCCCCCCTCCTTTGCCCAGTTCATCTCAGGACACCTCAAGTTTCTCAGCTGGGGGAGTCATACATGTGCTTTCCTGTCACATTCAAAACTTGAGGCTTATTTGACCCAATTTCTTCTCTTGAATTTTAGTTCCATCTTTTGCCTAATGATTCCTTGAAAGAAGGATGAGTGAAAGAGCTGTAAGGATGTAGGTTACAAAGAGAGTTCGTACCTTAAATAGAATTGAAACAAACATGTCTCCTCATTTTGCCAATTATTAGCTGCCCACTCTGTGCTCAGCTGGATGTTGGGGACACTAAGAAGCCCCTGTCCTTCAAGTGTTCATAGAAAAGTGTTCTTCACCAGTCCCCCTGTGTCTGGGTACAGCACTGCGGGGGCCGCCCACCCACCACCCAGCTCCAATCCCATCCTCTCCACATTTGAGAATGTTTTTGTTCATTTGTTTATCTTGTGTATATGTGTGTGTTCTAATGTGACCAACACTGTGCTAAGTGCTATATGTCAGAATAAAAAGTATAACATATTTCTCCTAAGGAGCTGACAGCTTAGTTGGTATAACAATATAAAAGTATACCCAGAAAGTTATATAGCAGTACACCATGAAAACCATAGTTCAAAGCCACTAGAGAATTATAAAACGAAAATCACCAATTCTTGTCCTACAGCCATTTTTGAACATTACACTTCTCTACTCTAAGGTAAATTGCTAACATGCAAAGGAATCAGCAACATAACTGCTCAAGTGGATTTGGATATACTACAGATGATTTTATTTTTTATATATATACATAGCAAAAATTAATCTTCTGTAAATTCTAGTTTGGAAGTATCAAGATATATCCCTTATCCCTCTTTATAAATCCAGAGTCTAATTATATGTCTTCAGATGTATTAGAATCCATTAGTCAATTTTTATTTCTACTAATAGTCCTTAGCAGTTCACCTATGTGTGTGTCTTTTTTTTTAATCCTACATGCTATCTGGCAAAAGTTATGAAAAATGTCTACTATAAGGACTTTTTGCTATTTTTTTAATCCATCTTTAAATACTTTGCTTCTGACCAGCTTCACTGTGGGAGACGCCGGCCCTGCCTTTTCCATGACTTTCCTATACGGGACACTGTCCCCAGCCATCTTATTGCTGTGTCTTCCCCGCCACTCCTCTGCTCAGTCCTGTTAGTATTCCATGCATGCAAACTGCTTCATTGAGCTTCAGTCCTGTTAAGTTTGAAGTAAATATGTAGAATAATATATTCAGATATTAGCTTTTCTGGTTGAAAAGCTCTAATGAAAAAGGAATACCTGTGCCAAAGCAGGAATATTAAAGTTCGAAAGGGAGAGGCAGCTCTGCCTATATGGTGGGCCCAATTTTGCTCAGAAAGATAGGATTCGAATAGGTGCAGTTTTCAAGAGTCATCATTTATTTGCAGGATAACTAGCAAATGTATTATTTATTTATCCTCATGTCAAATTATTCTCTCTGATGTGATTTTGAACATCCTGGGCAACATTAAGTCTGAATTCTTATCTGCTAAAACCCAGGATTCTGTGTGCACAGCCGTTATTCACTTGTCTCTGAAGCAGAAGATGGGATGTGGGAGCGTCAGGGGCCCAGATCCTTCTAAGGATCATCCCAGGCAAATCCCAGTGACTGGCCCAGTAGGACCAGTCAGATCCTGGGGCAGGTGATGACCACTTTCCATCAGGATGTGGAAAAATCCTCATTTCCCTTTCTCATGAGGCTGTATCAATCGGAATTGCTGCTTCCAGAGGGAGCCAGTGTGGTCTCCAGACCTCCGTGTATGGGAAAGGGGAGCCCACGTGAAGGTTTAGTGCCTGAAAATCATCCGGGGTTTATTAAATGGGTAACTTGGCACCATCTTTCTCCCCTTCACGTCCCTTTTAAAAATTGTAGCCTTTCCGGCTTTTTTGAAATGTATCCTCCACTAAATATATTTCAAAGCTTTAGCACAGCAGAGTAAGTACGGAGTTCATCTTCTGGGTCTGAGACGGTGTCCTGGCATTGCCCAAGTGTGGGTCGAAGGCCCGTCTACGTGCTATGAAACGTGCTGTCTCTGTACCAAGCGTTCCTTGTACTCTGCTGACAGTACGTGTGTCTCAGCTCCGAGGCAGCAGCCAAGTAGTCCTTGACTTTTGAGGAAGGTGGGTCAGGCACGAAGCTTGCAGGTCACCCATTCTGTGCAGTGTTATCTGTGTGCTCTACTTTTCAGTTTTCTCTCTCATGAAACTAGAAGCTAATGGGCAAAGGAGGCAGATGGTTAACCAAATGGTGAATTTTGATGACTCAAAGGAGAAAGTAGGAGTGGAGGCATGTTCTTTACCTGTCTGTAAATATCTTTTCTTAATTAGATTGACAAACACGAACTGAGTACGTACTCTTTGCCACACATTGTGTTAAGCTTCACGGGTACTTTCCAAAAGCTTGCAATCTGTTGTAGAAATATGCGTGTCAAGATGCCACACAAGCTCACCCACACCTCTTGTTATTTCAGGTATTTAACCTTGCTTCAAGACATCCTTTTTCAACCACTTCATTATAATTACTTCTCTTTCATAGCCTCTTATATCTCCTAACCTGTGGTTGATATGGTATGCTTACAGACGGCAGAAAAATGCAACAGAAAAGCTGTTTATTACATTCTCTTACTTATCCAAAAAAAAAAAATATGTATTGAGAACCTAGTAGGCTTTGAGGAAAATATAAAGGAAATAAAAAGGTTCCATCTCTTGACTCCAAGTGTTCATAATCTGGTTGTGCAGACAAAAGAGACACACATGAAGCACTGGAAAAATATGTGCAAAAGACTGTAGTAATGGACATGAGTCCTGGAGGAGACCAGACAAGACAGAAAGAGTGTGTGTTAAAAAGGAAAACAAGGCTGCATGGCAGATTTGGAAGTTGAAGCATCTCTTGAAGAAATTTGCAAAGTAGGAGAGAAGCTGCAAATTGTGACACCGGACCCAAGTGTGGTGGCATTTATTGCTGTTGTCTAATGAGATACTGATTGATGGTAACACCCTACAATTGATAGTAGTCATTTCAAAGTATGTGTTTATTTAATGTGATATAAATATAATCATTGTATTCAGGGTATTTAAAATGACCATTTTTAAAATCTTCTAAGTTGTAGCTGTTTCTCTCATCATTTTTCAAGATGTTATATATTTACTAGTTGGGCTAACAGCTCACAACATTAAGCATACTAGTTTTGGGCACATTTTGCGATCCCTAGGAAGAAATATTTATTAATCTGACAAGTACGAGCTTAGAATCTATGCTTTATTCAAGGCCATACTAGTTGTTATTGTATGTATAAGAGTGGAAGACACAGGCCTCGCGGTGCAAGAAAGAGCACCAAACTAGGAGTCCTTGGGGGGAGGGATCAGCCCTGGTTCTTATTACCTCATTGAACAGATCATTTAAACTTTCTCAGCCTCAGTATTCTCATCTATAAAATAGGGTCATTATATTGGCCTCACCTCCATGACAAGGTGGTAAATATAAGATCTATCACAGATATAAAAAGCTCTTGCAAGTATTCAAGTGCTCTCAGAAATCCTTCACATTTCAAAACCTACTTTCATGAGAGTGAAAAAAAATTTTACTATCATTATGGATGAACTCTTCCATTAGAATACACACACACACAGAGACACAAACACACACACACAATACCCTGAGTGCAAGAATGAAATATATGGAAAGAATTATGCCCAGTGTCCTTTATGGCAGAGGCAAAAATCCATGTAGACCTTGAAGGAAGTGAGGGGACACGGCTTGGCCCAGTGTGGAATACATCCCACCTGGACCCCGAGTCCCTGCACTGCATTCCCAGTATCGTCTCCCAGTGCTCTTTGAAAAGATCTTTCAACCTCCCTTTGGATAGAGGAGTTGGCTGCTATCCAAGGGACATCTGTTTTATGTGTTCAAAATGGCTATATTCTTAGATGAACAGGGGGAGAAAAGGCTTACTATAGAGTGATAGTAAGGGCAGAGTCACCTCAGTTACAGAGTCAAGATTTAACTCTCCGAGGTGAATTCATTATAACTCTATTCACTTAGGAAAAAAATGTCATTTCTCATGACCCGATAAATGAAGTGTAATTACTGAAAGCACACAAATGATAGAACTGAAAATTTCTCTTCCTGATCATGCTCATGACAAGAAGGGATTTCACACATCTAAATAACTGAGAACTGGGTAGGAACACCCCAAAACAGACCAAACACTTTGGATACAAAGCCAACATTAAAGATCATGTTAAATAATCAGAAATCTGGGGCTGTCTGACAGCTGCTGAAACCCTGATGTGAGTTTCACTGTCCCTTAGGAAATATTTAACTCACATTGAAATTTATTTGAAGAGACAGAAACCTGGGAAATATGACTGAAAAATGCCTAGCGTAGTTCTTTACCTGCTTGACCAAGAGCATTGATCCTTTCTGCTTTACCAGGGACTTCCTGCCGCTCCTTCCTTTCAGGGATTTCAGTCCTTGGTGGTACAAAGATAATAAACAAACAGTCCCCTGATTGCTTGTAATACAACTCTTATAAAGTTCTCCATATGAGTAAGGTGCAGTGGAGTATACAATTCTATGTTTATCTGAGAACTACCAACTCAACGGTTCCCCTTCTACTTTGGACTACTGAATGCTCTATCTTTAAACATTATTTTTATAGGAAAAAAAATTATTCTGTTGAGCACTTCTCCCAGAGAAAAGCTGCCTAAATGACTTCTTATTCTTGAAATGATGCCGATTCCTTTCCAGAAACTGTATACACCACTCAATGATATATGATTAGAAATTATGAGGCCAATTTTCCAAAGGTGTTTCTTCATTTGCATCAGCAAAAAAAAGGAGTACTTATAATTAATTGTCCATGCAAATCAAGGACTTTCATATGCAAATGCTTATATGTGGATGTAATTATGCTGCTCCAATACATAGATTGAAGTTTTAATCTGTAATACAAATAAGTGTGTAAATATGCATTTGTATTTTTAGTTTCACTTGAAAGAAAATATTGTTCATATGTGTAACTACTGGTAGAAACAGAGATGAAAAAGCTAGCATGAGTCACCTGTTATAGTCCAGTTAATGTTATTTTTTACCAGTCAACAAGTTATAAAGAGAACTGCCTCTCTCTCCTCACCCCCATGCCCTGTTACAGAATCTTGATCCTTCAGCCAAACTTCACCTTCCATTACGATAAATTCACCCTCTCTTTGCATTTTGGTTCCCATTGAGTCTACTTGTCCTCCAGTCTTTCATACATGCCTGAATCTCATTATTGTTTAAGTTCGTTTCCCAGAAGATATTTCAACCCCATATAAATCAGACTATGTAATCATTCCTAGGGAGGGGATGTTTCTAGCGCTAACAAAAGTTTAGTTCTAGCTCCACTAGAATGCCTATTGTATAAATGTTTGCCCAAACCATCTCATCTGCCATATATTTTCTGAGAAATCAGTTACCCCCAGGGAAATAGTTTTTAAAGGGATGATCTTTTGTTCTAGAAATCTAAACTACTCAGCCATCACAAAACTAAAGACTTGTATATGACAATGAATGCTTACTTTTGGGAACCTCTTTCTTTACACAATGAAGCAGTACAAGAGACAGATCTATTTACTGGAGAGGACACTGTGCTAATTGACAACGTGGTTCATTTTATTTCGACCCAGAGAAGATATTTCACTGGATGGGTATATTACGCAGCATTGTCAAACCCTGAGTATTTCTCCCACCTTCCTGATTTCCCCAATGGACAGTGAAAACTAATAACCAAAATAGATTTGCCTTGTTTGACTACAGATCATATCCTATTTTATACAAAATCTGAAAAGGAGAAAGGTTTACAAGTAACAACTAGTGATCCTCCTACTGGAAACCTTGATGGTACAAGCTGTGACAGTATTTCCAATCTGAAAGTACAGCTCATGGTCTGAATATTTATATTTATCTTGCTTCCAAGGGCAAGAAGCAGCTAGGATGATGTGACCTGAATGAAGATGTTAACATTTCTGGAACATTTAAATGGTTTAATTGAGAAATTAAGACTAAATATTAAAATGATAGACATGGTTAGAACAAACCACAACATAGGAGGAAAATGGCTTATTCTATTGAGGTTGGTAAAAACACTAACTGGTCCATGGATCACATAAGAGATTCTGGGGTATCCTAAAATTATTTGGGAGAAGTAAGAAAAAAGACTGGTGAGTATGCAATTGTTTTTTTTAATTTTTATTGAAATGCTATGTTTTGTCTCCATACTAGTATAGCTTGGAGCATGAAAATTACAATAGTGTAATAACAATATTGCAACTTCTACACAATCAGTACAATTAAACCTTCCAAAGCTCTTTCATAGATAAAGCAACATTATTAATTTTGCTGAAATTTAAAGTGGTCATTGGACATTCAGATCTGGTTTCTACTTCAATCAAATTTAACCCTGGGCAACAGGACAGAGTTGTAATTGGTTATTGCTGAAAGAGCCACAGGATTTCATGAAACTCAGTAAATGTAAAAGTTCATAAAAAATATTGGAAAACAAAAAACAGAAAAAGCATTTAAAGTTTTATTGAACTGAGAACTTTCATTGTTGCATCATATCCCTGCAGCAACAGTACCGTTCTATTATCTCATAAATCTTGGCTGGAAGCTATAGGGCCCTGTATGGATAGCAAGGACAGGTTTAGAATAAAATAAAGATCAGATGGTAAATGAAATGCATGTGTTTGTCCTTTCAACAGGGCTATACGGGATAAACACAAACACAGCATTGAATCAGATATAATTCTGCTTAGAAATGTGCAATTTTCCACCGCAGTAAGGAAAGTTTGTATCGTGGTATCTTACAGGTGACTTAGACAAAATAGAAGGAGAATTCTGGGTTCCTGATAGTGTGATATACTTGCTCTCCATGGAACCAGGGAAATCCATCAGCTCCACTTTATTAATTTGAGATGGGGAAATAATGTAATTGTAAAAAGACAGAGCAAAGCCTAATCCCTCGTGTCTAACTATGGAATCCTCCTCTCTTTTTAAAGACAGGGCTGGAGATATAATTTGCCATCTATTCTTATCATTTAAGTAGATGCATTCAGATAATTTCCCAAGATTGTTCTTAATGGAACTATATGAGTATCAGTCACAAATATCACAAAATCCAATGTTAATCCCTTGTCTGATACAAGTTAAAAGAGTTTGATCTTGCATGCTGCCAACCAGCCTCCAGCCTTACAGTGTGCTCTCCCTCTGATTCCCATCATAGACAATTTTATCTGTTAGCAGAGCCTGAAGTATAATCACATTGTAATACAACAGGGGTTGTGTGTACTTGTAAGCAAACACTACTTTTAGGGAAAAACCTCTCTGTCTTATACCCTACTGGGACTGGCAGGCCCACCAGCTCCTGCCACTCAGCACAAATACATCTCAGCATCAAGAAGTTAATAGATACTGACACATGAAGCGCTTTGCCTTAATAGATCTGTATTTATATCTAGCTTGTTTCAAGTTCAATTTGCAAGGGAGCTTTATCTTGGTTGCTATCAAATATGCTACTTACCCTGCCATTTCCACCTGACAGCACCTGATGGTACAGATCTTGTTGCAATGAAACTCACAGCTGCCCTCTTCACTTGCACGTGCCTTCTGGGCTATCACATGGTCATGTCTATACTCACACGGCTTCCTATGCCTTTCCTCTCATCTCCCTAGCTGACCTTATTTATCACCGATGCTCAGCTCAAAGTCGTGTCCTCTACAAAGCTTTTTTGACCTTGAGACTCACTGTGCAATCGACCACATCTTCCCTTGGACCACTTCCTCTAAACTAATCCAAAACCTTGAAGATACTTCAAACATAGCACCTGTGATACTCTTTTTGCCTTTATTTATTTTTAACCTTGGTTCTCCTCCAATTAGGCTTTAAGACCCTTCAGGACAGGAATCAGGCTGCACCCATATTTATATTCCTAGCACTTAGTACCATGCCTGGCACATAATAAATGCTCAGTGCATGCATGTTCAGGAAATAATTCCTCTAAATACGGAGTGTGATCGCATAGTACCACAGGCTAACAATGAAGAATCTTTACAGAAATAAGGTATCTTTGCTTATATCAGAATTTAGTTTTAAAAGAATCTTCAAAACTAAAATTTGTTCACAGTATAACCATTATTCAATACCCTTTCTATCTGCATTTTTGCTACTATCTCCATTTTCATAATATTTGTTCTCAAGGTTTTTCAAGATCCTTAGTTGTTTCCAAACAACACAGTCAGTTTAGCAAGGCAAGAAGATGAGAAGGTGAACTCTGGGATCATAGAGTTAGTCCCCATAACATAGTTTATACTAAAAGTCACTCACCACGTATCCAAGAAGTGCAATTTATCATTTCACTCTACACCAAGTGTCTGAGCATTATTGTGAACCAAGTATGAGTGAGCACATGGTCTCACTTCACTTCCTCTTTCCTTTGTTCTTTCATTAAATCAATACACATTTGAGAGCCATTTATCATACACCTTACTAGGCACTGGAGATTCAAAGACTAATAAAACAGAGGCCCTGTCTTAAAGGAGCTCATTGTTTAGAAAAGGGGTTATTGACATAAAAATGCATACTATGTATGATAAGAGTTACAGATAACACCGAATCCAAAGGGCAAGGAGCAAGGGAAATTAATGGGAGCCTTCCATATATAATCCCCTGTAGAGTACCTATAGTGACTTCTGGGTGGACAGTAGCATCTATTTCCTTTGGCTCTCAAATCTAGTTTTTAATTTATACCAAAATCTCTCTTATTTTCACTAAAATCCTAACGGACATAGCCAAATGAGGAAATAACAAGAGTCTCTTATCCTATTGGATATCAAGACATTTTCTCAGGCCGGGCGCGGTGGCTCACGCCTGTAATCCTAGCACTCTGGGAGGCCGAGGTGGGCGGATCGTTTGAGCTCAGGAGTTCGAGACCAGCCTGAGCAAGAGCGAGACCCCACCTCTACTAAAAATAGAAAGAAATTATATGGACAGCTAAAAATATATATAGAAAAAATTAGCCGGGCATGGTGGCGCATGCCTGTAGTCCCAGCTACTCGGGAGGCTGAGACAGGAGGATCGCTTGAGCTCAGGAGTTTGAGGTTGCTGTGAGCTAGGCTGACGCCACGGCACTCACTCTAGCCTGGGCAACAGAGTGAGACTCTGTCTCAAAAAAAAAAAAAAAAAAAAAAAAAGACATTTTCTCTGTCTTGTTTTAGTTTATGAGGTTGCTTAGTCCATGTTATTTTAGCTGATCAATGATATACTATTAAGCCCTTTGCATTGATTGTCACATTGGATTGATCATGAAGCCAGATGCCCTTATTTTATTTGATTTCACTGTCATATTGGATTGATCTTGGAGCCTTTCAGCTAAATGGTTGATGCTCAGCCACAACATAAATAACTATTTGTTGAATATTTGTCTTCAGAGGCCTTGTGATAGAGATACCATCACTATACTAGTGCCATTCAAAGGTATAAAGCCGACCACAGTCTCATCTGCTCCGGTAGTGAAACTTGGAAGAGCTCCACCAGATGGTTATGCAGGGCTAGAACTTGAATATGGGAGAATCTTGCTCAACGGCACTTATCCTGGGAAAATAAATGAATGCTGCAGTCCATAGAAATGTGTATGCGTCTGTGTGTGTGTCTATGTGGATGAGTTTAAATGAGGGAGAAGATATTTGGGATCAGACTAAAAGGAGAGATTTGAAGAGTTTGGGAAAAAATCAGGACCATACTATATGGTGATTTAAATGAACCACTGACAGTGGTTGGAAGTTATGTTCTCTCTGAAGCTGGAAATGTGAGAAGGAAATGGCTATGCAGACAGTTTTAGTGAGAGCTTCTGAAACTGGTAACTCAGCTTCTGTTCCATGCCTTCTTGAAAAGTTTAAGCATTTTCATTTTGGAAAATTTTCTATAAAATTTAAACTGGTAGCATGGGTAAGCTAAACAAAATACAACTATTTTATTTCTTCTATTTGGTCTTTTATGGGACCAATTATTTATTTCAGCATCTTTTCTTGTTCAGAGACATAAGTATATAAAAATGGTCTGGCTAGGTGTGAGCTCCTGGTATGAAATAAGAGATTTCTGGAATGCTATAAACATCCTGAATTAGTAATCCCTTTCAACTCAATAACTAGCCCTGGGAGCTGAAATCTAAATGGAAATGCTGTCTAAATCATTAACCACAATTCTCTTACTTTGGATAACAACTGGAGTCTGTCATAAGCAACATGAGGTCTATAGATGTTGTATAGAAACTGTCAGAAATAGGCATTTAGATACAACTTGTTCCACTTTATCTCTAGGGACCATTAGTTCTGTTAGTTAATTATTTTGAGTGGAAGACCAATTATCCCCAGATTATGTTTCTTGTACACTCTTGCAAAAACATACCAAAGCCATCAACTTACATTTGGGAATCCCTGAGCTGCATAAGATAACACTCCATTCTTATTCCCTTAGCTTATTTATTAATTCAATAAAATTTAATAGTCTACTATGAGCCAGTGACACTAAGAAAATAAAAACAAATGAATGTCCAGTATGATAAAGTCAGGATAGAGGTTAAAATAAATCTCCTTCTCAATAAGTAATTATGAAGGTGTATAAAACTGTCAAAAAAAAAAAAAAAAAACTTTAGCTATCTAGAAATTGACCAAAATTTGATATGTATTTATTTATGAAAACTATTGAACAGCAAGTAAGAACAATGGGGTTCTGTGATGCTCTTCCCCAGTACTGTTCCCATTATTGCTTCCCTAAGAGTGATAGTTCAACCAGGGTGGAGCAGGCCACGAAAACCAGCAGCCTTTTTGTTATTGCTGGGGGAAGGGGCAGAGCTCACTTGATTTGGAGCACTGTCCATTAAAGTTGTCATCTTTCTGAAAACCAAAATGTGACGGCCAATAGCTCTATAAATCTGAGATCATGGTTCTGTTTATGATAAGCCATTGACCCATGAACTAGCTGGGGTATTAGAAGGGAGTTCCAGAAGATGAGGTAGCAATGTGAGGCATGATAATTTCTCCACATACTCTGGGAAGGCTGTGTTGAGTCTATGATATCATATGTAGTATAGTCTAGAGGGGGCTCAAGCCACTGACATATCCCTACCTGACACACCCAAGTGCATGCTCAGAGGGGACATGAGAAGGAGTATCAGAAAATTAATGCAAGGACGAGTTGAAATTGGTCTAAACTATGATTGTAGTCTTTAGTCCACATACAGATCCATTAACAAAGACCGAAAAACTTAGAGGCATTTGAGTACAACCTCTTAAAATCTCTGCCTATGAAGACATAGGCCAATCCCTATGAATCCAAACTTAAAATAGAAAAAATAAAATTGAGTAGAGACATCAGTACATGCACATTGTGGGGAAAGAGATTTCCCAGATTTAGTCTAGGTAATTTCAATGTTTATTAGTATATAAGCAAATAAAAATTACAACAGCAACTCTCAGGGGGAGGGGTATATCAGAACAGAGTTGATATAACATCTAAAATGCCCAGTATGCAACAAAATACCATGATATGTACAAAGAAAAAAAAAGTATGACACACACTCAAAAGGAAAACAAAGAAAATAAAATACAACTGTCAATAGGAACTTTCTCTGAGTGTCCCCAGATGTTGGATTTTGCAGGCAAAGATTTTAAAGCAACTATGATAATTTCTTTCAAAGAATAACATGGAAATCATGTTTTAATAATTAATGAAAAGTACATCAATAAATTGACAAATAGAGAATCCCAGCAAAATAAGAAATTATTTTTTAAAAATAGAAATTTTGGAGATAAAAAAATAACTGAAATTAAAATTTTACTAGAGGGGCTTAACACTATATCTGATATAAGAAAGATTTAATGAACTTGAATATAGATCAATAAAAATTATCCAATTTGAAGAACAGAGAAGAAGAAAGATTAGGAAAGTAAACCGAGCCTTGGAGTCCTAAGATAACATGAAGCACACCAACAGATGTGTGTAATGGGAGTCACAGAAGTAATAAAGAGGTAGAGAAGGGTAAATAGTTGACAAAATAATAGCCTCAAATTACCTAAATTAGATGAAAAACATTAATTAAAAATCTAAGAAGCTCAACAAAACCAAGTAGAATAATTTACAAAGAGTCACACTAGACATATCTTGGTCAAATTATTGAAAGACAAAGAGAGATCTTGAGAGTAGCAAAAGAAATACAACTCATCACATAAAGAGAGACAACAATGTGATAAATAGCTGACTTCCCATAAAAACATGGGAGACCCAAAGGCATGGGGATTACACATTCGAAGTGCTGAAAAACAAAATGTCAAGTAAGCATACTATATTCGGTAAACTATCTTTCAAATATTCAAATTTCAAATATTGTGAAACAAAAACATTCCGAGAAAAACAAAGGCTGAAAAAATATGTTCTTATTAGATGTGACTTAAAAAAGTATTAAAGGAAATCTAAATTGCAAAGAAGTGACACCAAAAGGTAACTCAATTCCAAATTAAGAATTGAAGAATGCTAGATGGTAAGTGCTTTGGTAAATTAAAAAAACTCTATAAATATATATTTTATCATTTAAAGAAAAATTATAGTTTTCATGTTTATAAAATATAGATGTAACACATATATCAGTCCAAAGGAGCAATAAATAGGAGATATATTAGAACAAAGATGATATTTTACTGTGTTTATAGTAGTACTATTCTGAAGTACATTGGGTTATGTTAAGATACATATTGTCATTCTGAGAGCAACTGCAAAGAAAACACTAAAACTACATAGTAAAGAATCATTAGAGGCATTTAAATGGCATATGTAGAATATTGACTTAACAAAAAAGACAATAAAGAAAGAATAAGGGAAAAAATAAGATAAATAGTAAATAAGCATCAAAACAAGCAATACCAAACACAGTGGTAAGTAAATATGAATGGTCTACACAACCTCATTCAAATAGTACAGATTGTCAGACTGGGTAAAAAAGCAAATGAAATAAGATGTTATAATGACATAAGACATATAATGATATTATATGGCATAAGAAAGAATCAGCTTGAATATAGATGAATAAAAATTATCTAATTTGAAGAATGGAGAAAAAAAGATAAATAAAAATAAACAGAGTCTTGGAGACCTATGAGAAAAAGTAGACCCCACTCAATGCTGTCTACAAGACAAGTATATTAGATTCAAAGCCATACATACATGGAAAATAAAAAGATGGAAAATACAATACATATTATGCAAACAATAACAATAAAAGCTGAATTGACTATATTAATATTATACAAAATAGATTTTAAGATAAGAAAATTATTGCAGTTAAAGATGAACATTTCATAAGGATGAAAACAATACATCAGAAAATATAAAAATTATGAATGCATGTAAACCTAACAAAAATGTTACAAAATACATAAAGTAAAAACTGATAGAATTGAAAGAAGAAATAGGCAGTTTTATAGTAATAGTTGAAAATCTCGATGCTCCACTCCCCAAAATTAATAGAAATACTAGAAATAACATCAACAAGGATACAGAAGATGTAAATAACTCTATCAAAAAATTGGCCCTAACCAACATCAATGAAACACTTCAACCAAAGTCTGCAGAATGCTCATTTTTTTTTTTCAAGCAGACATGGAATATTATCCAGAATAAACCAGTTTCTGGATCATGAAACAATTCTCAATAAATTGAAAGAGTGAAAGTATACAAAGTATTTTCTCTAACTACTCAAAATTAAATTGAAAATGCACAACAGAAGCAAATCTGAGACAACCACCATATTTGTGCATTTAAACAATACATTTTATACAACCAATGGGTCAAAGGAGAAAACATGAAATAGTTTAAACTATTGAAATTATGAAAACATAACATATCAAAATTTACGGAATGCAACTAATATCTCACAGGAAAATCTGTAGCTTTAAATGCCTATATCAGAAAAGAAAAAAATGATCAAAAATCAAATATTCTGTTTACAACCTAGTGAATTAAAAAAGAAAAGCAAACTAAATTTAAAGCAAGAACTACATAAATAATAAAATTTAGAGTAAAAATGTAATAGAGAACAGAATAACACTGAGAAAATCAAACCAAAAATTTATTCTTTTAAACCATCAACAAAATTTATAAACTCTTAGCAAGAATGACTAACAAAATAAAAGCAACAAATTATGAAAATTAGTGATGAAAAAGGGGCATCACTACCTTCTCTACAGAAATTAAAAGGATTATAAGGATATATTAGCCTAACTATTCCAGCAAATTAGAGAAGTTAAGAGTATGTGGACAAATTCCTAGAAAGGTACACATTATCAAAATCCACCTAGAAGAACAAAAATTAGAATCTGAATAGATTTATAACAAGTAAGGAAATTTAATTAGCAATACAAAATACTCTCTTAAATTTCAGGCCAAAGTGGTTTCACTGGCGAATTATTCCAAACGTTTAAAGAACTAATACCATTCCTTCACAAATTCTCCCCAAAAATATGATAGAAACCAACACTTCACAAGTTCTTACACGAAACCATTTTTATCTTGACGCTAAAACCTTACAAAAACTTTATCAGGAAAATACTACTACTAACCTGTAGTCATCATGAATACAAATTCAAAAATCTTTAACAAAATATTAGCAAACTGAATTCAGCCACATATAATAAGGATTATTCATCATGACCAAGTGAAATTTCTACCATGAATGCAAGACTTGTTAAATGTCTGAAATCAAATACTATAGTAGACCAGCCATATTAATGAAATAAAGGGAAAGATACACATAATTATCCCCATAAGTGCAGGATAAGCTTATGAGAAAAAATATGTAACACGCTTTCATAATAAAATTTCACTACAAATTAGGAAAAGTTGGAATTGTCCTTAACCAAACAATATAAAAAATCCTCATCTAACATCATACTTAATGGTGAAAGACTAAATGCTTTCCCCCAAAGATAGAAACAAGGCAAGGATGCTCTGGTCTGCTCGCTCCACTTCTATCCATTGTACTGATAACTCTAATCAGTACATTAAGCCAAAGAGGAGGAAGAAGGAGAAGAAGAAAGAGGAAAAGGAGGAGGACGAAAAGGAAGAAGAAAAACAAAGAGAAAGAGGAAAAGAGGAGGATGAGGAAGAGAATGAGGAGGAAGAGAAGGAAAAGAGAGAGAAAGAGAAAAAGTAAAAAAGGATGAAAAGGAGGAGGAAGCAAAAGAGAAGGGAAAAAAGCAATGGAAGAGCAGGGGAAGGGGACATGATAGAGGGCTAAAGTAAAGAAATTCAGGTATAAAGAGATAAAACTGTCTTGATTTACAGGTGATCAATTTCATATATGGAGAACCCTGAGAAATAGACACACATACACACAACTTGCTAATAGAGTAAATGAGTTTAGCAGATACAAGATTATTAATACTCACAAATTATATATAACATATTTTCTATACAGTAGCAATGAGCAAGCAGGAAATAAAAAGCAATTCCATTCAGAAATCACAAAAAAAGAATAATATACCTAGGAATAAATTTAACACAAGGTGAAAAAGATTCCTATACTAAATACCATAAATTACTGAGAGAGATAAGTTAAATTCAAATAAATGAGGAGATACTCCATACTCATGGATCGGAAGACTTGATATTTTTGAGATACAGTTTTCCCCAAATTGATCTATAGATTTAATGCAATCCTTATCAAAACACTAGCAAGACTTATTTTTGGAGAAAATAGCAAGCTAAATTTATATGAATGTGCAAACACCTAGCATAGTCAAAACAATTTTTCAAAAAAAAAAAAAAAAAAGAGGAAGAAATGTAGAAGACTCACTACCAGATTTTAAAACTTAGGATAAAATGACAGGAATGACAGGATAGCCAATAAGTGTGGTATGGGCTTAAAGACAAGCAGATAGGTCAATGAAACTGAATTAAGACTTCAGAAATAAACCCTTACATTTACGGGCAATTGTTTTAGGTAAAGGCAATTCAGTTGTCTTCCTAATGAATAATACTGCTGTAATCAGATATCCATATGTAAAAAGATAAATTTAAATGCTTAGGTAACATCATACACAAAAATTAACTCAAAGTCAATCATTGACCTATATTTACATTTTACAACTCAAAATTATAAAACTCTTCAAAGAAAACATAGGGGTACAGTTTCAAGACTTAGGCAAAGAGTTCTTAGATACAACACCAGAAGCTGAAGTCATAAAAGAAAATATGATAAACTGTACTTCATTAAATGAAAAACATTTCTACTTCAAAAGATACCATTAAGAAAACAAAAAGACAAGGCATAGATTAGGGAAAAATATTTATAAAACATTTATCTGATAAAGGATTTTAATTCATAATATATATTACAAAACATAATATATAATTTGTAACTTAATAACGTCACATAATACCATAATATGGCATGATATAAAACATATGATAACTCAAAGATAAGAGAACAAATGACTTATTTTTAAAAATTGGCAAAAGCTTGTATATACCAAGGAAGATATACCCATGGTTTCACCAAAGAAGGCACACAAATGGCTAATAGCCATATGAAAAGCTACTGCACATTATAAGTCATTCAGAAAATAAAATTAAACCCATAATAAGATACCATTAAAAACCTAGCAGAATTATTATAATGAAAATGTCTGACCATACTAAATTTTGGCAAGGCTATGAACAAAATAGAACCATCATGCACTGCTAGTAGAAACGTAAAGTGGTGCAGTCACTTTGGAAAACAGGTTGACAGTTTCTTAAAACATAAAATATACACTTACCATCTGACCAAGCAATTCCGCTCTCAGTAATCTGCCCAAGAGAAATGAAAATGTGTCCACACGATGATTTATACACAAATTCTCATAGAAGCATTTTCATAATAGCCAAAAACTAAACAATCCAAATATCTATTAAGGGGTAAATGGATAATATAACAAAATGTGGTCTATATCCATACAATAAACTATTCAGCAATATAAAGGAATGAAATATTGATATACGTTACATACAGTATGTATGAACCTCAGAAACAGTGCGCTAAGTAAAAGAAGCCAGATACCGAAGACTACGTACCGTATAATTTTATTTATAAGAAATCTTCAGGGCCGGGCGCGGTGGCTCACGCCTGTAATCCTAGCACTCTGGGAGGCCGAGGCGGGTGGATTGCTCAAGGTCAGGAGTTCGAGACCAGCCTGAGCGAGACCCCGTCTCTACTAAAAATAGAAAGACATTATATGGACACCTAAAAATCTATATAGAAAAAATTAGCCGGGCATAGTGGCGCATGCCTGTAGTCCCAGCTACTCGGGAGGCTGAGGCAGTAGGATCGCTTGAGCTCAGGAGTTTGAGGTTGCTGTGAGCTAAGCTGACGCCACGGCACTCACTCTAGCCTGGGCAACAAAGTGAGACTCTGTCTCAACAAAAAAAAAAAAAAAAAAAAAAAAAAAAAAAAAAAAAAAAAGAAATCTTCAGAAGAAAGCCCAAATTCATAGAGACAGAAAGCAAACAAGTGGATGCCTCTAGATGAGAGCAGGTGGGGTTGCAGTGTAGACAATCTGCAAACAAGCTCAAGGGAAGTTGATGCAGTGATAGAAAATTCTATAACTGCATTATGGTGACAGTTATGCAACCCTATAAATTCAATAAATATTGATTTGTATAGTTACAAAAAAATAAATAAAAAACAGTCCCTTTCCTCAAGCCCACTGTTAACTCATTTTGATGGATTAAGACTGAAGTACCCAGACGTGAACTTGCACAAAGGCAAAAAGTTAGACTTTTAAAAGGGTGTCTCAGTAACATTGAAATTTAAGTCCAACATTGAAAAAAACAAAGTAGCAGGTGCCAATAAAATCAACCTTATTTGAAACCATGTAAATAAGAGTTTTGCAGATGCCCCTAAATATTTAAATAACATTTTATTTTTTCCTGAAAGAAGGATACAGGGTAATAGAAGGCAGCTAGGTTGGTTCACTTTAGCATCATTCACTGAGAACCTAATGAATGATGAAGACTGTGGACATTCAGAGGGTTTAAATGTACAAAGTTAGGCCTCTTTAAGATGTCCTGCTTCACTATTTGTGAACCTTGGGTAAAACACTTGACCCTTCTGAGTGCCAGTTCCCCTCTCTATAAAGGCGGTATTAAATGAGAAAACATATGAACTCTATAATAGACACTTAAAAAATGTTTCCTCCAAGCCACACTTCTAAAATAGATGGGAAGTTAAGAAGTTGTAGTCTTGTGGTGTAAATAATTGTGTTTTCCAGAGAGTTGCACCTTTATGGTGCCGTCATTACAGGGATTTGGAAAAAGTAACAGATGTTCTTTGAACAGAAACCTGCTGAGATAAACCATCCAAGTGTCCAACCAGGTAAGTAGAATGAATAGTGATTGACATTATTCTTTACCTGTGGAGTTTCACTGTTGCTTTCCAAATTTAGAGCTTTGTTTCTGAAGAGAAGCACAACAGAATGTCAAGGAGCTGGTCCTCCCAAAGCCACAAAGATATCTGGGGTTCCTGGACATTCCTGGGAGTCAGAACTCCCGGGCTGGGAATTGCAATGCATGCAGAAGTGAAAGATCCTAGGAAGGGGAGAGAGAAAAATACCTAGTAATTCAGTAAGGGCACAGTGCAAAATCCTGAGGAGAGACACCAATGCTCAATTAAACCCCAATGAATGAATATTTTTTGGAAACTAATGTTGAGCCCAGATATAACTCTCCCAGGACCCAAAGATACAGAGTCAAAAATATAACCTGCCTTTAAGAAACTCGCAAATGTATAGGGGATATAGATGTTAACAAATAATTACATATGTGAGAAATGCAAAAATGGGAATATGTACAAGGAAATACAATCACTTCTGCTTTCACCATCCAATTTTTACAAATTCCAGCAATCGAAAAGGATTTTTTTTTTTTTTTTTTTTTTTTTTTTGAGACAGAGTCTCCCTCTGTTGCCCGGACGAGAGTACAGTGGTGTCATCACAGGTCAGACTGCAACCTCAGACTCCTGGGCTCAAGCGATCCTCCTGCCTCAACCTCCCAAGTAGCTGGGACTACAGACTACAGGCACCACCACCAGCTAGTTTTTTTCTATTTTTTTGTAGAGAGGGGGTCTTGCTCTTGCTCAGTCTATCAAAAAGGATTTTTATGCATCAAGGAAAATTCTGCAAACCTTGGAATAGTAACAAAAACCTTGGAATAGTAACAAAAACCTTGAGCTGATTTAGCAATGTGGTTTCCAGGGAAAATTTCCTTTTGTGCTAAAAATCAGGACCTTTTTGGCTGAAAGTGCTAGAAATATAAACCAAAATAGTTTCAACAAAATAGACAAGCTTCAAGAGGGGGTTGGGTTGCCTCTGGGCCTCAGAGACGACCAGATGCCTATGTGCTCTCAAATACCACCCAGGCTTTTTCTTCACCTCCCTTTGTCCCTGTATGACAGTTTCTTTCTTCCTTAGGGGCTTCCAGGATACAACTGAAACCATACCTAATGGTAGCTTCAAAGTTTGTATGTTGCAGGTTCTTTACAGAGAAAAGGACTGATGATACTTGCACTCTATGAACCTGATTCAAAATCTAGAGACATATGATTGCAATGTGGGTGGAGTTACCATCCCTGGACCAATCAACTGTGACCAACAGTGTGGAGTCCTTAAAGATATGAAGTCCCCACACTAGCACTGGATCATTGGTCTAGAAGAGAATTTTGTAAAAGTAAGAGGGTACGTTTCTCAGAAGAAGGGCCAGCTCTGTACAAACAGAAAAAATAACACTTTTCCACTGTATTGTTTTTGCTTTCCTTTCTGATCTTTTTGCACATTTCTTGACTCCTACTCTGACCCTATCTCCAGTCAATCCTAATTACAAATCTCCCCTCTCTCTCCACCCACACTACATGAAATTGTTCTTAAAAATCAGGTTCTGAATGCAGATGGCAACATGCCTTCTAGATTCTGTGCACTTTGGGGAGTGTTTATTAAGACAGAGATCACAAAGGGTTGAATTGCCCAGGGAGGCCAAGGAGGCAATTCTGGAGTAGCTAGTTAAACATGGAGGAAATGGAACAAAATGACACGTTTTGTAATTAGAGCAGCATTTACAGTGATCTAGAGAACACAACACTCTCTTGACAGATATTTTGAGTAATCAACTTTCTTTACCAAGTATAGGCTCTGAGTGCTTCTGATAATACATTACATTTAATCATTTTTTTCCCTTTTACACATAATGGCACATTAACCACAAATAAAGAATAGTAGTGATTATCTTCCCAATGAAATATGGAGTAAAAAGCATTTCTGCAATCCCAGAGTCTTGTTTATCTATAATGAGAGGAGCTCATGTGGATGCATGCGTGTTGAGGAGGGGCAACAGGCAATGTCAATCAATTGTATTCATAAACACAGCTTAGAGGCAGACCCTGCATAATTCAGACTCCCCCTGCCTTGCCACTGCCGCAAGCAGGCATGCTTTACGTTGCATTACCATTTTGATTGAACCAACCGGGTCAATAATGTCACTTTTTCTCATCCAAGGAAAGAAAATTATTCTGAATCCAATCATCAATCAATGTATGTAATCAGTCTGTTTAAAATATCTTGGACTCTCACACAAATGACTATTCCTAGGAACACAGTTGAAAAAGCCATAGTTTGGGCTGACTTGTTAATCCTACTACATCCTTACTAAAGTATTAAAAGGCCAACCAGGACTCAACATGTGCTCCACTATTAACAAGATTATGGCAAGGGAATCATTTGAGAAGTTAGAGTCTGCACTCTGAGACCTCTAGTATCTGCATTCATTTGCATATAATTGTTTATCCATTACTTTGCCATACCATACAGCTACACCATTTTTCTATAATTTCTGGAGGTTAATGGCTTTTTTCCCCCCTCTAAATTCAAAGTCAACACAACTGACACTGAAGTCAAGAAAATGTGCTTTTCAGAGTGCTGTAACAACAGTTGGCAGTCTGTACATTGTGAAAAATGTATTTGATCAAGGAACTTTTGCTAGCAGCATGCCAATGGATCCACACTGATTTACTTGAGAAATAAAGGAATTAATCCTCATCTCCCATTTAGGGACAGAAAACAGTCTGAGACATCTTGCACCACACAAATCTCTGACTTCGCCTTCAGTCAGCCTTTTGTACAAGCAAATATAATTACTGAGCCAAAGAGAGGAACAAAAGAGCAGATTTTGAATTTCCCCCTGAATGGCCAGAGCAATCAGCAGGCAGCTGGAGATGAGTGGGTTTTAATTGTAGCCATCCCGTTCTGAATCCTCTGACTATGCATAGTGTTGGGGCATTTGGGCTGCGGGGCCAGATTGAATGACGTTACCAGGCAAACCCACCCAACACTCTTTGGATGTGTGCTCCTGGTGCAAATCATAGATACCTCTTTCCCTTGCTCTCAACACTCTATATGTGCTTTCTGATTTACACAGAGAAATACTATTGCTAAGAAAAATATTCTAACTGAGCACCCCAATACTGGGTAAGATGGACAGGTATTAAAAATTATTTTAAAACATGGTTAAGGCAGAGGTGAACACAGGGCAAAACTCAGAAGCCGTAAGTGTTGGACGCTGTGGGGGAGCCAGCACTGGAGCCAGAGAGTGCCAGGAGGGCACCTGTTTACATGTGGGGACTGAGATTCAGCTTAAATTTTTTTAAAAATTGTGATGAAAATATATATAACATAAAATATATAGCATTGTAAGCATTTTAAGTGTACAATTCAGTGTCATTAATTGCATTCACACTGTTGCGCAACTATCATTTCTATCTACCTCCAAATCTGTTCCATCATCCCAAACAGAAACTCTATGTCCACTAAGCAGTAGCTCCACATTTCCCTCTTTCCCAGGCCCTGATAACCTCTAATCTACTTTGTGTCTCTAAAATTTTGCCTATTTTGAATATTTCATATACATGAAATAATATTTTCCCTTTTGTCACTGGCTTATTTTACTTAATATAATGTTTTCAATGTTCATCTATGTAATGGCATCATAAGAACTTCATTCCTTTTTAAAGCTAAATCATATTCTATTGTATATGTATACCACTTTTTGTTTATCCATTCATCCACTGGCAGATACTTAGGTTGTTTCTATGTTTTGGCTATTGTGAATAATGCTCCCTTAAATATATGATAGATTCAGAGTTTTAATGGGCCACATAAAATCAAGAGAAGTAGACAAGGCCTAGAATTCCAGTATTAAGTCCTAATAAACCTTAGACCACCAAAGGGCAATACTCTCAGTGAACGAAATAGGAACATAAAAACTTCCTCCCTATAGAAGGCTTGCTGCATAGATTTTGGCCATAAATGTGTGGAACAGAGAGAAAAAGAAAAAGTAATTCAGGGAGTTCCTAAACCAGAACCCTGAATTACATGGGTTTGTGGCTATAATTCACATTGCCTAGATGGCCTGAAAAACTCTAACCACATGGTCCTGGATTGATTCGGCCTCCAAGTAACTAGGGAAAGCAAAAACATTCTTTCCCAAACATAAATTTTCAAGAAACATGAACTAACAATAAGAAATCACTAAACAAGTGTAGAAGCAATTCACATACAAATAAAAAACCAACAGAAAAAATATAAACAATATATAAAATCAACCCAAAAGTCTGCAGATAGTAGAATCATCAGGTATTTTTCAGGTCCTGAGAAATACAATTGAAGGAATTATCCAAAAAGCAACAGAAAAATATATAGAAAAAGTATAACATTGATGTGAAGATACAGAGGACATAGAATAACAAAACCCAATATATCTAGTCAAAGAAGTAGGAGAGAATACTCCCCACAAAAGGCAATATTTAGAAATACAATAGCAAAGAATTTTCTGAGTAGATGAAAGACATAATTCTTAAATTCTAGAAAATCAACAAATCTCCAACAGAATAAAGAACAAGAACTAATATCAAATCAAATAAGGACATCCCTTAATAAAACTGTAGAAGCTCCAAATCGACAAAGCATGCAAATGAAAAAATATAGTTTGCTTTTAGAAAAAGGACAATTAGACTGACAGCTAACTTTTCAACAGCAGAAAAATAGAAGCCAGAATTACTGTGAGAAAATAACTTTCAATCTAGACTTGTATTTCTAGCAATATAATCTAAAAAAAAAAAGTGTGAAATAAAGATGTTTCCAGTCTAACAAAAAATTAAGAGGTCAGAAGCAACAAACCCTCACTAATAGAATACGTAAAGGAGAAAAACACAGAAGAAATAATGCCAGAAGGAAGATATGAGATGCAAGAAGGAACTGTTAACAATGAATACTATGTGTTTATACATACATCCACAGTATTCTTCTCTTTAGAAAACATTAACAGTGAATTCTATTTTGGATATGGAAAAAAATCAAGATAGAACTAAAATCTTGAATGATAATTGCATATAAAAGGGGTATGTATAAAAATTAACAAGCATTTGTGACTTGTCTTGTTTGGGAGAAGGGTAAAGGTTAGCATTAGATCTGTTAAGTCAAATATGCATGCCAGGGTGATTGTGGTAGGCAGAATAAAGTCCTTCCGAAGATGTACATGTCCTAATCCCAGGAACCTATGAATATGTTACATTATGTGGAAAAAGGGAATTGGGGTAGCAAGTGGATTCAAGGTTACCAATCTACTACCCTTTATATAGGTTGATTATCATGGATTATCCACATGGGCACAATGTAACCACAAGCATCCTTAAATGTAGAAGAGGTAGAAAGAAAAGTTGGTGTCAGAGTGATGCAATGTGGGAAAGACTCTACCAGCCACTGCTGTCTTTAAAGATGGAAGTAGACTATTACCCAAAGAGTGCAGGCTGCCCCCAGAAGCTAGACAAAGGCAAGAAAACAGATCCTCTCTTAGAGTCTCCAAAATGGGAGACAGCCCTGCTGACAACTTAATTTTAGACCAGTGTGACTCATTTCAGACTTCAGAACTTAAGAACTGTAAGACAATAAATTTCTGTTTTTATTACGTCACTGAGTTTGTGGTCATTTGTCACAGCAGCAATAAAAAACCAAAATAATGACTGCTAGAAAAATATAAAAGAGATTATCAATACCAACTTAGTGGAGGAAAAATAATACAATCAGAAAGAAAATAAAGTAATCTAAAATAAATCATGGAGAGAAACAGAGACCAAAAACAGGAAAGATAAGACAAATAGATACACCAAAATAATATGGTAGAAATAAATCCACATGTATGAAATTCACACTCTATGTAAGAGACAAAACTCATCAAACTGGATTTGAAAAAAATCCAACTATATTTTGTTTTCAAGATACATATTGAAAACACATTCTTTGAGAAAATAAAATTGATAAACCTCTGGCAAAACTGATAATGGAAAAAAGGAGTAAAGACACACAAATAACTAATATTAGGATTCAAATAGGATTCAATTAGGATACAAATGCAACAATATATTTTAATAAGTTAGTCTATTATGAAATCTGGTGCCAAAGAAATTGAAAACCTAGTTAAAATGGAGGCATGCTACGAAAAATACAAATTACAAATCTTACCTAATAAAAAATGGAAAATCTGAATTGTTTCTTAAACATTAACAAAATTCAATCAAGTAAATAAAATATTTTCCCATAAATAAAGCCATCAGGCTTCCATGGTTCTAGAGACAAGTTCCAAAAAATTTAAAAGAACACATAAAAGTAAGAAAGGTCATTCGGTATCTTTACACATTTTTAAAGAACACAAGAAGGTTACTCTCTAACTCTTTTTATGAAGGTAGTAAAATCTTGACATCAAAACCATAAAAAAGACAACATAAGAAAGAAAACATACAAGACAATCTCATTCATGTAATTAGATGCAAAATCCTTAAAAAATACACACACACACATCAAACTCAGCAATGGATTTAAAAATATAAAATATTATGATCAATATGGGAACCTTTAGGAATATAATTTTTAAAAACTATTAATGTAATTACCACATAATCACATCAAAGAAAACATCTGTTTATTAACTCAGTAGTTGCAGAAAATATATTCAGAAAGACTTAACACCTAGTCTTCATAAAAAAATTCATAGCAAACTATGAATAAAAGAAAACTCCCATATCTTGACAAAGAATATCTACAAAAAAATTGAATAGACATAATTATTAACAATGAAATATTGAAGCATTCTCTTTAACATGTAGGAAAAAACAAGAACATCCACACTGCATTTTACTTTCAACGTAGTATTGATTTGTGTAAGACAAAAAGAAGCTAAAAGCATAAGGCAGAAGTATAGTGAGAAGAGAAAAAATAAATTATTATTGCCAATCATATGGCTGTCTACATAGAAAACCCCAAATACTCTATAAATAAGTTATTATTAACAGAGAACATTAATTATGTTCCTGGACACAAGAAAAAAATATACAAAAGTCAATGAATTTTTATGTTCTAGGAACATAAAATGCAAATTTTGATAAAATCTTTTAAATAGGAACAAAAAATAAGGAGTAAATGCAACAAAAGATATTTGAATCCTTTATGTAGGAAAGTATAAAATTTAATTTAAAAAATTTTAGAAGACTTACATAAAGATACATAACATATTCATACATAAAAATTCTAAATAGTACAATTATTCTGTCCAAATAGATCAATATCTTTGTTGCAATTCTAATCAAATTCTCAACAGAGATCCCTGGAACAGAATGCACATACATACAGATACGTATGAAAAGAGGGTATATTAAAGAGCTAGCATTGCCATTCAATAGGGATAAGATGGATTTTTCAATTAATTTTGCTTGAAAAATTGTATATTCACATAGAAAAAGAAAGAAATTGAATCCCCACCTTTTGTCAGACACAAAAACCAATACCTGATCGATTAAAAACTTAAATGTAAATATAAAACCTTAAAATATTTAGGAAAAAATCACTGAAATCATTAGAATTTTAAAGTAGTGAGAACATCTCTGATAAAATATAGAAAGTGTTATCCCTAAAGTAAAAGATAAATTACTTTGCCAGCATTAAAATTTTGTGATAGTTTTTGTTACCAGGCATTCATGAATGAGAAAATGATAGGTGAATGGGCATTAAATCCACACAAGATGCCACTTCAAATCTTCCTCAGCATCTTCAAATATAGCCCATCCACTTGTGCATTTTCATTGCTTATTGCTACGAGAGAATTTTTGAGTCACAGATGTGCACACAATGGTGCCTTCTTGCTATTTCTGGCCTCCAGTTTGGAGGGTGTGGCTAAGGAGTTTTTCAATGTTACAAAAATATACCAGACTGTTTTTTAAAGTAGTATTCCAGTCATGCAAATATCAGCTTGCACCTATGAGCAGTTGTACTGATCTTGTCAATCTAAATAACATAAAATTTTTATAGGACAAAGGAGGAATATTACATGATATTTTGAGATGATTATTCCTGGTTACATAGATCAATAACAAGAGTGACACCCATCCAAGTTTGAGCGGATGTCCTTGCAGAAGTATTTTTTTTTTTTTAGTAAGATTGTGATGGCCTTGGTGAAAATTTATGGTTTTTGAAGAATTCTTTATGATAGTTTTTGTTATCAGACATTCACGCATGAGAACCTGCCTTTCACAGCCTTTCCTGGATCCATTTTTCAGGGTTTTGTTTTTGGTTTTGGTCTTGGTTTTAATACAAGTGACTCCATTTTGAGTCCAACAACTTTCTCATTTCCCCTTTTGATCAAAATCTTTATCCAAAAACATCACTGATCAATCATCCTGTAGTTAGGTTTTGATTGGCTCTCAGTGCCAAGGTGGAATTGTTCTGGTCCCATGTCAGAGGGAGTGACTGTTGACTAGAAGTCAGTGTCAAAACCCTCTTAGCTAGCCACACTGAGCAAAGACTTAACCTGAGAGTCGATTACTAAGTTCAGTTTCGTCTGTTTCATAATATTTTGCCATCATCTCAGTGTGCTGGAAGAGTATTATTCTGTTAAGAGTTGTACTTCTGCAGAAATTTAACTGATAACTAATACAAAGTTTAAAAAAGAAAACACAAAATATAATGATGATCTCAGTTTGCATAATAGTTTTGAGCCATGAACCTGGGCTTAAAGGCAATCCACTGAATGAATCAAATGATTATGGAAATTAAGTAAGATTTGTGTGACCACGTGGCTTGTTTCCTTATCTCATGTATTTGGGTGTCAGTGTTCCCAGTGGAATTTATCCATGTACAGCATGTAGTATTAGCAATAGCACTAATATTTCCTTGTTCAACAAATAGATACTAAAGGATCTCTTAGGTCAGGTTCTGTCAAGTTACTAGCAGAAGATGCTGATCATGAAATTTCAAATTCACCATTATGATACCAAGTTAAAAAGGCAGATATTGGGAGGGGTATGATATAGAATCTTGTTCCACTATCTTGGGAAAAGCTGTCTACAGCACGAAGCTGTCAATTTCTTGTCTTAGTTTGCAGTTTTAATGTCTCTGGTTATGTCATTGAGTGGTTTGGTGAACTTTTTGTGTGATTTATACATCAGGCACAGGACTTGTCCCTTAAATTCATCAAGTTTCAGCTTTGAGGGCTCCAGAAATAGAGCTGTTCCCATGTTTATTAATTTTATGCAAGAAAAGTATGTTGGAGGAATTTAGAATAATTCACAAGCTAGTCTAGTCTACAGGTAGATAATAAAAACTCAAAAATAATGCACAGGGCTACAATCTAATGACAGTGTATTACAGCTGTTTTTTAGAAACATAACTTTTTCTCTGTATATTGATCACATAGCAATCTCAGATTTAAAAATGTCTTTGGGCTAGAAAGCCAAACCAAGGCAGACTTTAGATTTTAACTACAGGCTTATGGTTTCTGGGCCTGCTGGGAAGTGACAATATTTACTAGCTCACTATAAGGTTTGGAACTCTTGAAGCCATGCATTCTATGCACATTCTCAAAGATGCTATTTCATTCAAAGCCTTGCTAATAACCAATGCTTCCAGTTGTATCCTGTTGTAAAGAGAAAATATTCTTACTGAACTTACGCAAAGAACCGTATTACCATAAAAATAAGAATACTCATGGACAGTTTTTGAATTTTAGACAGATCAAGTAAGGAGAAAAAGCAAATGCTTCCACCTTTGATCACAAAAGTACATTTTACCAAATTGTATACTACAGATAGCTTCAGAGAAAAAAAATTCCTTAAATGTGGAAAACAAAGCATTTATTTAGTAAAGTATGTTTTCAAGTAAACATCTTATAAAACATTATCTTCATCAATTACTTACTATCACATAATAAAATTTTGTTCTTGTGAGCAGTTTTATGAATTCATCAGTTTCTCCCTTAGAATTTTGAAAACTTTTCTTTGGTTCATAGATCTTAAAATTTATGAGAAACCTGCATTCAAGAGTACTTGTTAGAGTATTTTCCATGAAATCAGATTGCAGATGTCCTTTAGAGACAAAGGGCTTGACAAAAACTAGGAATGACTATGATTAAAAACCTAATGAAAATTCACTATAACCAAAAATTGAGGAGGAAATTTAGTTATTTTGTGGCATACAACATAATACCCAGAATTATTACTGAAAATATATTAAATTTCTGAAAGTTTTATACAATTTTAGAACATTCATATCAATAGCATATCCATAAATATAACTGAAAGGATATTTATCATCACTGATCATTTGACCATGCACCCTATACAATTCACAGAATATGCCTAATCATTTAATATTTCTAAGAGATGAGAGATGTGTCCTTTTGGGCTCTTTAGGGGCCTGGCTGGAAATTCCCAAAGTTAATTCTAGGTCAAAAAGACTTAATTTAGAATTCTGATACTGGAAAATCCTATCAAAGACACCAAAAGGTTTAACATCTGATCAAAACAGTATCAGAGATCATTGTGAAATAATAGGCATGAATTTAACCACATGATAACCTAAGACTTTAACAGCAATGGAGAAAGTTACATGGAACAGACATTCATGCATGAGAACTGTTCCTTCACGGCCTTCCTTGGCTCAGTTTATCAGGTTTATTGTCTGGCTTTTATTTTTTTAATGCAAGTGACTTCATTTTGATTCTGACAGCATTCAGTTTGTTCCTCACTAATACTGACATATTTTAGGAATGTATAAAACACATTGAAGATGAGTATCTTAGTCCATTTGTGTTACTCTAAAGGAATACCTGAGGCTGGGTAGTTTATAAGGAAAGAGGTTTATTTGACTCACAATTCTGATGGCTGGACAGTTTATGATTGGGCATCTCCTCCTGGTGAGGGCCTCAGGAGGCTTTCCACTCATGAAAGAAGTCACAGGGGAGCTGGTGTGTGCAGAGATCACTTAGCAATGAAGGAACCAAGAGGGGGGAGGCACTAGGCTCTTTTTAACAACCAGCTCTTGCAATAGCTAATAGAGTGAGAACTCACTCAGAGGGACACCTGTAACCCAACTACCTCCCATTAGGCCCCATATCCAACTGGGAATCAAATTTCAACATGGGGTTTCAAAGAGACAAACACCCAAGCCATAGCAGTGAGTCATCACCAATGTTAGCCCTTAAGAGAAACGTGAAAGGAGGCCAACTTGTCTTCTGTTCCCATATCCCCTTAAATATTGACCTTATACTCTTCTCCTCATTCTCTTTCAGTTCATAAGTGGACGTGCATCCTCTCCTCTTAGGTCTTGGAACACTTATTAACAAGAATGAGTGTGCTTACATGATGTAGGGTAATTGTAAGCCTGAATGTCATAGTCTCTGTTTGAATGCAGAAATGAAAGCAATGAATGAGATGTTAGACCTGTTTCAAAAAGCAGCTCCCACATAGCAGAAGAAAAGCTACCTGATGCTTTGCTTGGAGCACAAGTTACTATTCTGAATCCAGGCACAAAGAGTAGGAAAGATGAAGTTTTTTTTTTACCTAGTTTAAACAATCATCAAGTCAAATTGGGGCTTCCATTTTACACTCTAGTTTTATATACCGCAGAGTGTGACAATTCTCCTAGATGCCAGCAATAATGCAACAATCAGTACTAATTCTTGTTGCTTTTGTAATTTTTCTTTTTGGGTATCTCCCTAGGTATACAAATGCAGAATCGGGGGCGTCTGCATCAGAGGCTAAGGCCACAGTACGCATACTCACTCCTGAAAGTGAATCGTCATCTTGGAGATTCCTGGGCCACACAGATTAATCCTATTCTTAAAACTTGTCTTGGGGAACAGCAAAACTACAGGGCCACCTGCCAGCCTACCTCCGTCATCATTGCTCTCAATAACCACATGACGTTATTTACTTGGCCTTGTCAGGAGGCCACAGATGCCACTGATAGCTGTCTTCACACTCTAAAGAACTTTAAATGTTGGGCAGACAATGATAAACAGAGAAGCCTGCTCTGTTTCCCTCATCAGATGAATACCAAAACCCCTGTCAAGGTGACAGAGCTATTAAGTGACTATTCACATGGCAATCAGAAATTTGAGCATCAATCAGTAATCATAAAGTCAGGGGCATTTTCTCACAAAGTCGGGAATTCAGAGGGTTTTCATAAGCTAATCAGCAGGCATCAAATAGACAATCAATCTAATTAGCTGCTCACATTCCGATGGCAATCAAAGCATCACAGTGAGCTTCATTAGTAATGATATTGAAAAATGTGATCTGTGCAGTATTCAGCTAGAAAATGAATATCCATTTTTATAAATAGGTAAGAAACATGTGGCTATACTGTGTATACCATGTGCCAGTTCATAGATACAGGCAACAGAATCTCAATTGATGCCTATTTTTGCTTTTCTCCTGGCCTGAAAGTAAGGTTGGAGGGAGGCAGGGCCATTTATTATAAGCCTGACAATAGCATATCAATGAACTTTGGGTGACGTGCCCATCTTAGAGGAAAAATGAGGCAAAGGGAACTGGAGGAGAAGTCAATAACTCTGAGAATTTACTGTTCTTTATGAAAATGCCATTTTTTATCCCTAAATTCAACACCTATTTGCTTTCAAAATCCATAACTTTTTCACTACGAATCTTCTCCTTGGAGAAAGTGGGCACCAAAGCACTCCATGGTAGGTGTCTGGAAAAAATTTATCTTTCTTCAAGGTAAGACTACTCTTCTCACTGCAAAGCAACCATCCACCAGAAAGCTGTCGGCCACATTGGTGGTAAAAGGCCTTCTCAAGCAGAGACTGAACCTTTTTCACAGCCCAGTGTCAAGTGTGTATCACATATTTTGCCAGGCATGTGGAAGGTAATCTTAGGGGATAAACATGGCCACTGCTCTCCAGAAACTTACCTTAACTCTGAGTAACACTAATAAAAAAAAGCAAATAATAAAACATAATAGCATGTAATTAAGAACTAGATGCTGCATTACAAATCTGCATTTTTTGGATTTCAGAACTGAACAGAAGGAAGATCACTGCTATATGGAATGTCAGAAGAGGCTTCTGGAAACAGCTAGCAGCCAGGAGCTGATTGCTTTCAAAGTGGTGTATTTCTAAACTGCCAGTGTTTCAAGAGAATTGATACTCACTTTTAGTGAAAGGTAGACTATACTTCAGAAAGCTAGCACAAAATTGTCAAATATAACTGAAAGAAAAAACAAATCTACAAATAAATTCACATATTTTGCTCAGCTTAGCACACTTTAAGGACCAAATTTCTTTATCAAATCTTTGTGGGTCAATACATGTTTATAAATGAGAAATATTTAAAAAATATTCAGAGATATCATAAAACATGCCAGCTAGACAGCAAATAAGTTTTCTTAAAGGGAAAAACCTCCTGCCCCACACATCTGAGGGTATCTACAGTAAAGTTGGACAGATTGTCTATCTGGGTTACAAAAGATTGTATTGAGGCAGGAGAGGGGGTCTGCTGTAAACACTGCTATCCTTTGATCAACATTTATAATACTTTTTATTTATAAACACACATTTATTTACATTTTTGAGTCCCTCTGTTAAGTTGAAAACCCCCTCAGACCAAACAGTGTTTCTGATTCAACTTCATAGCCCCATCAACGGATACGTGTCCAATGAATAAATGAGTGAATGACTATTTTTCAGTTAATTTGAGTTATGTGAAAGCTTGTTGAGTTCTATAGAAGGAAGATGCTTTAGACACTGAGGATGTCATTACAGGGATTTATTAAGAACACTTAGTGCCCAGAAGGCTGTGTGTAAGATATAAAACTACGTCTCTGTCTCCAAGGAGTTTCTGTGCTTATGTATGACAGATCACTTACAGAGTCACTCTGCAGGAAGTTTAATATGAGGGTTGGAGAGAACAAGCATTCAAAGAATGAAAAATCTGGTTTATGATCAAAAAAAAAATTCCTAAGAGGTGTTCAAGGGCTTGTTATATAGAAAGAAAAGTTTAAAGGCACAGAAATAAATGAGGACATGGTATCTTAAGAGAGAGCAAGAGCAGACCTTACTTTATACAAAGAATAACACCAGAGTCTTAGAAAATGTGTAATAATTCCATTGAAGATATTTAAACTTCCACGTTTCAAGATAAAATTTTCAGATGAAAGGTGTCATAAATGAACTAGGAAATAAAATCCCCACGAGTGAAGTACGCTGTGAGTTTCATTTGTTTCCTGCTTTTTTATGTCTCACTGTGCAGAGCACTTGCTTATGTGAAGCCAGGGCTCAGCTGCACTTGACCATGGCACCAAGTAGGAGCCTGGAGCCCACAGGTACGATAGGCCCTAACCTCAGAGGGTGCCCCCAATCTCAGTGGGTGCCCCACCATAGCAGGCACTCACAGAGGTGCTGTAGGGTCTGCCGCTGGTTGGGTTTAGATGCTAAGAGGCGTGTCATCGCATTCCACCCTGAGAGGATTGACAGTCTAATGCTGCTCTGGACAGAAAACCTGGGTGCTCTGCAGAGACAGGCACGTCGAGTAGTCGTTGTCCTGGTAGACAGGGAAGTGCTCCTGCAAGAGACCTTCTGTCCCTGGGTGTGAATTAATTTGCTCCAAGCTGCCATAACAAAATACCACCAATGGGGATGAGGCATGGCTTCAACAACAGAAATGCATTTTCTCACCATTCTAGAGGCTGGAAGTTCAAGATCAAGGTTTTGGCTGTGATGTCTCTTCTGAGGCCTCTCTCCTTGGCTTGGAGATGGCCATCTCCTCCCCTTGTCTTCACATGGCCTTTTCTCCATATGTGTACATCCTTGGTGTCTCTGTGTCCTAACCCCCTCTTCTTATACAGACACCAGTCATATTGGATTAGGTGCCGTTCTAATGACCCCATTTTAACTTAATTACTTCTTTAAAGGCCCTGACTTCAAACATAGTCCCATTCTGAGGTGCAGGGGGTTTAGGACTTGAATATATGAATTTGGGGAAGATACAGTTTAGCTCATAACAGGGGGAAGGGGTTGCCCCTCAGTCTCCGCCTGCAATATTGCTTCAAAAAGCACCCTGTCTATTCTTCTCAGAGACAAATTCTTTTAGTAATTCAATAATTTAAAAAATGCTAATATTTAAAGAGGGTTTATTATTGCCAGGTACAATGGTAAACATTCTCTATAGGTTATCTTATTACCTAATCACAATAACCTTATGAAGCAGGTATGGCTATTGGTCTTATTTATTTGGGAGTTGCATAATAGATTTTTTAATGTTTACTTTTTAAAGCAGCTTTTTAAGGTATAACTGATATAAAATTAACAGATATAAAACAAATGCTAATAGAATTACTGTGTAATTTGGTAAGTTGTGACATACATGTACACCTATGATCCATCACCCAGTGGAAACTTCACTCGTGTCCCTTTGTCATCCCTCCCTCCCTCCCGCTCCTTCCCACAACCCACTCACTGCATCACCAGGAAACCATGAACCTGCTTTCTATCACAACAGAGTTGTTTGCATTTTGCAAAATTGTATATGAATGGAATTCACAGTGGGTACTCTTTAATGTCTGACTTCCTTCTCTCAACAGAACTCACTTTGAAGTCATCCATATTCTTGGATATATCAATAGTTCATTTCTTTTATTGCTGAGTAGTATTTCATTATGTGGATATATCACAGTTTGTTTATTCACCTATTAATGTACATTTGGATTATTTCTAGTCTAGGGCTACTACAAATAAAGCTGCTATGAGTATTCATATATAAGTCTTTGCATACATGTATGCTTACATTTTTGTTGGGCAAATTCCTAGGCGTGGAGAGTCTGGATCGTATATACAGTGTATGTTAAGTTTTTAAGAAACTGAAACTATTTGGCAAAGTGGTTGTACCATTTTACATTCTCATCAACATAGCATGAGAGTTCCAATTCCCATACATCCTTGCCAGATCTTAATATTGTCTGTCTTTTTGATTATAGTCATTCTAGTGAGTGAGTAGTGGTATTTCAAAGTGATTCTAATTTTCATTTTTCTAACAACTAATGATGAGCTTTTTTGCCCATCATCGTTCACTTCCTTGGTTAAATGCCTATTAAAAATCTTTTATCTATCTTTTGTTAGGTTGCTTATTTTATTAATATTGAGTTTTATATTCTAGATATAAATCCTTTTTCAGATTTGTGATGTGCAAATTATTTCTCCCACTCTGTAATTTGTCTCTTCATTTTCTTAAGAGTATTTTTCAAAGGCAAGTTTTTAGTTTTTGTCTTTTGGTTTTTTTTTTTTTTTTTTTACAGGCAGGATTTTAGTCTGTCATCCAGGCTGGAGAACAGTGGTGAGATCACAGCTCACTGTAACTCAAACTCCTGGGCTCAAGCCATCCTCCTGCCCCAGCCTCCCGAGTAGCTGCGACTACAGGCATGTGCCACCACACCTGGCTAATTTTTTTCATTTTTTTGTAGAGACAGTGTCTTGCTATGTTGCCTAGGCTGGTCTCGAACTCCTGGCTTCAGACAAATCCTCCCGAAGTGCTGAGATTGCAGTGTGAGCTACCACACCAGCCAAGTTTTTAATTTTGATGAAGTCTAACTTATCAAATTTTTCCTTATACATATTATGCTTTTGGTGTGATATATAAAAAAAATATGTGCCTAACACAAGGGTATGGAGATTTTTTCCTGTGTTTACCTCTAGAAGTTTTATAGCTTTATGTTTTACAAATAGGTCTATTTATCAAGTTTTACTTGATTTCTGTGTATTGTGTGAGGTATAGAGAATTTGTTCTTTGTTTTGTTTTGCACATAGATATCCCATTGTTCTAGCACCATTTCCCCATTTGTTGAAGACTATCCTTTCTCCATTGACATGCCTTTGCTCCTTTGTCAAAAATCAGTTGCCCATATATGTGTGTGACTATTTCTGGGCTCTCTATTCTGTCAAATAATCTATTTGTCAGACAGTGCTAGTCCTCTATGTTCTTTTTCAAAGTTGCAATGTCAGCTAGTAAGAGATGGAACCTGAACTTGAGAATGGGTGGCCTTTCAGACCAGGGTGAGCTGGTTTGATACACTGCCTCGTGGAAAGCATGTCTCCCCTTCACAATTGGTAGAGGCATGGCTACAACAAGAACCACCATCTTCCCCTTCTAACATAATGGAACAATGTCCTCTTCCCGATCTTAAGACGCTATCTCTTATCCTGTTTGCGATCCATTCTATTAATATGTTAACTTCAATTTTTATTGCTTTGTCTTCTTAGAAATTCTAAAGAGCTATTTCTATTCCCAATAATAACATCACAAATCAAAAATTGTTAGGTCCACTTGTGTTAGTTAATGTAGTAACCAGGAATCAAGAGAGAGCCTACATTGTTACTGGGGAAAAACTGTATTTTCAGTTTTTAAATACCATACACGATCTGTGAAGCTAAAGGATTTGGTGCACAGTTTTATATCTATACATTCCTACTAATGACAAAAAATCCTGAACTACTTTTCTCCTTCTTTCCCAACTGTGTTTAAAATAACTGTACTTTTCTCTTTCTGTCTGCAGTGTAATTTAACCTCCCACTTGAATATAGAGCATAATTCAATTGAGAGGTGTGTTTATATCACATGAAACACAATAAAGCATGATGAAGTATTTCTTAAATCATTTGCAAATGAATGGCTGCAGTATTCCCACGTTGCTCTCTGCTCTCCTGCAAACTAAAAACAACTGTGACTATTTATTAACATATGGATCCCAAAGGACTTCTTTAGACATTTAAAAGCTGGATGAAATGAGTGTGACCTAATGGAAAATCACAGGGAAAGGCATTGAATGGAGGATGTGTGCTGACACTGGGAGAAAATTTCAGATGGAAAAAAATAACAGAGGAAAAAACTGTAATCTGATGCCATGACACAAACTAGATAACAGCAAGATGAAGTTGGAATAAATGACCCAGGAATCTCAGAAAAAATCAGTACTATCACCAAAGTTAAAGCCAAGAATAATACCCAGATCTCCTGATCCCAAAATCTGTGCTGTAGCAGAGGGTAGAAGAGAAAAATCAACCACAGCTGGGCATCTGGTCTCTTGGCTTAGCTACAATTAGGAGCCAGCCAGTCCTTAGTCCTTTATTATAAGAAATTCTTGTTCTGCTACATTAGCTCTTTTAGTGCTTAAGTATTATGTTACATTTTCCCTTCGTAGCTATTTTCATTTTTAAACAAAATACATTTTGCCATTTTTTCATTTTTTCAATGCAAGGTTACTCATATTTCAGATAATGGCAAAATATCCTTTCAACATGTCCATTAAATAATTATTTTAAAATCATCTTAAGTTTAGGAAAGACCTGAAAAGATAGTAAGAAACTACCAGGCCTAAGTGGAGAAAAATGAGCAACCCTGAGTGGTAATTCAGAACTGCAGCAGATCCTGGGCTCTGGCCTCTACCCATTAACACATGAGCACCCCATCCACTTCATTAGTGAAGTAAGAGTGAAGATAATTTTATAACTTCACATGACACACAAAAAAGCACTTGACGAAATTCAGCACCCATTCATAATGAAAATAAAATCTCTTAGCAAGCTGAAAAAAGAAAAAAAGATTAAAAGTAAAATACAGTGACGCATCATTTAAAGACCAGGATATGATCTGAGAACTGCATCATTAGGCGATTTCATAGTTATGTGAATATCATAGAGTGTACTTCACAAACTGATGGCATAGCCTACGAAACACCTTAGGCTATATGGTATAGTCTATTGCTCCTAGGTTACACACATACACAGCATGTTACTCTACTGAATACCATAGGCAATTGTAACACAACGGTACTTGTGTATCTAAACATGTATAAAAAAATCCAGTAAAATATGGTATTATAATCTTATGGGATCACCATTGTATATGTGGTCTATCATGGACTAAAATGCTTTTATGTGGTGCATGACTGTATATGCATAAAAATCTTGTAGTGAGATCAGAAAAAAGATAAGGATGCACTCTCTCACAACTTCTAGTCCATGTTATACTAGAGGTCCTGACCAAAACAGGAAAGCAAGAAACAGAAATGTAAGGGAAAAGGATAAGAAAAAAAGAAAAAAAATTATGATTCACAGATGATTTATTCGAATTGCTGAGTTTTGCAATATTTCTACATAAAAAAATCAATATACAAAAATTGTTTTTATTTCAATAAATCAAAATTAAAAGTAGAATTATCAAAAATGCTATCACTAAAATTATAAAATATCAAATAATAATTCTAAGACAAATGTGCAAGATTCCTACAAATCAAATGATAAAACTGTACTGAAATGCATTAAAAGAGAGTTAAGGAAATACATGTTGACGAGTTGAGAGAGTTCATATTTAAAGTCAATTTTTCCTGAATAAATCTACAGATTCAATGTACTACCATTCAAAATCCAACAAGTTTGTTCAAGCATGTAATTTGACAAGTGGGTGGTACAATTTCAAACAAAATGGAAAATAAATAGCCAAAATTCATTTCAAGAAGAATAACAAGGTGGGAGGATTTGCTTTCCAGACATAAAATAGTATTATAAAGCTTTGATAATGAAATAGATAAATGGGAGAGAAACGGAGTCTAAAAAGAGATCTATCCACGTATGTGTACTTGACTTATACAGAAATGAAACTGCAGAGCTGTGGAGCAGGTACATGTTTTCAATAAATGTTTCTGGGATAATTGGATAAGCCATAAGAAAAATAAAATAAAATTAGAACCCTGATCCCCACCATATAAAAGATATAAAATTCATGTAAATCATAAATGTAAATTTGAAAGAAAAATGAATAAAGCTTTCTGAGGTCAATATACAATAATATTTTATAAATTTGGATATGAAGTGTTTTTTTAATAAAACAAAAATGTGATAATCATAAAGATTGATAAATATAAGTAAATTAAAACTAAAGATACCTGTTCCTTAAAAGGTACCATAAAAAGAGAGGGGAACAAAAGCCAGAGAATATATTTGTCATACATACAAACAAAGAGCTTTTATTTGAAATACAGAAAGATTTCCTACAAATCAATTAAGAAAAGATAAGAAAGATAGGAAAGAGTTGTGAAAAAAACACTTATTAAAGAGATCAAATGGTTAATAAAACCAGGAAATTTTGTTCAATCTTTACTCAAAGAATTGCAAACTAAAGTTGAAATGTGATGCCATTTACATGTAACAGCTCAGATAAAATTTAAACAGCTGATAATACCAAGTGTTGGTGGTGATCTGGATCAAATGCAACTCTCATACACAGCTGATGAGACTACCAATTGTTTTAACAAACTTAGAAAACTGTTTGATATTGTCTGATAATGTGAAGCCTATACCACTAGCCTGTTATACTGTAATTCTATTCCTAGGCATATAACCACCAGAGTTATGTACACATGATCACCAAAAGACACATACAGCAATTTTATAGAAGCATTATTTGCAATATTCAAAGAATTTATATATATACGTATATATGTATATATAAATTGTAATGTTTTCATTAAAAAACACTAAATAGCAATGAAAATGAAAGAACCACAGCTACATATAACCAGCATAAATGAACCTCATAATGTTGAGTGAAGGAATAAAGATACAGTAGAATTTGCACAGTATGGTTACATTTATAGAAAACTCAAAAATAGACAATCCTAAACTATTCTATTTAGTGATGAGGGCTTATATAGTAAAGAAAAGATAATTATTATCATAAAAGGAAAAGGAGGAGGATATAGTGATTATGAAAAGGCTTGAGCGCTTGAAGGCTTCGTGTCTTTAGTATGAGGCTTCTTAACCCAGGTAGTGGTTACTAAAGAATGCACTTTATGATGTGTCTGTATCTTATTATACAACAACAAAATATGTTCCAAAAATCTTTTTAAATCCATTTCAAATCATTTTTGGCACTTTGAATATTGAGTGTAAAAACCATACAACTGGGAAAAGGAACCCTTGTACATTGTTGGTGGGAATGTAAATTGATGCAGCTGTATGGAAAACAGTGTGGAGGTTCCTCAAAAAATTAAAAATAGAACCGCCATAGGACTTAGCAGTCCCACTCCTGGATATATTACTATATTCAAAGGAAATGAAATCAATGTCTTGAAGACATACCTACACTTATGTGTTCATTGTGGTATTCACAAAAGTTAAGATATGGAAACAACCTAAATGTCTATTCCTAAATGTCCTTCAACAGATGATTGGAGAAAGAAAGTGTGTGTGGGGGTGGGGGGATGGGAAGAGAGAGAGAAAGAGAGAGAGTGAGATATGGAATTTTATTCGGCCATAAAATAATCCTGACCTTTGCAGAAACATGGATGAATGTGGAGAACATTAGACAATTATACTAAGTGAAATAAGCCAGACTCAGACAAATACTATACTGCACGATTTCACTTTCATGCGGAATCTAAAATAGTCAAACTCACAGAAACAGAGAGGAGAATAGGGGTTGCCAATGGTTGGGGAAGAGGAAAATGAAGAGATGATCAGGGATACCAAGTTTTAGTTTTGCAAGATCAACAAGTTCTAGAGACTTAATATAAAACAAGGTGACTATAGTTCACAATATTGTGTTGTATATTTGGAATTTGCTAAGAGGGTAGATCTTAAGTGTTCTTACACTGCATTAGATTGCTTGGTGTCCAATGGATGACAGCTTTATGTATCTCAAGACTTTTCCTAACTCCATTGCTTTGCCATATATTATGCTATATATTGATGCCATCAACTGAAATCTCTAGAATACACTGCTATCAGTGTTTTTGCCGAATCAATCCTGCATGTTTTTCCTGAAGGTTTTTGACTCCCAAAGTTCAGCCTGTCGTTATCAGCCCTTTCCCTCTCCACATATTTCATGCAGTTGCATTTTGACAGTTTCAGTCTTTTGCTAGATGCTGAAGGAGAAGCAATACAGGTGTGGTTTGGAGATGGAGTTGAAATATGGGAGGCAAGTGGGAGGTGAAAGAGAATAGCTCTCTAGGTATCTCAAATAAAAGCACGTACAGTGGAGGGAGAGATATCTGGTTAGGAGAGAGCTTGTGTTTATAAACAAGAGGGCAGAGAATACATGAGGGAGGGAGAGATTTTCTAACTACATTGGAGTTAGCAGATTTCTCATGAGCTTGGAAAATGGACCATCAATTACACTTTTCAATCTAGTTCAATCAATTTAATAGTAGAAATTCCTTCTAGATTTCACAATAGGTTTACTGTCAGTCTTAATTTATCCTGTTGTGAGTTACTTTAGTGGTACAGGCATACCTCATTTTATTGTGCTTCACTTTATTGCACGTCACAGATTATTGCATTTTTTACAAATTGAAGATTTGTGGTAACCCCGCATGGAGCAAGTCTATCGGCCCCATTTGTCCAAAGGCATGTGCTTATTTCCTGTCTCTGTGTCACACTTTGGTGATTCTCAAAACATTTCAAACTTTTTCATTATTATATCGGTGACAGTGCTCTGTGATCAGTAATCTTTGAGGTTACTATTGTAATTGTTTTGGAGTGTCACGAACCCTGTCCATATAAGATGGTGAACTCAATCGATAAATGTTGTCTGTGTTCTGACTGATCCACCAATTGGCCATTTCCTTGTCTCCATCCTTCTCCTCAGTCTTCCCTCTTCCCTAAGACACAATAATATTGAAAGTAAGGCAACTAATAACCCTACAATGGCCTCTAAGTGTTCGAGTGAAAAGGAAGAGTGGCCCAACTCTCACTTTAAATCAAAATGTAGAAATGAGTAAGCTTAGTGAAAAAAGCATGTTGAAAGCTGAGATAGGCTGAAAGCCAGGCCTCTTGTGCCAAACAGTTAGCCAAGTTGAGAGTGCAAAGAAAAACTTCTTGAAGGAAATTAAATTGCTACTCCAGTGAACACATGAATGATAGGAAAGTGAAACAGCCTTACTGCTGATATGGAGAAAGTTTGAGTGGTCTGGATAGAAGATCATACCAGTCACAGCATTCCCTTAAGACAAAGCCTAATCCAGAGCAAGATCCTAATTCTCTTCAATTCTATGAAGGCAGAGAGGTGAGGAAGCTGCAGAAGACAAGTTGAAAGCTAGCAGAGTTTGGTTCATGAGGTTTAAGGAAAGAAGCTGTCTCTGTAACATAAAAGTATAAGGTAAAGCAACAAGTGCTGATGTAGAAGCTGCAACAAGTTATCCAGAAAATATAGATAAGATTATCAATGAAGGTGATTACACTAACCAACGGATTTTCAATGTAGACAACATAGCCTTATATTGGAAAAAGATGCAATCTAGGACTTTCATAGCTACAGAGGAGAAGTCAATGCCTAGCTTCAAAGCCTTACAGGATAGATTGAGTTTCTTGTTAAAGGTTAATGCAGGTGATGACTTTAAATTAAAGTCAATGCTCATTTACCATTCTGAAAATCCCAGGACCCTTGAAACTTATGCTAAATCCATTTTGCCTGTGTTTTATCAATGGAACAACAAAGCCTGGATGCCAGCACATCTGTTTACAGCACAGTTTACTGAATATTTTAAGTCCACTGTGGAGACCTACTACTAAGAAATAAAAGATTCCTTTCAAAATACACCTGGTCTCCCATGAGCTCTGATAGAGATGTACAGATATATTAATGTTGTCTTTATGCCTACTTACACAACACCCATTCTGCAGCCCATGGATCAAGGGGTAATTTTGACTTTCAAGTGTTATTATTTAAGAAACACATTTTATAAGGCTATAGCTGCCATAGATAGTATTTCATGGATTTGGGCAAAGTAAACTGCAAAACTTTGGATAGGATTCACCATTTAAGATGGCATTAAGAACATTTGTAATTCAGGGGAGGAGGTCAAAATACCAACATTACTAGGGGTTTGAAAGAAGTTGATTCCAACCTCTATGGATGACTTTGAAGGGTTCAAGACTTCAGTGGAGGAAGTAACTACAGATGCGGTAGAAATATCAAGAAAATTAGAATTAAAAATAGAGCCTGAAGATGTGGCTGAATTGCTGCAATCTCATGATAAAATTGAATGGATAAGAAGCTGCTTCTCGTGAGTGAGCAAAGAAAGTGAATTCTTGAAGTGGAATCAACTCCTAGTGAAGATGCTATGAACATTGTTGAAACGACAACCAAGGATTTAGAATATTCCATAAACTTAGTTGACAAAGCAGTGGCAGGGTTCAAGAGGATTGATGCCAATTTTGAAAGAAGTTCTACGGTGGGTGGGTAAAGAGAGAAATGTGTTTTTCTACAGAAAAATCTTTCATGAAAGGAAGAGTCAATTGATGTGGCAAACTTCATTGTCATCTTATTTTAAGAAATTGCCCCAGCCACCCTAGCTTTCATCAGCCACCACCCTGATCAGTCAGAGGCCATCAACATCAAGGCAAGACCATCAACCAGCAGAAAGATTATGACTCACTTAGGCTCAGATGATCATTAGTGTTTTTTAGCAATAAAGCATTTTTGATTAAGATATATACATTTTTATATATAATGCTATTGCACAGTTAATATAGTATAAACATAGTATAGTATAAACATAGTATAATATAAACATAATATAGTATAAAAATTTTATATGCACTGAGAAACCAACACATGCATGTGCCTCACTTTATTGTGGTGTTCACTTTATGGTAGTAGTGTGGACTCAAACTCACAATATTTCGGAGATATGCCTGTAATTCAGATAGAAACCAGAAGTCTCTCATTTTAAATATTTTTTAAATAAAATTTGCATTTTAAAATTCCAATTTACCTTCTAGAACATGAAATTCTGGGAACATGGTAGACTCAGACAACAAAGAAACAAATGCACTTTTTTTATTACATATACTTTATAATGTGATTTACATTTGAACTCAAAGGAAAGAAAGGGATATCCCTAAGTAGCACAAAATAGAGGAAACTTAAAGAAGAATGAATGGTAAGCTAACAAGTCAAAACCATAGTGGTCCAAGAAATATTGCATAGCATGCTGAACAAAGGAGCTGCAGGGTTGGGTTTTGTAACATTTATAAGGAGAAGATACGTGATATGTTGCACGCATGAGGCAGGATGCTGGAATTTAGATACCCCAGTGACTGTAAGATTAGAAGGAGTATATCCACTAGCTTAGAAACTAAAAAAAAGGAGGAGTATATAAAAACATAAAGGAAAAAATACAAACCAAAATCTAGCACAGAAAATAGGTAATATAACCCACATTAGGTAAAGTTTTAAAGCCTAAATTTATTCTACCAATATGTAATTCAAATCACCAGAGTGATAAGTGAATTAAAAAAATGGTTCTAGACCAATAAATCCCCTGGGCTACCTGGAAAACTTTTTTAAAAAACCAAATAAACATAAAAACACTTGATAGCAACACATCTATAACCAAGATTTATGGGACCAGATCCCCTTGGAATAAAACAATGCCTGTGAACATAAGCCTATAATTTAAGTGAAATCACAAACCACACGACGAAATGATCTCTGTAAGGGAAATACTGACAAACAAGAATATTAGAATCCAAATGACTTGAGATAATAGAAAAATCAGGCTCCATGAAATGGTACATTCAAAATGCATACAGAGATTAAAAAAAGAGAAAAAACAAAAAGGAAAACTTTATGGAAGACTATAGAAAAACTAGCAGCTTTGAAAATAAAACTTAAAAGTAATGCTTAGGAATTACAAAAACACAATATTTTTCAGAAAGAATAAACATTCTGTGGGTAGGCACAGCTGGAGATTGAATTGGGGAACTGGAAGTTAAAGCTGAGGGAATTCTAAGAATGCAACACATATGATTAAAAGATGAGAAATGTGAGACAAAGTTTAAGAAACATGGATGGTAGAAGGAGACGTCCAACATATACCTAATAAATGGTCCACCAGGATATTAGAGAGAATGTTGAAAAGTCAACATTCGAAATAATAATGTCTTAGGATTTTCCATAATTAAAGTTGTGAATCCTCAGATTATAACTTTGCCCTAACATAATCAGAACACCTATAAAAAAATCCACACCTAGACACATGGCCATGGAATTGCAAAATCCTAAAGACAAGCAGAGAATCTTAGGAACAACCAAATAGAAAAGGCAGAATATTTACAGAGAATTAACTATTAGACCTATCCTTAGCAAAAATAACAGTCAAAAGAAAACAAATTCATATCCTCAACATACTAATGAAAAAAAATTACTTGAGGAATTTTATTTCCAGATTAATTATCATTCAAGAGGGCACAGCAGGCATGTTCAGACAGACTTAATTCATCAAACCTTACTAAAAGAAACAATAAAGTATGTACTTCAGTAAGAGCAAAATTACATCCAGAAGGAAGAAGAGATATGTAAGAAGCAATTATGATGCAATAAATTGGTAAACAAGTTCATACATTTAAATATTTTTAAACTGTGAATTATAAGCATTATGATAACTATGTTTTTGGTACTAAAACTAACCTAGAATTAAAAATACTGTATAACAATAACTTGACAGATACTAGGCCAAATGCATATAATAATAATCACAATAAGTAAAAACATACTAAACTTGCCAGTTAAAAGAAAAACTGACAGATGAATTTTTTAATCCTCAAAGTTCAGTTGCATGTTTTTTATCAGGTTCACTTCCATAATAACGACACAGAAGCAATAGAAGTTAAAAGACAGAAAAAGATAAAAGCAAAAGCCAACTACAAGACCCCAACATTGTAATATTAACAAACACAAATAACTAAATAAAATCAGTGCTAGTTAGTTTTTCTCATTATGTTATAACATATCAAAATATATAAATTAAAAATCATCAAAATTCTAAGAAAAGTTGGCAAATATATAATCATAGTAAGCCTTAGCAACTGGAATATCTCAGAAACTATTTAAACTAATCAGAAATATATTTACCAAATGAGGGATGATATACAAAATATGTCATCAATAATTAATGGATAAATATAGATTAATATTATATTTTACTGTAAATTTTTTTCTTTACTTCATGGCTTAACTTTTATTCTCTTAGTGGTGCCTTTTGATGAACAGAGGTTTTTAAATTTAATATAGTTTATATTCTGTTTAACAAATCTTTTCCTAACCTAGAGTTATGAAGGAATTCACCTATATTAACTTTTAAGAGTTAAGTTCGGTGTGGCTTTTCATATTAGGTATAAATTCCTCCTGGAGTTGATTCTTTTAGCATGGTAAAACATGTGGGTCAATTTTCATTTCTTCCATATGGATATGCAAATATAGCAGCTCCATTACGTACATAGACCACCTTTTCCTCTGCTGCTCTGCTTGGGCTTGGCTGGGTGGTTCCCCTTCAGGCTGTGGGCGAGCTGCCTGAATGAGAACCACTTCTGCTATAAATCAAGTGTTTCTGTATGCATCGATTTGTTTCTGGGCTACCTTATTCGATTTTTTTTATTCTTGTCTCAATTAGAGAAGAAGAAAAAGCATCTTTCAGCAAAGGCAAAAAACATGAGTATAGATTTAATGCAAGAATGACTCTTGTAGGTCAAGAATTATGATGCTGCTGCTTTGTCTACTTAGTTCTTCCCATGGTTCTCATCTTACTCAGAATAAAGATCAAAATCTGACCATGCTGTAGTGGCTTATGTTTTTGGCCCTAATTCTCTACTTCTCTGTGACAGAACTAGTCCATCCACACCCTTGCTGTGGTTTCCTCAAGAGCAGCTGCCCACTGATAAGTTTCTCCCAATGATTTGCTTAAGCCAATGGGATATTAGCAGAGATGATACAAGTAGAAGCTTGAAATGAGCTTGCATAGTTGAGCTTACCATCCTTGAACTCTGTGATACGCTATGTGAAGGACATGTCCTAGGTAGCCACTGACTATAGGCCTACAGCCTAGATGAACCACACAGAGAGGAAACCTGGAGCCAAGGCCAGCTCACCTTCTGCCTGAAAGAGAACCACCAAGCCAAGCCCAGTAAAGACCACACAGCCCACAGTCCTGCAGAAATATCATTGTTATAAGCCAGTGAAGGTATTATTGAGAAAGAGAGGTATCTAATTAATTACACCATTCCAAAAGCATTTATTGAACACACATAACAGGGCATTGTACTAGATAATCCATGTGATACAAAGATGAATCTCATTGGGTCCTTTATTTCAAAATGTTTGTGGTGTTGTATGGAAATATTGATTATTTTACTTTACCAGGAGGGGCTGAAGAGGGTAATATTGGAGGCACAGAGCTGGTTAGAAAGAAATGTAGGCAAGATGTGATGTAGGCTGGAACCAGGACAGCGGCAGTGGGAACATATTAATTCAATAGACAGCACACATGTACTCATCAGGCACCATGCAATGTGCTGTCAGTAAAAAGATAGTGTAGATGTGGTTTGTGAGCTTCAGAGACATACAATCCAGTGGAGAAAAACAAGTTAAAAAATATGTGCAATATAATAAAGAAATGCCATAATACAGAAATTTATAATTTTCTATTCAAACAGCCAAAGAGTCTTTTCATTTATTTATTCATTCATCCTTCATTTTTAACAATAAATAGGAAATACCTAGAATATTCCAAATATGGGAGCATGGAGATGGATGAGGGGACTTTACAGGATAGACTTATCAATAGTATTCACCAAGGCAGGGGGCATGAAAAGGCACGCTGGGCTTGCTGAGAGTTCGTGTTTCAGTTTGACCAGAGCAATGCCTTCCTAGGCTGGATATAGGTTAAATCAAGTCAAGAGACATAAAGTCTTTTATGATGGTAGTGAGGTGCTGCGGAAAGATTTTTAATTGAAAAGTGAAAGAATTGTAGTTCTCAGGGATCGTTTTGGTGGCAGCTGTGAAAGTTGTTAGAATCAAAAAGAGTCACTTGCGTTAATATTGGTGTTTAGAAGAAAAGTATTAGTTAAAATGACTTGAGTTCATCTTCTAGAATCTACTTTTTAAATTTTCATCCCCTTGTAGTTTCTGCATGTCCTAGTCCTCTAGAAATAAGTATGTTTAAAGTGAAGCAACTTGATGAAACTCTATGCAAGGCTTGTTTTCCAAAGAAAAAAAATGTTTAAAGGAGCAAAATTACAGGCCCTATCCATGTGTGTTGTAAAGCTGTTTTGAAAAGGGAGGCTTGTGAATGGAAATGTAGTGCCTGAGTCACAATCCACTTAAAACTTGTAACAAATACAGATAAGTTAAAAAGTTGGGAAAAAAAAAAAAAAAGCAAACCAACCAACCAATCTGACAAATAGGGCCAAGGCCATGAAGAGAAGGGTTCTTATGCATAAATGCTTGATAACAAAAACTGTCACAAAAGACTCCACAAGACTCTGCAGACACCACAACCTTGCATAAAGGCCATCACGACCCTACACAAAAAGTATTTCTGAGAAGACATCTGCCCACTCACTCTCTGTCCAACTTTGGACTGGTGTCACCCTTGTTACTGATATTTGTAGCCAAGGATAATTATTTCAAAACAATTATGTGATCCTCTTCATTTCACCTTTAAAACCCTTCATCTTCTTTTATCTCCCTGGATGCACACACAGTTTACCATGGTATGTGTATTCCCATTGCAATGCCCATTCCCAAATAAATACCATTTTATTTTAAAGAGCCTCTCTATTTGTTATTTAGGTTGACACAGTGTTAAGAATGTGCCGGAAAGAGAAAGTTTAGGTATCAGGGCGACTGGAGGCGGTTGCCATTATATAGTGCCTTTGGAGTTTGAGGGAGCTAAGACTTGACAAACTTTTTCTTGTTTTTGTTTAATTTCTTTTGTAATAAAAAAAAATGGTGATTATGCAAGAACAGAACTTTGTTTTATGTCCACTTTCATATTCCCAGTGCCAAGAATGGCACCTGACACACTGTAGGTGCACAATAAATACTTTTAAAAAAGTCAATAAAGGTAGAATTTGATAAATGCAAAATATTTGAAGCATAGTTTTTAGTTATGTAGCACAATAAACACAAGTAAACCTACAATCCATCCTGTGAATTATAATCTAATAAACATTACTGAAGCTACTTGCATGTTCCTTTCTGGTCCCATTCACCCACCTCCTCCAGAGATAATTATTATCCTATCAATTTTATACATGCAGATATATTTCATATTTATATGTAACTTATTTTATGACTATACTGTGTATAGGAACTAAATATATAAATATATATAACAAACATATTGTTTTACTTTTGATTCAACTTGTACATTAGAAAAAATAGTGCTATCAATAAGCACAGGAAAGGCACCCGATATCATTAGTCATTAAGGAAATGTAAATCAACATTAGAATGAGGGACCACTTCACACATACTAGAAAGGCTCAAATTAAAAAAAAAAAAAAAAAAAAAAAAAAAACCAGACAATAACAAGTGCTACTGAGGATGTGGGGAAATGGAACATTCACCCAACACCAGTGAGATTTTAAAATGGTGCAGCCACTTGGAAATACAGCTTGGTATTTCCCTAAAATGTTAAACACAACTCCCTTATGACCCAGAAATTCTATTTCTAGGTTTATACCTAAGAGAATTGAAAAATGTATGTCAAGACCAAACTTGTCCACAATGTTCACAACAGCATTATTCATAATACCCCAAAAGTACAAACAACTCAAATTTCCATCTGATAAATGAATAAACAACATGTGGCATATCCATACAGTGGAAGATTATTCAGCAATAAAAAGTAATGAAGTATTGAAACCTGCTACAACATATATGAATCTTGAAAACATTATGTAAAGTGAAAATAGGTCAGACACAAAGGGTCACATATTGTATAATTCCATTTACTGAAATGTACCAAATAGGCAAATCCATACAGGTAGAAAATAAAGTATGTTAGTGGTTGTTAAGAGATATGCAGAGAGAAAAATAGGCAGTGACTGATGATGGAATGTCCTTGGGTGATTGTAGGGGCCCTTGGTGCCCCCTTTCTTTCCAGCCAGCTGAATGTTTTCCCCTGCAGGCTTGAACCCAAGCCAGGGCCTTGAACATTCCCAGGCACTGATATAAGTGTTTAAGTTGTTGCCCAAAACCCTAAAAGATCAAACATGTTGCTAAACACGTAGAAACTAGCCCCAGTCCTGAGCCAAATTCCTTAAATTCCCATATTCACTTTATAACCTAATTCCCTTGTTGTGGACATACTGATTGTAACATCTCTTTTCCTGCTGTCTCAAGGACACTGCAGCCCTCTGTATACAACTTCCTCTAATAAATGCTTTGGACTATTCATTCTAGTGTTTAGTGCTTCTTTCTTTGGAATCCCAATCAGTGCCAACTGGAGGCAGTCTGGGGCAATGCCTTGTGGGAACTCCCCTGCTGCTGCTTTGGAGCAACTTCAGATACAAATTCTGTAGGACAGAACGAGGATGATGAAAATGTCCTGCAATCAAATAGTGGCGATGGATGCACAACTGTGAACTTACTAAAAACCATTGAATTGCACACTTTTAAAGGGTGAAGTTTATGGTATGTAAGTTATGAAGGTATTATTTAAAAATGGTGGCACTCTGTGTTAGTCTTGAAGAATTCATTTTTTCATTCAAAATTTTATTACTAAGATTCATCCTTGTTGTTCCATATACATATATTCATTTTCTCTGCTGTATAATATTTCACTGTGTAAACACAACGTGCTTTATTCATTCACTCTCCTACCAATAGCATTAGTGCTATTTCTATTTTTGTAATATTATAAATACCACTATGGCTTTCCAATTTTTAACAGGCATACATCCAGATACAATCACAAAGTCATCAACATGCACATCATTTACTTTAAAATTACTGTCAAATTGTTTTCCAAGATAGCCATACCACTACACTCTCACCAGGAGTACGGAGGAGTGCTCACTGCTCCACCTAGAGAGTAACAGTTCTTAATTTTGCCAATCTATTGTATTTAAAATGATATTTGGTGTTCTTAAATTGTGTTTCCCTAATCACTAATAAGGTTGAGAACCTTTTTTACATTTTTATTTTCCTTTAGCATTTTATGGTCTCTGAAATGCTTATTTTTTATTGGGTTTTATGTATTTTTATTAATGGCTTCCAGTAGTCATTTAGATATTTTAAATTATAGTGCTTTTTAAAATATAAGTCTTGCAAATAAATCCTCCTAGTATATAGCTTTTATTTTTACTTTATGGTATCACTTAATAAACAGTGTTTCTTAAATTTAATATAGTCAAGTTTTTAAATATTGTTCTTTATAGTTAATGCTTTTATGTCTTATGAAGTCCTTCTCTGCCCAAAGGTCATAAAGATATTTAATCTATATTTTCTTCTCAATGTTTAAAGACTTATATTTCATATTTAAGTCATTATTTCAATTGGAATTGAATTTAGTGGAGGATGTAATACAGAAATCCAATGTTATTTTCTTCCAAATGCATAACCAATTACTCTATCACCTTTTAAACAGTGAGTTGCAATTCATATTCTCCCAAACACTGGGTTTCCATATACCTCTAGGTCTTCAGGTCTCTCTCTTGAGGTTCATTGACCAATTAAGTCAATCCTTGACTTAATATCATATTTGAATACTATAAATTTGTGCTATTATGGTAACACGAGTTACATTGACTATTGAGCACTTGAAATGTGGCCAGTTTAAAATGAGATGAACTCTGTAAACATAAAATACACACTGATTTTTGAGAACTTATGAAAAATGTAAAATGATTCTTTGCTAATTTTATATTAATTACATGTTGAAAGAATATTTTAGATATATTGGATTAAATATAATTTATTATTAAAATTTATATCACCTGATTCATATCACCTTTTTACCTTTTAATGTGGCTACTAGAAAATTTTAAATTACATATGTAGCTTGCATTATATTTCTATTGAATAGTACTGCTGTAGGCCGGGCGTGGTGGCTCACGCCTGTAATCCTAGCACTCTGGGAGGCCGAGGTGGGCGGATTGTTTGAGCTCAGGAGTTCGAGACCAGCCTGAGCAAGAGCGAGACCCCATCTCTACTAAAAATAGAAAGAAATTATATGGACAGCTAAAAATATATATAGAAAAAATTAGCCGGGCATGGTGGTGCATGCCTGTAATTCCAGCTACTCGGGAGGCTGAGACAGGAGGATCCCTTGAGCTCAGGAGTTTGAGGTTGCTGTGAGCTAGGCTAACGCCATGGCACTCACTCTAGCCTGGGCAACAGAGTGAGACTCTGTCTCAAAAAAAAAAAATAAATAAAAAAATAAAAATAGTACTGCTGTAAATTTATAATAATAATGTCAAGGGAAAATGCCCTAGATTATTTTTCTTCAGGAGTGGCTTGCCTATTATTGGCCTTTTTTCTGTCATATAAATTTTAGATTGACCTTATAACATGGCATAAAAATATCTTTTGGAATTTTTATTGCAATTGCATTCAATCTATAGGTAATAGGGAGAACTGGTATCTTTTTGAAATATTGAACTTAACCATGAGCATGATTATGATTCTCCATTTATTCAGGTCTTTTTAAAGACTATTTAATGAGGTTTAAAATTTTCTAGGTAAAGATTTTTCCATATTGCTGTTTTAAATAGTATTTTATAAATTTTAATTTTCCATAATTTTATTCATGCCAAAAGCAATGCATGTTCATTATAATTAATTAATACAGTCCAGAAAAAGAAAGTTCATCTATACCATCCCTCCTCCATGAGAAAATTACCACCATAACACTTTGGTTTATATTCCTTCATATTTTCTTCCCTGTTTACATAATAATATATACAAGGTCTGTCTAGAAAGCATCCAGCCATATAATATGAAAAATGGAGACATTTACTGAAGAAGATACAAGACACAAGACATAGGACAGTGACACCTCAGTCCCCTTCAAAGTAGGCACCTTGGGACCTCACATAGTTGACTCCAGCATCTCTTTCACTGTTCTAAACACTCTGCAAAATCCTTTGTTGGAATCACCATCAGCTGCCTTGTCGTATTTTCCTGAATCTCATCAATGGGCTGAAATCTCTTCCCTTTCAAAGATGATTTTAGTGTTTGTTGTTTTTTTTTTTTGTTTTGTTTTGTTTTTGTTTTATTTTAGCTCATTATGGGGGTACAAAAGTTCAGGTTATATATATTGTCCATGCCTCCCCATCCCCCCGAGTCTGAGCTTCAAGTGTATCCATTCCCTAGACAGTGCACATCTCACTCATCATGTGGGAGGGGATTTTAGTTTTTGGAAAAGCCAGAAGACGCAGGATGCCAAATCTACGCTAAAGGGGGGCTGAGTCACCTGGATGATTTGATGTTTTGCCAAAAAACTCTGCACTAGAAGTGACACATGGGCAGGTGCACTGTCATGTTGAAGCTGCCAATCACCAATTGCCCATATCTGTGGTCATTTTCGTCACTTTGCATCTCTCAGCCAATGAAGAACATTTTGGTAGTACTCTTTATTGATTGGCCTGGAGAAGCATACTTATGATGGGCAACACCTTCCCAATCAAAAAAAAACAGTTAACGTGGTCTTGATCTTGCTATGACTTTGTCTCACCTTCTTTAGGTGTGGAGAACCAGGCGACTTCCATTGGGATGACTGGGCCTTCATTTCTGGATCATAGCCATAGACCCACAATTCATCTCCAGTTATGACCTTCTTAAGGAAATCTGGCTCATTGGTAATGGTTTGAAACAAGTCATTAGCAAATGCAGCATGACATTCCTTCTGTTCTAGTAGAAGCTGTAGAACACATTTTGCCATGACATGCTTCATGCCAAGATCCTGTGTCAAAATCTCAAACACAGTAGTTTTTGGAATTCCCAGATCGGCTTCTAGTTCTCATAGCGTCCTTGGCCGATCTTTGTTGATTGCAGCCCATACACGTTCAACATTCTCAGGTGTTCTGCAGGCCTTCCAGAATGTGGAACACTTGCAACAGATTCTCGACCATCTTTGAAGCGTTTGTGCCACGCTTTCATTTGTGCTGCACTCATTGCATCATCCCGAAAGCCTTTTGAATCATCTGAATAGTTTCTTTAGAGGAATGTTCAAACTTGACATTTGATGCATATTCGTTGCCCTACTTAGTCATTTTGAATGACACAGCCACACAGCACACCATATTCACCCAGTACCATCTAGCGCCCCACTAACTAGTACAGTGAAGGTGTCATTGTTCACACATGTGCATTACAGTCCAATCTCCTTGACTGCCAGGTTACATCCACATTGTGCAAACCGTTCTTGTTATATTAGCAATGGCTGGATACTTTCCGGACAGACCTTGTACACTGGTTATTATTAGTTAAACTAAATTATATATGCAGATTACTTATCACATAATAAGTATTCAATTAATGTAAGCTATTAGGAGTAAATTTAAAAGTTGTGGTTTTTTAACCCTTTAATTGTTGGGGTATAAAATGCAGGGGCTTTTGCATACACATCTTAGTGCTGGCCACATTGTCAAATTCTTATTGCTTCTAATAATTTCTCTGCAGATTTTGATATACATTTTTGAGTTATGAATGGATATGACTTGATTACTAATGGGATATGGTTACTCAAAGAGGTGGCATTGTCTAGGGTAATTCTAAGATTTCTGCATCGATTCAGTAAACAGCAGCTATATGAAAGGTAGAAAAGCAGTGATTCTATGAGGAGTTGCCATCACAGGACAATTTTGCAAAATACTTTCATTCTCTGTCCTTTAGTTTCCTCATCTGTAATAGGGATATATCAATTGCGTCTACCACATAGATTTGCATTTTTCTGCCAGAAGAGGTCCACTTCCTTCTTTATAGCCCTTTCATTGTCATCAGACAGCCTAAATTTTAAATGTATTAAGGATCACACAGTGGTATCAAGTACAGCATCAGCTCTTTAACAGAGCACTTGAATTCCGTTATTTCAAGGAGAGACATCAGAAGAACTGTATTTCAAGTGTCAGCCCTGAGAGCCATGATTTGTAGTTTTGGATTTAACTAGAAATTCTTTGCAAATGGGGTAAAGCTTTCCACATGTGTCACTTGAGTCTTTGCAGGATGTGCCTATAATTGAAATTAGCAAGCAAATTTATCCCTATATTATAGATAGAAAAGCAAAATGTCTCTAACCTAAGACCATTAGGATGAATCCCAAGGAGTCAATATCATCTCTGCCAGACTAAGATTTCACCCATACACCTGTTCTGTAAGGAGGTTTCTTTTCACTTCCAACACACAGCCTGTAAATACCCCCAAGTGACTGCACACGGCCAAGTACAGCTGAATTCCATTATTCATAAATATTTAGCTAGTTTCTCTCTTTCTTATCCTTGACTACCTTTCAACTTCATATTCTGTAGTTTGTAAAGTTCCAAAAGCATCCTAGGTTTCCATGTGCACAGAGAGCTAAGGGATTCCTGAGGCCACTTCCCATACCTTGACTGTGGCCCCAGGGGCCACATTTCCTTGAGTGAGATCCTTAGGCCAAAGCATGGTAACCCACAGGCTGCCACTCACTGTTGGCTGCCTGCATGACAGGACCTTTTTAGAAAACTTAACATTTAGGCCAGATCTGAGCCTTTGTTCTCCAGGCTGCTGGAAAACACAGTGAATACATTTCTTCCATCTATTTCCTGCAGGATGTGCGCTCCAGCACAGTAGCGGGTCTCCCTGCCATTTCTGCTTTGCAGCAGGAGGCTCTGGGAGTTTTCTGGTTTTGTGTTTTACATGCCAATAGTCTTAACCAAGGCATTTGGAAACAGAAGAGGCTTGAAGAAAGCAGATGACATAAGTGAAATTCTTTACCTTTTTATGCTAAAGACTCCTCTGCACTGGCAGAAAGGGACTTATTCCCCAAAGGGAGGTATCAGTCAACCAGTGGGAGGGGGACCAACCAACAAAGGAAGCCCTGAGGTTCAGAGGGATACAGCCTCTGTCATGAAGGTGTCTCTCTCAGTGCTCCCCCCTCCCCTTTCCAGGGTCTTTAGGTATCTTTTAGCACGCTTTCATTCTCTGAAAATCCTGCAGCCTATAGCTGTCACCCCACACAGTTAACAATCATATTACCGATAGATATACGTGATTCACTGGTGGCTCCAAATGCAAAATCTTATTTCTTTAATGCAGATCAGGGTAGGGTGTGGTCAGACCATCTCAGCTTCCCTTTCTCTATGCTGCTGATTTGATATAACAATACTTCCCATTTATATAATAATTTCCTTCTCTGGAAATCTGTGACTTCTATTTTTTAATTTTCAAAATAGGCATCAGAACAAACCACATTCTATTTTTAAAGATAACAGGCACACACAGTTCGGTGGTCCATCCAAAGGTCCTCATCTAGTTAAATAATAGGAGCAGGAGACCCCACAACCCCTTTCATTTGTCCAGTGGTATTTTTACTGGAACATGCTGTCTCTCTGTCTACTGATTGATTTGGCTGACAAACCCCATTCCCTGGATGAGTGATAAGAACCCAAAAGCAAATCATTGGGAGCCATGTGCCTGGCCCTGACTAAGCCCAGCAGAGCAGATGCCGATTTGCTGGAGACAGTTACAGTGTCATTAAGGAAACAGGATTTCACATCTGGAGCCACCAGAGAATCATATATAACCACAGACAATATAATTGTTAATTGTGGGGTGCCAGCAACAGGAACTGTGGGATTTTCAGACAATGAAAGACAGTGAAAAAAGATGTCTAAAAATGCTTCAAGCTGATCTTGAACGATGGGAAACAGTTGGAAAGTCTGAGGTGATGCAGGTGGGTTAGAGAACAGCAAAATGTGCAAAGGAATGTCATCTCGCAAATGAGCCGGGTCTGCACTGCTGCTTCTCCCAGAGTTTTATCCTCAGGGCTTTCCTTGGGGCTGGGAGAAAGAACGTGAGGACTCCACCATCCTCAAGCGGGGCTCACTCTGTCAGGCTGCCCATTTAAGCATCGCTCTGTGCTGGATACTCCACCAGGTGAGGAGACAGAGCCCGAGGAGGGCGGGAGGGTTCTAGGACTCACACTGTAAAAACGTCCAGCCTCATGGGCCTAGCTCAGACACTATTTGCTTGTGTTCTGCCCAGCAGACCTGACAGTTTAAAGTAATCCTTCATCTCCTTAGAGTGTGTAACATAAATACTTCTATAAAGTGAGTTTACAGTGGAAAATAATATTTTTATCTTAAATTTTTGCATTAAAGTTATTATTTAGAACAACCATGAGTTGGAGTCTCAAACTATGAGTCTAGGCATTTTTCTCTCTCTTCAAAGCTGTCTCTACATGGGCATTTTGGAGACGGCTTTGTTCAAGGCAAAGTCAACGGCATATTGAAATTTCCCTCGGAGGGCGCTGCTGGCTGAGTGGCGGCTACGGCAGAGAAGCAGCCTGAGCAATTTCACGGACTGGATTTGCCACTGGAGCAGCCAGATCCCAGAGGTTTTCTCCGTCGCCTTTTGGGGGATTTGGGGTTAAGATACACCCCTGCCCCCACCCAAAAAAAAAATTCTTCTCTGCCCTCTAGTGGTCATTCCTCCTCTTGCCTTCTCCTCTTGCTCCTGCTCTATCCCCTTAACCCTTGGAGACTTTCATAAAGCACCAGCCTGGACGAAGAAACAGACACACACGTTCTCCTATAGGCCTGCAGCTAAAACGCCTAGAAAGACACAGACTACCCTCCTTCCAGACCCCAAATGACACTGCGCGTTGCTTTGAAACTGCTCACCATTCTAAATTGTCTGTAGGTTTTATACGGCACCTTCGACAGTGTTTTATAAGGCACTTTGTATGCACTGCCACTAAAATTAACTGAGTTATTAAAAGGGACGCTGCTGAAAGAAAAGCCACGCCCATCCTCTCCTTTCTCGGGAGGCGCCGATGATCATCCCTAGGCTTAGCCTTCGCCCCGCGGCCAAGGTGCCTCTGCCTATGGCCCGGCACCGGTGCACATTCTGGGCCCAGCGAGATTTTCACGTGCACACGCTCTCCTAGAGCCCGATGAGAAGCCTGAAACGGATTTAACTGGGAATGTTTCTTCTAGACTCTATTTTCTCTCATTATTATGGAGAGCATGGTGCCCTGGAATTTCTGGGATTTTATGTTTTCCACATCTTTCTATGCTAGCCAATTTCTGGGATTTTGTTTTTAAGTCACTGCTTTATTTTATGCCTCTTAATCACTCTGAGAGGTCAGTCCCCTTCCGAGAGAAGCCCTGGAAACCAGGGTTCACTTGAGCTGGAGACGTGGAGGGCAGATTTCCAGGGAGGGGTGGGGAACGGCCTCACAGAGTGGCCTTCGGCCAGAGGAGAAGTGGCTAAGGGACACCAGGTGGGGAGGAAGACTGGGCAACCGATACCGATACCGAGTGCTGGCCTCAGGGCTTTTCACTGGGCCGCTGCTGGCTCCTGAGTCCTGGGTTAGTAGCTTCACATTTATTTTTCTTCAAGGGTCATTATCAGAAAGACTCGGTTCTCAGGTTTGCCTTTGGCACTCAGAGATGATGCCGCTCCCAGAGCACGCATTCTGGTTTAATGGCTACTCTGTGTGACCTTGGAGAAGTCACTCCACTTTCTTAACTTGGTGTAGACGACCCCAGTTCCCCCCGCTTTGGTTCTTTGTCCTGAGCAAGAAACACAGAGGGCCGTGGCTGCTCTGTGGCCTGCTCAGCTGCACGATTCCCACCGCAGCCTTGAACCCAAGCCAGGGCCCTGAACATTCCCAAGCACTGATAAACTCGTCTAGGTTGTTGTCCAAAACACTGAAAGGCCAAACATGTAGAAACTAGCCCCAGTCCTGAGCCAAATTTCTTAACCTTCATACAAACTCCATAACCCGACCCCCTCGTTGTGGACTTACCGGGCGGGGTAGAACATCTCGTTTCTTGCTGTTGATTGGAACGTCTGCTGCCGCAGTCTGTACGTAAGTTCCCATAATCTACGCTTCGGACTGATCACCCTGGCGTTTCCTGCTTCTTTCTTGAGATCCCCAACTGACCCATCTTGGGACGATTTGGAGCACTTCCTTTCAGGAACTCCTCTGCCACTGCTTTTGAGGCAACTCCAGCCACGGTGGAAATGAAACACGAACGCAGCGTTTCATTAAGTGCCCCTTGGAGACCACCTGTCTCAGAGGCCGCAATGATCCCTGCTAAATTGCAGATTCCTGGGATCTGTCACAGACCTACTGGATCAGAATCTCCAAAGGTAGTGCTCCCAGGATTTGCGTTTGTTTTACAAACTCCCCAGGTATTACTTATTGACAGTGAAATTGGCAAACCACTACCTTAACTTATAAGGGCACCGCCGCTTACGGTATCTAAATGATTTGAAAGCACTGGTTTCAATTGAGACATCAGAGGAAGCACTGTCTTGCCATTTTACTAAAAGCCCTTCTTCCCAGGTGAGCTTTGTCAGAACAACCTTGAAATGCCAACATGAAAAACGAAAGTGCCATTAGGCTCCATTTAGTAACTGCAGAATTACTGGGTAGTTTTACTTTTTTTCAAGCCATTGGGTACAAATTATATTTTCTAATGTGTCAGCATTTTTCTAATTCAAATTTCCACTAGTAATCTGTTTTGCTGTGAATACTGGGTAAACTCCATGCCCAGCAGCCAAAATTTTTGGATGCAACAACTCATTTACAGAATTCTCATACATTCATCAAGAAATGAAAGCATGATTTCATAGAATTGAATTTTAGAGCTCTTATGCAACTGAAAATTATATGGACCAATTTCCTCATTTTAAATTAGAAGCATTGAAGCGACTTTTCTCTTCCCATCCCCATGTCTGTCCCCAACTCATCACAGCCTGCCTAATTCTACACATCCTCCTGCTCAAATGCCACATCCTTAGCCTTGCTAGATCTTCTCCTCCCCTCCTCTCTGCTGCCTCAGCGTTTTGTCTCAACCTCCCTAAAGCACGTAGCACATCTGCCTGCTATTGGTCTCATTTATATATTTTTTTGCCCCTAATGAATCCTTGAAAACAGAAACTATACCTTGTTTATCCCTGTAACTTATAGGCAATGCAAGGTACACTGTAAGTGCTTAGTCAATTTTCATGGAAAAGACTTGGCACAGGGCATGCTGAGAGGTAGTAAATGAATGAATACTGCTATCTCATTACTTTGAATCACAGATATTTATTTAGTTTTTGACAAACACTGTTCTAAGGCCTTTATATGCATCATCTCACTTAATCCTCACAACAACCTACAGAACAATACACTATTATCTTCCTCATTGTAGAGACGAAACCTGAGGCACAGACAGGCCAAACAACTCTCCCTCAACTATGAGACTAGAAAATGAGAGAGCCCTCATCTGAGTAGGGAAGCCAAGATTCAGAAACTCTGATCTCATTTTCATACTACATTGTTCCTTATACTGGAACACGAGGGTCCTCCTACCACAGACGTGCTTTTCTCACCGTGAACACCCATCAAGGCCAAAGATGGGGAACTTGACATCATGAAAACTAACTGCTCAAGGAATCAAACTATGTTATAAGTTAGAAGGACTGAATCTCACAGCATGACCACAGAATCATGGGATGTCAAGAATAGGACCAAAATGGATATATATTTAACATTTTTGCAGATTTTTCATGACCTGAGCCTATGAGGTCTGACATATATAAAATCAGCCAATCAATAATTGTTAAAGTTATAAAAAGTACACAAATATTTATTAATATTTGGAAGGAAAAGGCCATGGGTGATCCATATGGAAATGCTAATGTCTTAGAATATGACAAATCAACAAATGTCTCTGGAGGAGGCAGGAAACCAATGCAAAAGGTAGGCACATGTTTGCAATAATCTAAGAAGCTACCACGGTTTGATGCCTTAATCCCAGGACGCTGATAACTACTCTTTAGTCAGGATCTTAAGTTGTATTTCTTTGATTTTCAGCTACTCAAGGCCCTCCATAGTGTTGGCTAAACCTCCGTCTCAGCTGTTACCAGTTGTATTGCTTCTTGTCCTCCAATCTCTTAAATCCATCTCACCACCAAGTATGTGGTGGATGGTAAATTAAGCCAATTGATCAAAAACCTGAGCTCACCTGACTTCTTGGTGACTTTCTGACAGGCTAAATCACATTTGCCTCTACCTGCCTGCTTCTGACGTGTCACGCTCATGAGAGAGACACTTCCAGTCCAGCCTTCCCTAACTCACCTTAGCACAACTCAACTAGTGGGGTACTTCAACTCCACCAATCTGCGCTTGTCCAGCCCTTGTAGCAACAACGAGGTACCCTTATCCCCCTTACCTAAACCCTTCCTCTTTTTCATATTTCTTATTGTAAAATATCACAGTATTGCTGTTTTTGCAGACATTGTGTGGTACCTATTTGTCTATGTATCTGTCCCTCTCACTACAGTGTGAGCTCCTAGAAGTCAGAAACAATATCTTTATTTTCCCTTTTGTTAAAACTGGTCTTCCCCACCGAGTGCCTAACATAGTACCTTGCTTATGAAACTTGCTTAATAAATGCTTGCCTAATTTCATTGGTCCAAAACACAGAATCAGTAAGACCCCTGACTTGAATGCTCAGTGTTCACTTCTGCTGGCACCACCTCTGAGGTTGTTTTTGTTTTTGTTTTTATTAGGAATTTTGTTTTAGTTTTCAAAAGTGCCCACAGCCCTTCATCCCTCTTTGTAATGTGACGCCCTTAGTAATGGGACTGCAGCTCTTGTCACCAGGAGGTGGAGTTTATTTCCCCTCCTTTTGATTCTGGGCTAGCATGGTGACTTGCTTTTGCCAACAGAATGCAGTGGCAATGAGCGTGTGCCGGTTCTGAATGAGGCTTCCTGAGGTCTTGCATGCTCTGCTCACTTTTGGAACCATTAACAACCATGAGGACAAGTTTGGCTTCAGTTGCTGGAGGCCTGGAAGCTCTTGTCCCAATCATCCTGACACCCCATCCAACAGCCAGCCAACCCTGGAATCACCACAGCCTAACGCCTCTGCACCTGACTGCAGAGTGGGCTAAAGAGAGACCACTACTGAATGCAGCCTAAATTACGATCTATTCGGTTGTTGTTAAAAGCCACTAAGTTCCAGGGTGACTTGTTGCACATTAGTTCACCAACTGATATACAAGTTCCAAATTCTGACACCCGATTATTTGAATCCCCAGCTCCAGTAAACAGGAACCCACGGCTGAGTCCTCAGAGGCCTCACAGTAGGTGAAAACCCCTGGCCTGCCTCTTGTTCAGCCCTCTGGTGTTGTCAGAGAGAGTGCCAGTGGCCCTTCCTGCTTGTGCTACTGCTGTTGCTCTCCAGGTTTGTTCAAACTTGAGAGTTTTAATCTCATGTTAATAAATATGTGGCAGTTCAGGCAATTTGTTTGGGTATAATTATGCCAGCCTCCTAGGAAATCACAGCCACCTAAGTTATTAATATTACAGATTCACCTTGGAGACACTACATCTGGCTGGTTCTTGTTCAGTCAAGTGTTCCCTTGCCAGAGACCAACACATAATGCTCTAAAATTCTGTCTGCCTAAATTTCTCTGCCTGCTTGGGTTGGGTTTTACCAGCAATATCCAGCATCAAACACAGCTCTCAAGAATCAAAAGGAGACGGCGTGTCTGAGGACACACTGGAGCAAGGAGTAAGAGGCTCTCAGACTGAGCAGGACAACACTAGCTTGAATCTCAGGTTTCCTTTTTCTTTTCTTCTCACTGTCTTGAGAAAATGAGGCTGTTTTGCTTCAATTAAATGGCGCCCCTCACAGAAGAATTGACAGAATGTTCAATGCCCACGAATTAAATATCTTTGATCTCCAGGGACTTTGTGGAAATTCCTTTTCTGGAAAGTCTATTTCTATTTGATCCTTTGAACAATAGTGATCTGTGGCCATGACCATAATAAAGTGGATAACTTACAGAAAAGGACCTTTGTGCCTCCGAGCAGCAGCGCACCAAGGCCAGAACAATAGGCAAGGTCCACCGCAGGTGCAAATAATAAAAGAGAATATTGTCTCTAGAGAATTATAAAACAATAACACAGACCAAAAAAATCAGTCTGCTTTTCATTATTATGCTGAGCCAGGACTTCTGAACAATGTCACTGTTAACATATTCCTTTCCACTGGGATCCCATCACCCTGAACTCTGTGCATCCCTGCCCCCATGCCTGTGTGCTCGCTTCAGAGGAGCCCCCGAGGGAGGTTGCAGACCTATCCCAGTGATTCTGGCAAAGCTGAGACCATTTCAGGAACCTCCCTACAGGAGCTGCCTTCAGTCATTCATCTCACCTGATGCTGAAATCCAGACTGTTCTTTGCTATCCCAGAATGTAGCCAGCAGGGATTGGGAGAGGTCACAACCCTCCCTGTGCACAGAGGAGCGAAGATGGGGAACACAGTCACCCCAGACTCCATGCTCCAAATCCAGTACCCTCCCCTCCTTTCAGAGACCCTGTAACACAGGTGTGCAAGCTGTGTAGTTATATAATTCAATTGGCTCTGATAGCTTTGAATTGTTTCCAACCCCTATGAGGAGTGGTTTCCTGGCTAGCCACATTCTCTCAGCATCATCTGAGAATTTATTGGAAATGCAAATTCTTGGGCCCATCCTCTACTGAGTCAGAAATTCTGTAAGTTTCAGCCCAGCAATTTGTGTTTTAACACGTCTCCAGGTGATTCTGATGCATGCTAAAGTTTGTCAACTTTGTTATAGAACGATTCATACCCAGAAGAATATATCAGAAATGCCTGTATGTATATATCAAGTTAAGGTATTAAATAACATGTACATGCAAGTGTTCTTATATATACCCCTAATGCTCAGATACAGTAGAGCTGAGATAAAACCTGAGCATCTGCATTTTTAAATCTCCCAAGAGTTTTTAATAGAGACTTCGAGTTGATAACCACTATTCTGGAGAAATGAGATTTCAAGTAACTCTAAATTAGGCTTGGAAGAGTTGTTCCTAGGACTTAGTTTCCACAGACAGTTTTAACATACGCTATGCCAATGAAGTAAGTGCATAGATTTGTTTGAAAATTATCACCACTATAGCCAAATGTCTCGATTTCATATTTAGACCTTATAAATAGGCTCCCTCCACAATTTTGTTCATTTGTCTGACACTTCAGGCTTCTTGCCTTTCTGTAGGGACTGACAAGAAGAGAAGTGAAACTGTATCGAGTGCCAAACTAGTTCCAACTCTTCGACGTGACTAACTATACCACAAAGTTGTCTCTGTGTCTAAACCCACTCCCCGTGCTTTCAAGCGCTGCTGAAGTCCCATTTGCTACGTGCCGTCTCCCTGAGATATCTCCCTTTGTCTCTCAGCACTTTTCTATCTGCTTCCTCATCTGAGCTCCTCCACTGCATTGTCTGAACCATGTGTTGGACAACTTTCAAACATTATGCTAAGTGAAATAAGCCAGGCACAGAAAGCCCAGTACTGTGTGATCTCACTTACGCGTGGAATCTGAAAAGACCAATGTCATAGAAACAGAGAGTAGAAGGGTGGCTACCAGAGCCCAGTGGGTGGTGGGTGGGGGCGATGGGAAAAGAGAAGATGTGATCAAAGGGTACAAAGTCTCAGTTAAACAGAAGGAATGTTTGAGTGATCTATTGCACTGCACGGTGACCACAGTTAATGCATTGTATATCTCAAAAAATTGCTAAAAGAATAGATTTTTAATGTTACCACCACAAAAAAATAAGTTGGTGAGGTGATGGATATGTTAATTAGCTTGACTAAATCTTTCTACAGTGTATACATAGATCAAAACATCACATTGTACCCTATAAATACACACAATTATTTGTCAATTAAAATTTTAAAAAAAAAGACACAAAAGAGCAACAACAAAATAATGCTTAATATTTTGGCTAATTATACGTATGAGTTTCCTGATCTAGAGTATAATCTCCTTTACTTAAGACAGCACATCATGTAACTACAATCACATTATTATGCAGGTCACAGAGGAAGTACCCAATACAAGCTTGTTGTCTAGTTGTCTCTACCTGCTTATTTAAGTTCAAGGAAATTTTGAACTTCTTGTTGATAGTGAGTAATTCTTCTAAAAGAAAAAAAATAGACTCTGGGGGAACTACACTGACTGTCTGTTTAAATTTTTAAATATATATATTTTTTTCCCATACCATCTGACTCAAAGCTGAAATAAACTTCTAGTTTCTATCTTCCCTTGAATCATGTGCAAGCCCTCTGAGGACCACAGATGTGTACCTTGAACATGCTGTGCATCTCAGTCATGCACAGATTGTATTTTATGTGCAGCAAGGAGTCTGCAAGGTTTCTACAAGACCATTTTACCATGCACCATCTTTGTACAAATAATTTTCAAATATTGAGCTCCCTCAGATTAAGGAATCAAGCATGGTACTGATAACCCTTCAAATTCACTAACATCATCTCCACCTGGATTGTCAAGAATCTAAGAGTTCCTACTTCATTTACAGAATCTAGGCCAATGTGTCCATTTTTTTGCTTTTGTTTTTTGTTTGTTTACTGAAAGTTAAAACTAAACCTTAACTTCTAAGTAACTGGCATTTCAGGGATTGGCAATAGAATGAAGTGCCTCTTAAGTCTGGTCAGTTGTTCCAATGTACAGGAGGACTTTGATTTCAGGAGTGTACAAGAAAGGAAATCATTCCTGGGATTGGCTTCAAGTGAGCTAACTGCCAATTCCCATTGACTGAGAGGTGTCTGGTTGCAAGGGAATGTATCCCAACAAGGACACTTTCCATGTCCATAAAAGAAGAAAAGAGGATGGAATCCTTCCACCTCAAAATACTGATATTACAAGGACAGCAGACCCTCAAACATCATGACCTCAGTAGATCTCGATAAGGAATCAGGAATGAAAAGTAGTGCAATTTTATAGGTAGGAAATAAAAAACTCAGACAACAGAAGTTATGGGTGAGAATGGCAGAATGGTCAGCTTCTGCTTCTGGTTAGGCTGAAAAAAAAAAGTCACAAAGGATAGGGAAAGACTGGACAAGTTAGAACCCATTGTTTTTGTTTCTGTTTTAATTCACTGGGCAACTGAGAACACAGAAAAATGTAATTGTACAAAATTTTAAAAGTGGCAAGCCTTTCCTAGAAGATTGGAAAACAGTGGCTTCTTTCATTCCTAGTGGAGCAGCAGCAGGGAGGAGAATTCACTATAGTCAGGATAAGGAGAAAGCAGCCAACCTTGAATGAGGTCTAATGGCCATGTGGAAACTGCCTCAACCAATTGGAATTCTGAGCTGCCTCAGTGAGTGAATCTGTACCTACCTGTCAACATGGTGGGGAACATAACAGATAGTCCCTATGAGTGAATGGGGCCTTTCTTAAATTTAGGGCATCAGTTACCAAGGACTGTGGATGGAATATAAAAAAAGAGAGCTCATACACTGCTGGTGGGACTGCAAACTAGTGCAATCCCCATGGAAAGCATTATGGAGATATCTTAAACAGATTCAAGTAGACCTACCATTTGATCCAGCAATCCCATTATTGGGCATATACCTAAAGGAACAAAGGTCATTCTATAACAAAGACACATGTACCCGAATGTTTATAGCAGCACAATTCACAATTGCAAAGATGTGGAAACAACCCAAATGCCCATCAATACATGAATGGATTAGTAAACTGTGGTATATGTATACCATGGAATATTACTCAGCTATAAGGAATAACGGAGATACGACATCTCTATGGTTCTCCTGGAGAGAGTTGGAACCCATTATATTAAATGAAGTATCCCAAGAATGGAAAAACAAGCATCACATGTACTCACCGGAAAATTTGTTTCCCTGATCATCACCTAAATTCACATCTGGGAATGATACCAATCGGATATCAGACTGAGGTGGGGGGTGGGGGGAGGGGATGTGTGTATGCCTACATGATGAGTGTGTTGCGCACCGTCTGGGGAATGGTCATGCTTGAAAGTGCTGACTCAGGGAGGGGGGGGATGTGAGGAGGGGATGGGTATATACCTACATGATGAGTGCAATGCGCACTGTCTGGGGAACGGACACGCCTGGAGCTTTGACTTGGGGGGACAGGCGATACAAGGGCAACGTATGTAACCTGAACTTTTGTATCCCCCATAATAAGCCGAAATAAAAAAAAAAAAATTCCAAAAAAAAAAAAAAGCTAAAGATGGAAGTGGAGTAAAAAGGTAATGCCACAGTGACCCAAAAAGCTGGCAACTGGGATGCAAACACAAAGAGGCAAAAATGCATCTATGCTAAAATCCCAATTCTTCTGCTGATATTGATGTAAACACACACATAAACACATTAGATTAAGTTAGTCCTTACAATTACAACCTGATAGCTAATGAGGCACGTCCTTTTCTAGGAATAAATAATATTTTTGTCCGACTCTAATATTCTTTTATACAAATTACTCATAAAAAATCATGAAGTTATGGGACATATAAAGAAAAAATGGGTTGGATTGTCAAGAGAGAAAATGGTGAATAGAAACAGGGTCATAGATGCCCCAAATGTTAGATTTCCAAGGAGTTTAAAATGACTATGATAAATATGTTTAAAAATCTTGTGGAAAGAACTACATGTGTGAAGTTATAAGGAATCTCAGTAGAGAGATGAAAAATACAAAAAAAGTATAAATGAGTAAGCTAGAAATTTTAAGAATACAATGTTAGAAATTAGGAATTATTTGATGGTATTAACACTCATTGATACAACAGTAAAGAACCAAAGCAGTGTAATACTAGGGCGTATAAGTAATCCAAACTGAAACACACACACACACACAAAAAAAACAGTAGTAAAAAATCTTGAACAGAGCATCAAAGATCTGAGGGACAATATTTAATAGATTAACATTTGTATAATTAGAATTCTTAGAGAAAAGGAGAGAGAGAGCATAGATATGTGGAAGTAGTTGAAGAGCTATTGGATGAGATTTTCAAAAACTGTTGAAAGATTTCAATCACAGATTTAAAAAGCTCATTGAAACTTAAACAAGATAAAAAGAAAGCCAGAACAATGCATAGCATAGTCACACTGCTAAAAACTCAAGATAAGAAAAAAATATTAAGAGCAGACAGAGGCAATAGATTATATCCAAGGGACAACTGTTACAAAAATATACTAACTTGTCACCTAAAATGATAGACGCCAGAAGACATAGGAAAAGCATCTGTAAAGAGTTGAATGAAAAAATTCTGTAAAATTAGACATTTATACACAGAAAAAAAAGCTAACATAATTTATTTTCAAAAGGTTTGCCCTACAAGAACTACTAAAAGAATTTCTTCAGGCTAAGGGGAAATAATAACAGATGGAAACTCAAATGAGCAAAAAGAAATGATAAAATTTGAATAATATTTATATATTAGGTAACATTATTGTATCACTGTTAATTTTCTGAGTTTGGTATTGTTTATGTAAGTTATTAACATTCCAGAAAATGGAGTGAATTCTTTATATGATTTTTACAATTTTTTGTAAGTCTGGTAATATTTCAAAATTAAAAGTTAAAAAATATTTTAAAGAAAGGAACAAAGTTGGAGAATTTATGGTACCTAATTTCAAAACATGCTATAAAGCTACAATAATCAAGAAACTCTGGTATTAATGTCTTGCAAATAAATCATATACATAAATGACATAGATCAATAAAGTAAAATAGCCCAGAAAGAGGTCCTCACATATATGTTAAGTTGGTTTATGACAAAGGCATCAAGGCAATTCACTAGGAAAAGTGTCACCTTTTCAATAACTGGTGCCAGAACGTTCAACAAGATATCTGTATGAAAAAGAAATTAACTGAAATCCTTATCTCACATCATACATAAAAGTCAATTTGAAATGGATCATAAAACTAAATTTAAAACTTCCAGAAGATAACATAGAAGAATATCTTTGCAATCTCAAGCTAGACAAAGATTTATTACACAGGACACCAAAATATATAATATAAACATTAAAAGGAAATAGTTGATAAATTGAACTTTACCAAAATAAAAACTTCCACTTTTTGAAAGATATGGGTGAGAAAATGAAAAAACAATCCCCAGATTGGATGAAATGTTAATATTATATATGAAAATATTATATGTATCTGGCAAAGAATTTGTATCCCAAATACATAAAGCACTCCTACAAATCAGCAATAAAAAATTAAACAATGCAATAAAAAATTGAGCAAAACACTTGAATGCTTTATAAACAAAAGATGCACAAACAGCCCATAAACATGAAATGATGCTCAATTTATTACTCAACAGAAAAATGCAAATTTTAAAAAAATGAGATACCATTTTATAACCACTAGAATGGCTGAACTTGAAGAAAGAAAGGAAAGAGACAAGCAGGAAGGAAGGAATGAAAAAAGGAAGGAAGGGAGGGAGGGAGGGAGGGAAATCTAATGTCATTGAAAATTTGCAGCAAGTGAACTCTCATACTGGTGGAAGTATAAAATCATTCAACAATTGTGAAGACCTATTTGTTCACTTTTGAAAAAAGTTAACATACACTTATCCTATCACCCAGCAATTATATCTCTATTACCAAGAAAAAATGAAAATACATGTCCACAAAAAGACTTGCAGCAGCCTTATTCATAAGAGTCAAAAACTGGAAGCATGCTGATGTTTTTTCAACAAGAAAACTGATACACAAAATTTAGTATATTCATAGGATGGAATACCATTCAGCAATATAAAGAATCAAATTACTTATATATCAACATGGATGAATTTCAAAAACGTTAAGTTGAGAGAAGGAAGTCAAGCACAAAAGATGCATACTGTGTGTTTAAAAGAAACCAAAGACTAGGCAACACTGTGATGATGGAAATCCAAATACTGGGTGCCTATGGATTGGAGAGGAGCACAGGGTACCTTTCCGAGGTGAAGAATATATCCTGTATCACATTTTGGGTACTGGCCATATAGGTATAAGTAAGTGTCAAAATTCATCAAACTGAACAATTTAGATCAGTGAATTTTATTGTATGCAAATCATACCTCCAAAAGAGAGAGAGGGAGGGAGGGAAGAGGAGTAGGAGGAGAGGAGTAGGAGGAAGAAGAGGAGGAGGGAAGGGGAAATGAAGAGAGAAAGGGAGAGAGGGAGGGAGGGAGAAAGAAAAGAATGGCAAGGTGTCGAAGACAGATTATATGCTAATATTTGGGAACAAAAACAAACTTTTTACAATTCATGGTAACAGAATTGGCTCTTTCAAAGAGTAGGCATTGTTACATATTTTTCAAGTTAACCCACCATTACATTTCCAAGAAAATTAACAATCCAACTGTAAACTTTGCTCTCTTCACATGTAGGTAAATAGAATCCATGGAAACTGATCTTTTTTTAATGGTAAAGTTTTAAAAATCAAATTCCTGACTGAATTTCATACCAAAATGAGTCATTATTTCAAGGTCTGAGATTGTACACAGCAGGCTCTATGCCCTCTCTCTCAAGTATCCAGTGGATAACAGCTTCTTTCTACACCCCAGCAGGATGTAGAAAGTTTCCTCAAGAACATGAATTCAAAAGTCCTATTGAGAAGCTTCTGGAAACATCCTACTCTAAAAATTAAAATTTCAGCCACAGCAGGCTCTTTTCTCTCTCCCTTTCTCCTCTTCAGGAGAAGAAAAAAAAAAGAAAGAAAGAAAAATAAAAAAGAACTTAGCAGTGAGGACCTTATGCTCTTAGAGAGATTCCATTTTTGAAAGCAAATAGGTTTAATTATTTTGGAGGTCATATACTGCATTTAAGCTTCATCATTCATCCTTTAGCAGATAATACAGTGAAATTAGGGGAGGATTTGCTTAAAAAGAACAGGTGAATTAGTAAATGAAAGTAATATTAAGGTGTTCTTTATTCTAACAACAGAAGCAGCCACCTATTTCCATAAGCTGTTTTTTTCTTTAATTTAAATTCTCCAAAAATGTCCACTGATCAGTTTGTGATAATTAGACCTGAAAACTCAAGCACTTCCTTTATTTTTCTCTAAATTAATTTATTTCTTCTTTCAATCTCTCAGCAAGAGGGAACAGGAAACTTTTTTCAATCGTGTCTAAGTGACTGTGACATTGCATTTATTCATTTTTGGTCTTTTTGGAGACACTGAATTAAGTAAGAGTCTTTTCCCACCACCATTTTTTCCTTGAGTGGAAACTAAATTCCGGGGGATTTTGCAGTGTCCTGAAATCATTAGGAAGAACAACCCTCATCGGAAACTATACTCTGACTTCAATTGGTGTCTACTAAGATATTACTTGTCCCATCTGGTCTTTAGTTATACATTTGTCTAGTTTCTCGAATGTGTCATGTCTTCAAAACAGTTCTCTGAGCCAGCCCCTCCTGCCTCTGCACGTAGGATCCACACGGCCAGTCTTTGGCTCCATCCCTCACCCCAGCTGCTAACCTCCTGTGGGCCACCAGAGCTATCAGCTAACTTCTGCTCCTGCTCAGGGGTGAACATAACTGATTTAGCTGAGTTCTTTTTCTTTTTTCTTTAGGATAGGAGGAATGTGTGTGTGGCAGGGTGGGGGGGGGGAGGTCTTCTTAGCTGTGTAAGGCCTTGTGCCTTGCTGATGGGCAGAGTGATGTAGTGTAAAAATAGGATAGAGATTTACACTTGGGCTCTCAGAGATAGTCACCGTGATAACTGTTAATGCAGTTTACGCAAATGAAGAGTATTGACTGAAACCAAAATGCCAAATGTGTCACATATCGCTTCCGAACATCATTTATTCATGCAGCACATTTCTTAGATGTGTAACACAGAATATGATGAAACAGGTAAAATCTGCACCCTCTTAGAACTCATCAAGGAAAAGTAAGACGAAGAGAGGACTAGTAATTGCAGATTTTGCATAGATTTGGGGAATGAAACAGGGGTGCTACAAGAGCCCAGGAGATGGGCCTAATCTTGGGGGAAGGGGGAATATTCAACAATGCTTCTTCCTGTTTTTTATTAATACCAAATAGTTTTATACTCCATATAGTGTGCCCAGAACTGCATTAGGCATTGAGATTCTTAGATTAGAAACTCAGAAGTTCTACCTTAGAGCAAAGAGATGGGATCCTAATTATAATAGAAATATCAACAAAACTTAATTCATAAATTTTCTTATTGTTATCCCTGCTATTCAAAAACAAATATAAATGTGATTTTTCTTTACGATCGATTCTCCTCATCCCTCCTTTCCACTGAGATTTCCCAGCAGCATCTACCTGCGACATTCAGTAAAGAAAGAGTTGACAGCAGTGAGAAGTTGGACTTTTCTACTCTTGTACTTAGCCCTCCTGGCTCAGACTTAACCAGTGCCCAGTTGATAGCGAACAGCAGAGCAAAATGCAGCAATCCCAAATGTAACACAGCCCTCCTGCTCTTTGAGAGGGTAGTGGGCTGCCTCCGTGCAGGGTCAAGGTTATTTCCCCATAGTAAGACCCAGGCAACTCCTTTTTGGTGCTCACACTGTTCACAGCTGCCTTTGACATCCTGCGGTGTCTGCTCCAGAGGTCAGGCTGCAACTTTCCATTCACACCATTTGATTAAAAAAATCAGAGATGTGTTGCCCTTGGAAATAGGCTGCAGTAAAAATAGATCAAAATATCCAGTGTCTCCAGGAACGTTCAGGTTATTGTCTCTTTATCCAATTTCTTCAGATTTGTAAAGGCAGGAAAAGCTCTAGGTCTTTGAAGAAATTGTACAGTGAAGAGTAGATTTAATAATATAAACTTTTCTCCTGCACAATAATAGTGACTCACAAAAATCTGAACTCACAAAGCATTTAGGGTTGTGACATCCTGGGGAACAGCAAGAAGTTGGAACTCATATTTATCTTTCCATAATTAGACTTTGCTCGAGCTGTCACAAGGAACATCGCAGCACTCAGAGACACCAACAGCATTCAAATTTGGTGTGATGCTAAAAATGAAGGCAGACTCCGCTTTCAAGCAAGCTGATCAGTTTGGAGAAATCTCCCCAAAGAAGACACGTCATTCAGAATGTTGTTTAAACTCAACGGTTTCTCCAGAGGTACTTCCACCTCTCAGGCATAGCCATCTACTTGAAATAGACAAAGGCTGCACATTCAATAGCTCCGAAGACTTTTTTGGCGAGCACAATTAATGTGAGTGGTCATTAAAAGCTGTGTCAGGGCCTCGTAAACTTAGGCACCGTGCAGAGTTTGCAGAACAATCCATCAGTCAGCAACAGTCCACAAGGGCCTGTTCTAAAGGCAGTGGGAGCCACAGAAGGTCCTTGACCAGATGACTGGCATATGGAAAAGGCTACTTTCTTATGGAGATGGTGGGTTGGTAGCTAGAGGGAAAAGCCTGTTAGAAGACAGTGCAATGGATCAGAGCCTTCCAGGACATAACCTAGGCAGGTGACAGTGGATGTGGAATGGATGATGAGGAGAGGACTTGAAAACAAGAAGGACGGGACCAGCACTAAATGAAATGTAGGGGCTTGAACAGGTGGAGTCTGGAATCCAGACAACCACACCCTGGCAATGAGAGAGCCCATGCAAGCACCAGATATAGAAAGGTTAGAACCTACAGAAGCCTGTGGGTAAGATGATGCAGAAGTTCAAGGTGATGCCAGCCCAAGTTGAAGAGCAAGGAGTCTTTAAAAGTCTTTGAGAAGGAGTTCCAGCGGGGTCACACAGAAGCCACATTTTCACTGCCCCACCCCACTGCCCCACTCCCACTGAATTCCTCTCCCCTTAGTAAACCACAGGTCTCAAAGCAGCTTCTGCAAGCCTTATTCTAATTTTTGGCTGCAGGCTCCTGCACTGAATCTAAGGCAGGGCAGAGAAAGTCTGCTATGCACAAAGCCATCCCTATCTACCTATCCCAGGCACTCCCAAGGGAGGAAAAGCACAAAGTATTTTGGAAATGTAAACATGTTAAGGGAACAGTTGTCTATCAAGGCCATGAGAAGCATTGTGGATCCGTGAAGGCACAATTAGCAGCTGCAGAGCTTCCTGCCCCAGAAACGTAGCAGAGAGAGACCCTTACAAAGACATAGGGACACTGGAAGAAACTAAATCAGGGCAATAAAGAACAAATTTTAACCTTTTATAGTGAAGCTTGTTTCCTTTAAAGTTGGACAGAGCAGATCAAAAAGATGCTTCAGTTAATTCTGTGTTGCTGCTAAGATCCATTTTATCCTCTGTGCTGCGTAACATTATCTTTCCATTACGCTTATTTGTTTTGTCTATTGTCAAGTCATTGCTTTTGCTTAATCTAACAAATATTTATTGAATGCTCCGTGTTCCATAGTACTCTGCTGCATGCTAACCGGGACTGGGTAAAGGCAGAAGTGAAGATAGGAAAGTGGAAGAACAGAGTGTGTGGGAGGAGGCACAGTGCTGGGGAGGGAAGCACTGGCTCAAGGTTCTAATCTGAGTCCTGGATGTTAGTGTTTGGAAGAAGTAGGTCTTAACGTCCATCAAGGCAATAAAATGGGTGATTGAGAAACAAGCAATGGAGAACAAGCTAGACAGAGAAGTTTCATTGAAAAGCACTGCAGAACCAAATAGATCAACATGTCCTGAAGGTCCTCAGAGGTTAGCGAACGTGTTCTCAGACCATGAAGCACAGGTCGCAGGTAGCAAAGCATTGTTATGGTGCAAAGGGGAGTGGACGGAGTCGTGCAATAATCCTGGCTCCTGGCATCAGCTTATGTGACCTTAGCAAACCCTCCTCAGACTCAGTCCTCCCAACTATCCAAGAAGGTGATTTGCATACTTCCTGTTACCCCTGATAACATTCTTTTTTTTTTTTTTTTTTTTTTTTTTTTTTTTTTTCATTAATAACAATTTAATTTTACAGAATCAAAGAGTCTAACAGTATATCTTGTTAGATACAGTATGTCCTCATAATGTATACATTATTTCTTGTACAATGATATGAAATAATATGGGAAATATTCATGATAAATTATTAAGTGAACAATGCAAGTTAAAAACAACAGTTTCATATTTTGTTTCCCCACCCCCCCTTTCCCGAGTCAGCACCTTCAAGTGTTACCACTCCCTAAACGGTGCGCAATGCACTCATTGTGTAGGCATACCCCCATCCCCTCCCCCACCCCCCACCTCAGTCTGATGTCCAATTGGTGTTGTTCCCAGATTTGTATTTAGGTGATTATCAGGGAAACCAATTTTCTGGTGAGTACATGTGTTGCTTGTTTTTCCATTCTTGGGATACTTCACTTAATATAATGGGTTCCAACTCTCTCCAGGAGAACCATAGAGATGTCGTATCTTCATCATTCCTTATAGCTGAGTAATATTCCATGGTATACATATACCACAGTTTACTAATCCAATCATGTATTGATGGGCATTTGGGTTGTTTCCACATCTTTGCTATTGTGAATTGTGCTGCTATAAACATTCGGGTACATGTGTCTTTGTTACAGAATGACCTTTTTTCCTTTGGGTATATGCCCAGTAATGGGATTGCTGGGTCAAATGGCAGGTCTACTTGAATCTGTTTAAGATACCTCCATAATGCTTTCCACAGGGGTTGCACTAGTTTGCAGTCCCACCAGCAGTGTATGAGTGAGAACTGAATTTTTAATGTAATTTAGGAACTAACATGCAGTTCAGTTTTTGGAGAACTTCTAAGCATGTTTGAAACAACTTGATCATATTTTAATTATAAGTTTTATGAGATCTAAACATAAATCAAGTATTTCTGAAAGGATTTTAGCATTTGAATGGAGATGTGCTCTGACTATAAAACACACACCAGATTTTGAAGATTAGTAAGAAAAAAAGAATGTTGAAGTATCCCAAGAATGGAAAAACAAGCATCACATGTACTCACCAGAAAATTGGTTTCCTTGATCATCACCTAAATACAAACCTGGGAACGACACCAATTGGACATCAGACTGAGGTGGGGGGTGGGGGAGGGGATGGGGGTATGCCTACACAATGAGTGCATTGCGCACCGTTTGGGGAGTGGTAACACTTGAAGGTGCTGACTCGGGAAAGGGGGGGTGGGGGAAAAAAATATGAAACTATTGTTTTTAACTTGCACTGTTCACTTAATAATTTATCATGAATATTTCCCATATTATTTCATATCATTGTACAAGAAATAATGTATACATTATGAGGACATACTGTATCTAACAAGATATACTGTTAGACTCTTTGATTCTGTAAAATAAAAAAAAAAAAAAAAAAAAAAAGAGTAGATTAGGAAGCTAAATCAAAGACTAAAACTGGAATTTAATAGATTTTTCGTCAGGTGAAGAGGGTTCAACTTAAAATCCCTAAACTCTGTTGTAGGGGTAGCTGACTTATTTGGTTATACCTGGCAGTAGTGATAAAGAAGGATAGTGACACACCTTAGACCAGTTTTGTTCAATAGAAATGTAATATGAACTGCATTTATAATTTTCAGTGTTCCTGTAGCCTCATAAAAAGTAAAAAGAAACAGATGAAGTTCATTTTAATAATATATTTTATTTCACCCAATATATTCAAAATATTATCATTTCAGCATGTAACCTGATAACATTCTTAGTGACATTTATCCTCTATTCCCCAAAGACATCTTCCTTTTCATCTTCATCATAAAACTTCTTCAATTTCTGATAAGTAAAAATATCATATGGTACATAGTTGACTCCAACTCCTACCTGAGCTAACTCACAAGCAAAATCATAAATGAAACTCAGCCTAAAACTCCCCTTCATTGTCCTTCAAAAATAGAATCCCTGCTAGAGTGAGTGGCCTATATGTATTCATCACTTCACAATGCAAACTTCCTTGGCAGGCCCTGGGGAAGGAACAAACAGAGAAAACAAGGAAAGGGATGATTCCTTAGGTGGAAGCCAGAAGCATGTTAAATCAGATATGACCTACCTTTGCAATATGTCATTTCTGAATTTGTTTGCACATATTAGGAGAGAACAGATTTTCCTGGTGTTATTTCATCATGAGCCTGATCATACAAACCTTGGAAATAAATATAGTTCAGTGAATCAAAGTGCTCTCTGGCTTTCTAAAACCCACTTGGTTTTAGAGAAATGGGGCTCAGTCCTTTCTCTGGGCTACCCTGTATGCACCCCTACTGTTAACCTTATCCAGTTTAATGCAAGTACTTCTCTGTGAGCGTATTTCAAGGACAGAGACCACATCTAAATCACCTCTGTATTTCTGGTCCCTAGCACAGTATATGGCACTGAGTAGGCACCCACTAAATACTGGTGTGGGCACCCAATGAACAAGCAAATGAATAAGCGCGGCAAGTGGGTAATGTCCTAGTTTAATAGGTCACCAATGGCTACTTTAGAGATTTAATAACATGTGCTATTGGATTGCTCTCTGCCAAAGAACTCATCTGTGTGCTCCACAATTATTTCTAAATGGTGTATATGTAATAGTAAGAGCCATGATTTGAGCCTCACAGCATGCCAGATTGTGGGCCATTAGCTCATTTAATTCTCACAACAACCCTGTAGACACTATCATTATCTCCATTTTACAGAGGAGCTAATAGACGTTAAGAGAAACAATGTAACTTGCTCAAGGTTATTTCATGAGTCTGATTTTGAAAATCCAAAGCCACCTAACTCTAAATCTTGTGCTCTAAACCACTATGATATATGTCTCTCCAGAGACAGCGTAACAGAATGGGTTCAGTGTCCCAGAATGTGCCTCCTCACAGTGGGATTTTATGTTAAATGAATCGGAGTAGCCAGTCCAAAGGTCTCCCACCCAGATTATAATCCAAAGCCTTTCACTGACTTGCTAAGTGACCAGGAAAAATTACTCACTTTTTGTGTTTCAAGTTCCTTGTTGCAAATAGTGGGTATTGAATTCTGAAGTCTTTTTCTCAAACACGATATTATAACTCTAATAAACTATGTATTTTAAAACAATTTTCCCTCTGTCAGCTTTTCCACATTGGCTGCATCTCCTGTCACCATTCCTCGCAAATGCAGACATGTTTCTTCAGTTTCAGAAAAGAAGACAACGGTAAAAACTTCGAGCTAAGTGGAGTATGAAAATGAACAGGAAAGGATTGTTAACTGAGTTTGACGTTGGAGGTGACATTGCTAATTTCTACTGCCTCTTCTGTCTTTATGAAATACATGGAATGACAGAATGTCTGTCAAGGAGTAGCAGAATTCCCTGTCTTATCACAGATCTGTGCAAATGTAAATGCTATGCAGAAGGTCAGTGAAAAAGAGGAAAAAAGAAGGGTAATGTATGCCAGGTAATAATTGGAGCCGAAAAGAAGTTTTAGTGGGTTTCTATGATGCAAAAGGATGCTCTAAGAAATTTGAAATGAAGATTCATTTAGAAGACAAGATGCAATCTTTCCCTTTGGCTTATAGAAATTTGGTAAATATTAGTAAATCAGTAAAGGACACTGAAATTTACTTTTGCAATTCAGTCAACTGGCTACCATCCTCTAACTTCTCCTTTGTGCAAAGTGTTAATACTGTGCTGGGTTGTGCTAGGAGGAAGTATAAGCTGCATCCTGTCCTTTGGGAGCTCATGATCTCATGGGTAAAGCAAGGTCAAAACATGAAAGAAATAAGAGCAAATGCCATAAAAGCTATGATGTGGTATTCCCAGAACCCAGCACTGGACCTCACGAACGGTAGATGCTCAAACAAGTGTTGAATGGAATTGAAGGGACATGAAAGCCTGTGTAGTACCAACCCCAAGGGCCGAAGATCAGAGGAAGGTGAGTTCATCCTGGGCTTTGGACAATGGGCAAGATTACAAATCAGTTGATCTTGAACGCATTTAGGCAAATATTTTCTAAGGCTTATGACATCTTTAGAACCAAGGTCAATAAAACCTGGACGATTTCACCTCTCAGTTGACGTCCAAATTGTATCTGACTTGGGACAGTGCAAGCGCAAAGTACTGTGAGCATGACCGGTTGGTCTATGAGAGTTGAATGGCAAGATGCAGGGTCTGATTTCCAAGTCACTTTTTGTTTGGAAGACTTTTAATATAGAGTCTCTGTTGATACTAAGTAGTTGCTGCAGAATGAATGATTCCTTTTGTGTATTACTTCAGAGAGGTTGCATGTCAGTTGGTAAACCAGACAGACTTGAGCCACTGTAGCTCCTTAGTGCTTTGCAGTGACCCCTCCCACCTGTGGTCTTCCAAGAGACATCAGTGAATCTCTCGGGCTAGCTGCAGTGCAGGTCCAGCCGGAACTGTCTATGCCGCAGTGACTCCCATCTCCGAGCCCCTTTTCAGAACCACCTAGGTCCACCCTGCAATAGCAAGTCTGATTTCTCACAATTTTCAGTTGGGAGAGATAATTAAGCCCCTTATATTGACTAGGAAGTGGGCTCCAAAATATTCCTTTTATTCTATCTGCATCAGTTACTGTATTTATGAAATGGGAATAACAGAGCTGTTGGAGGGAACAATTATTAAAAGTGATTATGAAGAACTTTGCAATATAAAGTGCTTGTTAAAATTGAGAAGTGTTCAATGTACCCTTCTCAATTCCCCCCAGACTATGAAAACCCCATTTGTAGAAATATCACAAGCTTGCCTAGACAGCAAGTATTTTGAAGCGTATGCTTCACCATTTAAATCTGTCATCTTGCAAAGTAGCTCATTATTTCAGAAATATGAGCATTTTAAAGGTGCTGCTGCAGTTCTCAATCACAAGTTTTCACTCCTTTTATTTAAAATAAGCCACCTTGAAATCCATCTCCAAATTCACATCTTTGCACATAGGTCTTAGGTGGCAGTTATGTGTGTGTGCATGTGTGTACACTTTAAATGTAGTGTCTCTTTTAATTATCCCTGTTAGAATGCTCTTTCCTTTTAGAATTCCCATTCAATTGAACAATATGTGGAAGAATTCATTTTCTCCTGTACACCTCATTGAAATGAGCTTTAGTGAGAAGTTAACTTAGCTAATTTGTTTGCTTTGTGTAATTATTATAATCACCCACTAAGAACTACCAGTGAGTAAGCACTAATATCCTATAAGAACATCACAGGCACTTTTTTCTAATATTTTCCTTTTAGTCCAAGGAATATATTTTTGCTTCCTTTCCTATTATAGGAAAACAAAAGGAATGAGAGAAACTGAAATCTTCGTATAAATAAACTCAGATTTCCCTGGAAGAAGGTGACAGTGAGTAGAAGGGTCCAGATGGCAACACAGAGGAAACAGACTGCACATGGTACAGAAGGCAAGTGTGACTCAATGGTTACGTGTCCAGGCTCTGCAATCAGACTGCCTGAGTATGACACTTAGCTCTAAAATGCGCTGTGTAACCCTGGAAATGCTAGTTTGGCTCTGTACAAGTCTCCTCACCTGTACAATAGAGGCAATGATAGTTCCACTTCAAATTCATGTTGTATCAGAACAGATACTAGGTATAGAGCACCCAGAAAAGTACCCCATCATGACTAGCTAGTGCCAGTGGAAAGGGCACAGGTTTGGAGGGACTCCTGGGAGCAGGTTCCAGGGCCCCTTCCTGAGAGGGAGCTGAGTGAAGAGCACCAAGCCACACCTACCCACCTGCACCAAATTCTTTTCCCCGTGGAATGAGTCGGAGAGGGAGGGAGAATTGCCTGGGAGTCGGAGAACCTGGCTTTCATTTCCAGCAATGCTCCGTGCATTCTGCTCTGACTATATTCCAGACACTTATGCTAGTTGCCTTACACTGAGTCTTAAGTCTATAAATGTATAAAATTTTGAAAATAGGAACTCTTACCCCGGGTTTGTTGTAGGAATCAATGGAGAGGAATCAATGCATGTGAAAGCGCTCTGCACACTGAGCAAACCCAGCAGCTGTACACCTGGGGGCATTAAGGCGAAAAACATATGGCTGTCTCTATTTTACTACATAATATATCTATTTTTATGTAATCCACACATCTGCACTGACAACAAAGCACAAGTTTTTACGGCCAATAGTCTAAATGTATTCACTGTAAACCATTTCCTCCAAGGGCAGAGTGGGACAGTGGGTATAGGGGACCTTGACCCAGAAAGCCCCTGCCTGCTGTTTTCCCTACAGAGGGCTGATGTGAGGAAGAGAGTTTTTAAGAGAACCTGTCGTTGCTTGTAGCAGCTAGATGGGAGCTGTCAGGATGACTCATTAGCTGCTGTCGGGGTGAACCTGTAATTTAAAAAAAGAGCAAAGGCCTAGGAATTTCAGAATATTCACACAAGATGCTGCTCTTGTTTGCCATTCACTAACCTGCTTGTTTGATGTCCTCCTCTCCGGAGTGGTTGCCCCTGGCTGTCCCACAGATGCGTGTTCCAGTTCTGTGGATGAGGAAAGGGCTCATCCAATACTTTATTCTACCAATATTTACAAAATGCCTTCTACACGGGGCTACACAAGACATCAGGGATATATTTGTAAGCAAAATTGAAACATGCCTTGCCTTTTAGTGGTTATCCATTTAGCGAAGACTTCTGGACTACCTACTGTGTGCTGGGTTATGTTCTAAGCACTAGGGCTACAGCAGTGCAGAAAGCACTGTCCTTCTGTCCATGTTTCTAGGAGCTTGTGTTTCAGTGGGAGAAATGGATTGTAGGCAAATCCCATGATCAGGTATTTCATTACAATTATGGTGCACACTTTGAAGGGAAAGTACCCAGGACCAAGAGAGCATTTTATGGGGGACCTGACTCAAACTGAGAAGTCAGGGAAAGCTGCTTGGAGAAAATGAAATTTCATCTGAGATCCTAAGGCTGAGGAGGGGCTAGCTGGGAAAAGGAGAGGTAGAGAAAGAAAATATTCAAGAAAATAAAAATATCACGTGTAACATCCCTAGTATAGAAAGGTCATGAACGTTCAAAAAACCGTGAGAAGGCCAGTGTGCCCAGTGTGGGAAGAACGGAGGGAAAGCTGGAATGACAAGGTGGCGCTTAATCTCTCAGGCCACGTTAGGGATTCCAGGATTTATGCCATGGTAACGGGAACAAGTTAAGGGTTCTATCGGGAATATTATATAATCAAATTAGTATTTGAAAGACCACTGTGCAGGAAATGGATTGGTAGGGGCAGTACTGGATGAGGGAGGCCACTAGAGAATGATCAGTGGCCCAAGCTAGACGTGTTGTGGGGTAAAGGTATATGGTGACTGTCAATATGGGAAGTGAGGATATTTGAGAGATGTTTTAGGAGCTAGAAGTTTCTGGATTTATTTGTCTGAATGATTGGCATTAAGAAGAGAGTGGTGTCAAGGATGACAACCACATTCCTGGTTTTCCCACCTAGGTGGATTGTAACACACCATTCACTGAGACAGGTAACTGTGGAGGAGGGCCAGCGGTGGGAAAGGATGGGTTTACTTCTGTTTTTGTAGCATTTTAGGTGTCTGTGAGACTGGTGTCCTTATATTAAAAAGAGAGGACAGGCATGCAGACGCACGAGGGGAGAAAGCAATGTGGAGACAGAGACAGAGATTGTGGTGATCGAGTTGCAGGTGTTGCAAGCCAAGGAGCTCCTGGGGCCACCAGGTGCTTCAAGAGGCACAGAAGGACCCTTCCCTGTAGACATCAGAGAGACCACAGCCTGACAGATGGCAGGATTTCAAACTTCTGGCCTCCAGAGTGTGAGAGAATAAATCTCTGTTGTCTTAAGCCACAGTGTTTGTTGTACTTTGTCATAGCAGCCCAGGAAATGAAGACGGGGAGTCATTGGCCAACTGATGGTCACTGATGCCAAAATGTGGTGAGATCTCAGAATAGAGCACAGAGGATCCAAGTCCAGGAGCTCCAATACGGAAAGTTGAAGAGAAAAAAGGTGAGATGACAAAGGAGACAGAAAAGAAGCCACTGAGCCCCAAAAGACATTTGTGGGGTTTAGCAAACGAAGTGACATGGAGTTAACATCAGAGTTGCAGCAAAGTGGTCCCAAAACCCAAAGCACCACAGCCAATATACAAATGCAGATGAAAAGTCTCCCCACCCACAAACCTGCCCCCAGGGTTTAATTCCTGAACTTCACACCAGAGAGGCCAACCAAGCCTTCCAACTGTAGGTCTTAAGAAGACTTTGCTTTCAGCAGAAAATGAAAATACAGAGTGTCCATATCACAGTCTAACATCCGAAGTTAATTTGTGGAGGAAAATTCTCATCTCATTAGTTATACAAAAGTAGAAATTATTTTCACTGGTCATAATATTGAGACTTAGGGGAAGTAATCAGAGGTTATCAACCCTGCCTCAAATTAGAATTGCCTGGAATGTTTATTAAAAATATATCAATCCCTGGGGCCCCCTTTCACCAAATTCTCATTTATTTGGTCTCAAGGAGGACCCAGGTATCAGTATTTTTAAAACCTCCCAGGAGGATTCTAATGTGTAGCTGAGTTTGGGGCCCACGGGAGGAGAGCCAGAGGTCCAGGTGCCAGCACCCTGTTCTGTCTGATGTCAGTGGATCAGCTCTCCAACCTGTGTGCTCACAAGGTCCTCCCACCCCCTTTCCCTTTTTTACAGTAAAACTAGGCTGCATGTGTACATGCCTGTACATTTGTCTGTTTGCATTTATTCATGTGACTATTTTTACAAGTATATATCACATGGGTTCATTGATTTGTTGATTCATTCAGCAAATGTATTGAATATCTATAAGGCTATAAGTTTCCTGGTATTAGGCAAAGCATTTAAAATAAGATTTAGGCCCTCACTTAATGAAACTCAGTCTGAAGTAGGAAAGAGATGAGAGCAGGCTATAATAATATAGGATGGTAAGTCTCTAATCAGGAATAAGCACAAGGTGTTATGGAAATGTGGAGATCCCAATTCTGCTGAGAAGGACAAGAAAAGCTTAATAGCTTAATAGATAAAACAGTTTCGGTATTTTTTTTTTTTTAATTCAGTGCTAAGTAAGTGAATACAATGAAAGGACATTCCTGGCAGAGAAAACTTCTTAAACAAAATTGCAGCTGTGCAAATGTAGCCTGTTCAGGAACTGCAAAGTGCTTGACTCATGCTTCGTGCAAAGTATAGGGCTCAGACAACCAGGCCGCGTTGTCACACAGTCCACGCAACAGATGGGAGTGCAGTCATGAAAGGCCACGTGCACCAGGACAAGGAACTTGACTTTTATTTTCCAGGCCAGTACTCCTCAAGGTTGAGTTTTGTCTTAGTCTGATCTAGCTGCAGCAGCAAAATACCTCAGACTGCGTGTGACTTAAACAATAGGAATTCACTTCTCACAGTACTGGAGGTTGGGAAGTCCAAGATCAAGGTGCTGGCCAAGCCAGCTCCCTGGTGCAGGCCCTCTTCTTGGCTTACAGATGGCCAACTGCCTTCTGGCTATGTCCTCCCAGGGTGAAGGGAGATAGAGAGAGCTCTGGTCTCTGCCACTTCTTATACTGACACCGATCCCATCATGACCTCATCTAAACCTAATTACATCTCAAAGACCCCACCTCAAATACCATCATATTGGTATTTAGAGCTTTGGGGGTTAGAGCTTTGACTTGTAAATTTGGGGGGACACAAACATTCAGCCCATAACAAGTATATATACAAACCACTTGGGAATCTTGTTAAAACACACACTCTTACACAGTAGCTCGGGCATAGGGCCTGAGAGTCAGCATTTCTAACACGCTCCCAGGTGACGCCAAAGCTGCTAGGGTAAGGACCATTCTTTGAGTAGCGAAGTTCACAGCCGTGGCAGGGGAGGTAGCACAAGCAGATTCAGAATTCCTCCCTCTTCTTTTTCACTTTTATAAAGAAAAATTTTAAACATACAGAAACTCAAAGAGTATAAAACAATAAAAAACCCATAATTTTTAATATTTTGCCTTATTTACATCATCTATGTTTTTAAGTACTTCACTGTAAATTATAGACATCATGAAATTTTACTAAATATTAATAATGCAGTATGCATCTTCAAAAATAGGGATTTTTTCCTACATAGTCACAATGCCATCGTCTCCCTCAACAAAACTAACAGTAATTGCTAAGTATCATCAAGTAGCATGGTTGAGTTTGTGTTTTAGAAAGGTAATTCTGGTGACTGTGTGGAAAGTTACATTTTTCTCCTATTTGTATAAGAAGGTGTGTATGCATGTGGGAATGTGCGTAAATGCATCCGTCTGCACGCACAGCTGTTCACGTATGTGCAGATGTATTTATCAGAGCTGCTGTGTGTGTGTGCTCCTGCGTGCTTGAGCACACAGAGAACCCTGAGCACTGGTGGTCCCCGTTTCCCTGGCTCTCGGAGGCAGCTGCTTGCTCCGCGGAGCCGGCTGCTCAGGGTGATGTGGCTGCTGCCTCTCTGCATGGAGGGAGCTGTTTGAGTCCATGACTGTGTCCCCGAGCAAGCCTTTAGCAGATGCCACAGCCTCTGCGTACTGAGTGTGTCTTCACCTCAGCAGGACAGGAAACATGGCAAAAGATAGAAATGTATCAAATACTGTGGGATCTAAAATCAGGGAAGCATTTGGAATTTAGTCAGTTCACATGGAGCAGGGCACTTGCATGAGGCTAGGCTGATGAAGAGAGGTTCTGCAGATGGGGGACAGGGGCTCAGAAAGGCCTCAACTGCCCTCGTCATGGCTCTATGGAAGCCCCAAGGTCCCCAGAGGGAAGATCATTAAGTGACGTGTTCAGAGTGCCTGTTCTCAACGAGGCTTCTTAGAGAAGGGGTTGGTGTATCTCTCCTCTCCCTTTTTCCCTCCTCTCAGCAGTTTAACATATTCACACCTTACTAAGGTCACAGCCCACAGGACTGAGACGCTTGAAGCTTTGCAGAGGAGGAATCACACTGCAACGATGAGCCATTGAAAAGTGAGCTGATCACTCATCCCCAGCAGTACCCACCCTCCCCATGGGTGTCCAGAGGACAAGCTCGTGTCTTCTCCAGGAACTGTCAGAAGTGGCCATAATCCCATGGAACCCATCCAGGGATGATTTATTGCTCTAATAACATTAAAATGAGACTGATTCCAATGGGGTGGAAACTGTATCTAAAAGCCACCCAGCAACATGGTCCAGGCAGAGTCCCAGGCTGGGGCCTGGAGGAGCCGGTGCTTTCCAGACCTTTCTCCCTTCCCATGACTGCTCACGACCAGCAAAACCACCTCCACCCAGCACTTGGTGTGGTCCCATTATTCCACATGCACTGGCAAAGCAGAGCTCATAATTAAACACAGGCTTGTAAAGCAAAGGGACACAGGTTCAAGCTTCAGCTCTGCCACTTCCAGCTAAGGGGGCTTCAGCAAACTGCTTTACCCCTCAGAACCTCCTTAGCCTCTTTGTATAAGCGGAATGATGGGACCTGCAACACAGTACTGATGGGCAGAGTAACTGAGTTAGTGCTTATGGTTTGGATTATGATAATTACTGTTTCAAACTAAACTAAAACTCACGGAGGACACTGCCTGTGTCTACTACTTCTGTATGTCCATAAAATACAGGGGTAGACTCTATAAGAGTTTAATAAATGCTTGTTGATGTATTGACATGTTTACAGAATATGTAACAATTTATTGGTAAGTTTATTAATTCGGGGAACAAATGATATTACTTACTTACCATGTACAAATTCCTATGGGGAAAGAATCCCAGGGGAGAGTGATCCATAAGAAGTAATCTGTCCATAAGAATCGTGCAGTCTTTCCCTGTTTCAGCCAGAGCATCTCCTCCCTTACCTGTCTGTAACATGATGGACTAGAGGTAGAGGGTATAGTTTGTTTGATAAATGATGTTCCTTTGGTGTTCCTAGGACAGGAGCTAGGGGATAAGGGGAGAGGCAGGACCCGGATGACTAAAGTATTGTAATTGTTTTATGTAGTTTGGGATCAGGCCATGATCATACAAGGCTTAGCTTGCTCCCAGCTGTCTGGCAGGTCAGCAGGGGTGTCTCAACTTAGCCCTGTGCTAACTGGATTACCATGAAGTCTTGAATAGTTTTAGCCATAATATCCCCCACAGACAACTGCCTTTGCACACACTGAATTCCCACGGGTCCCACATCCCTCCCCTGCTCCCTGCAGGGAAGGGCTGCCCCATGGAGCTCTGCACAGCTAGTGACTGTAACACGAGGATGCTGAGAGGCCTGTGCTCCCCACAGTAGGGCCTGTGGAGGATGGACCCAGGGGAGACAGAAAAAGAGACAAGTGTGCCTGGCCTGTATTACTGATGTTTCCCTCATCCAGAGACCTCTGCTCAGTCTCCCACAGCGAAGATGAGGGAGGGGCTGCAAAGGGGCCTCATTTATCCTTCTCCATGAAGGATGTCACTGTCTCTATGTGGCTGGTTTCTCTCCTAGGGGCCATGGCTGTTTTCATAAATCTCTGTTTCCTACCCACCTCCGTTCACTGCCTGCCCCCAGGAGCTGCAGGAAGATCACTTTAGTGTGTCTTTTTAGCATTAATTTGTCCATAAAAATCATGCAGGAGAAATGGGCATAGACAAGATTTGCTCCCAAAGCTACTATTGATCAGCTTATTTGAGCACAAAATGCAGGCGCTATTAAAAACCTACATGCGAAATAATTCCATCCGGGGAGGACTGCACGTATTTTCAATTTAGCCACGACATGACACAGAAATTGGCCTGTTTTATCATTATAATAGCCAACAAGCTTGGCTTCTTACTGAAACTGGATTTCAAATCTGGACATATGGTTATACATTTTTAAAAGTTTTACTTTCACAAGTTGAAAAAATATCTCAGGATATGCTAAAAAAATGTATGTACCCTTAAAATTATTTATGGGAGCAACCCTTTGTAGCTGTGACGAGGTGGTCATGCACAGGAAAAGCTATTTTCTACAGAAAGAAACTCACCATGGATCTTCATGTATTCATCAGCATAATGCCCAAGCTTGGGCTCTATACTCTTTTAATTCCCAGTCAGAAAATAAAAAGTGCTGAATTAGCTTGTATATTCTTCTTGTGTAATTGCATTTGCTGCCATCTGGACTGCTGAAGTCAGAGTAAGAACGTTTGAGATGGAGGGCAGATTTTGACCCATAAACTGTCTGCATGAGTCATTTAGAATACAGTGAACAGAATGGCTATTTCTGGGAAAACCCACTGGCTGAGGGGTAAAGAGCTTTCAGCTTTAGTTCCAAACCTCACTTATAACCTGGAGTAAGACATTAACTTAGTAGACAAATGGACACTTCTTAAGACTGTGAATATATATCTAAAATTGAAAACTAGAAATATACTTAATGGAAACCCTAAAAGCCTTATCATGAATGTCAGAGACAATACAAGAATCTCCGCCATTTCCATACTTATCTTTAAACAAGTACAAACCAACGCAATTAGGGAAAAAAAGGCAGCAATAAAGGTGTGAGATTGAAATCAAGAAATGTGTCTATTATTTTATTACTTTGTGGATGATAATTTTTTTTTACCCAAGTCAAGATAGCCCAGACAAAATCTACTAAAAATAAAAAGACATTTTAACAAATGTATAAAGTTATATTAAAAGTTTTCTTATATACAAAATATAACCACCAGAATATATAATGGAAGAAAAGATCTAATTCACAATGCCACTTCAAAAAATAAAAGAACTTAAAATTAACTTGAGAAATTTATAGAATCCATTGAAACAAATTTTAAAACTACTGGGAAACATGAAATAAGATGGAATTTCATGCCATGTCCTGACATAAGTGGAGATTGAATATTTTGAAAAATATAAATTTTTCCCAAATTAATATATAGTTTTTACATGGTCCAAATTAAAATACCAATGAGATTTTTTTAGTAATTTGACAACTTCAAGATTTTCTTGAAGACTGTATATAAAATAATATCCAAGAAAATTCTGAGAATGTATAGTAATGAAGGGATTCAAACCTTACCACATATTCAAACATTATGAAGTTATCATGATTAAAACAGTTGGGTACTATTTTATATTGAAGATAATTTATAAGAAATTACATTGGGGCAACTGGCTAATGCTTTGGGGGAACAAAAAAAAAAGCTTTATTGCCTATACCTAACTCCTTATATCAATCAATAAATCAATACAATCCTAGAAGAAAGCATATATATGTAATTACTATAATCCCAAGGCATAAAAATATTTCTAAAGCAGGATAAAACACTAGAAGCCATGAGAAAAAATTAATGATTTCTCTATGGCAAAAAAAAAAAAAAAAATGAGTGAAAAAATAAACTAAACAAATTTACATATATCACAAGACAGAGGATTTCCTTCACATATAAGAAGTTCGGGAAATTTAATGAACAATGTGAACAAGACAACAGAAAAATTGACAAATTATATAGTCATAGGAAGAGAAATATAAATGGTCAATAAAGACATGAAAAATATATTCAACTCAATTCCCAATTAAAATAAATCAAATCAAAATAATATATCATTTCTTACTCATTAATTTAATAAAAAGTAAATTATTTAATATGCTAATCAGTACTGGCAAAGATATACAAACCTTCTTATATATAGTTCCTGAGTATATACATTGTTGCATTTTTTTGTAGAGCATTTTATCAATTTGCATCAATTTTAAAAACTATAATTTTATTTGTCTTAAATTCCACTGTTTGGAATTTACTACAAGTATCTCAAAAAATATATTTATTGTAGTAATTGTAAGATAAAAATATTTTTAAATAGCCTATTAATTATGAGCTTATTAAACTGTATTGCACGTACAGTAGAAGAACATGCAGTGATAAAGAATGAAGATTATCCATATGTAGCAAACTGGGCAAAGATCACCAAGATACAGTAAGTGAAAAGAGAGAGATGAGGAAGAGTGTGAGCACTGTGCATGCTCCCTTGAGTATAGGATTTGTAGAGGGAGTGGGTATATGTCTGTGAGTATGGATGCAGATGTAAAAATTTGGAAAACTACATAAAAAACTGTTACCAGTAACCACCTTTGGGTAAGGTCGGTAAGGGCATAGGGCTTGTACTTTTCATTTTGTACCCTTCTGTTTCTGGAATGCATTATTTCCCTTTAACAAAGTAAAGGAAGGAGCAATAGAATTAGGGCCCACTTTTTGCTCTCCTCTATGTTTTTTCTTTATGGAAATAGACTTATTGTATTATTTATCTAATGTTCAAGAGTACTATTCGATTATTGGTCAAAAACTACTTAGAAAAATAAATATAAATACATAAAGGCACAGAGAAGAAAGTTAAAATTCATCAGTGATCCTCTTACCACTTAGAGAAAGCCACTGGGGTGAGACCATGCATTTCCACAATTTGCTAAGTGTATGTGTCTATATTATTTGTCAATAGGATCACATCACATCAAACAGCTTGCTGTTTAGTGGGCTTTTATACATTTATCATGTTCATAGATCTATTTAAAATATGGATTCATGTCCTCATTTTCAATGTGCCTACATAGGATTTCATTGTAATGACTGCGGCATAATGTATTTAACTATGAAACTCATTAATAGATATTTCTAAATATTTGCTAATTTGAATTTCAGTGTGATGAATATTCTCTCCTGTGCTCAGAAGAGAAGTTTTCCATTTGTCCTTTTTGGAAAAGTATATTCCTATAAGTGAATATATGCCAAAAGGTGGAATTGCTGGTAAAAGAAGAATGATTGTTTTAATCTTAAAATAATGTCTAAAACAAACACCACTTCAGAATCCATGTTCCTTTCATACTTTCCCCAGTAATAAGAATGCATATCTCTGCCAAGAATTCTTCCAAACCATCTTTTTCCTGATACTTTTGCATTCCTCTCTGATCATGCTTGAAGTTTAAAATATATAACTAAGTATGTTTGGGGGCTTTTAATTCTGTTCTCATTGTCTGTTTGCTGATTTTTACATTAATACCACTCTGATTAATCTATAGCTTGAAAACATATTTTAATATCTTGCAAGGCTGAGTCTCCTTCCTATATTTTTCTTCCAGAAATTTTCATGACTTTTTCTGACATTATTATCTTTCCTGATGACCTTTATAACATTTTTTAAAAAAACTGACAAATTTGATATTTTATTTGGGGAAAATTTACAGCTTCATGATATTGACTGTTGCTGTCCAATTTTTGAGAATTTTTGTTTCTCAGTGTAGTTTCATAGTTTTCCTTGCATGGGTCCCACAGTCTACATTAAATTTATAATTTGATATATTCTATTGTAGTATATTGCTGGTTATTTTGCTATATTAAAAAAACAGATTGATTTTTCTTTACTGATTTTAAGCTGACCATATTGTGAACTTTTATTGGTTCTAATGTGTCTAATTTTTTTCAGTTAATTGTTTTAGGTTTTTCAGGTAGATAATAATATCTTCTGAAAGTAATATTGACTTTTCTTTTTGACTTCTCAGACAATGCTTTCAAATGTACTTCCAAATTACTAAATGACTTTCTTTTAAACCGTGTGTATGTGTGTGTGTGTGTATGTGTATGTGTGTGTGTGACTATATTTCTTGAGTAGGAGGGGATCCTAGCTTTGGTCTTAGCATATATTCATACATTTCGAGACGTATCAGCAGCGTTGATGGACTGAACTCCCAAATGCTCAAATTCTGAATACCAGTGAATTTGACCTTGGCCATTGAAAAGAGGCACAATTCGAGTATATCGTGGTGTCTGCTATTGGACATCATGACTGGCAGCCTATGGGCCTATGTCTCACTTTTATGAAGAAGAGCAGGTAAGCTTATTTTATTTTTTACCCAAAACTATAGAAGCATGGCTGCACAGCCAGCATTATTTCAGATCACTCTAGCAAAGTGTTTTCTCTTCTTCAATCATCACAAAAGCCCTTGTGGAGTAGTAATTATTATCCCCACTCCAGAGTTGGAAAAACTGAGGCTCATAGAGGTTCAATACATCACTTGAGGTCCCCAGACCCTAAAACTATTACCTTGTGCAGCCAGAGTTTGAGCACAACATCCATCTCCACACTGAGTAGCCCCCACTAACATTTGCTGAACAATATACAACATTGTGTCTGTCTACTCTGAAACTGGGAAATCCCACAAGGTTATGTCTGTGTGTGGTGTCCCTTTCATGATGCTTATCTGAAACACGACATCCCTTAACAATCTCAAGCCCCAGATCTTTTCTGTGTCATCATCTTTGATCACATGTTCCCCTTACTGCTTCTCTTCTCCCTGTTCAGACTCTCTGGGATTCGTACAATACAGACAGTGAGTCTGTTCTCCACCTTGGTCTCATCATTCATCTCATTCTCATCTATGTGTCCTTTTCTTCTGAGCTAGAGAATTTCTCTCATTCACTGTTCTAATCCACCAATCTGACTCGATACAGTGTCCAGTTTGCTATTAGCCGACCCCACTGAGTTTTTAATTGGACAAATTGGATTCTCATTTCCACACAATCCCCCACAGTCTGCGTGTGTTCTTCCCTAATGCCATCGTGGTTGCAGCATCTGCTTTTGTCTTGTTGAAAACACAAATTTTCTACTTATTGCAGTAAGTATATTTCTATCAAAGGCTCTTGTTCTAGTTTTCAAGGGTGGCTTGCTTTTTGTTTTGTTCCATTCTGTTTAAATCTGTAGTATTTGCTTACAGGTCTTCCTTTTTTTTTTTTTTTTCCCCACCTCCCTTGTTCTTTCTTAGAAAGAGAGAATAGAGTTTATGTATTATTCGTTTTTAGCCAAGTAGGAATTGGGCTGGCCTCTGTCGGAGATTTGTGTCATTGGCTGAGTCCTTAGGCTCTAGAACAAGTTGAGGAGAAGAATCACATATAAAATAAATTATACTCTTCTGTTGTAGCTCAAGCAGTGTCAGAAGAGTGGTGGTGCCAGAGCTGGGTCTGAGGGAGCTCAGTGCTATGCCCCCATATTATAGGAAGCTGCCCCACCAGGCACAAACCTTAGTGTCCCCAGCCCTCTGCAGGGTTTGAACATCAATACCCGAGAGAAAACCTGTAGCTGTTCCACTGCCACTGGTCAGGTGGTCTGGCAGCCAGAGGGTCCTGCTGCCTTATGTCCACCTCTCTCCCAGCTGAGATGACTCGAGATTGGCCTGTGAACACCCCCTCCTTTATTTTCTTCTGGACATACCTCTGGTTCCCAGAGATGGGTCACACACTAGTATTCCAAACTTCTTCAGTATGGTATCATGTTAACTTTAGTTAGTAGAAATTCCTTGAAATTCCTGCCATGTAGTTGACACCCTTTTCTTTGTTTCTATAGCTGGTGAAAGATTTTCCATAATTTGTATTTTCTACTGGTTATTCCATTAGGGGAAGGGGAGATAAACCATCATGTCTTGAACATGAATGGGATTCCTAGTCATTAACTCTTAATTTTCTCTTTTCTTTCATTTCATTGGCATCAGAAATAGGATAGTTATAGTTACCTTCATTTTCTTTCTTTGCTCTTTATTTATTAGCATCACTGGAAAAATCTCCTTAGTGGAAAGATTGTCATTCTTTACTCACATTGAAAACACCCTGGGAATTTTCCTCAAATAATTGATTAAATTGTATTTAAAATAAGATCAGTTACCATTTGATTGATTTTTTACTGTTTGGATGCACCTAAAATTCCTCTTAGTGCAAATTTATACCTAGTATGTTAGCATCCTTTAGTAATTGCATCTGCAGTTGATGAAATGGAGAAGCAGCTTAAGTTTATTAGATTGGAAATTATTATGCAGTGTGCAATTCTGATTAGCAAAGAACACCATAGTGTTGTTATGGATTAATAAGAGGGAAAATGTTTGGTATTACCCAAGAGAAATGAGATGAAAATTTTAGTCCACAAAAATAATGGAAAATAATGGCTTGATTGTCCTATACATTCAACTGCAAAAAGAATTATTGCTAACATCTCTCTACCACCTGGCTCTTGAGAGTACTTGAATGGTACTTTAGTATTTTTTCTCAGAATATGCAATTTATAGCCTACTAAACCACTTGTACCATTTTTTCATTAGCTGCATGGAATGCATATTTATTCAAATGTATCTTATATATATTTGGCTATGAGTGCAAATATACACATAAAAACATGTAAAAATAATCTTCCTAAGCATGACTTAATATGATCTGGGCTTGGTGAGTTAGAAATGGGGTTAGGGATATTGCCATGAGTTCAGCAGGACAGTAACTGAGTTATAAGATAATTATTCCTCTTCAATGGCTCTCACCATGACAACTCAGGTCTGAAATTCAACTATTATTCAGCTCAAATTATTGTCAAAAGTTTAAAGCTTGAATTTTATTGACCTCCTTCTGATGTCTATGACATCTAATCATCTGGGTATATAAAACCAGATTGTTAACAGCAAGAGCATCTCAAAAGATTCTTACTGTACACACCTAGACAGGTCCTTTGTTAAAGCAAAGCTATGATTCAGTCTCTAGGCTCTGTTATACATGCAGAACCACTTTGGGACAGAAATTGAACACGGCATTCCCATCTCCCTTAATATCAATCTGCAAATCTTTCATGGCCCAAATATTCCAGGTTGTTTTATCACCAATATAGGCTATCTTGCGACTTAAATTGCAAATTTCCGTCCAATTTGTGCAAGACGAAGAAGTTCAGGAAGAGGAGGAGGAACACCAGGAGGAGGCACAGGAGAGGAAGGGGAGAAAAAAGGAGAAATATATAGAAGGAATCATTTGATTTCAGTGTCAGTAACTTCTGCCTTTGGCTTAAGATTATGTGGGAAAATATCTTATCCATTTAACCCATTGTCTAGGTGGATGTGGTCCATCTCTAGAAATAAAAGTTAGACAAATATTGTTTTCAAATGCCAAGTCCAAAGGAAGCATTGCCCTCAACCCTCAAAACTGGTGAGTATCATTTAGCTAGGGTATTACTTTGCTAGTGTTGCCATAACAAAATACCAAAGACTGGGTGGCTTAAACAACAGAAATGTATTTTCTCACAATTCTGGAGGCTGGGAAGTCCAAGATCGCAGCGTCAGCAGGTCTGGTCCCTTCCAAGGCCTCTCTCCTGGGCTTGCAGACAGCTGCCTCATCACTGAGTCCTCACAGGGCTGTTCCCCCAGGCATGTGCTGTCTGTGTCCTAATCCTCTTCCTGTAAGGACACCTGTCACTTTGGATTAGGGACCACCCATATGGACCTCATTTCACTTTAATTCTCTATTTAAAGACACTATTCCCAAATACAGTCACATTATGTGGTACTGGGGGTTGGGATTTCAACATCTGAATTTGGATGTGGGGACACAATTCAGTCCATACCATCTAGTAAGGGAACTAAAAATAATTTTATTTAAGGGACATTTTTTGTACCTACCCTTCCAAGTAAATATTATTGACCATACCAAAATACATAGACTGTATCATTAATAAATTTACAGACTCTTTGGTGAAATTAGGCCTACACATGGGAAAGATTAATAATTAGAGAGTATCTCAATGAGTGGTGAGGGCTATGGATTACTTAGATTTTTCCTGGGTAGGATGGTACCTTGTTTCTGCCCACAGAGAGCTCACTCACTGTCTAGAGAGGAGGAACGTGTTCATAGACAATCAATTATAACCTGGCCTGTCCATTACTCTAGAGCAAAATGCTGTAGCAACTCAGAGGAGGGAGCTATTTCTTCTGAATTGCTGATGGAAGGAGGGGTCTGGGAAGCTTTGCTGGGGAGGGGATGAGGTGAATGGCCATTAACCAAGAAGAAATCAAATCAAGCGCCCATCTGGGAAGTGCTGTGGAGATAATGACCAGGGTGTGTCACATGTCCAGTGTGACAACAGGAGTGGAGCTGTCAGCATTTAGGTAATTGGGAATAAGAGTCTAGAGATGAAAAGAGATGTACCTGACATTAAAAAAAAAAAACAAAACTTTGATTGTGGAGTCACAGGTATACAGCAGGATCCGGGTGACGTGGAAGCTCTGGGCAAGAATGAAGAGCGTGCAGCGAAGAGCAATACTGACACCAGAACTCTGAGGAACATCCATGTGCTTCGAGGTCAGGAGAGGAAGAGAAGCCAGTGAGAGGGACTCATCCAAGCAGAGATGCAGACAGCCAGGTGGGAGCCCAGAGCACGGAGGACACAGAAGGAAGCCACTGAGAGGCCAGCAGAGTGATCACACCACAAGTGGGTGGGTGGGAGACTGCAGGCAACTGCGTTGTGTGTTGCTTAGGTGTCCAGTATTTCGGAAAGGTCAAAAAGGCTCCAGATCAAGGAGAGACAACAGCTTTGGTAACTAGGAGGTCACCGGTGACCACACAGGCATGTTTCAGAGGAATAACTGGCAAGAAGCCAGACTGGGGAGCAGGGGGGAGCAAAGGGTGCTGCAGCCATGGAGGGGCAGGGCCAAGCCTGTAAATGGCGGCTCTGAAGAGGAGAGGTGAGTGCCCAGGGGAGGGGGCAGCGAAGCAAGAAGGGAGGGTTAGGAAGCAGGACTTGGTGGTCTTCAATAGAGCTGAGCTCTGTGTGAGAAACGTTAAATATGAATGTTTCCTCAATCCGTCCTGCCAACCACCTGTTACCCTATCTGACCACGAGGAAACCAAAGCTGGCAGTGGTGTCCAAGGCAGAGTCATTGACAGACAGACAAATTGAAACTCAGTTCTAAGCAACAGTTGTCAATGTTTTGTCTATCTTCTTTTCTATTTCCAGAAGAGAATTTCAAGAGAAGAAAAGGATAATTTAAATATTAGAAGTCAGAACCTTCCATGCCTGGTGATTTGCCACTTCACAGCACAGTGATGAAAGGAAATGAGGAGATGCCCTGGCACCTGGGAGAAAGTACTGCATCCACTTCAGTGTGTGTCAGCTGTGGGTGTGACAGCGTCCGGCAATCTGAGGTTATGGCCACCTAGTTGACGAGATGTATAGAGCCCAGGACAGGCCCATGGTCCTGGAGACGGCCCCCTGGGCTCTTGGAGTGTCCTGCTGGAGGCCCTGATGCTGTGGGTTTTTCCAAGTGATTCCCTGGTGCTGGCTGAGGAGTTGGTGGAGCGGGACAACGTTCTCCCTGTACTCTACCCACCTCACCTGCCGCCGGGTCAGGCCACAGGGAGCAGTTAAGGGACTGGACTCTGCAGCCAGACTGCCTGCATTTGAGTCTCGGTTCTGCCACTTACCAAGTTCGTGATGTGTGACGTTTTCTTATTTGGGACAGCTCTATGTATAAAGGGTATGATGATAACTTAAATCTCTGAATGTTGTCAAGGGCTAGTGCATTTGTTCAATAAATAACTCTGGAACTAAAAACGGTCCAACCAACTTCTCTACTTACCACTTGGCAGAAAATAAGGAATAAGAATATACTTTTTAACCATTTACAAATATTTTCTTCATATATATCCCATTGAATTCCTACAGAATTTTATCCAGTAGAAGGAAGAGAATTTTATTCTCATTTTTATATGAAGAAACTGAGGCCAAAGAAGTCAGGTGGGATGCCCTTGGAGCACCGAGCAAGTCCTCGGAGGAGCTAGACTGAGAGGCCCTGAGTGCCCGGCTTCCTGCTGAGCCGACAGTTGCTGGACATTACAGCTAACCCACTAGATGCTAGGTCTTCTAATAAAGTACAGATGCTTTGAAATAGGGCAATAGGTGGAATGATGACTCCCCAAAGATGTCCACATTCTAATCCCCAGAACCTGTGACTATGTCACCTTATGTGGCAAAAGGGATTTTGTAAATGTGAGATTTTGAGATGGGGAGTATTCTGACACCCACTGGCAGACCCCCAAGTTAAAGGGCACAGTCCACAGTAAGCCCACCCTCACTGCAGACTAACTGCTACAAAGACAGGGGCTCCCATGACCCCCCTCAGATATGATAACCCGCTAGAATGATTCACAGAACCCAGGAAAGCACTATATTTATAATTACAGTTTTATTAAACTATAAAGTTTTATGGGTTTTATTAAACCCATTTCATACTTCTAGCCTCAAGAACTAAAAAGAAATAAATTTGTATTCTTTTAAGAGACTAAGTTTGCAACGATTGGCTGCAGCAGCTGTGGGAAACCGCCACAAACAGCATGACGCAGCGGTTAGGAGAATGAGCGCTGAGCCGGACTACCTGGGTGTGAATTCTCATTTCCCCTCTCAGCACTGTGCGGCCTCAGCCAAATTTCACGCCCTTTCTGTTTCTCATTATCCCTAATATTATATGTAGTATTTATAGGGCTGCTTTTACCCAAAAAAATGCTTAGAACAGTAACTAAAACATAGTAGATAGTCACCATTATTTGGTATACACTGTTTGAAATGTATGAAACTACTTACACAAAACACTAATAAAATTATCCAGCTCTCCTTGGGAATTCTGGTCTTAACAAATATCTTCCCTGCCCTTTGGCAACCTAAATGGCCATTCTACTACTGGAATTTTGATTGCTGGTCATTATCAAAAATCAGTCTCTCTCTTTCTGCCTGTCTGTCTGAAAGTGATTCAAGCAAATCATAGAGTGCACCAAATCCCAGCTCTTGGGCCCTGACATTCTGCCACCCTGGCTTCATTTCTCAGGAGTAACCCATACATGCACTTGCCCTGACCCTGCAGTGCACTGTGCTCGGCACTACTCCAGGCCAGGGGCCCGTGATGCCGGGAGTGGCTAAATGCTCTGGCCCACAGGACCTGTCCCCTGGGGGTCTTGAGCCTTTGAGCAGTTGCCAGCATGGCCAGAACATTCTGTGGGTGTATTCTGTTGGTTTCATCCACCTCTTGGTGTTACACACCCACTAGACTCATAAAGGTCTATTTTAGTGGAAACTGAACTTCAGGAAGCCCTAGATTTCTGAAGATGAAGGTGTCTTAAAGGCCACCTTGTCCAACCACCTCATTTTACAGGTAACGAATCTGAAAACTCTAAGAGAGAATGGACTTAAGTCATCAAAATTGTTTTGGGCCTAAGTCCAAACATGATCATTGGCATAATCTTTATTGTACCACCTGCCTTTGGTTTGAGCTTGACAAGAAAACATCACTGAGCCTCCTGAAGGATCATTCCAATGAGCAATCTTTAGAGTCACTCTCACGCTGTTGGCCTGTGGAGGCAGCAGGGCAGGGACTGATTCTTGACAGCTACGCCTAACGTGTCATCCTGGTCCTCAGGCCAGGGATGATTCCAAGTGATGGGAAGCTGCCTGATCAGGGCCACAGCTGGGAGCATGTAAAGTGACAAATACATGTTTGGCTGCAAAATTCTAACTAGGGAAGAATGAGTTCCAACTACTGAAAAAAAAAAAATCTTTGGTTCCTAAATTTGATTATGATAAAGGGACTCATTTCAGAGCCAGCTGCTGCACCAGTTGCTGGGCTCGGCTACAAGAGATGGGAAGGAAGTGCATTGCTCTCAGCCTGGTGTCCTGGGAGCAGGTAAGCCTGTCTCTCTTCAGACACCTGGTGAACAGGTAAGTGCATGTTCAGCAGGACCAAGCTACTGAGCCTGCAAGGAAGGTGACCAAGCAACTCCCAAGAGTGTCCCTGCCAGCCACACTGATGGCAAACTGAGGCATGTCACGATTGGCTGTGCCACACCCTCCTAATAAACCCCATTGGCTTCCTATTGATGGCAGGATATAGTCAAATGGCTTGTTAGGGCCACAGAGCTCTTCTTAATTGATTTTCAACTTTATCTCCCAGCATTTCCTATGTGCATCTTATCCTCAATCATCTTAAATGTCTTACTGTTCCCAAAATGCATCAGAACTTCTAACTTCCTGGGGCATTCACCTGTGGTGACATGTTATCCTGGAATGCCCCCAAAGACTGTATTTCCCCTTTCCTCATCCACTTCATATAGTCCCACTTATCCTTCATGTACCAGTTCAAATGTCACCTCCTCCTTGATGCCTTCTCTGACCCTTTGAGCAGTGAGTGTCCCTTGTGCCATGTTTTCATGGTTCTCTGTTCATTACTGTTTGATCACTTACATCCTTGCCTTGGAGTAATTTTTACATAACTTTTTGAGCTCCCAAAGGACAGAGAAAAAACTTTCTTTTTTCTTTTGTAGCCCCATTTCCAAGCACCAGGGTAGGTTCCTGATCCAGTTTCACCAAATGGATAAGTGGGCAGTGGGAGCTAATGTTTATGGCCTTCCCGTCACAGGTCACGTGCCACTCAGTGCTGCGCACACATTGTCTCTGTTACCACGTGGACACTGTATCGGGGTCATTCTGCATGCATGAGGTGGGCCTGGACAGAAAAGCCACACTGCATTTCTCCCATTTTTGCCCCAGAAGCACTGGGAGTTAGGGAGAGGGTACAGCATCATTGCCCAATTCTGAGAACTCGTGGACTCTCCCTGTGGATCTAAGCATGGCCATTGGGGCTACTCTAACAAAATACCATAAACTGGGTAACTTAAAAAAAAAATGTGTTGTGCACATTTCTGAAGGCTGGCAAGTCCAAGATCAAGTGCCAGCAGATTCAGTGTCTGGTGGGGCCCTGCTTTCTGTTCTACAGATGGCATCTTCTCTCTGTGTCCTCACATGGTGGAAGTGGCAAGGCAGCTGTCTGAGGCCTCTTTTATGAGGGCACTAACCCCATTCATGAAGGTGCCACCTCATGACCTGATCATCTCCCAAAGGCCCCACCTTCTAATACCGTGAGAATTAGGCTTCAACAGATGAAATTTGATGTTGATACTAACATTCAGAAACACAGCAAAGTGCATGGGCTAGATGCTCTGACCTCTTTCAGAGCCCTTTTTTCCCCCCCTGAAATAATGTCTTCATTAGTCAAAATCCATCCTTACGCCACCAGAGCCGGCCAAGGGCAGCTCCTGCCTCTCTCCCCACCCCCTACAGAGCCCCATTCCCAACTCTTGGCTGAAGTCTGACTCCTGTTAATAGCTTCGGAGGCTCCTGCACCCACCTCACTTCCCTGAGGGTTCTCTAGGTTTTATTCAGGACTTTTCGTCCCCACTTGCCTGCTGTTGCTTTCCTCCTTAAGACTCTGCATTTATTTCTTTACAAATTTGTTTCTTGCTTCATTCTCCTACCTAGAAGTGCACAGTCTTATTTATTATTAGAATAAATAACCCAAACTGAGGCACACGTAAGCATTCTAAAATATCAAGGTAATATGCCCATCACCCGAACCACTGTTCTGGACATTTCCATCCTTCTGATGGCTGACGTAAAAGCAAAGCCTACCCAGGGATGAGGCTGAGGTAGAAAAGCTCTCCTGTCACCAAACTGATGGCTCCCAGTACTTGACGGCTCACCAGTTGCACTGCCATCTTGTGCACGGTCAGGGAATCCAACTGGCCCCCAAATTGCTGCGCTGAAAGCTCCGTCGTCATTTTAAGTAGGAGATTAAGAGATTTCATGTTGTTAAAACACTTTTATACATCTTGAATCTTGAATGACAGCATTTAAATAAGCAGAAAACTGCCTTGATTTCCATTGCCACAGCCAGGAGCTCGGGGACGGCTGAGGACACGGGCGGCCGAGGTCTGCTCAGAGCTGACTGACAACTGTGGCTGTGCGGAAGGACAGCCAGGCACCGCGGGCAGACAGCGGGCTGCCCAACCTCATTGATTGCCTTAATAGGTCACACTCACCCAAGCTCCCTGCTCTTCCTGTGAACACCCAGGCCCAGGGCAAATGGGAGATCTGCATCATGTTTCAGTAAGCGCCACCCGAATCCATACAAGCATATGATTCCGTCTAAAACTCGATAATTCACCGAACTGACATCCTTTTAGCATCTCTGCAGTCAACGCCTCTCAAAGAACAGCGTTACAATTGAACTAGAAAATTACAGCTTTCAGCTGGACTCCCTGGAGGTGCATATGTAAAACAGAATAATAAATGATTGTCATTTCAGTTCAGAGCATAAAATTAATCATGGCCAGAGAGGGAGTCCTGAGTTCTGCAGGAAGGGCCACCAAGGGTCACTGGTCACCATCACTTGCCAGCAATGAGGTCAGCAACAGAAGAAACATGTCTCCTTTGTTAACTGGAGTATCTGTGTGGCATATCTTTTGTTGTACATAACCTTTGTAGAACCCACCAACAGGAAAATTATTTCCCAGTGCAAGTTTTATGTGTGTGTGTGTATGTGTGTGTGTGTTTCTGCTGAAAAATTCAAAAGCCCAGCCTCAGGCAGTGGAAACACAAACAGGCCATGAGCCTAATGTACACACTTGTCCCTCTTTCCAGGCAAGGAGGGAGCAAGAGAGGAGTCCGAGCTCCCTGTAGGAGGCACAGTGGGCAAGACAGAGGCTGTGAGAGTTTCCAGGAGCTTCTCTTGACCAGAGCAATTAGGTCACTGAAGAACCATCAGTCTCTTTTCGAACAGACAAAACCTAATGGCACCAGCAACTGGAATGGTGGTGTGTTTTGAGAGCTAGTTGGAATGAACATCTATGAGCATGTCAGCTTAAGGGCTTGGGGCTTCTGGTGCAAAAGTAGTCAGAGCTACTCAAAGTGTGGTCTTTGGCCTCAGCATTCACTGGAAAAAGTGCAGGATCTTGGGCTCCAGCTTAGACTTAGTCAGAATCTCTATTTTAACAATTCCTATGCACAGTGAATCAGGGTTTAGCCCTGGTTTACAGCATTATGTCCTGGTCTTGGGGAGACATTTTACAGCTCCCCCTTATTTACCTAGATGGGCCCTTATCAAGGCAGGAGAGATTTTATTTTATTTTATTTTATTGCCAATTGATCTACATGCATGGCAAAGACAGACTTCTGTTCTCCCGGGCTTTCTGTTTGGCATAAGTGACTTGGACACAGGATCCGTATAAACACAGGACTGTGGTCTATAGATCAGTGTCATAGAGAAGAAGTGATCCCCTACTGCCCAGGAATGGCTTCCAAGAACAGGAGCTTGAGCTATAACTGAGGATGAGAGAAGAGGTCAGGCAGGGAGCGGTCCATAGCAGGAAGGTCCTAAACAGGAATATCGGGAGTACCCTGTGGAAAGACCCTGTGTCTCAGAGAGGACTGTGTAGTGGATAGCAGGTGAACATTCCTCCAGGGGAACATTGGGAAGGAGGGGAGATACAAAGCCCTCACCTTGGGCCTCTGCACTTTCCCTGATCTCAAACCCTTGTTCTGTCCCCAGCCCTGCACCTGCCCCTGCCCAGCCCATGCCCCAGCCCAGGCTCCACCTCCCCAGGCCCCTCAACCCTCTCACCCACCAAAGCCCTCAGCACCACAGCCCAGCCTTGTCCTCTATTTATGCATCTACCCCCTGCCCCCCGCCCCTGGGCTCTAAGACTTCTACACCTCTTGAGCCCACTGCAGTCCCCATCCCTCTCCTGAGGGACAGGAAAGCTGACTTAGGAAAAAGTTGTGGGCAGGCCTCTTTAAAGCCAAAGAATGTCTCCCAGAGGCTTTCCAAGTCTCCTCTCTCTCCCTCACCCCACTGCCACCTCCTGTCCCTCCTTAGGCTTAGCAATGCCACCAAGGTTGAATTGAAGGGAAGGCTGGGTGTGGCAAAGAATGTGGGGGCACCAGAGTTGACTCTGCCTGCTCAGACCGTGGGGGAATAGGGTCCCTGAGAAGAGGAGAGTGCCCTGCCCAGGAGTGGACTTTCTCCAGAATCTACCCACAAAGGAAAGGGACTTCTGGATTCATCAGCTCTTTGAAATATTTTATTTTCTGGGCTGGCAGGTAAAAGGGCTGGACAGTTATCATTACAGACTTATGCATGACCAAATGAAATGAACGTGTTCATTATTTTCTAAAGCCTTGATGCTTTGGACAGCCTGGGGTTGCAGTAAACAAAAAGCAGTTGGCGTCAGATAGACCCGGGTTTAAGGCCCAGCTTCACCCTCTTGTTTTGTGACCTCAGGGAAATTACAACCTCACTTTGCCCTAATTTCTCTTCTGTAAAATGGAGACAAAAAACAGTGATCTTATATTACTTTGATGAACAAAATAATAGTATAAATCCTTTGGCCTATCAGAAATCATGTGGATTTTTTATTCAATTTATTAGATCAAAAGGATAATGTCTTCAAACATACTTCCCAACTCCTCAGAAGTAGATTTCTAATCTTAAATGGTTCTAAAATATCTAAAGGCTAAAATTTGAACTTTAGGCTTTATTGGTTGGATAGTAGAAATAAAGCCTACAATGACTTCAGATTTTGGAGACACTAAATAAGAAAATATTGTATCAATATAAAATTGATAAAAAATAGGGAAGCCAAAAGAATAAGTTGGTTGAGGGGGAAGAGGAGATGAGAACAGAAACTTTTGTGACATTGTGTTTGTAAAATGCCTCTAGCACAATTAGAACCAAAGGAAATCCAATATTAACATCGTGAAACAGCAATAGCATCATTCATCTCCCTCACATTGCATGCCTATTATCAAAGCTAGTCATCTGGCCGACAGTCAATAACACATAAAAGTATTTGCTGATTTCAACTCCTTGGTACTAAGTATAGTTCTTGTATAATGCAAACATAATTTTTGAAATGCAAACATATGTTCATTTACCAGTAATCCTGAATTCATTAAAATAGAATCTACCTGCTTATATTGGCATCTTTGGGAATCAAATCTTACACTTTTAAAACTTAGATAAATAATCTCCCAGCTACAGTATTTATCAGTATTTATACTTGAGCCACAATCAAATCCAAGGCTAAAATATTTACAACTAAATATATATTTTGCCATAATTGATTACAAATTGGATCTAAAAATCAAGCACTGTATTTGTGCATTCACAAAATGAATAAAATGTGACAGTTGAAAAGTGTATTTTTAACAAAATGTATATTTCTCGAAAACAATCTAAAGTTCAAACCTCATTCTTTACCGAGTTTAGTTCCATCTCAAGAACTATCACACCAAGAGAATCTAATTTTGGAAAGTTTTCACCTAAGGGGAAAACAGTGTTGGTCTGAAAGGAAGTGCAGATGCGTTTTCCACTATAACATTCATTGCTGCCAACATGACAGTAGCATGGAATGTCAGAAGAGGAATAACACAGAAAGAGAACATGAGAACAAATGCATCTAAAGTTTTCTTCAAACCAACGCGGTATCACCAGAGGCTCTTCTCTCTAGAGACACAAAGAGACAGACTGATTGTCTCAACCTGGGTACTGAAAAAGAAGCACTAATGATAGAGCTCGCTTCCTTAAACTCCTGCGTTCACACCTGCCTATCTCTAGGGGGTGAGTGTCTCCTAAGGGAGAGACCCCTTCTCTTCTTAATAAACCCTGTACTTTATGCATAAAAATCAACACCTTCTAAAGGGGCTCTGTTTTACACTGTGTGATGCTGTGGGCTGCAATGACTCTCTGGTGGATAGGAGAAAACATATTGAAGAATACCTCTGGGAGATTTTTGGAAACCCATTTAGAATGCACCAACCACAAATATTCATTAAATAACTAGTGTCTGAAATGGAGCTCTGAGCTGCAGGGAAATAAAGAATCAGAGAGAACTCACTGCCCAGAGGAATCTTGCAAACCAGTAGCTGGTGGATTCTTTCTCTTTAAAATTGTATAATCGAAGAAATTTTCTAGATATCTCATCAAGTGGGTTTAGTAATTTTATCTTTGTCCAAGTATAATAAGCCATTCCATTAGCTACTTCTGCAAGGAAAAAAGAGCTAACAAACAAACAAACAAAACAACACAATGCTAATAGTCACCACTTATTAAGCATCTGCCATTTTAGTTCCTGGGAGAGAGTATCATGACATCTAACTTAAACTCTGGTACTTCTATCAGAGATTTGAGGGGATGGTTTAGAGGGATAAGGTATATCTTGGTTGGTTTTCAGGTAATGTAAGTAAGAAAACCTGAACGAAACTCCTTACCTTCACCAACGACAAGGCAAAAAGTCCAGACTGGGTTTTAAGATGCTTCAGCCAGCCCCAGGCAAAGCAGAGGCTGTGTCCTCCCAGATACTCCACCAAGAAGGCTTAGACACCCACGCTGAGCTCCACGTCCTGTGCCTGATCTGAAGGTTTCTGACCTTACATCCATCTCATGTGATTTCATTCTAAACAGCACATGCTATTGTTGGACCAGGACAGTCTTCAAAGATTATTTTGGGAAGGCATCTTTCCATGGGCAGAGAGCAGCTATTGATGGAAGAGTCCAATGCACAGGAAACTCTGATTTTACTCAGCATCCCTGCTGCCTGGGACACCCTCATTTGTAAGTCCGAGGGATGGGCTATCTTTGAGTGATGACCACTGCTTTTTTTAATTTGTGTTTTCAGCATATAGATCCCCCACAGGACAGTGCACTGGGCACTGAAAGGAGACTCTGGGGACACACCCTGAAAAATGCTCTGTCCCGGAAGCCTTATTGTACTTCTCTGCCTTGGACCCAACAATCCTCTCCTCCCATTCTCGATATCACCCCTTCTTAGTCTTCCACTATGATGCATTTGACTCCAAAGCCTTGGGAATCAAGTGTGCCTCTGTATTGAACTGCTCTAACATTATTTCTGGTAGAATTTAGTAGACCTGCAATACATTCAAGATGTCACATTTTATGCCATTTAGAAAGATTTGTATTTTGTTTTTAAGTTTAAAGAAGACTTCAAAAAGCAACTAATTCAACCTCTAATTTTATTGATGGGAAACTGAGGCCTAAAGACAGGCAATGGGTTGCCATGATTGTTAGATCACCAGAAATCCTGAATCCTAGTCTGGGATCCTTTCCACTGTCTGGCTAGTATGAAAACAAATGATTTATCAAGATCTGGCATAAACAATAATATAGACAGGGCAGCATGAGGGAAATAGTAGCTGGAAGCTGCTCTGTTTCTACCATAAGGGCATTAATTTGGAAATTAGAGGCTTATAGAGAGCGCCCGCAACTGCCTGCTATTGTCTCCATAGAGTATTGGCCTCTCCTTCTCTTCTGCCTTCCAAATGTCATGTGAATGTCACTCCTTGGCAGACTCTCCCCCCAAAACCCAGGAGCAAGGGGAGCCTGTGCAATGTGGCTCGCAGCTTCTCTGGAAGAGGAAAGTGGTGATGTTGAGTTGACAGCAGACTCAGCATCTGTGGATTCACCAGTGTTCAAAACTGTGTGATGGGGCAAGGCTATGACTACTTAAGCAAAGGGACTTGTTGAGCTGTTAATCAATTAACCAGAGAAATGACCTATCAGAATGAGTCTTTTCCAAATCATTCCTCTCTCTCTCTCTCTCTCTCTCTCACACACACATACCAAAATTACTTGGAAAATTCCTTCTTTCCAGTAGAGATCATGTTCAATCAAAAGGAAAGTACCCTTTCAGAAATTAGGAGGTATATAGGTGTCTTTGCTCTTACAGTCACCCTCCAACAAGAAAAACAATTGCTGGAATGGGGGCCTGAGGGTGAGTAAACAGCACACTGGGAGATTAGAGAGACCCCTCTCTCTCTGCAGAGCTAGGAGCAAACTAAGGGGAGGGGGCAGGGCTTGGATACAAACTGATCTCAAACTTGCCCAAACTGAGTGGCCAATACCTTCTAATTAGTTCAGAAGTGCTTCATGTTTTACATTGTTCCTGGTAAAACACAAAGCCAAATCAACAGACAGATTGTCTGACAAATTTGCCAAATGGCAGGTTTTATTAGTGGATTGTAATAATAAGTCTTTTGCTCAACCCACATTTATTGACCACCTACTGTAGTAGCTATAGTAGGTCCAGGCTTTGTGCTAAGAGTAGAAAATACATAGATGAATGAGATAAAATGCCTGCCTCAAGAAGCAGGTAATCTAGCTCAGAGACGAACTTAATAAATGAGCTATAATATTCACTGAGTGCTATAAAGGAAGAGCAAAGAACAATTGGGAAAAGGAAGACGTGAGTGTCAGACTCTTCATCTATAAGGAACAAGCTTTACAGAAGAGATGTTTGAACTATTTTGTAAAATGAATAGGCATTCAACAGGCAGAAGAATGTGCATCTTATGTGTGGGGGCCTGGGAGGTTCTACACAATCAGAACAGTACATACAAGAGCAGACAGACATCATGTGCTGGCTAAACTTTATGTGTCCACTTGGCTAGGCTATAGTGCCCATTTGTTTGGTCAAATAATAGTCTATATGTTGCTGTGAAGATATTTTGCAGACATGATTAATATCTATAATCAGTTGGCTTTAAGTAAAGGAGATTACCTTTCGTACTATGGGTAGGCCTCATCCAATCAGTTGAGGGCCTTAAGAACAAAAATTGATGTTTCCTAGAGAAAAGGAATTTGCCTTCAAGACTGTGACATAGACATCCTGCTTGAATTCCCAGCCCAATGGTCTGTGCTACAGATTTTAGACTTGTCAGCCCCCACAACTATGTAAGCTAATTCCTTAAAATAAATCTATTAACATACAATTGACCCTAAAACAATGCAGGAGTTAGGGACACTGACACCCTCATGCAGTTGAAAATCTGTGTATAATTTTGGGCTCCCCAAAACTTAAGTACTAATGTTACTGCCTTACCAGGTTCATTGCCCACTGCTCAAGAGGAAGTCAATACGTTGGGACAGCAGGTGTTACAGCAGAGAAAGAGTTTAATATCACAGGCACCACACGAAGAGACAGGAGGAAGTTCTCAAATACATCTCCCCAGGAATTTGGGAGAAAGGGTTTTTAAGATAGTTTGGCAGGCAAAGGGATAGGCAATTGGGTCTGATAATTTGTTGGGTTTTGGGAAAAACCATAGGGCTGTAGAAATTGTATTCTTTGCTGAGTCAGTTCTTGAGTGGGAGTTGCAAGACCAGTTGACCTAGTTCCCTGGTACAGCCATTGGATCAGCCATTCCACCAAAATGCAGAGCCTGGAAGATATCTCAAAAACTAGCCTTAGGTTTCACAAGGGTGATGTTATCTATGGGAGCAGTGAAGAAAGCTAAGAATCTTTATGGCCATCAGCTATATGCTCCTGAGGAGCGAGCAGTTATAGGAAAGCAAGCTAGGGAACAATGGCTGCTTATATATATATATATATATATATATATATACATCCCCTACCACAGTTCCCACCTTGTGGCCCTTTATTAATTTTACAAAGGGCAGTTTCACCAATAGCCTACTGTTGACCAGAAGCCTTACCCATGACACAAACTGTCAATTAACAAATATTTTGTATGTTATGTGTAGTATATACTGTATTCTGACAATAAAGTAAGCTAGACAAAAGAAAATGTTATCAAGAAAATCACAAGGAAGAGAAAATACATGTATTGTTCATCAAGTGGAATATTTAACCCTCATGAAAGTCTTCATCACTGTCTTAATCTTGAGGCGGCTGAGGAGGAAGAGGAAGAGGAGGGTTTGTCTTGCTGTCTCAGGGGTGGCAGAGATGGAACAAAGAAAATGCAAGTATAAGTGGACCTACACACTTGAAACTTGTATTATTCAAGGGTCAATTTTATAACCTATTGGTTCTGTTTCTCCAGAGAACCCTGACTGATACACACTGGGTGCAACATGTGCTTAGGCAGGAAGAAGAAATTCATTGTAGCAGAAGTGCAGAGAGTGGGAGGAGATGGAGCCATGAGGGAGATTGACACCATTATCAAGAACTTTGTGGGCCATAGTAGGATCTTATCCTATAAGTGCATGGGGGCCACTGAAAGATTCTGGGCAAGCACTACCACACCTATTAGAAAAACTCCCTGAAACCTTCCAAATAGAGGACAGATGAGATGGGGCAAAATGGTTGGCAGTGAAAGACGGCCTCACGGACACTATCTCTTTGCTGTCCAAGCCCTGGGATGGACTCTTCACTATCATTCCTTCTCCTCTGTGTCTGTTATACTAGGTCTTGTTAGCCTCTTCACCTCGTTTTTACAGCATGTGCTAGGTGAGGTATATGAGCAAGCCCAGGCGGTGCTGGCAACCAGAATTTTAGGTCACCCACCCCACAAGGGACCCTAGCACAAGACCCACGAACACAAATTCTTTGCCTGTAGTCTGCCTTCCCAGGCCCATCAGCATTGCAATTGTCACCTTCCTGAGTGACACCCTTAGAAATTCATCACCATGTCACATTTGGCAGCTGAACCAGCAAACGTCTTTTATTTATGTATGAGCTGAGCACTGGGGAGCCGTGAGCCTCTGTCTCCAGATCTATAGGGCTGCTGGTCTTGATATAGCAGCATATTTATTCAAAACCATCCTGAGCTGCGTGAGACCTTTACACATTTGTAAGTAAATAGACTGGGATTATTCATGCCTCCTGCGCAGGCCCTATTCATTGCCTTCCCTAAAGGCTGTAGGCAGCTCTGCAAGCGAGAAGGTTCCAGCCAGTCGGAAGGGCAGCATTCATCACCAGGTGATTTGTTTACTGCCTTTCATCCAAAAGGCTCCCAGCTGCATTGTAGAAGAATCACTAAACTGCCAGAAAAATATGACCACCTTCCTACCCATGCTCTGGAGACAACCCCCTAGCAAGAGGCACCCGGGGCTGGGCAGAGGGAATGTGAGAAGAGCCTCACAAAGAGCCACCCAGGTTTAGCTTCACTGTCAACCCAGCGTGCTCCTAAGCCAGGGGGTGCACAGAACCTAAAGCATTTCCTCTGGATTCCCCACAGCTCAACAGGCCTCCCTGACACCTTTCTTTACTCTGGGGTTCTTAAAAGGGGTGGGACCAAGTAAATTGGATTTGGATGCATGAAATACTAAGAACCCAGTTTCAAATGCGATTCTACAGTCAGAGGATACTTTAAAACTCCTTTGCCGTGTATTTTTCATCACTTTTTCTCTTTGGAGAGGGATTTTGTAACTCTCTAAGTATTAATTTAGCAAAACCTGAATCATGATTTTAAACAAGTCCAAGCTGCTGGGAATGACTTAGAGTATTTAAAGAAGTCAGTCTGACCAATGAACCATGGGAGAAATGTCACCGAGTGCCCAAGATGTCCCCAACGACTCAGACGCCTGCTGGTTTTGCCAACAGAAACTCAGGGCCCTCCAGTCATTAGGAAGAGAGGTGGGGGCTCCGGGCACAGAGTGGGTTTCAAATGGGAGGAGTATTTGCAGAGGTCTAGTCTATAGTTTCAACTTTGAATTGTTGCTCTTGTCCAGCTAACAGGCAAATCCTGACTCAGCTCCTTTGATGGAGGACACGGTGGAGGCCGAGTGCCCAGAACACCCACATGACCCCGAGTCACAGGCAAACAGCTGCTGGGCCCAGTATTTTTCAGCATTTCAAAGAGAAGAGAAATGTGGGGCAGCGCGGAGATCTGCAAACTCTGCCTCTTGATCTCCAAAGCCGAGATTTACAGCCCATATTTCAGTCTCAGATTTCCTTGTGGGAGAATTGTTGGCTGTTGTGTGCTGCTGTTTTGTTTTAAAGACCTTTTCTACACTGTTTCTTAGCATAAACCAGAAGAAGCACATGAGTGATGCGTTGGGGGGGGGCGGTGCTGACAAGCCTATGCTGGCCTGCGGCACTTTGTCTCGAAGACATCATTCCTTCCTCTGTTCTAACCTTCCCTGCTCCTCTATTGATCTTTACCCAGACACAGCCACTGCTTTAACCATGGGCCCAGAGAATACAGAGCGTAATTGATACATACACCTGCTCTGGCCGGGAAGAAGGAGGAACCCTGTCCCCCCCCAGCCACTCGCCCTCCACTCAATAAGCCATTTCTATGGTACTTTTTTAATAAGTGCCTGTGGTCAGAAGTTGTCACATAAATCTATGCCACAGATGATGTAATCTGCATATTCACAGAACCATCTTAACACCACACAAAAATCTGCCAAAAACATAATATATTTTGAAGACAGGTGACTAATAATGCAAATGTTAAGGTACTTCTTGTAAGCATAATTAACGGAAAGATACTTTATAAGATATATGTGGGACATGGACCTTTGCGGGGGTTTAAAAATTGTAACAGAAAAAAAAATAAAACCAATTATTTCAAAGTTTCCTATTGCCAAAGTAAGAGTTAATAGTACTTAAAGTTGCTTATGACCCCTGCAAAGATGAGGCCAGATGAATTAATTCAGTGAGAAAAGAGTTTTGGAAAGAATAAGCCACCATTCCCTCTTAGAATTGTTACTGTACCTAAGAGTAAGTAGGAGATGGTGAGATTCATGAACAAAGGACCCTGAGTCAAGGTCCCTTCCTGCTTACCACACCCTGGACATACCTGACCTCCACCTTTGTCTGTGGTTTGTTCATTTGCCATGGAGGGAATTGTGCCAGGTGACGCTGAAGAGCAAAGCAACAGACAAGGACAATTTCAAGAGAGCAAACTCTAAAGGACAGTGAGCTGCAGGAGACGTTGCCTGAGAGCCACTTCTTGTTGTTGCTGCAAACTAGAAGGCTCTGATGTGACCTTCATTAGTAGTACTAGTCACACTGGGAGCAGCTTCACCGGGAGCAATGAGGAGGAAAGGCCTTAAATGGCCCGAGATGGCCAAGATGCAAGAGGCTGTGGCTGGTGTAACAGTTTGGCCATGTTGCCCACTTGGTTACTACTGCTATTAAGTGCAGCTCTGGAGGATCACAAAAATAAATATTAATACAATAGGGAGAATTTAGTGGTTGATTTAATATTTGCTGAGCATCTATGGAATGGTTTCATTTGACATGAGAAGAATACTGAAATGAATAAGACACCACACCTTCCTTTGAGAAGCTTCCAATCTATCAGAAAGACAGACAGACATATGTGTGAGTAATTAGACAGTAAAGTAGGACAGCATCACCTGGATGGAACTAAAGGTAGTGGTACAGAATAAATATGGAAAGATAGTTTAAAGATAAATGATGTTGCTATGGGTTGATGAGTTAGACTTCTATTTTTGTGAAGCAAGGAACCTCTGGATACTTTAAATATAGAATTAGAGCTCTTTATTTATATATAATTGCCTTGACAGCATCTGCAAAGGTTTAACATAAGGAATGGGGGTTTGAGAGAGGCAGGCTTGGTCAGAGGCTATGGTCAATATGGTAGACCAGGAAAAGATGGTGAATAGCACAGTGAGAATGAGAAAAGAGAGACAATGTGAGCTCAAGTATCTTTTTTTTAATTTTTAATGTTTATGGGTATATAATATTTGTACATACTTATGATGTACATGTGGCATTTTGATACAATAATACAATGTGTAATGATCAAATCAGGATAATTGGGATATCCATCACCTCAAGTGTTTATCATTTCTTTGTGTTGGGAACATTCTAAATCCACTCTTCTAGCTATTTTGAAATATACAATAAATTATTGTTAACTATAGTCACCCTATTGTGCTACCAAACACTAAATCTTATCCCTACTCTCTAACTGTGTTTTGTACCCATTAACCATCTCCTCTTTATCCCCGCTTCCTACTACTCTTAAGAACAATAATAATTCTTGAAAAATTTGGTGAGCAACTGTATGTGATCTGTGAAAGAAAAACTTTGATGTTTTCAGCCCAGGGGAGTAGTGGCAAGGGGGGGAGGGAGAGAGAGAGAGAGAGAGGTAGATACAGAGAGACAACAGAGCAGATCCAATAATGACGGTGTCTTGGGATAGTCAAGAAAATGTATCTAGTAGACAGTTGGATCAAGGGGATGAAACACAGAAAGATGGTCAGCTTTGAAGGTCAGGATTTGGGAGACCTCAACCTGTAGGCATTGTTTGAAATTTCGGGAGAGCAAACAAGTTTGAGTTCACATCTGTGCCAAGGGCCAGACCTAATGGCCAATGCTGGGAAAGCAGACCCAAGGGCTAAAGTCTCTATTCTTCCCTTGCCCTGTGTTATGAAGACTAAAAGAACATAGACCCCTTGGGGTAGGCAGGATAATGCTCCCTACAAAAATGCCCACGTTCTCATCTCCAGAACCTGTGAGTATGTTAGGTTATATGGCAAAGGGGAATCAGGGTTGCAGAAGGAAGTGAGGTTGCTAATCACTGACCTTAAAATAAGATTATCCTGAATTATTCGGGTGGACTTAATGTAATCACAGAGGTCTTCATAAGTGGAAGAGAGAGACAGAAGAGGTCTGAACCAGAGAGGGGGGAGTGTGAGATGTACTCAGCTGGACTCTGAGGGAGGAAGGTCTCCTGGAAGATGGAGGAGGGGCCAAGAACCATGGAATGTAAGCGGACTCCAGAAACTGGAAAAGACAAGGAAATGGAGTCTCCCTTAGAACCTCCAGAAGGAACTCAGCTCTGTCAGCATCTTTATTTTAGCCCAGTGAGATCCATTTAGGACTTCTGACCTCCAGAACACCTTATCCTTCTCTCACAGGCCTTAGTTCCTTTCCACATTTCTTTATTTTTCTACCCTAAGTGCTCCTCTCTTCCTGGCCAAGTACCATAAAGCAGCAGTTAAGACGCCACCATTTGGGGGCTCTTGTAAGAGCAGTAGACCCTTCCCCTGGAGGAACTCTCCCACACCTCTTGGGAGTCAGCAATGGCAAAGCATCCCGCTGACAGAATGTGTACCCTGGCCCTGTATTCAGATGTGATGCTGTCAGGATCAATGCCTGGCAGGAAGTGAAAGGAGAATTTACCAAAAGGCTGCGATAGAGTTTCAAAGGCCTCAGTCCTACTGGGAGCTCAGGACTTGGGATGGCCCTGCAGCATTGGCCTAAATTGGGACAAGGGTACCAGGCCTTTTAACCTCTGTATCATCCAGCCATTGGCTGAGAGCTACTCCATGGAAAGGGATATGACTTTAGGGAGGGCAACTTTCCTCTGCTGAAGGTAATTGTGGAGCTGGGTGTATGACTCAGCTGTAAGCTATGGGCCATCAACATTGCAGCTGGGAAGTTGAGGGCTTCAGCCTTGCATGGGTTATCTGGGTGGTGCACTATAGCGTCCACTACAAAGGCCAACATTTTCCCCACATCAGAATACCCTCATTCCCTTTCTTCCTCCACACCCATCTTCCAGGTCCAACCTAGACATTACTACCCTACCACACCCACCCCCAAACCCATAGGGACCTCTCCCTTCCTCAGATTCTCAAAGGGCATCACTCCTCTCTTTTGGGACTTTATATGAGTTGCTGCTTCTGTAATTTGCTGGTCAGCATCCTGTCCCCAGTTCAGAATGCCCTAACGGAACTCCTTTGCTTCTTCAACTCCCTCCCAATCTTCATCTACTCAACCCTGACCACACCCAAACTCCCACGTAGGCAAGCAAACACACACACACTCAAGGCAAAATGCCAGCCAGACCACATAGCACAAGGATAACCACATTCACGTAGGTTTGTTAGATATTTGGTTGATGCATAGGAAAGAGAAACGGTGGTAGATGTGACCCCAGAACTAGGGGAATGCTCTAAGGTGGCAGGTGCATATGTTTCTGGGGTGCCTGATAAGATTCTGCTTCCAATACCACAACTCCAGGAAAGCCGCTGCTGCCTTTGAACCAGCACAGAAATCTTGGCCAGGTTTTGCTTCAGAATGACCACAGCGCTGCCAGACGAGCATCAAACCCTAAAGCTCCTCCAGCTCAGAACCAGAGCAGTCATAATATGGGACTCCCCGGTGGTGCCCTTCCCTGCTCCGCAGCCACAGTCCTTCCAGCTAAACTGCCTGTTAATTGTATGTGACATAAACTCCAGGTTCTTGGTTCCCTGTTTAATAGTCAGACAAATAATAGTCTTAATTGCTCATGAAAGACCTATAAGATTTTGGAAAGAAATGCTGATCAAACGAGAAAAATGTCGAGCTGCCCTGGCTTGCCCTATCAGAATGAAGAACCCCACTGGGCTATAGCAGGTGATCCCTGATTTTTGCTTTATCTTCCTTACCTTTTCATTCTGTTGGTTATAGCTGCGGGGGTGACAGAGCAGAGAATACCACTTAGTGAGCTGTTATTGGTCTGAAACTGTCTTATTGCTTTGTGGAAGGAAATTGCAGGAAGCATTTTTAGATATTGATATCTGTTTGTCAGAAAAAATACAGTCATTCATAGAAGGTTTCGACAGGTCAATTTTGCAGAGAGAATCAACCTGGAATCTGTGGTCTCATATTTTCAAATGTCTGGCTTCACCCATGATTCACAAAATGGGTCCAGGAATCTTTGCTAACCCTTCCCCATCCCCCCACCCCCATTCCAGTCCTGCCCCAAATTTGGAGAAAATATTTCCATGTGCTTTAGATTAGTATGATCATTCATTGTCCAATTTATTTCATTTGTAAATGGGAACTTAGCTGATTTTATTATTCTGCATTATTAAGCATCCTCTGCTTCCAGATGGCCCGCAGAGTCTGTCCTAGCTGAGGATGTATGTCCCTGGGCTTTCGCTGATCGACCTCCAGGGGCACATGGTCTGCAGGCTTCACTTTCAGTAACTGGTCTGTGTTTTTCCAAATGGATTTACATTTTTATGTTCGAATGATGACTTCTCTAGAGACGCATACCATGAACGTCTGGCTTGCCATTATTACATGTACCAGGCATAAAGCTATAGAACAAGACTCATAAAAACATGCAAATAGTCCTTTTCCATGGAGGAAAGAAACATGATCAGTCCTAAAATCAAGAAATTTTGCAAAGCTGATTGCTATCCTGGGAAATGACGGGAATGAGAAGGAAACTTCCTCTGAGATGTCCATTCCCAAATAAATACATAAATAAATAAATAAATAAATAAATAAGCAAGCTCAGCAACTCTAGAGTTTTGTGTGGCCAGGGTAGCCATGTCTGGTGGTTGGGAGAAGAGGGCTGCTGCATCGTCCTGTTCTGTTCCTGCTTCCCACCACAGACCCCTCTGGAAGCCTCGTCATTCAAACTCTCCACCCTGGGAACTCACACATGAGCCCTGCCTCTCCAGTGACCACTTACAGTTTTTTTTTTTTACTCCTCCAGCGCACACTGGCCCCTCCCCACTGGAACCCTCTGACTCGTCACACTAAGCTCATGATTTTATTTTCAGCATTGCTTTTCCTTCTCTGGGGGGGTTCATGACACTATGTCCTCAGAAAGATTCCAAGCTCCTCAAGAACTTATACTTCTCCCCTATTCACCATCCAACCCACATACTCTGCACACTCTACATCTCATCCAATAGTTGCTATAATCAATAGGCGTTCAATAAAAGCTGCACACTTTAGGTGTTCAAAGCCTGCTCACAGAGCATCCATGCATGCTCTCCTTCAATCCATTTTCCATCCTGCAGTGAATTTTTTCATGTAAATGTGATCACAGCACTCCCCATCTTAAATCCTTCCCAAGTTATTAACCCACCCGACAAACCCTGCAAAGTCCAGGTCCTGCCCTTCCCCCAGCTTCCCTCATGTCTCTCTGTCTCAGCTCTCTCTGCTCCACACATGGAGTTGCTTTCATCTCTCCCATGCCTGGCTTCCTCCTGCTTCAGATGTTTCAGTCAGGCAGTTCCTGCTCCCTAAATTCTGTTCCCTTTTCTTTGACAAGTTAGTACACTCCATGGTCTAATCATTCACTTCTCACTTATTCAATGTTCCTTCTTCATGGAATTCTCCCCTAATTCTCTGAATCACTTTCAACCCCCTCTGTCCCACATTCACGTAGCACCTGATACTTTCCCTCTGTAGTGTTTTCCAGCTATCATTTATATAATTAATTAATTTCTCTCAGCCTCAGGAAACCTGGGACAAAAACCATCCTCTTCTTCCTTAATAACAGGGACTTCATTTGTCACTGCTGCTTAGAGCTTAGCACAGATTCTTGAATACAATAGGAACTCTACAAATAATTTTTAATCAATAAAAGAATACATACAAAAGATGAACATTCCTAGTTGCACCTTCATCCTTGGTTTTCTCTGGCCCAGGCATCCTGAGTCTGTGGTAAAACACTGACCATAGGTACTTCAAAAAATGTCACGTCTACGTCACCAGGCCCCACGATGGCCCCAGGGGTGTCCAGACCACTCTCAGTGCCTGCTCACAATGGCCTTCCTCAGCTACAAAACTGAGCAATGCTGATGAACCCCAGAGGCCCCAAGACAGCGGAAAAGTGCACGGGATGGTGAGACACTTGACCTTGCTGGGAGACCCATCCTTCCTGAATTGTCCTCTCTGCTTGACTTCCATGCTGCCAATGCCTGGACTCCCTCCCCTCCTTCCCAGCTTCCTGCAAAGGCTCATTTACGTAGGTCTGTCCTATAAGTGTTCATGGTCTAGTCGTAGACCTGTTTTTTTACTTCTCTCTTTTCCCTTTGATCCTTAGATTTATATATCCAGCTACCTCCTGAATGCTGGCTCTCTCACAGACACTTCTGTTCGTGTAAAAATGAACTTTTCATCTTCATTCTCTACTCCCAAACAAAACAGATAAAACAAAAACTCTCCTCTCCATCCTGGGTTCCCCATCTCAGGGAATGACACCACCTTGGATTCTTTTTGATTCAAGCCAGTCAACCATGCATCATCCTTGACCATGTCTCAATTCCCACAACCAATTCATCACCAAATCCTACTGCTAAAGCTTCCCAAATGTCCCTCAAATCTGCCCATTCCCTGTCATGCCCACTGCCTCTCTTCAGTTCAGTCTAAACCTCTTTCACCTGGACAACTATAACAGCTTCCTATCTAGTCACCCTGTCCCTTGTAATTGCTCTAACTACAAACCAATTTCCACATCACAGCCAGAGTGAGATTTCTAAAATAAAAATCTGATCAGACTACTTCCTTGTCTAACCCATCATTGACTCTCCATTGCTCTTGATATTAAATTCAACAGCTCAGCATGGCATTCTCTTGCCACTTCCTCCCATCAGACTGTCTGGTTTAATAGTCAGTCCTAAACCACTTGCTTCCTCACCATGATTTCTTTTCTTTCTGAGTTTTTGCATACATTCCTACCTCTATCTATCCATTCCTACTTGGTCTTCAGGTCTTAATACAGATATTACCTTTTCTGTAAAGATTTCCTGATTCTACCTGGTTTAGGGTAGGTATTCCTCACCTGTGCTCCCAGAGCAATTAGCTACCTGCATTTACCCCTGCACTTACTCTGGCAGTACTTACCTCTTTAATCTCTGAGTGTGATCTTTTGCTTCCAGCCTCCCTCATTGCCGCTCATTTTTAAGAGCCATGTTTGCTCTTTCACCAAAGGCATAATCCTTTTCCCCCAAAATCTACAACCTTAAGCTCATCAAGATAAAAAGGTCAAACAAAACTGACCATAGATAAATGGGCTAACTCAAAAAGCATCTGCACTTTAAAGTGTATTTTGATTTAGAAAATACAAGTACAGACCTTATTTCACATGGACAGAGAGGCAGATGATAACTTGTGGGTGAGACTTTGAAATGGAAACAGATGTTAAGCTCAGTGCCCAAGGCTTGTTATGTGATCCTAGATGCTATTAGATTGTGGGCAGAGACCATTTCCTATCAGTGAAACCCTACTAAAGTAGTTGTTGAAAGAATGGCTTGCAGTTGTAAAGCTACATGTAATCAGTGGGAAAAAAAAAAACCCAAAAAACCACAAAACAAAACAAAAAACAACCCCTGTAAATTCATTGTGAAGACTCGGCGTTTGCAATATCTTTTTCTTCAATACCCCTTTAGTCATTAAGTTTAAATTCTGAAACAACTTTTGAATGAAGGATGAACAGACATAATATTGCTCTCTAAGCCATGTCTTACAAGGCCTACTGTGTGTCTGGGCGAAGCCCTGTAGGGTATAGAGAGCTGAATTAGGAAGAGCTCTAGTAACAGAAGAACACTGGACTGGGAGGTAAAGATCCTCCCTCTAGGACCTTCCCGAGTCTCTCATTCTTTCCAAAACTCGATTTCTGTTCCTGTAAATTTGAGATATTCATGCTTACCTTGTGAGGCTGATGTAAAAGGTGAAGGAGATGATATTTTTGAAGTCTCAGACTGTCTCAGTCCATTTAGGCTGCTATAGCAGAACACCATAGACTGGGTGGCATATAAACAACATATATTTATTGCCCAAAGTTCTAGAGTCTAGGAACTTCAAGATCAGACACTTCTGGTGAGGGTCCATTTCCTGGTTCATAGTTCGTGGTCTTCTCACTTCCCACATAGCAGAAGCAAAGAGGGAACTCTATGGGGTCTATTTTATACAGGCACTGATCTCATTCATGAGGGCTCTGCCTTTATGATCTGATCACTTCCCAGAGGCCACCTCTGCTAATATCATCACATTGGGGATTAGGTTTTGACATATGAATTTGGGAGAGATACAAACATTCGGATCATAGCACAGGTACTCATAAATATTAGTTTTATTTATTTCATAAAACAAGGCTCTTCTCTTTAGCAAGCTGAGCAGTTGGCAGAGGAGATAAGCACGTACATACATAAACCAAAACATAATGCAGGGTAGGACTTGAGCCTTCAGGAAAGAGGAGTGGGCGCTTTAGCAGAGGAGGCTGTTCTAAGACTAGGAAAGCAATGAGCAGCAGACACTGCCCTCCCAGGTTCTTATTCCTTCCTGCCCATCTCAGACTTTGCTTGCAGCCCCTATCTGGGCCAATGAGCTACTCTGCGGTGCTGCCTCTGACTTGTTAGGCCTAAAGTATAGCATGTACCACATGAAATCAATGGAAGCCTTTCTATTGCCTCTAGTTTTATTATGCTAGCAAGTCTCCCTTTGAAATGCAATGTTATCAATAGCAATAAGGCCAGACTAAGATGTCACATTATTAAATATAATTCAGTCTCCTGGCTCTTCAGGTAATTTCATTTGAAACGTTTATTGTCTTAGAAAACTTTTTCCTTCTGCTGCCTTTCCTACAGCTCCATAACCTCACTGTCTCCTCTCATGCAGATACCTGGCCTTCTGAAGAATGCGAAGCTTCCCCTGCACCCCAAGCAACATCAGCCTTCTATATGAGTTAGGGACTAGGGCAAAGGAAGACCTTGTGTAAAAGCCCCAGCTCCACCCCAGCTGGATCAGTCAATCCCCTACACCATTGCCTTCTCTGATCCTTAAACGAGAAATACATTCCCTGTACCTCATGCACTACCCCTTCCTGGCCTTCTCCTTTTCCACCTTTGCTTAATGGAGAGAACTTGTTACCTCTTCTTAGAAATTTCTCCCAATCCTATGCTCACACATTGGTAGAATCAACATTGTTAAAACGTCCATACTGCCCAAAGTGATTTACAGATTCAATGCAATCCTCATCAAAATACCAAAATCATGTTTCACAGATCTAGAAAAAATAATTCCATGCTTCACTTGGAACCAAAAAAGATCCCAAATAGATAAAACAATATTAAGCAAAAAGAACAAATCTGGAGGCATCACATTACCTGATTTCAAATTATACTACAAGGCTGTAGTAGCCAAAAGAGCATGGTACTGGAATAAAAGTAGAGACATAGACCAATGGAACAGAATAGAGAACTCAGATATAAAACCATCTACTTACAACAGATTTATCTTCAATAAAGCAGACAACAACATACACTGGAAAAAGGACACCTTATTCAATAAATGGTGCTGGGAAAACTGGATAGCCACATGCAGAAGAATGAAACAGGATCCCTATCTCTCACCATATACAAAAATTAGTTCAACATGGAAAAAAGACTTAAATGTAAGTCATGAAACAATAAGAATTCTAGAAGAAAACATACGAAAAACTCTTTTAGACATCAGCTTAGGCAAATAATTTATGACTAAGACCCCAAAGGCAAATATAGTAACAACAAAAATAAATAAATGGGACTTAATTAAATTTAAAAGGTTTCTGCACAGCAAAAGAAATAATCAACAGAGTTGACAATCAGTCTACAGAATGGGAGAAAATACTTGCAAACTATACATCCTTTAAAGGGGTAATATCCAGAATCTACAAAGAACTCAAAACAAATTAGTGAGAAAAAAAAAAAAACCATTAAAAAGTGGGCAAAAGACATGAATAGAATTTTTTCAAAAGAAGATAGGCAAATAGCCAGCAAATATGTAAAAAACTGTTCAACATCATTAATCATCAGGGAAATGCAAATTAAAACCACAATGAGATACCACCTTACACCTGTCAGAATGGCCATTAGTAAAAAGTCCAAAAACAATAGATGCTGGCATAGATGCAGAGAGAAAGGAACACTTATACACTGGTTGGTGGGACTGCAAATTAATACAACCTCTATGGAATACAGTATGGAGATTCCTCAAAGAAATAAATATAGACTTATTCAATCCAGCAATCTCACTTCTAGGTATGTACCCAAAGGAAAAGAAGTCATTTTATCAAAAAGACACCTGCACTCGAATGTTTTATCACAATACAATTCACAATTGCAAAGATGTGCAATCAACCTAAGTTCCCATTACTTCATAAGTAGATAAAAAAATGTGGTATATATATACCATGGAACACGACTATAAAAGGAATAAAATAATGTCTTTGGCAGCAACTTGGATGTCACTGGAGACCATTATCCTAAGTGAAGTATCTCAGGAATGGGAAAACTAATACCACATGTACTCTGTAATAACTGGGAGCTAAACAATGGGCACATGTGGGCACAAAGAAATGAAAAGGACATTGGAAACCAATAAGAGGGGGTGAGGGGTAAATGTACCCCTCAGGGTACCTATCAGGGACAACGAACACTGTTTGGGTAATGGGCACACTAAAAGCCCCTACTTAAGCATTATATAAGGTATCCATGAAACAAAAACTTTTGTACTCCCTTAATATTTTGAAATAAAAAATTATGTATTTTGGCCAGTCTTCACCAGCCTATGGGTAAAAACTAGGTCCTAGTCATAATAATATATAATATTTTGCTTATTCTACCATCTACATGATGTAGAAAATCAGCCCCTGTCAGGCAGTCCCATCAAGACATTCTGGAAGTTTCCCATGCAGTGGTACACAGTGGCTCACATATGCCCTTGGATAAGTCTGCTCCCAATAGGAATTCCATCTCCTCTTCTGCCTTAGGCATGTTTTCTACTAATCTATATTGCTCTTCCCCCCTGAAAACTGTGCTCTCCCCAGGGCCATGTATTGTTCCTGTGAACCCCACAGCCTCTCCTGCTCCAGTGACACTATGATCTCCACTAGGACTTGTCTACTCCTCCACCACCCCAGTATACCACCATGTAGGTATTTGAGTGTCTCAAATGTACTCCCACAATAGGAGTTCCGCAGAATGCCAACATGTGTTGCATAGATTAAAAAGAAGTGCTAGATTCCATATTTAAATAATTTGAGGAGTTATAAATTGTTGCTTCTCCAAAGATGGTCTTTGGACCAGCAGTATCAGTATCACTTGGCAGCTTCTTAAAAATGCAGAAACTCAGGACCCACCCCAGACTTAAATTTGAACAAAATCCCCAAGTGAATGGTATACACATTAAAGTCGGAGAAGCGTTGCTCTAAATTAAACAAAATTAAGCAGGTTTCTTTATGCAAATTCCTCAGAGCCTTTAATATGCAAATATGCATTACAAACTCCAAGAGGCATATAAAGTATGCAAGAGTAGTGTTTTGCAATATACATTTTGAGGAACCTTGTGTTGGAACTTCACCATGTCCAATTGTATTGTGGTCTGGAATGGCTTGGGAGACAAGATATTCTTCTCTTTCAGCCTACTGATTACATTTTGTTAGTATTAGTAATATGCTGGCAAAGGCTTAATGGCTGGCTCTCCAGGAGACCACATGAGCCCTGATTCATAATGCTAGCCAATTTCCACAGTGTGAATACTCCCATCATAACCAATTTCAAGCTACTGTGTTGGTGTTACTGGAAAGGGATGCAAATATTCAGCTCTTGAGAGCTAGTAAAGACAGCTCCAGCTTCCCCCTGGTGCAAGTACTCCAGCTGTGCTGCTTGCACCCAGTGACTTATACATGTTTAGGTGGAGCACCTAGCCCAGCTGACACTTTTCCCCTCCACTCACCCTTTAGTGGCAGTCACCAGTCTGTACTCAGATTCATGCCTCCATCACTAAGGTTTCCTTCATAGGACCAGCCTCATCACACCTTTCTCTCATCATCCTTCCCTAAGAATGAGCTCTCCCATGAGGTCCTTATTCTTCCAGCAGATAGATTTCTGGAGCACTAAACCCACCAACTTGCCAGATGTGGTCTGCAAGCTCAACGCAGGCTGAGGAACGTATAGAGTTGATTCTCCCAAAGCGCATTGTCAGGGCTTCTGTGACAGTGCACATTTGGCACTTTGTGCTATAATTGGCTGTGGTTCTTTTTCCCCTGGCATGCTATGATCTCCTTCAGGGCAGAGACCTTGTCTAAGTCAGATTTATAGCTTCAGTCCCCAATGTGGTACATGCTTAAGGAGTGGCAATAAATGGAAGAAATCTTGCTCATGCTATAACCTGGACTTTCACCCTCTCTCCTCTCACTCCCCTACCTGGTGTTTCTACTCCAGCCACCATGACCAATTAAAGAAAACAGAAGTGGCACTTCCTCACTCCTGGCTTCTTGAAGTGTGGCCCAAGACTTTTTCCCAAGTTATACTGGGGTCAAGCACAGCCTAGGTACAGATTTGGTGAAATTAGCAAAGTTTGTTTCCCCCTTTGTCCCTACCAGCTTGGATAAGACTTCTGATTCTGGCTTTCTCAGTTCCTTATTTTCTGAAACATTTAGCCCTTTAACACCTCTCTCTCTCTCTCTCTCTCTCTCTCTCTTTACCTTCACTGCAAAGTTTGCATATAAAGCATTGTTCCAGGATGGGAGACCAGGAATATAGAGGAAAATTAAATATGGAAAAGCTTTAAAGAGAGGAACTGGGTAGCTCCTATGAGGCAAATGATCTGCTTCCAAGCAGGCGGGGATTCCATATGGGCCCAGTTTTCTGTAGTGGGGGCACCTTACTCAGAAGCTGTCTCCGCCAGCCCCCTGCCTGGAGGGCCCAAGATTATAGATGGAACATTAAGCTGGGCCTGAATTTTTCTGCCTATAATAAGAATCTGCAGATTGAGAACTTCCACAGATCTAAGAAATGATCAGAACGGGAGGGGCTGGGAATCTCTGGCCACTACCTTATGTCGCTAAAGGTGAAGGAAGACTGTTTACCCTGTGGGCTCCACCCTCCATCCTGTGAGCCTTGCCTTTTCAACTTTGTGAGCCGTAGGAGTCCACTCCTAACTCCTATTACCCCATCACTTAACACAGATTTGCTGAGTATCTACTATGGGGTAGACCCTCTAAGCTACGCTGAAACAAGTAGCTCATTCCATAGGGAGCTTAGAGTAAGAAGTTACATGGCCAAGTTCACATTTTGAATAAGTGACAGGGCTGAAATAAAAATACAGACTTCTGGATTCCCAGGCCAGAGTTCTTTCTTTATAGATTGCTCTTTGAAGCTGCCCTTTGTGGAATTAGTAATGTTTCCCAGTTTGAATCTTTGCTTGTGCTAATCTATGTCGTTTTGGATCTTCCATAGCCTGTCTTATAGCTCAAATATTTGTGAATTGATTTACTGAAGGTATTTGCTGCCTCCAGCATTTTGATGAAACCGAAACTGGAATTATATTACCATCTTGCTTATCACAAGAAGGGAAACTGTGGTATGTGCCTGTAGTCTCAGCTTCTAGAGAGGTTGAAGCAGGAGGATTCCTTGAGCTCAGGAGTTTGAGGCCACCCTGGGCAACATAGTGAGACCGCATCTCCAAAAAATAAAAATTCAAGGAAAGGAAAGAAGGAAAATTTTCATTTATGAATTTTATTTACTCAGCAAGAACATGCTGAGCACCTCCCATGGCCCAGTACTATCACAGGCAGGACACTTGAAACACAGCAGGGGGAAAGAAAAAGGAATCTCTGCCTTCTTGATGTTTATACTCTAGAAAAATAAGATAGAAATAAACAATAAACTTAATAACTTAAAAATCAGTTATATGTAATATCAGAAGAGGGTAAGGGCTATGGTTTTACTTTGGTCACCTGCCAATCCCATCCAATCATCCAGCAATGTGCTTTCAGAGAGGAACCTTTACGAAATACAATCTCACCAGGCTGCCCCTTTGATGAAAATCTTCAATTATTCCCACCGTGTTGAGGATAAAGCCCCTGGTTTTGGCTTCTGCTTAACCCTCCAGCTGGGTCTCTTATCACAGATCTCTTTGCCACCTAGCCTCCAAGAGTGCTGTGCCCATGGACACACCATGCTGTTTTATGTCTTTCAAAGGGACAGGAGGAAAAATCGGTTACCCCTTTTCTCTGGGTCTTCACTGAACTCTGTCCTTCATGGATCCTTTGTAATACTTAAGGAACTATATCAACATGACTCACCTCCATTGCCCTAAAAGGCCTGGATCATGTTTGCTTATCTTTATAACCCAGGACCTGTACATAGAACATGTCTAATACATAATAGCTGATTGAGAAAACTAGCCAATTTGTGATGCCAGGGCATAACATGGCGGGTTATTAATTCCAGGCCCAAGAGCACTAGTGGCCAACTTATTCCATAAGTTCTGTGTATTATATAGGGATTACCTAAATATTTAGGTCATTTTTACAGGCCAAATATGACCTAACACCTATTTTTGTAAATTACGAACTATTAGAACACAATAACTCCCGTTCATTCGCATATCTATAGCAACTTTCACCCTACAATGGCAGAGTGGAGTAATTGCAACAGAGACCATATGGCCCATAAAGCCTAAAAGATTTACTGTTTGGATCATTACATGAAGAATTTGCTGACCCCTAATCTAGGCTATGCCAGTCAGAGTTGGTTTGATCAAATTTTTAAAATGCACCCAATTTACATAACTTCTCCCCAGGCACTCCAGAAGAGGGCACAAAATAGGCCCATAATAAAGGGTTGTTGGGCAAACGAATATAGAACAGGCCAAAGGAGATCCATTAAAAGATACAGTACATCATATTGATCTTTTCAAAGGAAGGCCTTTTTCTTTTCCTTTCTAACATGATTTACATGATTCCACCTCTTATTAGAGTCTGACATCTTAAATGACTATTCCTTCAACAAGATTGTAGCAATGAGCATATAAAACCACCCCAGTCATTCTTCATGGCATTAAACGTATATTTACTGATCACCTGCTATATAAATAATCATCATTATCATGATAATAATTCTTGTATCAAGCTCAATATTTTAAGGGTACTGGTACAAGTCAGGGTAGACAAGAAGTAGGCTCTGAGATGGAGAGTGATGTAAAGGAAGCATCTTGGGCAGTGCTCTCAGGATGGATGTCCAAGAGAGAAAGGAAACAGATTTGGAGAAAGGGAGAAGTTGAGCTGTAATGCAATCACCGTGAAAGTCTCAGCTGATTTCTCCCCTACAGGGAAATCTGAAGCTGTAATGCTGTTTCAGAATCATCCCCAGTTGGGGTGAGGGTGGCTGGCCTTAATGTCTCTGTTGTGTCCCATCCTTGGAGGCAGATTGCCCATAGGAAGGGGGATCTCCGTGGTGGAGGGTACTACCTGGAAAGGGCTGACAGCTGAGGGATATATGCTGTAAGCTATAAGCTCCCCCTGAGGGGAAAATCTGGGCAGCACAATCCTGTGTCCACTGCAGTCCACCCATGTGCCACCCAGAGTCCCTGCACAGAAGCTCTGAGATCAGCAACTCCAGGATTCATGGGAGCCTTTTCTCCTGGGGAACAACTGTGGGACAAATTGTAGTGTCTGCTGCTGCTGCATGTGGTCTCAAGGCCACAATTGATACAAATCGTCTCCAACCCTGTCACCCCTCTTCATTTTTCCTTACCCATCAATAGCAGTTCTGATCTATAGGTGGCACGACCCAGACTCTCCTCTCTGAAGGGTCTGAGTCTCTGGCCATCTTATTCCTCTCAGGCCATGGCTGCCATCCTTGTCCACTGATTATTAAAATCAGGCAGAGAAGTACCAAGAGGGGCCCACATGCAAAACATGTTTCCCTGTCTCCATTTTATAACAGCATCCCCACCTCCTCCTGATGTGTCAAGGTCAACTGCCCCTGGCATGATGGTAACCCCTCTGCTTGTCTGCTGGTTCCTTGGCACAGGGAACCCAAAATACTTGGGGAGCAGCTGAAACTTAATGTTCAATGGAGCTCTTGTCAAGTCCACTGGTGCAAGCATGTCTCCTGTGAAAATCAGGTTCTGATTTTCTAAACTTACAGACCCAAAGTTGTGGGAACAGGAAGCCCTAATTCTGCCCAATAGATTTCTGGGATTGATGATGAAATGAGCCTTCCTTCTTTTACCTCTTGGTTCCCAGACTTATGTACTCCACCTATTTGAGACACAGCATTCATTTACCCCTCTGAACTTACCTCATTACCATAATTTTACACATTTTCCTTCTGATCATTAAGTGCTACCACCTGGATTTCATTATTTGGGGCTCTTATTATCCCATTGCTATTAGCAAACATAGTTCTCTAAGTACTCCAGCTGTCAGCCCTTGTCTTTAGGGACAGCCACTGATGAGTTCTGGGAGATGATAGTGCCCTCCTTTCTAGTACTTCTCTTACTGCCTTGAGAAGTGGAGTTTCTTCTGGGTCCTCCCGCTAAATATAACCAGCTGGTGGCTTTTCCAGATTACATGGTACATAGTGTTCTAACATGCTCATTTTTCTGAGACTTTTGATCCACCATCTGCCGTAGCAATTCTGGCATTTCTACCTCACATGATTCAAGCTATCACTTTCTTCATGCTTTTCAGAGCCATCCTAACAACATGTTAGAATCATCTCCTGGGGGACTTGCCAGGTTTTTAAATCCTACATCACAGAAAAGTACATTCGTATAGACAAATCCGCCCTCATTCAACTTTATGTTCCATCCCCCTCCACCATTCAGCGACTTCAGAATCCACTCAGAGACGTATGCTGCCCTCCTGGCTCCTGTAGCTCTGCCCTATACTGGAACATAGTCTCTGTGGTCCCTTTGCACATCTAGCTCTTTCTTGGCCAATTTATCCAAACTTCTGATGAGAACATTAGGTGAAATCTGCTTCCAGAGAGGGAGGCGGTAACCTCAGGAGATGAGGCCTGTTTCAGCCAAGGATGATGCCTGGACAGAGCTGTCAGCTGGGAGCCATCAACCAGCACAACTTCCAGCGTCTGGGGAAATAAGTTCTTCAGTAGTGAAGGGGGCGGGTTCTGGAAGGCACAATCCAGTGTCTACCACAAGTGCTTTTCCAACACCCTCCCATATGCCCAGTGACAATAAGACCTGTCTTCCAAGAGGTTAGTTCCTGGCAGCAGAGGATCTAACAGGTATAAAACTTCTCTAAGGGAAAATTTTGCAGTCATACTGTTACAACGGAAAGAGAATTTAGTCTCCATTCTTATGTCATGATGAGGAACTGAGGCCTGGAGTTCAGAAGACTTGCACAAAGCTCACAGACGGTTTGTGTCTGAGACTAGAATCCAGATTGATCTCTGACCCTGCTCCAGACATCTTCTCCCAACAGCTTTTGTCTTCAGTTTGCCTTTATATAACCCTCGTGCAATTTCAAAGATGGTACATACATACTGAGACGGAGATTCCTAGGATCCCAAATCTGCATCCAGTAAACCCAGGGTGAGGGTAAGGGGATGAAATCATCCATCAGGTGCATCTCACCAGTGGCTCATCCGGGGTCCTGCAGGTGAAACCTGCCTGTAAAACCAGGAACTTCATGGTGACCCTATCCAATCTCTTCACTTTACTGGGGCAAGCGACATGTCCCAAATCACACTGTGAATTATAATAGAGCTGAGGACAAAATAAAAGCCAGAGAAGCTAATGTCCTTGTCCTCCAGGAGTTAGTCATAACTGCTGGGGGGGAGAAAACTTGTAACTTCTGTAATTAGAAAAAGTAGAAACCCAAGAGTAGAGGTGACACATCATAGCACACCTGCAGATAGAACTCAAATGCTTCCTCCCGCTAGCTGAAAGGCCCTTGGCAGGGCAGGTGACCAGTTGTTCAGGGTGTTCGACCAGATGAAGGATGAAAAAAGAGAACAGACTCCATTCAGCGTTTCCCACCAACTCTATCCCACGTGGATTTTGTGTGTGTTAGAGAAAGAGAGAGAGTGATCACCAGAGGCCCCAGAGCCGCCTCTTTTCCCTGGGACACTAGGCCTTGTGCTCTGGGTATAAAAGCCAGTCCCAAGCAACCATCCACAGCAGAGCCCAGACTTCTTCCTCTCTTCGTGATTCCTAAGAATGGAAGGGCCCCTTTAGGGTTGCCATGGGTACATAGTTAGGTCTTGATTATTGTACTTTAGGGACAAAAGTATGACATGCTTGTAAGAAACCTCAATCAGTACACAACTGGAACTTAGGTAGGTCAAGAGTGCTGGCTTGATTCTCTGAAAAGTAGCCATGGAGACCTACATATGTCTCCAAAGAGCATGAGCAGCAATTGCAGGGAAGCAGCACTCAGCTCTTCCTAACATGTGGCCTTCTTGTACCTAGAGCTGTTTAGCAGTGCTGAATGGCATAGTCTGCCCTTGGAAGTAAGTAGTTTCTCAACTCTTCAAGTGTTCAGCAAACCATATGTCAGTAACACTACCAGTGGGGTTTCTAAATTGGGAAGAAGTCTTCAAAAGATAGAACTTAGGTGCCAGCCTACAAGAGAAACCTCCACACTTTCTGGCCCTGGTGGAGAAGTATAGGGCAGAAAAGCAGCCCCTATAAATAATGCACACTTGTTTAGACTCCAACTATTAGAAGCAGAAGATTCTCCAATATCTCTGACCTGTGACTGGCAATTCCACAGGCAGCCTTGTGCCAACACTCATGCCTATGTGCCTCTGCTAATGAACCCCATGAATTGAGAATCCACCCCAATCCCAGTGTTGCAATAGTGTCATGACTATGGCTTCTCTACATAGAACTCTGAAAGTACCCCCAAGATCACCAAGGATTTCTCAGACTTTTGATGTGTTTGTCAATGTAACAGGCATTTAAATGACTACTATGCTCTCTCCTCTCTCTAATATATATTGTGACTTAGGCAAATAAAACAGTGAGAATTCAAAGATTGTATTTCAAGAGAATATTATGTCCTGGCTTCTGCTGACAGTGTTTAAGTGCTAGACGTCTATGAAAAGAAAGAGATGATTCCTTGGGGCCAGTCCAAAGTCTAATGCCTCCCTGTTAGGAACTTTCAGAAGCAGCAAGTAGGTTCAACCAGGAACCCAAGGCACACTTACTCCATCTTCCCACCAGCAAGGAAATTACATTTGAAAAAAGAATTGGCCAGTCACTTCTGAACATTAAAGTAAATCAAACAAATAACTCATTAATTAAATTACTGATAAAAGGTAAGTTGTTGGCAGTTTGAAAACTAGGTTTGTAAGAAGGGATAAAGAGAGGAGAACTAAATCGGGGTGTGGCAAATAACTAAATGCCTGGTGCTTACAGAGGCATCACTTCCTGCAACGGACTGAATGTTTGTGTCCCCCTCAAAATCCATATGTTAAATACTAACCCCCAAAGTGATGGTACTAGGAGGTGGGTGCTTTGGGAGGTGATTAGGTCATGAAGATGGAGCCCTCGTGAATGGGATTAGCACCCTCATAAAAGGGACCCCTGAGAGCTCTCTTACCCTCCTTCTGCATTTTGAGGGGACAATGGGAAGAAGGCAGTCTGCAATCTGCAAGAGGGCCCTCACCAGAACCCAACTATGTTGGCACTCTGATCTTGGACTTGGAGCCTCCAGATCTGTGAGGAATAAATTCCTGTTGCTTATAGGTCACCCTAAGGGATTTATTATAACATCCCAAGCTAAGACACTCCCACAGCCGGTGCCATGGCCACGGAGCTTAGGTAGCATCCAGAATCCCTGCAGCTTAGAGCTCCCAGGCCAGAAGACAGGGAGTGTCTGCCACAGCAACCGGCACCCAGTCTGGCAGTTTCATGATAATAGCAATATGGCTCCATCTTGGAGTTATAAAATGCTACAATGCACAGGACCTAAGACTCTGAGAGCAATCCCCTCTTTTGACAAATAAGGAAACAGCTTAGAGTGGTTTGACATGTTGCCAACGTTCCTAAGGAAATAATTGGCTGAACACAACTGGATCCTATTTTATCTGACCTACAGGTCGGTGTGTTAATCCATCGTACCCCACCATCTCTCTAAGTGCCACTGTGGGTAAAGCTGACAATCTAACAGCATTCTAAGGTAAAGCCAACACTGTATGTCTCTGTCACCAGTCTGCCTCTCCTTCTGTGACCCCACCCCACCCCAGCACACCCAGGAATGGCAAGACCTTCTCTGCCTTCCAGCTCTCCCTTGAGCTCCACACAGTCCAGCTCTTCCCCCCGGACTCGATTTCTTCCTCCTGCAATGTTCATGCACATGGATTTCTTGAAGGAAACTGACCCCAGCCAGGTGATCCTATCAAAAATCACTCACTAAGGTGGGTGCTTTTCTGAGCTTAAGCTTCCCTAGAACTTGCCAGCTCAAAGGCATCTCTGTAGGCAAAGTGTAGAGCTGCTGGCGAGCAAAGTGCTTTCCCGGTGGCCCTCGCCCATACCCACACTATTCCCTGGTCATAGCCCTTCAGGATGTGGCTCTTTTCATAGATTTCCCTTCCCCCATGCAGAGCCTCTCTGGGAAGACAAGAGCCATAAACACGCAGCTCCACTGACTAAGGTGGTGGCCCGGCTTCTGCAAGATGGGAGCCGAGGAGGAGGAGTAATCAACTCTCCCTCCCATGAGGCAACTGCACAGAGGTCATGGATAGAAAAGGAAAAATGTCATTACTGCCCATGGGAGAGTGTAATGACCCAAATTATGGCCTGTCAGATGAGGCAGCGCCTGCCGCGGGGGCTGCCGCTGCGAGCACAGCTTACAGGGAAGGTGGGCAGGAGAAACGTGCTTGTGGGCAGCCTGGGGGAGGTGGGGCTTTGGCTCCAGACCCCAGCTCCTGACTTCTGCTTTCACTTCTCATGCTCTGAAGTCCCCTGGGCCCCTCCTGGGAGACAGCGTCAGGGCATCCTGGGCAAGGGAGAGCGGGGAGGAGGACACACACACAAGGCACCCTTTAGACAAGGCCACGGGCCCAGCAACCATCCTCTTGACTAGAGTCTTTAAAGACTTTTTTTTTTTTTTTTTTTCAGATTTTAGTTTTTCAGAACTTTTGCAGAGCATAGAGTGTTATAAAAAAAAAAAAAAAAAAAAAAAAATCACTCCTGCTTGAAGTGGTGGAGGTGGAACACAACGGCAATTGCATTCTCGCCGGAGTCAGACAGGCCCGAGCCCCGTCCCTGCTCCATCACTGGGCAACCTGGGGCAAGTCCGTTTCCTGCCGGAGCCTCATTTTCCTCACCGTGCTCCTTGATGTAACGGCTCTGAGGATCAGGCATCCATTCCGTCAAAGACATTTACTGAGCACCCTTTCTAAGCTGGGACATACTCTAATAAGTAAATATCAGTATAGTTGTAGTAGTAGTAACAGTAACAGGAGTTGTTACTGCAGTTGTAGAAGTTGTAGCAGAGTAGTGGGAATAAGCACAGAGAAAGTGTCAGACACACTTCTGAGAACTTTACCTTGTTAACCCTCAGAGGTTAACATGCCGGCAAATACATAGGGATGTGGGGACTCCCTTAGACTGCCAGGGTGGGTATAAATTGACAAAACCACTTTGGAGGGACATTTGACATGACCTAGCAAATTTGCACATGCATGTACTCCATGGCACAACAATCTGGCTTCCAGTGTTATGCCCTAGAGAGGCATTTGCACACACGAAGCAGGAGGCATGTAGAGAGATACTTCTTACAGCATTGCTTGTGCAGCAAAACACTGAAGGCAAACTAATGGCCCATAAATCAAATGTATTATGTTTATAGAAGAAAATATTCCATCAGTTTATCTATCTGTCTATATAGATCTCAAAACCTAACTAGAAGTGTTACAAAAGGAAAGGTACACTATGATAGCATTTAAATAAATCTATAAAATATACACATTATTAAATATTATTTTATAGATATATCTATATGTAGAAAAGCATAAAATTTTGAACCTGGAATGATACTCAGGAAGCTCATAATAGAAATAGCCTAATTTTTAATGAAATATATACAGATAGATATGTAGATATAATGGGCCTAGTTGATGGCCAGGCAAAAGCCTGGTGCTCAATAATAATGATTATTTTTCCATACAAGATGGCGGAGGAATCATTCTGTTGGGTTTTGACATATGTGTAAGGAAGAGCTGATGTTCACCAGGCAGCTAAGATGACCACCCATAGCACTGATTTCTAGCCTTTTCCTTCCTGTGCTTTGAGGAAAAAATATTTTTTATTTTAATTCAGTTTCAACTCTAATAACATAGTGAAGTAAGAGAGTAAGCTATCATCCCAAAGAATTTTTTTCATTTTTTTTCTGTGCCTCTAGAACTTAGATAAAGTGCCATGGCCTAGATTTTGGTTACATTGGCAAACAGATAAAAGTTTCTTATTGTTGCATTCTGAAACATGGCCAGAGCCTGACATCATGTTCTCCGGGAGCAAGATCCTTCCTTTGTTATATTGTGCACGATCACCCACAAGTGTGAAAGTCCAATGCCAGCTTGCTTTACAGGCTTCTCATGAAGGTACATTTAAATTTATGAATTCTCCCACCACAGATTCTATAAGGACTGGAAGGAGAATCCTGTTCTCATAGGTCATTAAGTGAAATATGCTCTCAAGGATCATGTAGTTCTTTACTCCAAGTTTAGTCTGCAGATCAACAGCATTTGCCTTGCCTGGGAGCATGTTAGAAATGCAGAAAATCAGATCCTTTTCCAGAATGATTGAATCAAATCTAAGTTTTAACAAGATTCCCAGGTGATTTGTATGCACATTGAAGTTTAAAAGCACTGATGTTACCCAATGGTTTTCAAACCTGGCTATGAAGACATGGATCCTATTAACATACAGATCCTTGGGTCTCACTTTCATAAATTCAGATTCTTCAGTAGGTCTAAGTAAGGTCCAGGAATTAATTTTGAAATAATTTCAAATTTTCAAGATAGTTACAAGGCTACTAAAAACACTCTCCCCCACCTCGTGGTACACACACTAGACCATTTGAAATTAAATTGCAAATATCAAGCCCCACTAGTCCTGGAACAGTTTAGTGTATAATTTTTACAATTAAGAACCTCCTCTATAACAAAAATATGACCATCAAAATAACAAAGTTAACACTGATTTGTTACTGATATCTAATCATCTAATGTCACTTGAACTTGGCCCATTGTCACTATAATGTCCTTTGTAGCAACAATATCTAATCCATCATCACGAGTTGCATTTATTTATCATGCGTCTTTACTTTTCTTCTTCAATCCGGAATAGTTCTTCAGTCTTTCCTTAATTTTCATGACCTTGATACTTGTGAAAATTGCAGCCCAGTTATTTTGTAGAATGTCCGTCAGTGTGTGTTTGTCTCAAGTTTCTTCAAAATTAAACCCAAGTTATGCTTTTTTTTCTCATAAACGTTAAGAGATTATGTGTTCTTATTGCATCTGATCAGGTGATACGTAATTTCCAACTGTCCTATTACTGGTGTTATTAACCATGACCTTTGACTAAGGTGATGACCGCTAGGCTTTCCCACTGTAAAGTTATTCGTCTTCCCTTTATAACCAATAAAAATTTTGAGGAAAGGTATTCTGAGGCTGTCCCATGCCTCATCACACTTTTAAGTTTTAGTGTCCATTGATGTCTCTTGGCTGAATTAATTAATGTTATGATAGTTGCTATCTGGTCACTTTTGAACTCCATGCTGCTTTTGACATTTATCACGTGGCATTTCACTGTAAAGAAAACTTTCTCTTCTCTCCATTCATGTATCTGTATCAGGACAGACTCATGAGTTCCTATTTTACTCAATTGGGTTATAATCTTTTCCTATCCTTATTTTGTTACTCAAATTGTCCCAGGTTTGACCAGAGGAGCTCCTTCAAGTTGGCCCCTGTGTTCTCTCAACATGTTCCCATCATTCACTGAGCACCTCCTTAATTTTGATGCAAAAATATGCTCCAGTTTATCTTGCACTTCCCCTGGCTCAGCCCTAGGATCAGCTAGTTGTCCAGGGAGCCCTGGTTTCTTTTAGTGAAGAACGGTATTTAGATACCAAGATCTCAGTCCAGGTGTGTTCATTGTTATTGGGGTATCACTGCCACACTTCTTCTCAGTGGAAAGAGGTGTGGTTGTGTGTAAGTGTTTGTGTCATATATACACATATGTATATTTATTTATATGTCCATAGTTATCAATATATCTATATATTTAAAACCATAAATTCACATCTCAAACTCCAATTATAATTCAACACTACTGGATTAATTCTAGTTTATTTGTTTGTTTTCCTTTCCATATTTGTAATTTTCTTCCCCAATAGTGAGAAGCCTGACTCCCATGATCCCACATATACTTACTTATTTGAAAAATCCTCCCAGTATATAACCAGTATCCTGTCACAGGTCATTGACACCATCCTCCCAACTCCAGCCCTCACTGCAGAAACCCCTCCCACCTCTCTCAGGCTTCAATATTTCACACCAGGCTACCATGTTGGCTGCCTCCCCTGGATAGAGACCCTTCTCATCATCCTGCTACATTTCACACTGAGCTGCTGCCACTGCCGCTCCTCCTGCCAAGCTGCACGGATGCTTCCCTCACCCTGCTTAGGATCTGATACCACATGCCAGGCTGCCATCAATGCCCCTTCTTGGGCTTTGCCACCCCACACTGGACTGCCATCCCACTGTTTCCCTACTCACGCATCCTCTCCACCCCATTTAGACTCCAACGCTGGGCTGCCTCCCCTTCCACTCCTCTCACCTCCCCTTGTGCCAACACTTCTCTCTGCATGGTCCCTGCAGTTCCACCTCAGATCGCTGCGCTACCACCACCTCCCCACACCCATCATGAAGGCCCACATTGCTTTGGTCTTGATTGCTTGGGCCCCACCTTGACCACCTATTTTTTAACAATTTCTTTGGATGATTCCTATGAGCAAGACCTGTGATGAAATCTCATGGTCATGTTGAGGTCCAGTTGGTAGTTCAACCTCTTAGCCACTGCCATGATCTTTGGCATCATGCTTAAGATTGTAATTGCTGCCTTTTGCCCAAAAAGGAAACTCACACAGTTCCATTAATGGGAAGGTCTTTTAGATCCAAAGTTGTATTCCTTCTCATTTCCATCCCAATTCCTTGGTCTGCCCACTTCAGACAAAGAACAAATTGGACTTTATCAAGATAATCATTACATTTCTCCCTAAATCCTCTCTATTACAGTCCTAAAATTTCTAGGTCTGTAAACATTTTCTTATATGTCACAGTTTTTATAATCTTTGATATTTTAATCCTTTTTGTTGGGAATGTTCTAGGTTATGAACATTCTTCTTAAAATGTGGCTACTATCATAGTGACATCACCTCCATTAACTTGAAATATATACTTCTATTAATTTATGCTAGGATTTATCCAATTTTCCAGTCCATATATCAAACACAGAGCTCAAATTGAGCTGGCTGTCCTCTAAAACTCTTAGGTCTTTCCCTCTTAAATATATTTATTTTTTAAAAGAGAAAGTGGATCATCACAGAATTCAAAATGATTTGCTCCCAGTGTGTAAACAAGATTGCAGGAGAAATATTTAAAGCTACTGGCTTGCTCTTTAAGATATTCCAAAACTTTTTATTTACTTACCAAAAATATTATATGCTTATAATGATATTTCTTATTTATTTATTGAGAAAATCCTTAAAAAAAATGAAGCCTTTCAAGTTCCCTGAATCATAGAGGTTATTGTTACCTGCTTTCCACAGATCTACATTTTTAAAAAAGAGAATCTTCATGTTAACTTACATTGGACTCATGATTTAGCAATAAATTATTTAGTTTAAATAAATTCTTAGGCATAATTCCAACATATAAAATATATAAAAGTGGATCTTCCCTTTTTGTAACTTGTAATATCATCTTAGCTTTTTCTTTGTGTACTGGAGTATTTCCCAGGGCCTCTACAGAATGTAGAGGATGTACTACATAGATTATCAAGGAGCTTCAAAATATATTGAACAGTCATTTTGCCACAAATAGCTGGTCTGAAAGCACAGCTTCCATTACTAGCCTAATAGGTCCCCTGTCTGAGTGCTGGAAAATGTATTATTAAACTCTAAACCTAGCTTCTGTCAGGGTGAATTGGCTATTTCTCAACAGGAAGGTGATGATTGGAATAAGTCACTTAGAGACATCATGGAAACAGGCCATCCATTCAACTATCCATCAATCTATCCATCCATCCATCAAAATTGTTATAAGTAGTCGAGATCCTTAAACTGGTTGTAGAACAAATGTCTAAATTTCTCCAAGGAGTGTCATCAGACAAATCTATTGGTTTATTACTTTCATGAGTCTTATGGATGGTGGACACCATCACACCCCATATACTCTCCTGTCATAGTGCGAGATCAGGCATTTGGGGTGGTGGTTGTGGGGGGGTCTTTCCCTTTGGGTGACAGCCAGGATATTCCCTAGTTTCCTGGGACTGCAATTACTTTGGGTCTTACACAGTCAGGCAGGCTTTCTGTCTCAAATGTCAGGTAGACTCTGATTTTCATCACTTTTTTTCAATCTTAGAGATATAATTTTCCTCACCATGATTTCAGAAATTCCACTTGATATTCATGTCATGTGTCTATAACAAGGGGCTGACAAAAGAAGGGGAGGCTAGGATTCATTAAGTAACTGCTATGCATTAGATGGTGTCCTAGGTGTTTTCCTACTTTAGTTCATGATTTTATCATGGTTGATGTTTTCTCACATCTCACACCTCACTTTAAAATCACCCATCATTTGATTTAATTAGATCTCTTTCATGCTATTTGTTAAGTTTTAACCTAGTGTATTCCATTATAATTTATAAATATCTGCTTATCATTTCTTATTCCCTCTAGAATATAAGTATCCTGAAGGCAGCAGTTTTGGCTGTTAGGTAAGTTACTTATCTCATGAATTTATTCAATTATTAAAAATGATGTACCATTAGGACCTCCCTCATAGGGTTATATAGGGCAGAAAATCCAAATAAAAGTATCTGTTTGGTATGTCCAGCCTCTCCGTGATATGGGTAGGCTCACAGCCTAAACTTGGAGGTAAATACTAGGAGGCAGCTGTCTATTTAATCCATATTCTCAAATTCATATTTATGATTAATAAAGTTGTCATTTTAATTTTAATCTGATTCTTTCATATATTTATCTAATTTGTCCTAAACTCAGATTTAAAAAAAATCATAACAACATAGTAAGCCTGCTCTCTGACCTCTGATCTGGGTGAAGTATCATAGATAGAAAAGTTCTGACTATTCACTGGGATTTCTGAGACACAGGATGTGTTTCCTAACCACAGTGCTGGAACTCCAAGATCCACTTTGGGTGAGATTGGAACCAAAATGGAAGTTAAAGGAAACAGAACGGAGATGAGGATGACATCAAGAGTGTGGCTTTTAACTGAATAATTATTTGAAGTTTAGTTCAAATTCAGTCCTTTTTGTTTTGGGTGGACTTGGGGAACAGTTGACAACTTCGCTCAGGAGACCTTCCTGACTCCCAGAGAGAACACAGCAGCAGTAGCTCTTGCCTTATTGGCTGGGGTGGAAAACAAAAATTGGGGGCATAGGTCCCAGGAGAAGTGCACTGTCACTAATGCTGTGGTCTTTCTAGCCAGGACAGCAGGAGGGCAAGTAAGATGACCAGGTATTCTTGGGTCAGGACAGGGCCAGCCAACTTCTGGCCTCCAGACAGCTTGACTTTAGCCCCAGCTCTGCAGCAGCTCTTCATAACCACCCCCTCACCCCACAGGCACTGGGACAGGAGGTGGTGTGGGCAAGCTTCATAAGGATCTAGCGTTTGAGAAAGGCACGGTGCAGCAAGGAAAATTACCCCATACAGAAAGATAGGAGGTACAAAGGATGTCCACTGGCCATTTCTGTTTGGAGCAGACATTTTGAATGAGGAAGAACTGGATGGTCAGTTTGAAAGCATATTTAGAAGCCCTCCAGTTCTGTGTGTTCAGAATAGCACATCATTATTTATTACCTTCCAAATGGCCAAGTTGAATAATCTTCCTAGCTTTTGCCATTCATTTTTCTTTTGGGTTTGAACAAATATGTCTACTACAGAAAGTCTCACGTACAGAAAAAGTTGTGTTTTCAAGGAATGTATTCAAATGTCTTAAAAACGCAGAAAGCACCTGCATCATTCCCTCCTTGTTACCCCTCACGAAGGTTATGCCAGTTCGCTCTTAGCTAATATTTGTGAAGAACTTATGCATGATACATGTTCTAGTATTGACAGTAGTAATAGAGCAGGCTGTTATTTGATTTAACTCGCTCATTGCGGAGTCACAGACGGCCTTGTTGATGTGCCCTGTAGCATTTTAAGTAAAATGGCGCTGCAGAGGAGGCAGCACCGACTTTCCCAGGTCTTCCAAAGGGAGCCTCAGCCTGCACCAGAGGAATTCCAGGCATGGAGAGTGAGGGGGTGGGGAGAGAACCGAGCAGAAGCCATGTGTGAGATGAGCCAATTTTAAGTGAAATGGCTGTTTGGAGAGTCTCATCAGCTCCTTTGCAAATGGACAAGTCATAAACCTGCTTAATGACTTGGAAACTCAAAATTGCCCCCTTCATTTTAAAGAATTTTTAATGTTGTCCTCTCCAATGGGCACCATTAACAAAGACACCCTTCACTCCTCCACATGGTTCCTCTGTTAGGCAAGTATGTTTTCAGTAAAACCAGAAGGGAAAAAATCTCTCAGTGGGGGGAAGATCTGTATGGAGAGAGGAGCACTTGCTAATTTCTCCAACCCACCCAATCCATTGAGCCTGAGAGACTGCGGGGCGTGCAAACCACAGAGAATGTAGAATTTAGCTCAGCTGTGATCGCATCTTCCAACCATTTTAATCTCTCTTTTTCTTTTGACACTGTATAATAATACTTTCTTCAAGGAATGTTCCTTAATCTTATAATTTGAAAACAAATTCTATTCCAGCTGTCCTTCTGGTAGGCGACCTTTAATGGTTTTGCTATAGGTAAAACTCTGTCATTATGTTCTGCCTCCCCGCTCAGCTTTGCGGATATCAAATTGCTCAGATGTTGCAGTTTTTGTCAGTGATAATATTGCCCTTTCAAAATTTCTCTGTAAGCAGGCTGAAAGGATTCATTCGGAGAGGTGGTTTCATTAATTTATTTAAAGCATTTCTCAAACAAAGCAGGTTAGTTGTTTCGAAATGTCAAAGTCCTGGAGCAGATTTGAAAATACGCTGCAAAACACAATTGTCCAGGCTTTCTGAGGGAAACAAAGTAGAGACTTGTCAAAGAAGCAAGTGACACATGGCCACGTGCTGGTCCCAAAGAACCCAGCAGTCTCGTCCAAGGAGATGGGCAGCATTTGCTCCGGCCCCGCAGTGGGACTGGGCTCCTGCTTACAAAAAGGGCTGTGCTCCAGCAACATGGTTCTGCCGTGGCTGAAAGTCAGCATCCATCTTTCTAACACGAATCCAATTGCCCCTCCTTTAAGGGATTTGCTTAAGGCAGATTGTTTTAGCTTTGCAAAGTCCCTGGGCCTGTTTGATGAGAACCAGGATGGAATGAATCCCTCTTGCTCAACCTGGTGAATCGGGGCCTGGGGAGCATCAGGTTTGTGGAAACAGAGGGCTCTGCACCAGGCAGAGGAAGATAAAATAACCTGTGTTGAAAACCTGCATGAAATGTGAACAGGCAGTTCTAAAGTATTGGCTGGTATATGTCATTTAAGGAAGAAGTAAAACATATCTTCTTCAAACATAGCTCTTATCACTCCGGATTTTCAATCACCCAGATGTTTTAGCTTTTCTCATTCCCCACTAAAAAAGCAATGGCTCCCTGTTGTCTACTGAATAATATCTAATCTTCTTAGCATGACATTCCAAACCCTCTGCAATCTGGCATCAGCTTGTCTTTGAAATCCTGATTCCCATTACAACCCCCCCACACACATCAAACATCCTCCAGTGAAACTAGGTACCCCTCCATTTCCTAGGCATTCCAGGCACTTTTACCTACCTTTATGTTTTTGTGATAGCTGGAGACCTTCTCCCCTTCGACCCTCCTGTCAATCCCTATTGATTCTTCAAAACCTGCACAAATGCCTGAAAACTCACCCCATCCTGCAAAGAAGGTCTCTACCTTTTGGATTTTCATGACACTTGGTAACTCTCTAAGGCCCACATGAGGGAATGAACTCCCTAAAGGCAAGACCAGTCCCCGCCCTCCCACTGCAGGGTTTCTCAGCCCTGCAGCGCTTCTCCGGCACCTGGGAACTTCCTGGGAGCACCACCACTGGGAGACTTCCCCCAGACACTCTGTGCAAATAGTCGGAAGTTGGGGTCTGGACATGTTTTACTTTAATTTTGTTTTGGGGTATTTTGAGGGTTTTTTGTTACCATCTTAACCATTTTTAAGTGTACAGTTCAGTAATGTTAATTATATTCCCATGGTTGTGCAAATAATCTGCAGAACATTTTCATCTTGCAAAACTGAAATTCTATACCCATTAAACAATGACTCTCCATTTCCCCCTACCCCGCTCCCAGCCACCACCATTCTACTCTCTGTTTCCACGAATTCAACTACTTTAGATACCTCCCATAAGTAGAATCATACAGTATTTGTCTTTTTATGACTGGCTTGATTCACTTAGCATAATGTTCTCAAGGTTCATTCATGTTGTAGCATGTGACAGGATTTTCTTCCTCTATAAAGCTGAGTAATATTTCATTATATGTATACACTATATTTTCTTTGTCCATTCACTTATCAATGGACGTTTGCATTGTTTCCACCAGCTGTTTATTATAAATAATGAACAAGGATGTGCAAATATCTCTTTGAGATCCTACTTTCAATTCTTTCATGTGGAACCATCATACTGTTTTCCATGGTGGCTGCACCATTGTATATTCCCACCAACAGTGTATAATGGGTCTAACTTCTCCACATCCTCACCAACACTTACTATTTTCTGTATTATTGCTAAGAGGCATCCTAATGGGTGTAAACATGGTGGTTTTCATTTATATGAATATTTATCTACCTATTAGTGATGTTGAACATCTTTTAATGCTTGTTGGCTATTTGCATATCATCTTTGAAGACATGTCTATTCAAGTCCTTTGCCCGTATTTTAACTGGGTTATTTGTTTGTTTATTGTTGAGCTGAAGGATTTCTTTATACATTCTATAGATTAGGCCCTTATCAAATTTTCAAATATTTTCTGCCATTCAATAGAGTGAAAAGGCAAACCATGTCCTTTGATGCATGCAGTTTTTAAGTTTGACGTCGTCCTATTGGTCTATTTTTGCTTTTGTCACCTGTGCTTTTGGTGCCACATCCAAGAATTCATCACCAAACTCAATGTCATGAAGGCTTTTTTTCTCCATTTTGTTCTGTGAGATTTGTAGTTTTTGGCCTTATGTTTAAGTCTTTCATACATTTTTAGTGAATTTTTAAATATGGGATAAGAACTTCATTCTTTTTTTTTTTTTTTGAGACAGAGTCTCACTCTGTTGCCCAGGCTAGAGTGAGTGCCATGGCGTCAGCCTAGCTCACAGCAACCTCAAACTCCTGAGCTCAAGCGATCCTCCTGTCTCAGCCTCCCGAGTAGCTGGGACTACAGGCATGCACCACCATGCCCGGCTAATTTTTTCTATATATATTTTTAGCTGTCCATATAATTTCTTTCTATTTTTAGTAGAGATGGGGTCTCGCTCTTGCTCAGGCTGGTCTCGAACTCCTGAGCTCAAACGATCCGCCCACCTCGGCCTCCCAGAGTGCTAGGATTACAGGCGTGAGCCACCGCGCCCGGCCAAGAACTTCATTCTTTTGCACATAGGTATTAGGTTTTCCCAACACCCTTTGTTGAAAAAGCTGTTCTTTTCCCATTGAGTGGCTGTGGTACTTTTGTCAAAGAACTTTTGATCATATACAGCAGGATTTATTTCTGGGTTCTCTATTCTATTCCATTGGTCTATGTCTGTCAGTATGCCAATACCATACTGTTTTTAATACTGTATATTTATAAGTTTTGAAATCAAGGAGTGTGGAATCTCCAACTTTGTTCTTTTTCAAGATGTTTTGTATTGTATACTCAGAGTCCCTTGAGATTACATATAAATTTCATGATGGATTTTTCTATTTCTGCAAAAAAAATTATTCCATGGAGGCTTTGATAGGGATTGCATTTAATCTACAGATCACTTTGGGTGGGCATGGTATTTAGTAGAAGCTCCTCAGGAGATTTCAAAGCATAATCTCCATTGAAAACCACCACTCCCTCTCTACAGTGGCTGACATAAAGCCTTGAGAACAATCACTAAATGAGAATTTTCTTTAACTTATTAATCAATTATGTAGCATGTATTTTGTAGCTATTCTATGAAGCAGATTTCTATGATTTAAAAGGCTTTTTCTTAAAGGCCAAGGAATGAGACATACAAGACTATAATCAAAAACAGCCAGATACTATAAAATGATGAACCAACCCTAAAAGCAAACCACATCTGTAACTAAACATCCTTCCCAGAAGGATATCCCTCACTCAGAGAAGAAAGCATGTGCCTCCAGGAATATAAGGAAAGGGAGGAGAGACATGAGGCCAGAGCCCAGCCTGACCATGGCCAGTTTATTCTGAATCTTCCAGAGATTCTTGTGAACCAGGTTATCAGTGGAAGTCTTCCATCCTTAGGAATTCAAATAAACATTGGTTGGAACCCTGTTCTTCACGTTGTCAGTGCTGAAAATTCCTCCCAATGTTGCTATGGCTAGAATTTTCCAGAACTCTAGCCTCCTTCTCTACTTCTCCAGAAAGAATATGTAGCTATCTACAGCTCTGGTTTAAAAATCAGTTTCTCTCTCTCTCTCTCTCTCTCTCTCACTCACACACACACACACACACACACACACAGGCACACACCTTCCTCTAAGATCTTCCTCTTGGATCTCTGTGCTTCCCCACAGCTTGCAAATATGGGCATACTCTCTACAAACCTCCCTCTTTCAGGGAAGCCAGCATCAATAGAGCCAAAGGCAGGGAAGTGGGTGGGGGAGAGAGTGTCGTGTCGCCTACAACTTCCAGAGGAAGAAAGGAGTTTGCAAATACAGTAACTACAAAAAGCACACAATACATCTTATACATTGTGAAACACCCTTTTACACTTTACAAAGATATACTCTCTCATAAGGATAAAAAATGAACACCAACTGCTAATGCACTCAAATGTTCTGCCATTCAGCCTGTGTTAACTGGGCAGGGTACTGGAGGATCTGACGAAACTCACTGGAGTTCACATGGCCCTGGGAACACAGCTCCTTCTGAGCTTCTTCAATGGCGAGTTCACAGCTATAAATGGATGAGCTCCCCAGGCAGGACCAGAACAATGATGTCCAGAAATCTGGTCATGTGAAAAGAAATCCTCTTGAGAAATAGTATCAGGCTCTCTTCTGGAAGGAACATTCAGCTTTGGCTCAGAGATGAAGAAACAAAGAAGTGCCCTTCTTTGGAAGTGCCCCAGCTGGGTCTTCAGCTGTTGGGGTTTTTTCTTCTGAATGATAGTACTGGTGTTGAGGGGATTTCAGGAGATAATGCTCCCTGGACAGGAGACAATACTCATGTTAAGCCCCAGAGTCCCAGCTTCTTATTTTAGAACAACAGCTCTGACAGTCTAGGGGGTCCTGGTTATGGATGCTGCGGTCCTAGTACCCAGGACCATTGGAGGAACCAGGATGAAGTATGCCTGGGTAAGTGTGGTACAAATGCCCACAGAAAGTGAGTAGGAAGAAGATGGGAAGGAGAGGAAGAGGAAAGGAGAGGGAAGGGAAAAAGGGAAAGAAGGAAGAGGAGGCAGAGGAAGAAAAAGAGAAGTATAACTGGGGTACTGCCTCAGGCATTTCCAGGCTCATCTTTGGAGGATTTGGGGTTGCTATGGAGCTGGAAAATTCCACCGTGAGTAGGGCTAGAGAGAGTGTTGACCACATATGTCTTCTTTGTGAAATATTGATAATTTTCACAAATTTCACTCCAGGCTAAATAATCAACATCAATTGATGAAATTCTAAAAAACAATCTTGCACTCTCATGCACATGGGGGAAACTTCTCTCCTTACCTACTTCTTCATCCCTTCCATCTTCCCAAATGCAGCTCACACTATATCTTCTCATTACAGTTTTTACTAATCACCTAACATTAAGTAGTGACACCACCCCCCATTGAATTTCTAGACTATTTATCAACTGTAAAATTCAGCTAGCAATGAATGAGCTATATACTACACAGACAAGTCTATTTCATTGTTCTTGCAAAGTGCTACAAAATATAGGATGAACATATGTCTAGGTTTAGCCCAGGCACTACATGTTTATATGGGTTAGTCCAGATTAATAATTGTCACCCCCTTTTACTCTCACAAGTGTCTCACTTTGGGAAGATAAATGATATGATCAGCCTATTTAATTGTACAATTCTATGTCATTCCAGACTCCCTAGTGCTCTCTGGGAGCTTTCTGTCATTCTCCATCCCAGTCTGATTTCTTACACACCATGACCAATAATATTTTTATTGTGAGCCTGAATTGCCCTTTTTGTTTTAAAAGATAGAAAATGAACAAGCCCTAAAACCTCATGAACATATTTAATATAAAGAGGGAAAATTTCACTTTAAGCTAAGCCCTCGTTTTCACTGTTTAAGATCTAAAATGCGTCACATTCCTGAACTGAAGATGAGTGTAATTCCCAGATTTGCATCCGAGTTTCAAAGATAACAGTGAAGGCTAAAGTGCCAGTTCAGGGAAAGACACTCTGTCCTTCCCCTCCCGAGACTGCAGACTGCTCAGCCTCTAGCAAACTGGGCTTCCAGGTCACCCTGGGTCACTTGAAAATTCATTTATTCAATTTCATTCTCACAGGAATATATGTGTATGAGCAAATAAAATGAGAATTTAAATGACAAACACTCTGAAAACAACAGTACAGAAAATGAAATCTTTCTTATTGAAATATGTTCTCCAGGTAAAACTGAAAGTCATCTCTTTTGTTCTCCTTCTGCATTTTCTTCTAGTGGGAGAGGCAGGAAGACAGTTATATTGTCCTCTGTCTATTCATCTACCCATGGATTGATATTTCTTAAGCATCTATCATGTACAGAGCACTGTGCTCCGCGTCTGACTTGAAGGATAAATGAAAATGGACACAGTCCCTGCCTCGAAGTGGCTCATAGTCTAACAGGCAAAAGAGGCACTAAATGCTTATGTAAAGAATAATGTAATTAATGTCTGTGTGTTAAGTAAAAGGATTATTTCATCAAGAGATTGACAGAGGCCGGGCACGGTGGCTCACGCCTGTAATCCTAGCACTCTGGGAGGCCGAGGCGGGTGGATCGCTCGAGGTCAGGAGTTCGAGACCAGCCTGAGCAAGAGCGAGACCCCGTCTCTACTAAAAATAGAAAGAAATTATATGGCCAACTAAAAATATATAGAGAAAAAATTAGCCGGGCATGGTGGTGCATGTCTGTAGTCCCAGCCACTCGGGAGGCTGAGGCAGTAGGATCACTTAAGCCCAGGAGTTTGAGGTTGCTGTGAGCTAGGCTGACGCCACGGCACTCACTCTAGCCTGGGCGACAGAGTGAGACTCTGTCTCAAAAAAAAAAAAAAAAAAAAAAAAGAGATTGACAGAAATCCTTAACATACTCTGGAGAGAAAGAAACCAGAACTCTGCCTGGGATTTTCTTCCTCTTTTCTCTGCTGACCCAATTCCTCTTCATCTTTTGGGTCTCAGCCTAAATATCTCTAAATGTCCCAGGTCTTAGGGACTTTTAGTTTGGCATATATCATTTTGTAAAAAAAAAAAAAAAAGGATGATAATTACACTTAGTAGAACTCTGGGCCCTGGCCATACCTTTTTGAAAAGACGGGCATAGCTAATTGCCATCACTTCTAAACCAACTGCTCTACTTTTAAGCATTCCTCGTTTCTCCAGGTCGTGTTCTGCTTCAGGAATAACCAACGTGTCAGTTATTAATTTTCTCAAATGCCAGCCTGGATGAGGCTGTGGGTTACTATGCTAAATGCTACCAAAACACAGAAGGAAAAGGCGCAGTGTCTGTCCTTAAGAAATTAAAAAGAACAAGGGAAACATTGAGAATACTGTTCTGGCGTAGCAGAAAGAATATGGCCTTTGGAGTCAGAGAGGGTTGGCTCTACCACTTATGAATTTTGTGACCTTACACAATTTTATTAACCTCTCTGAGCCTCGTTTATTAATTTGAAAAATGAAGATAATATCCACTTGTCTCCTAGAATTGTTGGGAAGATTGAATGAGGTAATATTTCCAGACACTGTGTATATGTGTGAGTGTGTGCACAGAGAGTGGTGAGAAGGGAGACGGAGCAGAAAGATAAACAGAAATTGTTCTCTCCTCTTAAATTTACAGACAGACGGGAATGTAGACACATGCACAAACGTGATAATCACCATATAAAATGTAAATTCAACAATCCAGAAAGAGATGATGAGTGAACTACAGAAGAGGCAGAGGTGATGTAGAGGAACAGACAGCTTCAAGAGACATCTTAGGTAAATTCAAGTTGCATCGATTTAAAAAATGTGATATAAAAATAGTAATAAGATTTTGTTTTATACGGACAATTTAAAATAATGTGAATCTTCTGTATGTATAATAAAATGCACTGACATGGTTCTTTGCAAAACTCTCGGGTCAAATAAATTGAAGCTTTGTTCACACTAACCAGATGGCAGTGATACTTTAGGTGGTAAGCAGAACCTTCTACAGGATCGGTCTTCACTTACACAAGTTTTCAGCTATGTATCTTCTTCAGGAATGATATTCTTCCAGTAAGTGCAAGTTACCTTGTATTAGGGGTGGGAGTGAAGGAATTAATAAGACTTAGTAAATGAATTAAGGAGTAAAGGAATGCTTTAAGGGAGAAGGAAGAGTAAAGCTTCTGTGACTTGGTACTTGGCAAAGCCGTTTAGTAAGATCACTTTGATGCTTCAGAAAGAAGCAGGTTCCCCACTGGAAAGTGTGCAAGGATGTATTGGACAATTGTATGTCAGGAGTATTATAAATAAGATTCATGTGTCTCACTGGGTATAAGACAAGAGGAAAACTAAGTCTCCCTCCAACCAAGAGAATTTAAGATGAAGGTCTCCCCTGTACTTGTGTTTAGTTTTCTAATCCTCGATGTGAATACCTCTCCTTTGGAACTGACTGTATTGGTCAGCTTTCATTATGTCCCAGCATTGCCTTCTGTGTGGACTATGAGCACCTGGGGCTTCCGGTGACAGTCACAGTACTGAGTGACAGCAGGAGCAATATGCTGATATGCATATGATACTTACTATGTCCCCAACATTGTTTTAAATGCTGTTCACAAAGTAATACCCTTGTAGGCCTTTGCAGTAGGTAACAGTTTTCTCTCACTCTCATAGATGAAGAAACTGAAGGACAAAGAGGGAAACTGACTTACCCAAGGTCACACAGGAGAGCCAGGACTGAAACCCAGGTAGTCGGTCTCTGTCATCCATGCTCCTATCCACCCTACTACGGAAGCTGTCCACCTGGCAGTCCTGAAGCTCTTGCGTGTGGTGAGAGTGGGAGTTCTCTGAGACACAGGACCCTGACACATCTTTTTCCAGGATCCCCTTCCCTGTAATAAGTGGCCCTGGCAGCATCAAAAGACTGTAGCTCCAGCAAAACTTGAAAGGGGCAGACAAGCGCCTCAGGGCCTCTGCTCTACTCAGCGTTTTTTTTGTGTGTGTGTATCCTGGTCTATGAGTTTCCTGGAACGCAGTGTTAGAAACAGCCAATTTCTGCAGCTACAACACCATTGCGCTTTTCTCTTATCTGTATCCCTGGGCTACTTCTGACAACCTCTGAACTTAGATGGTGTTACTTTTTCTTTCATTCAGAGGGTACTAACTCAGAGAAAGAAAAACAAAATACAGATAGTAATTTTAAAACTCATGTATTTACTCTCTGATGTGATTGTAATGATGATGACCAACTATTTAGAAAGACTAGGCAGGTGTAACGTCTACTAAGTGTAATATCCGTGAATACCTGCTAGATACCTGTGCTAGGAACCCTCTGTGGTATAACATTTGTGGAAAAAGGTATTACTCAGAAATCCAGGGATTGCAAATGACATAAACCCAACTCTCCATGGCTTAAGTAAAAGGATAGGTGAATTATCTGAATCTGCTGGATCATCTCAAGGAGCCCAGGAATAGAAATATGGCTAGATCTAAGGAATAAATGAAACAAGGTATTATTCAGGATTTTTTCCCTGGTTCATGTTTCTACTCCTCTTTGCATATCAACTCCACATCCCTTTCTTTTTTCTTTCTTCCTTTCTTGTTCTCTCTTTCTCCAAACCAAACTTTTCTGCTTCTCAGGTCCACATGGCAGAAAGCATGGCCACCCCAATACCCGCTGAGTCCTGGATCTTACTGCTACAGGACAGAGAAAGAGCCCCAACCCAACTGTCCAGGTCCCAAGTCCAAACTTTTGGCCAATTAGCTGTGTCAAAGGACTAGAATCACTGCATTAGCACAGTAGCTCTCTTACAGTGATCTTAGGGTTGAACAGCGGCAAGGCAAACATTAGAAAATGGCAGCCGAAAAGATGGCAACCATGAGTGTCTTCTTCAAGTAGCCACATGTCAATTAATGAACCTGGAAGACCCTCCATGAGACAATGTGTGCCAAGGGCTTTGTCTTATGTATATAGAAGCCATAGCCACATGCTTTGATTAACATGTGCACAGCATGTATACAGTTGCTCTTCTATAACAAATAATTATTACACATTTAGTATCTGCCAAAAGTACTTAGTAGTGACAATGTCTTTATCAGGTAGTAATATAATTATCTCTATTTCAGAGAAACTGAAACTGAGTTTTAGAAAAACAAAATAGCCTGCTCAGGTTTATACAGCTAGTACATTTCAGTATCAGAACTTGAATGTGGCTCTGTCTGACCTTAAACCAACACTCTTGGCCACCAAGACACTCTCTCTTTAACTGAGAAAATACAGAGTATGCGTTAAGCCTGATGCCAAGTGAAAAAATTCCAGATGCACATTCCAGGAGATTAAAAGAAAAATAAAATGAAGTAGAACCACTAGCTATGTAGATACAAAATTTTGACTTTGATTCCTCTCACCCACTCAAAATGAAGAGCTGACACTGCCCACCTTATTAACCTCACATGACCCCAGAAGGCATTCCAGAGAGGAAATATAGCCACTCAGCAGCCTTAAGAAGAATCCAACACCATGAATCTTTTTTGCCTTGGCTTTCCAAGGAGATGTTCTTCTAAGTTGCTAAGAATCCAGAAGATAATTCTATGACATAAACTGTCACTTACAGAGAAAGGTCAAATAGCTGCCGAGCCCCTACCTTGAAACCATCGTGGCTCAGGAAGCATTTGCTGTGTTTGGGATTCTAACCACGTGGCATGAGCGAACTGAGGTTTTGCTATATCTATTTTATAGGTGAGAAAAATGACACAGGAATGTTTCATTTGGCCTGTCTAAGCCCAGAATCACGGACACCTTTCAAATAAATAACAAGAAATATCAGAAAACCCTGTGTGTGGTATAGACAGTCAGTGCTGAAAGATTTCAGATGTAGGACCCATCCCCACCTGCCTGACTCCTCTTGGCACCACAGAACCCCGTTCTGTCTGCTGTGGAGGAGGTTATCACATGGCCTGTTTTCTCCTCCGTCTCCCAGACTAGACTGAGATTTCGCCACCATAACATTTCCAGTGCCTAGCAGAGTGTCAAGCATAGAGCAGCTCCGGAGGTGCTCAACATGAAAAGAAAGGAGGAAATAGACAAGGAGAGGGAGGGAGAAGGAGGGAGGGAGGGAAGAAGGTAGGGAGGGAGGGATGGAGGGAGGGGGTCTTCGGAGATCAATGCAGGCTTCTTGTGGAGGAAGTACTCAGTCCATCTGTCTTAACATCAAGGCAAGGTTTTGAGCAAGTCATCTGCAAACCTAGATGAAGACCTGCTTGACACCTGCAGACCGCCAGTTCTGGCAAGGCGACAACAACCCGAGTGGTGAGTGGACTCTGTGACCTGAACAGAGTAGAGCCCTTGCCTAAAGCTACGCAGGACAGAGTGGCCGGCCCTCCCGCTCTGTGGAGGGAAGAGGCGTGAAGGCGGGAGCGCCCCCTGGCGACACTGTGTGGGAATGGCTGACTGAAGACAACAGCGGTTCATCCCTCATTCTCAGCCCCGCAGGGAGATCTTCCTAGTTATGCCAATTAAATTCCATTTCCCATGTGCCTTCATCTCTTGTCTTTGGAAAAACCTGAGCCCACAAACAATCACTCTGACCCTCGCCGGGGAAAGAGTGTTAATTGTGTATCTGCTGGCGGTGGGGCTTCAGCCCTGTGAATTGAAAAAGTAAACCTAATTTGAGGGATATGTAAATGACAACTGAAAGAATTAATATTTAGCTCTGTGAAAAACACAGCTCTCCTCCTCATTAGGATGGTTGATTTTTCTGTAACCAGAGGAAAAATGAATTGTTGGAAGCTCCTCAAAATGTGCAGCTGAGGACGCCTTTCTATTAATGAGGAAAGTGATGTTGATTAACGGGCAGCCCAAAACCAAGAAGGAAGCTTTCCTCCCTCCTGTCTTCCTGCCAGCCTGGGAGGAAGCGGCCTCGTGAAGTCCCCAGGCAGGGTGAGCACAGTCCTCTGGGTCTGCCACTGGCCGGAGCGCGTGGAGTCTGGTCGTGCTCCTTCCAATTACACTGACAAACATGTCCAGGCTTGAACAAATTGGCCCCTGGGAATCAGGCTGCATTATTATAGAAACACAGCTCTTTCGAGACTCCCTGACCTTAATTGATTAGGATCCCTCTATTGTAGCCCACAGCTGGTCCAGGAAAAGATTTTCTGAAAGTTTAGCTAAATGACAATATTGATTTTTACCCTTAATACTTTCTTCTACTCATCAAATCTCTTACATTAGCTTAGTGTATTACATGTCCCCATGGCTCTGTGGCCAGCATTATATAATATGTCCTTTAACACAATCGAGCAAGGGACTACAATTCCCATTTGACAGAACAGAAGTCTAAGTCACAGGGAGGCAGAAGTACCTTGACCAACAAGTAAGAATTTAGGTCTCCTTCCTCCTAGACTAGCAGAGCTTCTCTTTAACAATGGCTTTGAAGACAGTCATCTGTTTGCGGGAAGAGCTTTTATCTGACTTTGACACTCTTGGGGTCACACAAGCCAGGGGGCCACCTAGGAATGAGAGAAATGTATTCATTTGCCTTTTTTCCTCACAAATAACAAGAAAAGCAGCCTCTTTTCCTGGTTCCTAGTCTGCATATTGGCCATCCTTTACTCGTCCCTGTGCAAAGAGACAGCTGACTGTCAAAGATCAGGGCCAGATTTCATATGCTGCTCGGCTCTGGACACTGCCACTTGTCCTCAATTTCAGGTAGCCTTTAAAAAATTGGTGACCTCTGTAGTTCATGAGACATAGGTCCCTGCAGTGGAGGAACTACCTAAACAAGCAAGAAAAGTCTGGGTAGGATGTGGAGGCAAAACAATAGGACATGTCTGGAGAAGTTAGGGAGAAAGAAAGAGTGGTCTCAGCTGATTGTGGCTAAAATACCTTAATTTCACAAATTTTTAAAAATGACCATTTTATTATATTGCTAAGACCCCAGACTTTGAAAGGGATCTATGTAAGTGCAGAGCCCTAAACTCAGGCTTCATCATCTTCAGGTAAAATTACCTCTGGGCTTCTTCTCCGTGTCCCTGTGCTAGCAGGAGTGGACACAACAAGGAACTCGAGAAGAGTATATCTCTAACACATCTGGGATTACCTAAAGTACCTGGACTCGAATCACATGCCAAGCAGAAAATCTGACTCCACGTGTCTGGGCTGCAGACCTTTGTTACACTATATTGCCAGCCTTGCAGCAGCCCTGGTGCACATCCCAACCTGAAGTTCACACTCTTTCCCAGGACCCAATAGGTCTGCTAGTGCCTCTCACAACCACACTTTTTCTAGAATGAAGGCAATCCGGTAGTGCAGGTTCTGTATGTAAGGGATTTAGCCCAAAACTTGAATCTCTGTTTGGTACCCCGTGATCCCCATTGCATATATAATAGAGATGCAGGTGCATGAACCTCAGCCCTAACATTGGGCCCCAACCCCTACATAAGACGCAACACTTTATCTACAATATGAATGAATAAATGAACATGTAACACAACACAGAAGCATACCATTAAAACAAAGTGAAATAACACTTTCAGGCAAGCAGAAGCATTTTAGGATTCTCAGTCCACCCCATACTCCTCTCCATGAATTTGATGGTTTTGTTAAAGGCAGAGGATTTAAATAGCTGAACATCTGATTAGCTTCTCTTTCATTTCTGTTTTTAGTTAATTTAGTGTTCCCCATCCATTACACATGGAATGTCATGTAGAACTGTACATTTAATACCTTGTACATTTTAATTTATGGGTAGTGGAAAAGGTTTTCATGTATAGTTTTAACTATATATGATTTTCACCTTATTCATTGATTTCTAACCCTAACTCCTGCATAAGATGTGACTTCATAGTATTTTTACTCATTAAATCAGGAAAGTAAATAATTTTTTTCATAATGAAAAATGGTATGATAAACACTTTAGTTCTATAACCTGGGGATGAGGAGGAACAGAGTGGAAACAATAGTGTGCAGCATCCTGATAAACCTCTCTAGACACAAAAGGAAATTGCATCTCTAATCTCAAAATCTGATTAAATATGAAAGAGAGGAGGTGGTTAGGGAGCATCACATAATCTTTGGTAATTCTTGCAAGGAGGGTTTCTTAATTTTTTTTTGTTTCAGGATATTATGAGGGTACAAACATTTTGGTTACATTTTATGTCTTTGCCTCACCCAAGTGAGGATTAGAGGCCTGCCCTTCCCCTCTACAATGCTCACGGTGTCCGTTAGTTGTGAGTTTACCCCCTTCAAGCCCCTAATCCCTGGAGAATATTACTACTGTGTGAGCACCACAGTGTTGATCAGTCAGTGCTAATTTGATGGCGAGTACATGTGGAGCCTATTCTTCCGTTCTTGTGATACCTCACTTCAGAGAATGGGCCCAAGCTCCCTCCAGGAAAATATAAGAAGTGTTAGATCACTGCCATTTCTTATAATTGAGTAATATTCCATTGTATATATATACCAAATTTTAATAATCCACTCAGGAATTGATGGGCACTTGGATTGTTTCCACATCCTTGCAATAGTGAATTGTGCTGCCATAAACATTCAGGTGCAGATGTCTTTATTATAAAATGTCTTTTGCTCTTTGGTTAGATGTCTAATAGTGCTATTGCTAGATCTAATGGTATTTCTATTTTTAGCTCTTTAAGATATCTCCAAATTCCTTTCCACAGAGGTTGCACTAATTTGCAGTCCCACCAGCAGTGTAAGAGTGTTCCCGTCTCTCCACATCCTCGCCAGCATTTGTTGTTTTGTGATTTTTTGATAGAGGCTAATCTCACTGAGGTTAGGTGATAGCTCATTGTGGTTTTGATTTGCATTTCTCTAATGATTAGACATGTTGAGCATTTTTTTTTATATGTTTGCTGGCCATTATTCTGTCTTCTTTTGAAAAGTTTCTGTTCATTTCCTTTGCCCATTTGTTGATGGGGTTGTTTGATTTTTTTCTTGTTGATTTTTTTAAGTTCTAGTAGATTCTTGTTATCAGCCCTTTATCAGATGTGTAGAGCTCAAATATTTTCTCCCATTCTGTGTAGGCTGTCTATTCGCTTTAATGATAGTTTAAAGCTTGGCTGTGCAAAAGCTTTTTAATTTGATCAGATCCCATTTATTTATTTTTGTTGCTACTGTGATTGCTTTGGGGGTCTTCCTCAAAAATTCTTTGCCTAGGCTGATGTCTGAAAGGGTCTTCCTAACATCTTGTTCTAGAATTCTTAAGGTTTCATGCCTTAGGTTTAAGTCTGTTATCCATCTTGAATTGATTTTTGTGAGAGGTGAGAGGTGAGAGGTAGGGATCCAGTTTCAATCTTCTGCATGTAGCTACCCAGCTTTCCCAGCACTGTTTATTGAAAAGAGATTCTTTTCCCCAGTGTATATTTTTGTCTGTTTTGTCAAAGATTAGATTACCATATTCAGATAGTTTTATCTCTGGGTTCGCAGCCTGGTTCCAAAGGTCTATGTCTCTGTTCTTGTGCTAGTACCATGCTGTTTTAATACTATAGCCTTGTAGTACAGCTTGAAGTCTGGTAGACTGATACCTCTCAGTTTGTTCTTTTTACTTAAGATTGCTTTGGCTATATGAGGTCTTCTCTGGTTCCATACAAGGCACAGAATTATTTTTTCTAGATCTGTAAAGAATGATGATGGTACTTTGATGGGAATTAATTTTGTAGATCACTTTAGGTAGTATGGACATTTTAACAATATGGATTCTACCAATCCATGAGCAAAGTAGATTTTTCCATCTGTTTACATCTTCTACAATTTCTTTTCTTAGTGTTTTGTAGTTCTCCCTGTATATGTCTCTCACATCTTTCTTTAAATATAGGTTTCTAAGCTCAACATCATAGGGCTTTTAATTGAGATTCCATATTTCTCTCATAAATATAAACCTGAACATTACGTAAGGAAATTACCTTTGGCTATAAACATTGAAGTGGTTGAGTTTTTGTTTTTTAGAAGTTATGTTATTCAGATGGAAATGAAAATCAGAAATTTCATGCTGGAAAACAATAGCTGAGAAGGAAGCAGTGGGGACCCTAGAAACCAACGTGTTTACCCAGCTGTCTGGTCAAATCCTATGAAAGGCCAACTCCAAAAGACCACTCCCTGCTTCTTATTTTTCCATTCTATTTCTGGCAGGTATTAAACAAGTTCCTTTAATTTCTTATTTATTTCTTATAAATTCTTCTTTTACTATGGGTTACTTAGATGCATTTTTAACTCCCGCATGCAGTTGTTCTATTTATCCTTTGATGACTGGGTTCCAACTCGATGCTATTCATTCTTCCCATCAAGAGATATTTATTCAGCACCTACTATGTCCCAGATACCATCCTAGGCATTGGAGATACAACCATGATCAAAAATCTCAGTGACATTCTATTACATCAAATCACATAAAACTGCCACTTTTATAGGTCAAAAATGGTCAAGGATCAACAGTTTTACATGGTTCAACCTAACATTGGGGAGACAGAAAAATGAACATAATTAGTAAGAATCTTATTGTATTTTAGAACCTCTTCTGAGATTATCACCCTTTACACAATAGACTCTTATTAGACTCACCACCTTGGGGGAATTCTCTTTATTTACTTCCTTTCCCAGCCTTAACAACTGAAGCTCAAAGTCCCAGAAATCAGCAAATGGCCTCAGAGGAAAAACTACAATCTGCTATTTTCCTACCCTCTCACTTCTGCTTTCAGAAATTTTGGCCTGTGATGAATCCTAACTTTCTTACTGGCTCAATGATGGATTTAAAAATCATTTATCATTCTTCGTTCAAGAGTTTTAGTTATTTTTAACAGGAGGTTTGACATAAGGCTAGCTTAACAATATCTGAAATAAAGTAAGTCATTGGTGAATATTGGGAACGTTTTTATTATCCTGTCACTCCCAGCATGATCACATCTGCTAAACAAGACATTTGTTCAGTTTTGATGGTTCTGGCTTTTAGTGGGGTGTTCCTTCTAACAGAATTGTGAAATTAAGTTTTCCTGAGAGATTTTAGGTGCCTCTGTGGTCCAATGAACCTCTAGAAACCTCCTCAGAGTTACTTGTACTTATATATTTCTGAGAGAAACCACGTCTGGTACAAAGGGAAAGGGAGAAACTGGATTCCCAGAATTAACAGGTTATTTAGAGGCTCTCGTAGCACCCAGAGCGTGGAAAAAAGCCCTGAAGCCAGAGAGCAGAGACTCTGCCACTTACCAGCTTTGATAGCTTTGACACATTCTTAACCTACCCGGCCTCAGTTTCTCAGCCATAAAATGAAGACGAGGTCCCCTACCCACAGATTGTTAAATGGGAGAACAGACGTTAAAGTGCCTTGAGAACTATAAATATACAGAAGGGAATTTTCAAAATGAGGAAATAAAATTGAAAAGAAAAACAAAAAACTGATTTATCTCAGGAATTAAAGCCAGAGTCCCCAGATGGCTAGACTGAGGGTTTCTAGGCAATTGGGGAAGGGAGGATCAGTGAACCTGAGCACGAATGCACAAAGAACAGCACAGAACCTACATTTATACACTGCTGGTAGTTTGGGGTGTGCATCATCCCATGGCAAAGTGGGAACATGCCAAACGGAGAGAACACACTGGTTTGCAAACAGAAAAGCTTGAGTTCACATCCTTGCTCTACCACCCTGTCAGAGTATGAGCCTGGGCAGTTAAACCACTTGGCAGAATCTCTGCTGCTCATCTGCTAACAGGTGACAAAAGTACACACAGATTCAAGACACTCAAATTCATAAAGTGTCTCCATATAAAAGGGCCTATATAGACGTAAATGCCTCCTTAATTGTATACATTATTACACATACTCCTCATATCAACATTGTGAGTTGTATTTTTGCTGTTCTCATCTTTGCTGTTCTTCATCAAAGCTGAAGAAACTGACCTTCCCAAGGAAATACATATGCATAAGTAGCATAACTATGGCTTGAACCTAGCTCGTTTCTCATACTGACTCCAAGTATTACTACTACACTACTGTGGCATCCACTGTAATAGATCAGGGCTGTGTAACTAATATGAAGGTGGTGGTTTTAAATAGAGTAACCACATGTCACCCTCCTGGGGAAAAATGGAGATATATAGGCTGCATAAAAGTGTTATCCAGGTATTTAAATGATTCACCACCTGGCCCAAAAGGTGGAGATTAATGACCTAAAGTCATCTTGCAGGTAAGATTCATTTCTCACCCTCTGGTACACAAGCTTCTTACCGATGTATCTTGGGTTATTGCTACCTCCAACTTGTGAGGTTCAAACAGTACAATATCATCAGTGTAATGAACCAACATGATCTACCTGAGAACTAGATTATAACACATGGCTGGAGGGTTGATGTTGCCTGAAGTAGTACAGCAAAGGTGTACTGTTGGTCCTGCCAGATGAAAGATAAACTTCTAAAGGTGTTTACTAAGATGCATAAATAAAAGGACATTTTCCAGATCTACAGCTACATATTAGGTGCCAGGGAATGTGTTGATTTGCTTGAGCGATGAAACCACAGCTGGATAACAGCTGCAATTGGAGGCACTACCTGATATCAAGTTTATGATAATCTACTGTCATTCTCCAAGATCCATCTGTCTTCTGTACCAGCCAAATAGACAAGTTGGATAAGATGTGGTAGGAATCATATCTTGTATCTTTCAGGTCCTTGATAGTGGCAATAATCTCTGAAATTTCTCCAGTAACACATTGTGCTCTAACTCAGCAAGCAATATATGATGCTGTTTCTTCCTTAGCCAGAATTTATAGGTCCTACAATCAAGGGTTTTGAAAATGGGAGTTATTTCCTCTGTTGTCATTCCTAATGATCCACAAGAGCAAGTTTTGCTTGACCCACAACTTTGGCCCTTCAAATTCTAAGGGAGGACTGCTTCCACCAACGGATGCTCCCACCAAGCGATACAACAGTGCTTTACTTAAATTGGAAACTCACAGACACCTGGCACTGGGGGGTGCCTCCTGGCCTTGGTTCAACAGGTAAAGAAGGGTTGCTGAACTAACTGGGATGACTGATGCTTTCAAGTGGATATAGAGTTGCTACTACTGCATATTGGAGGTAAGGAGGCATTTACATGTAATTCGAGAGAATTCTTGGGCATTTCTTAGTACTCCAGGTCCTACAATTAAAGTCAATGAAAAATTTTAACAACCCAATACTGGCAGGACTATTAAAACTCCAGACTCTTTAGGAATGAAGTTTTGAGTCACCCCACCTGGCAAGGAACCACGACCAGCTGACGTACTTTGTAGAGACAAAGGAAATATGGAATGGATAGTAGAAGAAAGTTATAAATATGCTATAACCATGTAGTCAATTGCAGAAACAAGGACTAAAACAGTTATGAATGCTTCTTCCTGGTTTTAAGATGACTGTGTTTCAGTACATGTCAACCAAATGTTTTCCCTTCACCTCTCCACTTCCCTGCTAACTAACATAAGACATGATGAATAGTAGTTAACTTTATGTCTCAGTATCTAAGACATTGAAGGAGAAATGTTACTCAGCAAGAATAGGAATACACATCACCCAAGGATGAATAAAAGGAATTTGTATCCAGTCTGGGGAAGAGGGGTCAGGCGTTTTCAGTTATACAAGAGATAGTTACATAATGTGAGGCTGAAGCACAGCTTTTCAATTTTCTTCACTTGGAAGATAAGTATGGTGAAAAGAGGTATATATCCACTTAGCTAAACTGGAACCGTCTCCCAGAATTCCCTTCCCCACATAGTCTCAGGTTACTTTGGGTGGAAGGAGGTATTTTGCAGCATATCTGGAAGGTGGAATGAAGCGGCAGACATACATGTATGCTCAGAGGGTCAGCATGGGGTGGCTGTTGCAGGTCATGCACATCGCCACTGATCTGCTGGCTCACCCGGCTGGCATGGGGCAGGGGCCAGGCCCACAGGTCCCACTGCCTCTCCACCTTCAGGACCAAGTGCATATTTATCCACATGAGGAAGGAACCAGCTTCCCCTGCAGGTCCCCTGCATCACCAAACCTGGAGCTGTAGAGGTGATGAGACACGGATGCATGCTCTAGCCTATCCTGTGGGCTCCAGCACATGCTCACGGGTTCTTGTTTGTCCTTGCTGGCCCCTGGTTCACACTCATCTTTTCTTCGCAGCTGCTACACTGCTGCTTCAGGCTCTTGCAATATACACTGAAGTAACAGCATTTCATATGCTGTTTTACCAGCTCCCACAATTGCATGCATTCAAATCCCTACAATGAATCCCTTATTATATAGCACTCCTAGCATTTCTGCTTCTCTGATCCACCTTAACTGAAGGGTACACAAATGTAAGTGGCAAAGCTAGAGCTCACACCTAGCTCATTTCTCATACTAATTCCAGGTGCCTTCCACTAAACAACTGCTGCCTGCACCATAATAACTCAGGGCCATGGAACTGGAGGGTGGTGGTGGTCTGGAATAAGGTGCTGGCCATCACTCTCCCTCTCATGCAGAGCTCCAAAATAGTAAGATGATTGAATGCCTGGTCCGAAAGGTGCAGATTAATGAACTGAAGTCAGCCTGCAGGGGAGTCTCTGGGAGCAGGTCCCATCCCAGGAGTTTTCTTCAACTTTGGCCTATTCAGCACTTTCAGCTGCGAATTGCATAATAAAGACAGAAGAAGATGTGTTGATCAAATTTTCAGATGACATCAGGGTGGGCCAGCTAGCGAATACACTGAGTGATAGAATCAAGAATCCAAAAGATGTGACAGAATGAATAATGAGTAACAGCTAACAAGATGAAATCTAACAGGGATAGAGAGCAAGTTTTACCCTGCCCAGCCCTGGCCTGGGTAGCGGCAGGGCCTGCAGCCCTCACTGCACTGCAGGATGGTGCCGGATATCACCGCAGCTCAGCGTGGGCAGGAGCACGAGATGCTGATGAGAGGTTTGCTTCAAGGGAACACTCCTGAGTTCAAAAATCATCTCCAAAAATACAGACTTAGAGAGACTTGGCTTAATAGCACTCTTTGTGAAAAAGACATCGAACTCAATATCAATCAACGTTGTGAGTATGTTAAAGTATTCATTAGCACTTGGGCTTCATTATTCAAAGTACAGTGTTTCAGTACAGGCTGAAGATAATCTTACAATTTTGCCCTGTGGAAAATCAAATAGCTGAGGCTTGGGACATGATGTTGAAGGGACATGCTGTCACTTTAATGACAAACTAGGGTTTGACGAACATGCTGAGGGTGTATCAGAAGGTCATATGAAAAACATATTAAAGAGAGTGATCATAAGAGTTGGCTTGAAATAATTTAGCATTTTCATATGGAAAACAAAGAATTTTATTTGGACTTCTAGATGACAGATGGACAGAAACAGCAGAAAGAAACCCTTTTGCTCACTATAAAGATGAAGCATATAATGGACAGGTCCCCTCTGTCCTCTGGAGCCAAATCACTTAGGTTAGTGCTCACAACCCACTCCCCGGCCACATGACTGCAAGCAAGTTACTCAATTTCTCTAGCCTCAGAGTTCTTATTTATAAAATGGGAAGAATAAGGGTATCTGCCTCATACATTTGTCGTGGGGCTTGAATAGAGTGAAAACAAATAGTATTCACCTCGTGTGACTGTTGTGAAGCAACATATTTAGCATTTATAAGAGGTCACATGATCAGAGGTCAATAATATTCACCAGTTTTACTATGATAAGGAAGTACATTGTGATGAATATAGCTGTCCCCAAATAGAATATCCTGCAATATGAGCAGACTTCATCCTGCATCTGAATGTGTACTAAGACAGGGTGGTCATTGATAAGGGATATTGTAGACTGGTGTTTCTCAAACCTTAATGTACATGTGAATCGCCTTTGCATCTTACTAAAATGTGAGTTCTTATTCAGCAGGTCCAGGGTGGGGCCTGATGCTCTGCATTTCTAGTGGGGTCCCAGGTACCACACGCTGAGTAACCATATCGGAGGGGAACTTTTGCATTGAGTGTGAAAAAGGGCCTTAAGGTCCCTTCCATTCTAGAACATTCATATTTTGTGATGTTATAAATCTGTGAATAGTAATTATGTTTAAGTCACATTGGAACTGAGTTATCTAGAGCAAATGACCTAATCTCTTACCTTGCTTTGATATATTCTGCAAAGCACTTTTTAAGCAATGAGTGCTTTTTACAGCAGAATACAAAGTCCTCAGATGGAAGCTGAGCTACTTCAACAGAGGGTTTCATTTCCTAATTGGCTAAACATCTGTTCCAGTTCTGAGCACAGATTTATCTTTATCAAATACTGATTGGTCTCTGGCTCCTGCCGGCTGCTGTGTCCTGGTGAGTCAGAGAACAAAGTAGGGCAGCTGTAGGAAGTCAGGAAGCCTCAGGAGGAAGGCGGTGGAGGGCCAGAGAAGCAGAAAAGAGAGAGAGACGCTCACGTTCGTGGCAGAAAGCAGCAGCAGAAAACTCTGCCAGCTTCAGAGCTGGATAGAGCTGAGAAAATTTTAAAGATCACTTGATCCATTGTCTTTGGTTTTCAAATAATGAAACGAAGGTTTGTAAGAGGCTGTGACTTACATGCAGGTAGCATCAGAACTGGAAACCAGGCCACCTGGGTCCTGGTTCAGTGCCCACCCCCTGGCCCACACCTGCCTCCCACCTCCTCCTGAGGACTCCTGCCCCGGGGGTGCTGCTCAGTCCATCCATGATTTCTTTTCATGTTTCTGTTGCCCTCCAGGGTAAGGAGGGCTGAGGAAGTTTCCAAGGAGACAAGACCAGTAAACTGTTGTTCATTCAGGTTAATTTCTCAGGTCAAAAATTGTTCCAAAAGATCTAAAAAGCATTTTCATAGTGTTCACCTTGCTCTCTGTCTCTGCTTTATGAACACACACATTAAACAGCAAATGTAATGCAAACACCCACAGCCCTTGGTTCTCAAGAGCCAAGGGCCAGAGTCAAGCCATGGTTCTCAGTTTCTCCCCTGTGTGGTCTTGAGTTCTCTCCTACGCCCTCTTCCATTTGTACACTGTCCTCATTGTAATAAGAATCATAACCAAAAGGTGGAAAACCCACTTTCTTTTTTGTGAGGACTAGATCATGAAACAGCAATGGGGTGATGCAGAAGCTTTGGAGAAGAGGCAAGAAGCTGGGACATTTCATGGAATTAGTTCAGACCTGGAAATGCCCCTTGCCCCCAAACCCCACATCTTCCTGCTGGCTGAGAACTTGGCCATTATTGGGAGAGCACCAAAGTCATTACTTCTTACTAACATGCAATGCCTAGCCTCAAGGCCTATCCTGAGAGCCTGGCCTCTAGGGTGAACTGGACTTAGCTACTAAGCCTCTTCTATACAGAGAGGTTGGTTGTTTAGGTTATCTACAATTCCCTGATAACCTATAAATGGAGATTTCCAGGCCTGGCTTTCTTCAACCTGTGTAGCCATTTAGGACTAAAATCTCATCTCTGTGTATGACCTGATCTCCAACCTTGACCCTGTGACTCTACTTCTCTCTTTACAAATTTGCTGAAAAAAAAGAGTATGGGTAGTAGCCACCCAATACTCAAACAAGAGAAGATGCATTATGGTTTGCCATTAATAAATGTGTAGCAATAGATGTAGTATACATATCAGCAAAACAAGGGCCCTAAACTAGTGACGTTTTGAGAGGCTTCCAGGATCATGCATTTATTAGCTGGTATGACACAGCATTGATGGTCCAGCCTCCAGAGTACAGCCAAAATCAGGAACCAAGAGGCTGCTTGCTACTCAGTGGTGAGGTGACATACGGTTCTCTGTATTTAGCTGGTTCTCTGTATTTAGCTGTTTCGGTAACTTCTCAGTTTCTATGGAACTGAGGGGCTGCCACTCATTTGCAAATCTACCTGCATCTAGGACACACATAGTGAAGACAACTACAGGCAGCAGGAACAAGCTGAGCAAGCTATTGGCATTGTGACACTAATTATCACCTAGGAGGCATTTGAAAAACAAAAAGGGTCAAGGGAATGACACATTGCTCTTCTCTGTCTTTTTGCTGAGACTTCTCTCCAACATCACTTTAGATTGCAAACCACTTCCATGTTTAGACTAATGCGCTACAGGAAGTGGCAGAGTAAACATTTACCCTGCAAGCTTATAACGATAACTATGTTAAGCACTGGAAACAGATCATGTGGACTACACCAACACAACCTAGTTGGAAAGCCCTGTTGCCAGCCTGCAGTCCTGTTTGTCAGCCCATCTTCAGCATTAGTGTCACAACGCCAATAACTGAGTCAATGTCAGAACACAGCTCCCCACAGAGAGGAGAGGTCCTCAGAGGTTGAGTGAAAGAAGTACGCATCTCAAGACTAACGCCGTCCTCAGCAGTTAGGCATTCCCTTCTGCGTATGCCTTGAAGAGCATGGAGGCCTTGGTACCTTTCTCACTCTCTCTCAGGACAGGCTAAGTCCTAGAGAATGACCACAGAAGAGGAAGACTGTATGGAATGATCTATATGAAATGACCACTCTGGTTTCGCTTGTAGCTGCAAAGTCAGAACTAAGAGCCCTCTTCTCCATATTTGCATGTAATTTTCTGAGTTTGCTTTAATGGATATGACATTTCATTAATTCTGATTCATTGTGTACTCAAGCCAAAACACATGCCGTTTAGTTCCACTTACTGACAGAAAATAGAAGCTGAAAAATTCTAAGTCAGAGTAATAAGTGAAGGTGTGTAATTACTCATTACCCAATCAGCTACCAGGTTCATGGGGCAAAAATGGTTTGGAGATAAATTGCAACTTTTGTGAGTGAATCTGACAGGCTGGGTTACTAGGTGTGTTTCTTTTGATTAATGACACAAGGGAGAAAGGTTTAGAAAAGGTGTTTCCACTGATTCTGCTACTTCTAGGCTGACCCTTAAAATGTTTCTACCAGTTACCAAGGAAAACATAAATTACAGTGAGCAAAGTGTGAATTTAGTAAAATCACACGAAAATATTACATCCATAACTTCTCTGCTCTAATTAAAAGGAAACTCCCAATGATAAGTCATAGGATGATGCCAGAATGGGTCATTCGGCTACAGATCTCAACTTTCTCAGAAAATGTACTTCCTAAAATAAAGAAATAGCAAGCACAGCTGGAGCTATTTATTGTTGTCAATTAACATAAGAGTTTGAATACAGCACAGTTGCTGCACGGGTTCTGACATCCTTCAATATTTTTCTAATTGTTATTATATATTAGTACATTAATATATATTAATAAATTATTCTAATTTATTTCTCTCATTTTTTTAACTCTCAGTTTCCTGAGTATAAAGCAGGCATTTGGCTGGGAACTTATGAAATGGGCCCCAGAGAACCCTTTCCAGGTATCTGCCCTCTAATAGCACCTTGTTTAGATGTCTTGGTAAGATAATCGCAAAAAAACAAACACAAAAACCACTAAGGAGCAGAACCTGAGAGTGTCCAGTGAACCAACACATGGAAGGTGACAGACAGGGCTGAGATGCAGGGAGAAGTCTTGTGCACTGGGGATTATTCAGGAAGACTTCACAAAGGAGGCAAGGCTTGCACAGGACCGTGAGGATGAGCTCTGCTCCGGAGAGAACACCTTGAGCAGCAGAAATGACCTTGACTTGGGTGAAAGGAAGTATGCCAGTAAGGTGACAGTAAGAGGCTTCATACAGATCAAATGGGGCCCCACTGGGGTCAGGGAGAGGGACAGAGGGAGCTTCTGGATGTGAAGACGATGAATTTAATGCAGAGCCATAGGAGTTTGACTCAAGGTATTAATACTCTACATGATTCTTTGGAAACATTGGTCTCAATCACTCTCCATGAAAGGTTGGAGTAGCAGGAAAACAGAGCCATGAAGATCTGTTATGCATTCATGATAGTTGGGAGATGACAAGAGCCTTAACTAGAGGGTGGTAAAGGGAAAAGAGAGGTGGTAACAGGAAGCTGTGGAAAGGACACGTGTCCAGATTTGGGGACTGGATGGGTAGGTGTATGGGGTGAAGAAGGGAGATGACCCAGGAAGTTAGAAAGAAGAACCAGTTTTAAGGTAAAATAATGAATTCTTTGCAGGGAGATGTGCTACAGAGAATGACAATGTGGGACAGTTGTGCAAATAGATTTTTGGGGCAGGAAGCTGGGGATGTGGCACTAGAACAGATGTGAGCACCCAGCTCTGGGTTTGGAGCATAGACAGTGACCAGCTCCGCATGGTTAAACCCGAGTCCAGCACCAAGCACACTTCCCTCAATACTCTTGCTGAAACCAATGCTACATGTATTCTACATGAGTAGGAGCTCTTTGCTCAACCCTTCCTTACTATGCAGCCCTCGTTCTGAACACACACAGGACTGGCAACCAGGAAGGATGTCAGCATCTATTTATGGAGGGCAAGAGCCATATGTGGAGAGAAAGAGTCTTGTTACTATTCTATTGAGAAAGTCCAGCAGATGGTGTGATGGGGCATAGGTGGCCTAAGGAGTCACTATCCGTGATTTGTGATGAATGCAGTCATCAAATTTGAGAGTCATAGGACCCTTGGAGAGCATTCAATAAGGTGTTTTTAAACATTTTTAGCTTTATTTTCAAAAATAAAAACTTACATGGAAATTTAAACAGCTAAGCTGCTTCTGTTGGGAACCAGGGGTGGGAGGTGTGCAGGAGACCCGGAGACATCTTCAAGAAGTACTGTTTGAGTATAGATGTCTTGTTCTATAAATGGGTGTACTGAAGCCCACATTGGAGAGCCCAGAAAACACAGCCATACTGGGACTGTGACATAGGGCTGCAGGCCCCCAGGCTGGGACTAACACACTGTTCCAGAGAAAGAGGAGGGGCCCCAACTCCACTTCACATTTCATCATCCCAGGATGAATGTTATTGAATGTCTGCTTAGTAACAAATACACTCAGACCCCCTTAGTATTTTGTAGTTAAAGAAAAAAAAAAAAAGAAAATCGGTAAAAAACACATTACCTTTACCAACTCACAAAAATATTTAAAAACAGGGAGAGGCTCATCCTCAGAGATGGGGCAGAGGCCAAAGGAGGGCCAGGTAAGTGCAGGGACCCTGGGGCTCAAGTCTTCCTCCAGTGCCAGATCAGAAGGTGAAGCTAATGTCCACAGAACCCACCGGCTCTCCCCAGGGCAGGGGCCATACCTCCTCTGGGTCCCTTAACGTCACCAAGTTATTCTTAGCATTCAGCTTTGAAGTAGTCTTTGCACATTTCATAGAAGAACTCTCCCTACAGAAACCCTGTTCCAAATTTCATCCCTACAAAAGTTCTTCAGAGCCTAGTGCTGCACAGCTCTGGCTTCAGAGACAGGCTTGCCAGGGGCCTTCTCCCACCTTGAGAAGAAAGCAAGTGTCTAATTTGCTGTGAATGGTCATGAGCAATAAAACATTCATTAACTTTAATTGTAAACACTTTCAGGCCCAATCATTGTAATGAAAGGATAAATTGAAAAATCAAGAGTTAAGTACCCTTTTAAAATTTCATATCTTTTATCTTCACCTGGCCTCTTAAACCAGACAAAGTCAGATTGAACAATGCACAGAGTACCTGCCCCTCATTCCATCTGACTAAACCTTACCCAACTTTCAAGGCCCATCTCAGACAGATAGCTTCTCTGAAACCTCCCTCAGTTGCAAGAAATGTGCCCACTCATGGTAGCCAAAAACACTTTTCTGGTACCCCTAATCATGGCACTTGTTTTTATATTGCAATATATTTTATTTGTTCCAACTAGGCTGAGTTACTTGCCAACAGTTATCACATCTCGATCAACTCTACCAATTCACAACCAGCAATAGTGTCTCCTGCCCAGCAATTGCTCCCAAATAATTGTAGCTGGATTGAATGAATGGTTTAATTTCTTTTTGAAAATTCATTATGAGATACTCAAAAATGTAATAATTTTTTAACCTATATCTGAAACTGAGTTATATATTATGCTGAAGAATTCTAGTGGCAGATATATTATTTTGCTAAACAATTTCACATCTGACACTGTCCGGTTATCTATATATTTGTTACTTTGACATTTACATACCGCAGTAGAATACCTGGGTTAAGATATCCAACTTTACATTTTACTATAAATCCTTTTTTGTTTCTGCCTAGGACAGGGGTGGGGAAACTTTTCATGTTGAAAGTCCACATTAATTTGCCTGTAATCAAATAAGGTTGCATTCAAGAAACTTCAATTAGGTCATTAAATATGAAATGCCCGATTTTGATCAAAACTGTAGTTTATTATATCTCAAACAAGAAGCAGTAGAATTGATCCAAATATGCACCTAAACCGTCATAGTTTTGCCATCTTAACAGTAGCTTGTTTATGCCAGCAGCGAAGAAGCCTGGAGAGCGAGTAGCGATGAAATCGCCAAAGGGGTTTCCCACAGCTTGCTGAGAATCGAATATTTTTCCTTGTAAGAAGTGGTCCAAAGCCTGGAAAAAGTGGTAGTCAGTTGGTGCAAGGTCTGATAAATATGGTGGATGACAGAGAGTTTCCAAGTCCAGCTTCTACAGTTTGAGTACCGTTGTTTGTGCAACATGTGGTCAAGTGTTGTTTTACAAGAGGATTGGCCTGTCTCTATTGACCAATCTCAGCTGCTTAATTGCAAGCATCATCATCATTTCATCCAACTGGTTGCAGTAGGAATCTGCTATAATTGATTGACCAGGTTTCATGAAGCTGTAGTAGATAATACCAGCACTGGACCACCAAACAGACTTTGATGAATAATCAGTTTTGCATTGTGTTTCAGCACTTCATATTTATCCAAACACTGTGCTGAACACTTGCAATTGTGAAAAAGAATCCATTTTTCATCACACATAACAATACAGTGTAGAAATGGTTCGCCTTTTGTCATGACAGCAAAGAAATGAAAGCTTCTAGATGATTTCTCTTCTGATGCTCATTTAATTATGCAGAACCCATCTATCCAGTTTCTTTACCTTGCCAATTTGTGTCAAATGGTCCAATATTATTGGAATAGTAATGTCAAACCTTGCTCCTGATTAACACATAGGTTGCGATGAATTCGCTTCTACTACACCTTTCAGCTCATCATTATCCACCTTGGTCTCAGGTCACCCACGTGGCTCATTTGCAAGATTAAAATTACCAAAATGGAACTTCTCAAACCATTGATGTACTATGCGTTCATTAGCCACGTCCTTCTCAAACACTTTGTTGATAGTTCAAGCTGTCTGCATTGTATTGGTTCCAGGATGGAACTTATATTCAAAATAACACAAATTTTTGACTTATCTATGTTTTCACAAAAATTGCTCTAAGAAATTTGAAAGGTAGTCACAAGCCATATATGTGTTTGTGAGACTGAGGATGTACCTTCACAATAAAAATAAAACAAGAAGTGTCAAGGCCGGGCGCGGTGACTCACGCCTATAATCCTAGCACTCTGGGAGGCCGAGGTGGGCAAATTATTTGAGCTCAGGAATTCGAGACCAGCCTGAGCAAGAATGAGACCCTGTCTCCAGCCTGCCTGTGATCATCCTTTCCTGACTGTATGTCCTGCAGGCTTCAAGCTCCAGCATGAGAACTAAAGACAGCCTTACAAGGACTGCTTAACCAGCCACAATTACAAAAGCCAATTCCCTATAGAAAATCCATAGATTGATGATTGATAAATGATAGATAGATGATAGATCAATTGATCTCCTACCAGCTGTACTGGTTCTGCTTCTTTGATTGAACCTCCACTGATATGGAAGCTTCCTTCAGAATTCCATGCTCACGATGGCCACATGAAGCCATATTTGTGTATGCATCGTGCTGGCTCTCCTTTTGTATAGTGTGTAAGTGAAAATGTGTAATCGAAAAAAGAAAGGAAAACTACTTAAATTCTATGTTCCTGACAGATAGTTAAATTCTATTTTTCTTAATGCACTTTGGGGAAAGTTATGGATTCAAATCCTGGCTCTGCAATTGTTTTAAACTGTGTAACCTTTGAATCAATGCTACTTAACTTCTAATGCTCAGCTTTCTCATCAGTAAAATGGGGGATAGTAATTTCCTGCCTTACAGAGCTAATATAAAGATTAAGTGCCACAAGTTCTAAGTGCACTGCTAAGCATAGAAGGCACTCCCATAACCTCCCTTTCTCATTTTCCAAGCCCCATCTATTGTTCCATTTGCTGCCTAAAGCCATCCCCAACAAACCCAGCCTGCAACAACCTTCTTTCTCCTTTCCTCCTATTCTACTGTGCCACCCATGTTAACACCTTTATGTTCTACATTCTATGTACCCTGTCAGCTAGATTTTATGTTTTCAGATCAGGGAATGAGTGTTATGCTTTCATATTAATGAAAAGAATTGTATTTGCTTAGCACTTTACCTCTCATCATGTACTGTAACACATTCCTTCATTGGAATCCCACAGTGAGCACAGTTAACACTTGTAGAAACAATAAAAAGGGCAAAGTCTATAATCAAGCTATATTTTCCAAAAGCATTAATCTTATTTCATTGCATGTTGTCAGGAGCAATTTGAATGGCCATGAACAAAGTAAAGCTACTAACACATGGGCTGGTTATTAAGTAAGAAATGTTGGTGATTCAGCCAATACCTAACTTGACCCAAAGAAGTTGTCATTCACCCAGATTTTGGAAGGAAACAAATAATAAAAGGCTAGGGTAGAGAACACTTGGTATAAGGATATTGCTGAATAGACTGTGACCTGTACCCGTTATAGGAAAATTCTGGGGAGCTACAGTGTGGTGTTATCTTCCTTTCATCAATATAGAGTCCTCTGGGTGACCCAGTATCTATTGCCAACTCCTTCCAAGGCAAAGATATCAACTTATCTGGGAAGTAAGATCCCTTTAAAATGTCAAAACATGTATAGATTTCCCCCTAAATTTTAATATTTATTGATTTATGCATTCTATTTTAAAATGTCCTATGAATTATACAATCCTTTTAAAATAATTTGGATTTTAGAAATCACAAATTTATCAACATATTCATGCATTTCAAAGATTAATACATGGATATGCAAGAGATTTTTTTTCTAGCTACAGAAAATGCCAGAAGGGTATATGGACTTATAGACCTTGCTAAAGTTTCCATGTCTTTCTGGAGTCCTCACACCCTCACTGCAAACCAGTAGTCCAAGGCAAATTACCCTGACCTAAAGTGACTAAGAGGGAATGAGTGTAAATATACTTTTTAAGCCACTTAGAAGTGTTCACATCAAAGGCCACTGAAAATGGATTAACCCCAGATTTGAAAGAATTGTTTGTCAGGGATCAAAGCCTAGTGTTAAGACTGAAACATAGAGTAGGGAGAGATGGGCAATTTTCTCTATATGGAGTTGTAAAGACTAACATAGCCAAAGATTTGTGCTAAGTGCAAATCTTATTTAACATCCTATGAATTGTAATACAAAGAAATTCAGAGAAATCCTCATGTTTCAATTGACTACAAGTCTTTTGGTGTTAAAACCATAGTGATAGAAAACAGAAAGAAAATATTTGGAGGCTCCAGAAGTAGAGTGTGGACAGATAAATCCAGTGTGAAAAGTATTATGTAGCGCAGGTAGAGAAGCTATCTAAATGTTTCTTCAAGAGTAATGAACTCTGGAATATAAGCTATGTCTCAGCACAAGAACCTAGGGGTTTCCATAGAACATTCCTAAAATCTTTAGCCTTCCAGATAGCTCTAGAAAAAAAAAATAGTTGATAAAAAAAATTGGGTTTTGTCATAAAAGGACCTGGAGTCAAAATAGAAAATAGACCCTGATCTAATCTAAAGTGTCCAAGGCATTCACACCTAGATACTGTTGGTGTTTATTGTCACTACCTTGGAAAACCAAAAATCCTAGGACTAGGTTAGATCAGTGAAAGGAGCCTAAAAGTTTCAGCCAGCCAGAAAAACCCATATTTGGAAACATCAGCCCTGCTAGCCCCATACCCCACTAGTATAACACATTCCATGGCTTCACTATCATATCAGCACTAATATGTGTAAAATAGAGGTACATTTATTACATAGTGGCTAAAGCCTTTGATGAAATGATCTACCTTTGGATATTCCTACTTAGCGTACAGGATTGGTTTTTATCCCCCTGAGGAGAACTAGACCCCTCACCAAACCTCAAATAAGAAAGGCAGGTCTGAATTCTCTCTCAGAGAAAGAACTACATTGGAAAGATTATTTTTAATTCCCCCGAGTCTTAACTTTCTTCTTGACAAACACCCTTCATCACAGGCCATTGTTTGCATAGGAAGTACATGTCTCTCATGGCAGACAGAGAACAAGGCCTATTCAGATACGGAAAACAATGTGCATTCAAATTCCCATTGAATATAATCAAGAGGGCTTGTTTCATATTATAGAGTGATGATTCTGAACCAACTCTGAGCTTTCTGGAGCATCTTCTTAGGCCTCCTCAAGACACACGTGGTTTTGAGAGAGCGCATTAGATTACCCCACTTGACCCCTCAGCTTTTTCCATGACTACCCCACCATAACTCAGACCAGACCTTTGCAATGGCTGCTTTTCTCCGATTGGGCCAAGATACTCATTGGGAATATGACATCGCGAGCTAGTGACAAGTTTGACAGCTCAAATCTCACATTATGGCAAAAAAATATATTGACTAACAAGGAAGGTGAAATATCTAGAACTATGTCGGGGATTAGCAAGTTTAGAGAAGTGGGGTGGAGGGAGGTAAGCACAAGGCAATTACATATAAACTTCATGTCTCTATGCTATGCATACAAAGGTCTTCTGACTATAAAGTCCTCTCCCTAGATTTCTGGAGGTCCCCAAAGTTATCGAGGATTCTAAAAGTCTTCTTGTCTAGTTCTCTATCTTTTTTCTAGCATCAAATATTAGTCACTTGAACACCTAGTTCTGGGCCAGATCCCGTCAGTGGAAGGACATGCCCTCTAAGGCATGCGCAGAGAAGGAGTGTCTATAAGGCAGAGCTCAGGGAGTCTGGTGATAATAATAGCTCAAGCAGGTGACTATAAATTATTTGATGGATCTTGCTGAGATCTGTCTTTTCTTTTGGACCAATGTTCCATGAGAAAATAAAATAATGGGAAACACATTCCATACTGGGACAAACACACTACTTGCCCATACTAGTTGGTTTCAGGATAATGTAGTCTTGAAGGAAAAAAGAAGTCAATGAAGTATAGCTAGAAATAGCAGAGGAGGCAAGGGGTACAGGCTTCCCTGCTTTGCCCTGGTAGTGGTGAAAAGAAGTTAGAATGTATATTATTCAGGGTCTTACCCAGAAACATGTGAACTCAAATTGGGTTATTAAAGGAGTGATTAATAAAGGAACTAACTGCAAGAGTGCAGGCAGAAGGCAGGAAAGACATACGGGATTTTGCAGTACCCTGAAGCTGAGAGTGAGTTTTCCCATCCATAGACCTGAAGCAACCAGGAGAGAGGGAACAGGTTCTGGACCTGGAAAAAGAGAAGCAGTGTAGAGAAGCTGCCTAGCAGGAGCTGTGACCTTCCCACCCAATACCAACCAACCTCAGGTGACCCTACAGGGCAGAAGAAAATAATATCCACAGCAATCTCTCTCTTTCCTCCTGTAGAACTCCTTCTAGGGTCCCCACTGGCTGAACCCAACCAAAAGCCAGAGGGCATGGGAGCCAGGGGAGGAGCATACAGAAGCCATCCTCCAGGAGCACAGAGCAGGGATCAGGAGGGTTGAGAATGCACCTGGAAAGCCAAATGGAAGTTATCCAGCCTGGAGACCAGGAAGGACCATCTATAAAAAAGTCCTCAGATAATCATCATTATTCTGATGGTGATAACAGTGCTAATGATGCTGACTTGAAACTTATGCTGAAGTATTATACATGCATTATCTCATTTAATCAATTTATTTTTAGGTGTTATGGATACATAATAGTTGTACATATTTATGGGTCCATGTGAATTTTCATACAAGTTTACAATGTGTTCTGATCAAATCAGGGTAATTGGGGTATCCATCACCTCAAGCATTTATCATTTCTTTGTGTTAGGAACATTCCAATTCTACTCTTTTAGTTATTTTGAAGTATATAATAAATTATTGTTAACTATAGTCATCCTATTATGCTACCAAACATTATATCTTATTCCTTCTAACTGTATATTTGTACCTATTAACCATCCCTCTTTATCCCTCCCTCCCACTACCCTTCCCAGCCTCTGGTAACCATCATTCTACACTATCTCTATGAGTTAATTTACTTTTTTATTTTTTTAGGTCTCACCTATTAGTGAGAACATGTGATATTTATTTTTCTGTGCCTGGCCTATTTCACTTAACATATTGTCCTCCAGTTCCATCCGTGTTGTTGCTAACCAGTTTTTCTTAAGCTCAGCTGGCTGAGTTGCCACCTTCTTCCTAGCTGACTGATTCCTTCCCTGAGGTAGCTCAGGGCCCTCAATGCAGGGGACCACATATTTATCCGGCAGAGGAACTACACTTATAAATTAGAAGTGAGCATCACACAGCTAGGAACACCTGCAGGAGATTAGGCTGCATCGACCACAGTCCAGAGCACCAGTTGCAATGCAGAAGGACAGCCCTGTACAGGAGCACTGGTTTAAAACCTCCAAATATCTGCTGCCACTGTGGAGAACATATTTGCTTACTTTAGTACAAAAAAAACCTATCATAGATCATTCCTTTCACATTCACTACTTTAAATAGTATTAATATATTCTGGGCCACAAAGCTCCAGAGAACAGTGACAGATTGGTTGACCATGTCATGTGACTATGGTTCCTATGTGGGACACAACAGTAGTGAATAGACACCATACTGTTGAAAAGTTAATTCCAGAGCCAGATTGCAGGTTTCCAGAAATGAAATCCTGATAGTTCATAGCAAGGGCTATAATGAAGTTCCAGCTCACTTTAGAGCCATGCATAGGTGACCTCAAGCAAGGCAAGAATAACAGCTGGGGCTGTCCAGGCAAAGCAGCAGATTCCACTTCTTATGTATCTGAAAAGGAACATCTTGGAGTGATTTAAATGAGGTTGTGCAAGAAGTCAAAGAAGAGCCACTTGAACTCAAGATGGCTGGTCTTTTTATTCCCTTATTTCATAAACACCTTTTGGGCTTCTGCAATGGGCCAGAAATGGAACCTGTTGTTATGACTAGAGATATGGATAATGAATCCTAGCTATAGTATAACCTGTGACAACAACTCTGAGAGATGCAATTTACATCATCCCCCAAATCCCTGGACCATATTTGGTCCCGTGTTCATGACTTTAATAGCCTGCATACTCACTGAGCTACAGAATATCATAAACTTCTTTTCAAATGAGAAAGATCATAATTGTTCTCAAAAGCAAATATTCAATTCTGAAATTAGACTTGCTTGACAATTTAGATGGATTTTTTCATTGCCTTATGCTTTCAGTTTCCATGAAAAACTTTCTTACTCAGCCTCTAGAGATTCCAAGCTTTCGCCATATTGCCCCCAAAATTATTAACATTTTAATCTTGCTTTAATTAACTCTTGCTCCAATGGGATAAAACTGACAGGATTTCAGTTTGCAAACCAGAAGCTGAAAATCTGGCACACTTGATTAGCAGCTCAAAACAACTGTGGAGACAAGGGCAAACCTCCAAGCAAACACAACCACAATGAGAGGAGCTGTGCGAAAACTCTGTCAGTTCTTCCTCTCCATCCCCCTGCCCCCACCATCACCTCCCCAAGCTCTGTCCTTCATCATTACATATTTGAGGGAAGCCATGTCCCAGAACCTGAGGTCAGGAGAATTCCACCTGACAGTGAAGGGCACCGAGGTGTTATCTATCTCTCAAAAGCAAGAGAAGCTAACACAGTTCTTCAAAAGATGTAAAGTATTAAAAGAGTTGACACTCCCTTGTCCACTTAGCTTTCAGCACACTACATACTCTTATCTCTTATTTCACTGGCATTTTCCTGTTAGTCTCCTTTGTACCTTTAATTCTCCCTGGCATCTTATTGCCTGTGTGTCTAAGAGTGCATTCCTTGGTTTTCTCCTATCTCTCCCTCCCCGCCCCCATTCCCTAGTGAGCTCATTATTCTTCTTACTTTAAATGGCATCTTTATATCAATGATTTCTAAATATACATCTTCAGCCTAGACATTACTCCTGGAACACCCCACCCCAGACACCCCAGGTAGCTAGCTGATTGTGTGCCTCCTCAATTACCTTCAAAATTGTCTTCAAATGATACTTCTTTATAGAACTACTTAATTTAAAATTGCATTCCCCTGCTGTTGCCACGAGAAAAGAAATTAGACAAGGATGTCCAATATCATTACCTCTATTCAACATTGTACTAGAAGTTCCAGCCAGGAAAATAAGACAAGAACACTACTCCTATTCAGCGTAGTACTAGAAGTCCTAGCCAGAGCAACCAGGCAAGAGAAAGAATAAAAGACATCCAGGTTGGAAAAGAGGAAGTCAGACCATCCCTGTTCACTGATGACATGATCCTATATCTAGAAAACCCTAAAGTTACAAAAAAAAAAAAAAAAAACTCTTAGATTTGATAAATGAATTCAGTAAAGCTTCAGTATACAAATTCAATGTATAAAAATAAGTAGTTGTTCTAAACACCAATAAATATGCAGCTGAGAACAAAAGGCAATTTCATTTATAATAGATATCAAAAAATCTTGTAATATATTTAAACAAGTAGATAAAAGATATCTATAACGAAAACTACAAAACACTGATAAAAGAAATTGTAGATGACACAAACAAATGGATAAACACCCATATTTATGGACTAAAAGAATTAATATCATTAAAATGACCACATTGCCCAAAGCAATTTATAGACTCAATAAAATCAGAATCAAAATACCAATGTCATTTTTTACAGAATTATTTTAAAAATCCTAAAATTCATATGGAACCAAAAAGGAACCTGAATAGCCAAAGCAATCCTAAGCAAAAGGAATAAAGCTGGAGGTATCATATTACCTGACTTCAAATTATACCACATGGCTATAGTAACCAAAACTACTTGGTACTGGTGTAAATGTAGACTCATACATCAATGAATCAAAATAGAGAATCCAGAAATAAAGCCACATATATATAAGCAACTGATATTTGACAAAGTTGACAAGAACATACACTAGGGCAAGGATACCCTATTCAATAAATGGTGCTGGAAAAATTGGATTTTTAGAGGCAGAAGAACGAAACGGGACCCCTATTAGTCACTATATACAAAAATCACCTCAAAATGGATTAGAGGCTTAAATGTAAGACCTGAAACTACACAAATACTAGAAGAAAGCTTAAGGAAAACTCTTCTGGACATTGGTCTAGGAAAACAATTCATGACTAAGACCTCAAAAGCATAGGCAACAAAAACAAAAAATTGACAAATGGGGCTTAATTAAACTAAAAAGCTTCTGCACAGCAAAAGAAATAATCAATAGAGTGAATGGATATTCTGCAGAGTGGGAGATAATATTTGCAAACTCTGCATCCAGCAGGGAATTAATATCCAAAATTTTAAAGGAACTCAGCAACAACAAATTAATCCCATTTAAATGGGACATGGACAAAGGACATGAATAGACATTTTTTTCAAAAGAAGACATACAAATGGCCAACAGGTATATGTAAAAATATTCAACATCACTAATCATCAGAGAAATTCAATTTAAAACCATGAGGAGATATCATCTTATACCAGTCAGAATGACTATTATTAAAAAGACAATAACAGATGTTGGTGAGGATATGGAAAAAAGGGAATATTTATACACTGTTGGTGGGAATGTAAATTAGAACAACCTCTGTGGAAAACACTATGGAGATTTCTCAGAGAATTAAAAATACAACTACCATTTGATCCAGCAATCTCACTACTGGGTATCTACCCAAAGGAAAAGAAATCATTATATCAAAAAGATACTCACATGCATATGTTTATCGCAGCACTATTCACAATAGCAAAGACATGCAATCAACCTAAGTGTCCATCAACAGATGACTGGATAAGGAAAATATGATATATATAAACAATGGAATATTCAGCTATAAAAAAGAATGAAATCATGTCTTTTGCAACAACATGGATGGAACTGGAGGCTATTATCTTAAGTGAAACAACTCAGAAACAGACAAATATCACATGTCCTTACTTATAACTGGGAACTAAATAATGTGTACACATGGATGTAGAGTGTGGAATGATGGACAATAGAGAGTCTGAAGGGCAGAAGGGTAGGAGGTGGAGGATGAGAAGTTACTAATGGGTACAATGCACATTATTTGGGTCATAGATACACTAAAAGCCCTGACTTCGCCACTATACAATATATCCATTTAACCAAATTACATTTGTACCTCTTAAATTTATATAAAAAAAAGAAGTAAAAGGCATCCAGATTGGAAAAGAAAAAGTAAAATTATTTCTATTTGCAGATGAGATGATTTTGTATGTAGAAAATTCTAAGTAATTCACAAAAACTCTCTCAGAGATTAAAAAATATGTTCAATTTTATTTCTATACACTATCAATGAATGACCCAAAAATGAAATTAAAAAAACAATTCAAATTCCAATAGCATGTGAAAAGATGGTCAACATTATTAGTCAATAGAGAAAAGCAAATCACAACTATAATGAGATACTATTCCATATCATTAGGATGACTATAATAAAAAAGATGAACAATAACAAGTATTGACGAGAATATGAAGAACTTGGAAGCCTCATACATTGTTGCGGGGAATGTATGGTGCAGTTGCTTTGGAAAATCGTTTGACAGTTCCACAAAAAAGTTGAAACAGGGTTACCATTTAACTCAGCAATTCCACCCCTAGGTATATGCTCAAGAAAATTGAAAGCATGTAGCCATATAAACATTTATACATGAGTTTGTTAGAAGCCTTATTCATAATAACCAAAAGCACACAGTGTGCTATAGCTCCTGGCATCAAATTGCTCCTGTGTATGCACGCGCATGTGCACACACGCCTGTGATTTTCCCTCATTTAAAAAAATCCCAGTAACTAGCAGTGAGCTGGAACACAGTAGGCGCTAAACTGAAATGGACGGGTGAAAGGCAGTTAAAGATGGTGATTTGTATGTATTGAGTTCAGGCAATGTAGGAAATCAGTCCTTTGACAGCAAAAGAAACAAAACAACAACAACAAAAAAAGAAGAATCTTCATGGTTTGCATAAAAGTGTAACTATTACAGGTAGCCCAATTCCCAGTTACTTTGTTCCTGACACCAGAGACCTGTTTTTCAATCAAAATTGCAGCAGCTGTGGAGCTGTAAGGCTGGGCTGGCACCTGGGTCAGAGGTTCCCCATTAGTGCTGGCAGATTTTTCATAATCAAGACACTTCTGAAATGCTGAACCCTACGCAGTGCCAAAGGTTAACGATTCAGTGTGCAGGGACTGAAGCACAAAGCAGGGCATCAGACAGCTCAGAGAGCGACGCCACCGGTGGACCTGTTCTTGCTGCTCCAGTTACATTCTTGAATCTATTGGACATTTCCCTTCTTGCCGAGGAGTCATTCTGCAGAGAACAGTCATTAAGCAGGCTGCATTAATCCTGTTTTTCTAACCCTGGTTCATGTTTACGCATTTGACAGTCAACGTTTCTGAGCAATCCCTCTGTACACCATTGAGTCTGGTTATGCACAAGCAAAGAGAATTGGAGAGTGAAGGGGTCACCTGCTGAGTTCAGTGTTGACGGGCAATCTGGATAGCTTCGCATAACAATTACAACTTGCTTTCAGTTGCAAAACATTAGTGGTGTAGGAGAGACTACTTCATTCCACTCCATTCCTACCGGTGTGGGCTGTTTCAGATCATGATGATTGAGCAAAATAAACCAAAATTAATTTTGATTAAAATCTGCTGACATTCCTTAAGAAAATTGATGAAAACCTGTGGCATCAGAACTGGGAATAAGTGTTTCAAAAAACCAACCTCTCTATAATTCATTAGACTTTTGTATCTTACTGCCTTTTTTTCCTTTCAAAGAACATTATTGAGGGCATTTCATAGGCTGGCTCCCCAGCTCCTCTTGGATATCCTGCTGTTGTTTAAAACTCAACATATTCCGAAGAGAATTGGCCAACCTCCTCCCTTCCCCTGCCTCTTATCATTTCTGGGCTTCTTTGTTTTCCTGTTTCTTTCAATGATTCATTTCTTTAACTTAAAAGCCTCCATTTCCTTTATTTGCCATATCAAGAAATATTTCCTATACTATAATATAGGGTTCTCCAGAGAAACAGAACCTACATATATATTCTATATATATCCTATATGTGATACATATATTTATGATACATATATATCTCCTATGTATAAAGACACTTATTATAAGGAATTAGTTCTCATGACTATGGTGGCTGACAAATCTAAAATCTGCAGGGCCAATGTTCCAGTTTGAGTCCAAAGGCCAGTAGCTGCTGTAGAACCAGAAAGGGCTGATGTCCCAGTTTGAAGGCCATCCACTAGGAGAGTTCTCTCTTACCTGAGAAAGGGTTAGTCATTTGTTCTAGTCAAGCTTTCATTGATTGGATGGGGCCTACCACATTACGGAGGGTGATCTTCTTTACTCAGTCTAATGATTTAAGTGTTAATCTTGTCCAAAATCACCCTCACAGAAACACCCAGAATGTTTGGCCAACTATCTGGACATCCAGTGGCCCAGTCAAGTTGACCCATAAAATTAACATCTCTAAAGATTGACCTTTGTATCCCTTCTTCCTAGGTGACTTAGAATTTTTCCTACACTGTTGTGGGAGCTCTTGGCTAGCCTCCCCACCTACAGTCTCTCTCTCTACCCCCCAGAATACTTCCAGACTAGACCTTTACATGATTCCATCACCCAGCAGATAAGCCACCTTCTCACTTCCATGACCTTCCCTGATTCCAATTAAAGTTATTCTGCTTTCTTGAAGTTTTATAGCTTCTTGCAACTGTGCTGAAAGCCAGGTCTCCCCTGAGTTCCAGTGTGACCACCCTATGCATTTTGTTTTATAAGATAAAAGCAATATATACTTATTGTGATTATTATATATATATTTTTACAGATACACAGTATTTTTCCCTCTATGGCCTGTATTTCTCTGTATATATTTATACACCTATAGAAAAATACAGAGTGTGGAAACAAAGACGCCTCAGATGCACATGAGCAAAGATTATTCAGAGCTCGCTAGAGCAAGGAAGTCAGCCACTATTACTTGCATTTCATAGACACTCAAAGGTAGGCAGGGACTATAAAAGCTTTATAGTGAAAAAAAAAATGGAAGGCTCAGGTGTGCCTCAGTTGGAGATTATTGGCGTAAATGATGCTAGAGGTAGGATAATTATAAGCAGGGCATCCTATGTGATTGGTGAAGAGAGCATATTTAGCTTTCTCTGTTTGGTTCTAAATTGGAAGCAGGAGCAAAAAAATAGTGTACTTGGCAGTTACTGATTAAGTAAGTCCTGGCTGTTTGGGCTGATTGTTACAGAAGTTGTGGTCTTCCTGGACTGGTTGCTACATATCATGGGTCAGGGTTCTCCTTTAACATATGGTCTATTGTCCACTTGTAAAATCAGTTTCCCAAGAGAGACAAAGACAGAGAAATTCTGATGAGGTTAAAATAGTACTACATCAACAACCAAAACCACCCAGTCATGTCCTAGAGCACTACAGTGTGAAAGGTGTCTCCAAGTGAAATAAACACACCCAGAGGACAAAGAATAGCTAGATAATAATGAATTTAGATGATGTTTGGTCCCAAGCCCTAACATATGACTCTGATAAGTAAGAGGAAGAACTGCTTCTTCTTACGCTGGGGAGACCTGAGTTGCAGGCCAAAGGCCCTATCCTCACTGCTTCCCCCTAAACCCCAGTTGGGATCTTGCCTCTTATCACTGTACTATAAGGAGGGAGGGTCCAAGGCAGGCTCCTGGCACCAGAGGAAAGGACTAAGAGAAAAAATTAGTAGAAGAGAATATTTGCCCAATGACAATAGCTTCTGCCCTCTCCTCCATCCCCACCTCTAACAGGAGAAAAAGAAAGTCAAGGACTCAAAGTGCCCTTATAATGCTGGCAAAAAGAAAAGACAAAAGCAAGAGAAGAGTATTCCCCATCTGAACAATGATTATACAAAGTTTATAATTATACAAAGCTGTTTTACTTGCTAACATATTACTCAATAACATATGCCCAGATTTGGCTCTTTCAGAGGGTGAGGGGTGGTTTAAATTCCCTCTCCCCAGAGGCCAATATATAAATTACTTTAGTGGTTTTAACAGCACACACTTTCCCCTTGTCATTTTTCTCTAAAAAGATAGTTTGTTAAGGTTTTACAGAACCTTACATGGCTAAATCAAAATTTATTTAAGCAATGTCCTGTTATGGACATTTACATTGTTTCTTTTTCACTATAAAAATACTGTGCTGAGCATCCTTAGGCAATAATTATTGCTCAACTCTCTGATTATATTCTAAAGAAAAATTCCCAGAAGTGAAATTACTTATTGAACATTCTGGACATCTTAAGAATGCATAGTCTTAAGACTCTTAATACATGCTTTCAAATTGCCCTGAAAAAATAATTATACCAATTTATATCTTCAACAGCAGAGTAGAAGTGATGCCAAGTTACCACAACCTCTTCATAGTTTTTCTCTTTGCAAAATAATAATTGAAAAATATATTATGTTTGATTCACATTCTTGTTGGTCATTTATATTTTTTCTTTTAATAATGGTTTATAAACTACATATTTTCTACTAAGGTACTCATCTTTTTATGTTGATTTATGAGAAGGCATTTAATTGAACTGGCATTAATTTTGTTATACAAGTTAGAAATCTAGCTTTTTTCCCCCAAATGTAAACAAATTGTTCTGATTCCAATTATCAAATAATTAATTTTCCCAAAGATCTAAAATACCATCAAATCATATCATGAATTTATATGTATCCTAGGGATGTCTTAATTTTTTGGTTTATTTAACTTGTTTTTCTGTTCTGTCATTGACATCTCTTTCTTTTTAAAAGGCATCACTCCGGATTTTTTGGTTTTGTACATTTTCATAAATAGTAGAGCAAGTCACATGTGTATGTATATTTCACAATTTTCTTAAAAAGTTTTCTTCTCTTGTTCAACTATGTAAACTTTAGAGTAATCTTATTTTTTAAATAAACAAACACTATGACTTTATTAGGAATTTTATTAAAACTATAAATTAATTTTCAGAAAGTTGGCATGGTTACAGATCAGTCTTTCCAATCTATGAGTAAGGTGAATCTCTCCATTTGTATAAGATATATTTTATGTTGTTCATTAATGTTAAGTGGTTTTCTTACAGATCTTATCCTTTCTTATTATCTTTTAGTTTTCCATAGAGGCTATACAAACTTACATTCCCACCAACAATGTAACAGTTCCCTTTTCTCCACATCCTTGCCAACACCTGTTATTTTTTGTCTTTTCAATAATCACCACTTTGATTTGTGCTTCTCTGATGATCAGTGATGAGAATTTGTTCATATACCTATTGGCCACTTGTATGTCTTCTTTTGAAAAATGTCCATTATTCATCAATGGATGAATGAATAAAGAAAATGTGGTATAGATACATAATGGAATACTATTCAGCTACAAAAAGGAATGGAATCATGTCTTTTGCAGTAACATGGATGGAACTGAAGGTCATTATCTTAAGTGAAACAAGCCAGGCACGGAAAGATATTACATGTTCTCACTCATAAGTGATTGCTAAAAAATGGTTCCCATGGGCAGAGAGTGGAATGGTAGATAATGGAGACTCAGAAGGAAGGGTGACAGGCTGGGAGGGGGAGGATGATAAGAAATTGGTTCATGTGTACAAAGTACATTATTCAGGCAATAGATACCTTTATAGCTCCAACTTGGTCACTATACAATCTATATATGTAATAAAACTGTACGTGTACCCATGAATGTTTACAAATAAAAAGGAAAAAAAAAGTTATACTAACTGAATTGTGCCATGCTTTCTTCTGCTAGTTCTATGAAAACAAAATAAAAATTTCTTTTAGTTGCTAATATGAATATTATGTTCCATTATTTTTCTATTTTGATAATGTTAAAATATGGGAAAGGGAATGCTTATTAAATGTTTACTTTATATCTCACCAACTTGCTAAGCATTCTCATTAGTTATACATCAGGTTTGCTACACAAACAATATCATCAAACATAATTATAATTTTGCTAACCTGTTTCACTAGTTCTGCCTCTGTTTTTTTTTTTTTCTCTTGCCTTATTTCGTTAGTGAAAACATCCAGAAAAAACTTTTAATAATAGTGAACATGCTTGTCATGTTCCTGTTTTAAATGCATCTGGTGTTTGATCCTTGGATATGCTAGTAAAGGTGGGTTTGCCAGAGATTTGCAGCACATCCCCTTGTTCCATATTTGTCTCATTTGCTTAACTCTCTTGGAATTGGAAATATGTATGACCAATAAGCAAGAGGGGTGGATTCTCTGTCCATTTTGTTGCTGCAGGAATTTTTCTCCCACATTTTAAGCTTACTGGCTTATTAACATACATAGCCTCCAGTTCAGTGCATCTTAATACTAGCAGTACATTGAATTCACTGGGGAGCTTTTAAACTGGTTGATCCCTGGGGCCTCTGCCTGACCAATTAAATGACAATCTCTAGTAGTAGGGACTCAGGCATCAGGTTTTTTCCAAAGCTCTCCAGATGATTCTAATATGTAGCTAAGTTTGCAATCCACTGTCATTAGTTTTCAGACTTAAGTAAGCATAAAAGTCAGCTGGAGAGCTTGTTAAAAAGGCAGATTCCCAAGACCCAACCTCCCCTTCCTAGAGATTCTGATTTGGTATGTCTTGGATGGAGGTCTTTTATCTGTATTTTTAACATGTATTTTGAGAAACACTGCTTTGATTATCGTCTATCTAGTGTAGATACTGGACCGAAAAATGATTTGATTTTACCCAAAGGAAAATGTATTACTGAATAATCTGCAACAGCATATTGTAACTCTAGCTACATCTCAGAATCACCTGGAGGGCTTTGAAAGAAAAAAAAAAAAATTCCTGATGTCTGGGCACCCACTTCCAGACATACTTATTCAACTGCAGATGAAAACTCCAACTCCTGAACTGCTTTTTTGGTGCCACGACCCCTTCCTCTAATTTTGCTGGTTACAAAGCCCCTCCCTTGGTCTTCTTCTGCCCCTAAACCATATAATGAAATTTGGGTTTGTATTACCTGAGCAGGTTTTGGGCACTAACCGGGTGGAATGAAACATTCTTGGTTCCTTTAGAAAGCAGCTTTTCTCTGAGTTTTCCTTTTGCTGCAGTCTTCCTCCTCACCATGTGCTCCTCTAACCTTTCTGTTTCAGGGCTGTGGATGAGCTTCCTGTCCTTCCAACAGTAAAGGCACCAGCCCCAGTCGATGATCTTGATTTCCAATCAACTATACACCTTGTCATACTTAATGCGAATCCATCTTGGATATCTTCTTCGATTAATCCAGACTTTTAGACTGTTAGGCTTTTCAGTGTTTTTCTCAGCATGCATGGATATTTTAGTGGGGGGCCATGAGATTGAGTCACTGACTTCTGTCAAACACTGTCTTATGGGGTAATCACAATTTACTTTGTAACAAACATTTATTGAGGGCTACTCTGTGCCAGACATGGTGTTGTTCCATTGCAAATGTAATTCTCATCAACAAGTCCTGTACTTTGACTAACGGGTGAATTAGAAAGCTAGGACTCAGGCCAAGGTCTTTCTATTGCAGTACAACTGTCACATGCCTCTGTGGCTTAGGGCATGGTGTATGGATGGGCGAGGGTCCCATCGTCCTTTGGTTCGACTACACGTGGAAAATCTCACCTGCCTGCTGCGCTAAATGGAGCGAGGAGGAAACCTATCTAAGCAATTCAGACAAAGTGGAATTTGTTTTGCTGCAAATGATTCAAATCATTAAATTCAACAAATACCCATTAAGCCTCTATCATGTGTAAGGCTCCACAACCCTTTGCAAGTGCCAGCTATAAATTAGATTTGGTTTTATGTGAAATCTTCTCCTGTTATTGCTGGGCTGCAGTGCCATATTTTCATTTTTGTCCCATTTTTTTCGATCTTTTAAAAAAGAGATATACGTTGTCTAACCTGTGTGAAGATCGGACATCCCGATGAACCAACTACTATTCCAGAAAGAAAGAATACGGGCAATGTGCTGGTTTCACGAAGCGGCTGAAAGCTCACAGTGATGACTTCTCACTGCCTCCCTAATCCTTCTCTAAACTCTCCTAAGCTGCTGGATCGTGTCCCTCCTGAGCCCTTCGCTATCTGGGAATGTTGATTTCTCGTTAGCCTGAAGTGGAGTCGCCACAACCCCATCTGTTCAACCTCAGTGCTCTCCGTTCCCAGCGTGGCTTAGAGATTTATGAATTCAGAGAAGGAAGGCTTCCCCCACCTGTGAGGTGAGGACAAGGCCTCCTGGGTCACTGTGTCCTGCCACATGAGTGACTCCGTGAAAAATGTCCTGCCACTCAGTGCTTTCCTTCCAGTGTGGTAATAATAAGGAGATTAGGGTTTAATCAGATCTAATGCAAATTCCTCTCTTGATCTCCCTTTTGAATATGCTCCACTGAGACCTTGATTTTGCCACACAGTATGCAGAAAGACAGTACGGAGCTTAAGACAGACACATATCTAAGCCCCCTCTGAACTTGGGAAATCAAAATCGCAACAAATGCCTCCCAGTCCTCAAGAGTCTGAGGCATCAGTGGAGCCAGGCTGGGGAAGATGATTTGTTCTGTATCCTCCCGCACACCCTGTGCAGGCTGTAAAGAATGTGAGCTTGCACTTTGACCACCTTCCATGTTCCTGAGATCAAGGGGCCAGACCCAGGGTGGTGTAATAGCACCTTGATCTAAGCTCACTTTATCCAGGCATCAGTTGTTACATACATGAAATTTATCTCAGAGAAGTCAAGCCTCACAGAAGAAAATAGATGTCTTTGACTCTGTTCATTTATTTATTCAATAGTTCCCTCTTGAATACCTACCCTCTGCCCAGTGTATGCCAAGACTGACTGCCTTTCTAAAGACAGAGAGAAACATCAGGGACATCCCATGCCACCCAGGGCTTTTCACTATAGGGACTGGTAACTGAATACAAGGGCATGTGTGTCAAGAGGCATGTGCATAGAGCCAAAAAATGGTGTCAAAGGAATTTGAGGAGAGGGAGACCTCCATATGCTGGCTTCCTAGTGAAGAGGGTTTGCTCTGTGGAGAGGATGGGTGGGAGAGTCGAATGCACAGAAAAGAGTACCTTTGGATAGTTACTTTTTCCCCCAATGTGGCACCCAGATTGATCTCCCCGCTACAAACAACTAAAAAGGCTGAATTTAACTTCTTGATTTAGCATGAACTGTTAAGAAAGTCAATAATTTCAAACCAGAGAATAAGTGAACAAGGAGCCTTAAGATTTAAAATGATCACTGACGCCAACTAGTTTTTAAGAGTTCCAAAACCTGATAAACATGCCTATTAGGTATATCACTAGGACAGAATATTATTCAGCCATAAAAAATGAAGCACTGATACATAGTACAATTTGGATGAAGTTTGAAAACATTATGGTAAGTGAAAGACGCCAGTCACAAAAGACCACGAGTTGCATAATCCATTTATATGAATTGTCCAGAATAGGCAAATCCATAGACACAAAATATAAACTAGAGGTTGACAGGAGCTCTGGGTGGGGGGAATGGGGAGTGACTGCTACTGGGTATGAGCTTCTTTTGGGAGTAAAAAAATGTTCTAAATTAGATATGATGATGGTTGTACAACTCTGAATATACAAAAAATCATTTAATTGTACACTTTAAGTGGGAAAATTGTATTCAAGTTACATCTCAAAATTGTTAAAAAAAAACAGGAGAGGGATAAAAGGAATGACTTATGAGGTCATGGCTGAGGCTAAAGGTCAAAATATTGATTAACTCTAGAATTCAAGTTATGTATTCTTGTTGAAATTTCTAGGGCATTTGCTAAACGAACAAAAATAGAGTTTATAGTTTCTAAAATAAGAGAAAAAGTAATAATAAAATATAAAATCAAAAGTAAGGCAAGAAAGGAGAAAGAAATATAGAGCAAACAAAATGATTAGAAAAATAAGATGCTATGAATATAAACCCAAAATGAATATATTATATATGTATAAATGAATATATATACATAGAAATCAATATATTTTATATGTATGTCAGTAATGATAAATATTCCAGTTAAAAGATAAAAATTGAAGATGATAAACATAAAAATAAATCCAGCTTTATGTTGTTTATAATAGACACATCTAAGACATAGGACACAAGACTGAAAGTAAAATGATGAAAAGATATACATACCAAGCAAATATTCAGGAAAGAAAACTATATCAATATAAGACAAAATTGAATCTGAAGAGGGGGGAGGAGAGAATGGGTAAATTCACACCTAACGGGTGCAGCACACTGTCTGGGGGTTGGGCACACTTATAGCTCTGACTCGGGCAGTGTAAAGGCAATTTATGTAACCAAAGCATTTGTACCCCCATAATATTCTGAAATTTAAAAAAAAAAATACTTCGGAATAGGAAAAAAAAATTAACTCTTAGAAAAAAACATACTTGAGAAAGAAAAAAGATCACTATATCATGTTAAAATGTTCAATTTATCAGAAAATCATAATCATTATTAATAAGCATGCATCTAATAATATATCCTGAAAATATTTAAAGCAAAAATTTCTGTAACTATAGAGGAAAATAGACACACTTCCATATTAACGGAAGATTTATTTTAATATATCTATCTTGGTAACAATTAGTCCAAGGAAGGGATAAACCAATTAAGAATACCAACTTAAGTCATATATTTTTAAGGAAGAATGCTTACATTTGCCTTTTATTTATTATATTTTTATTTTTATAAATGTATGGGGTACAAGTGCAATTTTGTTACATGTATACATCGTGTAGCAATAAAGTCAGGGCGTTTAGGGTATTCGTCACCCAAATAATGTACATTGCACCTATTAAGTAGTTTCTCATCATCCATCTCCCTCCTACCACCTCACCCTTCCAATTCTCCATTGTCTATCGTCTTATAAACTACGTCCGTATGTACACACCATTTAGCTCCCACTGATGAATGAGAACATGCAGTATTGGATCTTCTGTTTCTCAGTTTATTCATTTAGGAAAATGGCCTCTAGTTCCATTCATGTTTCTGCATAAGACATGATTTCATTCATTTTTGTGGCTGAACAGTATTCCATTGTGTATATATACTACATTTTCTTTATCCAGTCATCTATTGATGGACACTTGTGTTGATTTCATATCTTTACTACTGTGAATAGTACTACAATAAACACATGAGTGCAGGTATGTTTTGATATAATCATTTCTTTTCCTTTGGCTTGATATCCAGTAGTGGGATTGCAGGATCAAATGGTAGCTCTATTTTTAGTTCTTTGGGAAATCTTTTTTTTTTTTTTTTATTTCAGCTTATTATGGGGGTACAAAAGTTCAGGTTATATATATTGCCCATGCCCCCCATCCCCCCAAGTCTGAGCTTCAAGCGTGTCTATTCCCCAGACAGTGCACATTGCACTCATCAAGTAGGTATACATCCATCCCCTCCCCCCACCCTCCACCTCTGTCCGAAACCCAATTGGTGTTATTCCCAAATGTGCACTTAGGTGATGATCAGGGAAACCAATTTGCTGGTGAGATACTGTTTTCACAGAGGTTGTACTAGCATTTCCATCAAGAAAGTATAAGCATTCCCTTATCTCTCTATCCTCACAAATATCTGTTATTTCTTATTAAACTTTTTAATAACAACCATTCTGTCTGGGATAACAATGTGATTTTAAATTGTATTTGTCTATGCTTAGTGATGTTGAGCATTTTTACTTATACCTGTTGGCCATATGTATGTCTTCTTTTGAAAAATGTTTATTCATAAACTTTGCCCACTTTTTAATTGAAATATTTGTTTCTGATATTGTTATTGCTGAGTTCCTTGCATATTCTAGATATAGACTCTTGTCCAATACATATTTTGCAAATATTTCCTTCCATTCTGCAGATTGTTCACTCTGTGGATTATTTCTTTTGCTGCTCAAAGGTTTTTAGTTGGAGTCCCATTTGTATGTTTTTGTTTCTGTTGCCTGTATTTTTAAGACCTTAGTCATGAATTCTTTACCTAGACCAATGCCCAGAAGAATTTTCCCTAGGTTTTCTTCTAGTATTTTTATAGTTTCAGGTCTTACATTTAAGCCTTTAATCCACCTCAAGTAGAGTTTTGTATATCATGAGCGACAGGAGTCCAGTTTCATTTTTCTGCCTATGAAAATCCGATCTTCCCAGCACCACTTATTGAAAAAGAAGTCCTTTCCCCAGTGTACTTTCTTGTCTACTTTACTAAAGCTCAGTTGGTTGTAGATATGTGGCTTTATTTCTGGGTTCTCTATTCTGTTCCATTGATGTATATCTCTCTTTTTGCACCCGTGTCAAGCTGTTTTGGTTACTATAGCCTTATAGTATTTGAAGTCAGGTAATGTGATACCTCCAGCTTTGTCCTTTTTGCTTAGGATCACTTTGGTTACTCAGGTTCTCTTTTGGTTCCATATGAATTGTGGGATTGTTTTATCTAATTCTGTGAAAAATGATATTGGTATTTTGATAAGGATTACATTGAATCTATAAATTGCTTTGGGCAGTATGATTATTCTAACAACATTGATTCTTTCAATCCATCAGTGTTTTGTATTCTTCCTTGCAGAGGTCTTTCACCTCTTTGGTTAAATATAGTCCTTGATAATATTTTTGTAGCTATTATAGGTGAGATTGCCTTCTTGATTTTGTTCTAAGCTATAACATTATTGATGTATAGAAACGCTAATTTTTGTACATTGATTTTGTATCCTGTGACTTTATGAAACACACTTATCAAATCTAAGAGTTTTCTGGCGATGTTTCTAGATATAAGATTATATCATCAGCAAAAGGGGATAATTTGACTTCCTATTTTCCAATTTGCATGCCTTTTATTTTTTTCTTTTGTGTGATTTCTCTAGCTACTACTTCTAGTACTATGTTGAATAAGAGTGGTGAAAGTAGGAATCCTTATCTTGTTCCAGATACTATGGGGGATGTTTTCAACTATTATACATACAATATGATGCTGGCTGAGGGTTTATCATATATGGCCCTTATTATTTTGAGGTATGTTCCTTCTATGCCTAGTTTGTTAAGAGTTTTTATCATGAAGTGGTGCTGAATTTTATCTAATCATTTTTATGCATATATTGACATAATCATATGGTTTTTGTCCTTAATTCTGTGTATGTGATTATATCCCTGGTATAAAACCTACTTAATCATGGCTTAATATCTTTTTGATGTGCTGTTGGATTTGGTTTGCTAGTATTTTGTTGAAGATTTTGGCATCTATGTTCATCAGAAATTTTGGTCCATAGTTTTCTTTTTTTGTTGTGTCAGTGTCTGGTTTTTGTACCAGGATGATAGCAGCCTCATAGAATGAGTTAGGGAGAATTCCCTCCTTGATCTTTTGGAACAGTTTAAGGAAGACTGGTATTAGTTCTACTTTGTACATTTGCTAGAATGTGAATCCACCTGGCCCTGGGCTTTTCTTTGTTGGGAGGTTTTTTTTATTACTGATTCAATCACACTACTTGTTATTGGTCTGTTCAGGTTTCTATTTCTTCCTGGTTCAATCTTGGGAGGCTCTATGTTTCCAGGAATTTATTCATTTCCACTATGGTTTCTAGTTTATGAGTGTATAGTTGTTTATAATAGTCTCTGATGCTCTTTTGTATTTCTGCAGTATCAGTTGTAATGTATCATTTTTCATTTCTGCTTTTATATATTTGGTTTTGTCTCTTCTAGGTTAATCTAGCTAGCCATTTATATATTTTGTTTATGTTTTCAAAGAACCAACTTTTCATTTCATTTATCCTTTTGTATTTTTTGGTCTGTTTCATTTAGTTCTTCTCTTTGTTATTTCTTTTCTTCTGCTATTTTTCAGTTTGGTTTGCTCTAGTTTTTCTAGTTCCTTGAGTTGCAACATTAAGTTGTTAATTTACAATCTCTCTACTTTTTTGAGGTAGGCATTTAATGCTACAAGTTGCCCTCTTTGCACTGCTTTTGCTGTATCCTACAGGTTTTGGTGTGTTATGTTTTCATTTTCATTTGTTTCAATTTTTTAAAATTTCTGTCTTTATTTCTTCATTGTCCCAATGATCATTTAGGATCACTGTTTAATTTTCATGTGTTTGTACATTTTTTTAAGTTTCTCTTGGTATTGATCTCTAGTTTTATTCCATTGCAGTCTGAGAAAATACTTCATATGATTTTGAATTGTTAAAATTTGCTGAAACTTTTTTTGTGGCCTAACATATGGCCTATCTTAGAGAATGTCAACATGCCGATGAGAAGAATGTATATTCTGCAGTTGTTGGGTAGATAATCTGTAAATGTCTGTTAGGTCCATTTGGTTAAGCCCAATTTAAGTCTAATGTTTCACTGTTCATTTTCTATCTTAATGTTCTTTGTAATGCTGTCAGTGAAGTGCTAATGTTACCCACTATTACTGTATTTGTCTATCTCTTTCTTTAGGTCTAGTAATATTTGTTTTATGAATATGGGTGCTCTAGTGTTGGATGAACATATATTTAGAAATGTTGAATTTTCCCTTTATCATTATATAATGACCTTCTTTGTCTTTTTATACATTTTTTTAACTTAGTCTCTTTTATTTGATATAAGAATAACTATACCCCTTCTTGCTTTTGGTTTCTGTTTGTGTGGAATATGTTTTTCAAGCCCTTTAGTTACAATCTATGTGTGTTTATAGGTAAAGTTTCTTATCAGCAGCATATGATTGAGGTATTTTTTAAATCCATTCAGTCAATAAATATCTTCTCAGTGGAGCATTTAATCCATTTACATTCAAGGTTAAAATTGGTATGTGAAGTTGTTTCCATCATATTGTGATTTTTTTTCTAGTTATTTTATAAATTCTTTTCTCTTTTTCTTTGTGGTTTGGTGGAATTCTTCAGTGTTGCCATTTGTTTCCTTTCTATTCTTCATTTGCATGATTGCTTTACCTGTGAGTTTTATACTTATGTGTTTTCATGATGGCAAATATTGTCCTTTCACTTCCATGTTTAGGACATCTTTGAGAATATCATGTAGGTGGTAATGAATTCCTTCAGCATCTGCTTATCTGAGAAAGACTTCATTTCTCCCTCATTTATGCAGCTTAATCTTTCTGGATATAGAATTCTTGCTTAGAAGTTTTGTTTTTGTTGTAGTTTTTTTTGTTTTTGTTTTTGTTTTAGCAATTTGAATATGTCCTCCCAATCTCTTCTGGCCTGTAAGACTTCTGCTGAAAATTCCACTATTAGTTTGATGCAGTTTCTTTTATGGGTGACTAGATGACTTTCCCTTGCTGATTTTAGAATTCTACCTTTCCCTTTGACTTTAGACAGTCTGATTATAATATGCCATGGCAAAGTCTTTTTGCAATGTATTTTCCTGGAGATCACTAGGTCTCCTATATCTGGATGTCTAAATCTCTTGCTAGATTTGGGAAATTTTCATCAGTTGTTTCTTTATATAGTTTTTATATACTTTTTGATCTTGCTTCCCCCTCAGGAATACCAATAATTTATAAGTTTGGTCACTTTATGTGGTTCCAAATGTCTTGAAGTCTTTGTTCATTCTTTTTTTGTTCTTTTGTTCTTTATTTTTGTCTGACTGGATTGTTTCAAAATATCTACCTTTCTCATGCTTGGTCCAGTCTATTGTTAAAATTTTCTAATGTATTTTCTTCAATTAATATTTCAGTTCCAGAATTTCTGTTTGGGTTTTGTTTAAGATATCTATCTCCTTGGTAAATTTCTCATCCATATCCTATATTGATTTTATGATTTATTTGTATTGGTTTTCAGATTTCTCTTGAATCTCATTAAACTTCTTTAAAATCAATATTTTGAATTCTTTCCCAGCATTTCAAGGATTTATTTTTGGTTAGGATTTATTGCTGGAGAATTATTATGTTCCTTTGAGAGTGTCATAAGACCTTGCTTTTTCACATTTTTTGCATCATTATGTTGATTTCTATGCATCTGGAGCAACAGCTGCTGCTTCTTATTTTCGAATTCACTTTTGTTGTAGGAGGGGACTTTTTCTATGATGTTGGTTGGGTAGGGTCATTTGGCTTTGCATCTGGGTGCATGCTGTGCCAGAGACTCTGTATGATTTCCTTGGCTAAAACAGTTTTACTGGTATCTATGGATTCCTTGGTGTGTTACAGTGAAGTTATTGGTGGAGGCTACGGTGAAGTTGTACTGGACATTAGAATGCCTGCTGGGTCCCTTTTCACGTCTCAGTGGTAGTGGTGGTGGGCTAAGCATGTCTATTGTTGTGACCTGAGACAGTGTATGCTGGCACTTGTATTGGCAGTTGCTGGCAGGCTGATTTTTGGATCCTGGTGGCTTTCTCAGAAGCCAGTTTTTTTTTTTTTTCTTTCACTTCTCAATTCACTTTAATGACGTCATCATCTACCATTTCTTCCAAAATTATAATAAACAAACAAACCTACTTCCTCCTTTACTCACACATTCCATATCCAATTAACAGTCATATTTTGTTAGATGATTCTGCATGTTAAATATATTTAATTGCCATTTTTTGTACTGAAACAATTTCTCTTCTGTTTCCTTCTGTGATACCACTCTTGATTTTCCTCCTACTTTACTGGCTGACTGTTTCCAGTCTTGTTTGCTGGCAACTTCTAATCTTTTGGACCTCTATACACTGCACTGACACAGGGTTCACTTTTCCTCTTACCTTTCTCTTCTCTAGACTTTCTACTAATATCAATGGCTTTCAAACTTTTTTATTGCAGCCCACAGCAAAAAAATACATTTTAAATCTTGATTGAACATACACATATATATACTCCTAACATATAATTTTCACTAAAACATTACTTATCTATACCAAGGATAATGCACTCTGATCTTCTCTATTCTAATTTTTTTTTATTTCGGCATATTATGGGGGTACAAAAGTTTAGGTTACATATATTTCCCTTGTTCCCCCCATCCCCCCTCCCCTAGAGGGTGCTCATTGCACTCATTATGTAGGTATACACCCATCCCCTCCCCCCACTCACATCTGCCTGACATCCAATTAATGTTATTCCTAAATGTGCTCTTAGGAATGATCAGTGAAACCAAGTTGATGGTGAGTTCATGTGGTTCAGAAGCCAGTTTTAGTAGCACTGTACTAAGTCAGTGAGCAGCCTGTTGAGCTCTTGGGCAGCCAGAGTGGCATGGGCAACAGCAGTAGCAGTTGTAGTGAAGTGCTCTCCCAGTTCCCACATGCTGTGGTCTTGTGTTGGCAGTGTTTGCAATAGGCTGTGCAGACCATGCTCTAGATCAGTAGGTGGCACTTACAGGTAGAAGCCAGCTAAGTTGGTAGTGGCAAATGTTAATAAGCAACCTCTGAGCCCCAGGAGAAGTGGTCAGGTGCCATAGGCAGTGGGCTTACCTGTGGAACCCCCAAGAGCTTGGATCCCGTAGACAGTGGAGCAAGGCTAGGCAGAGCCAGACCAGGCAAGCCTGTTGTCAGACCCCTTAAGAGTGAGTGCATACACCAGTCATGTTAGGAAGGGGAAAGTAGTCCTTGGGCCCCTGGGAAAATGCTTGGGACAGGAGCGACTGCCCTTATGCTAAGATTCTGCTATGGGGTAGTTGGGCTGCTTGTCCTAGTAGTCATAGTCTTACTAGCAAGTGGGGGACATTTGTCCTTTCCATACCCAGTTTCAGTGGGGCTTCCTTCCCTATCTCAGCTCTCACAGCTTACCCTGAAGCTCAGTCAAAGCAGGCAGTTTGTGCCTAGCTCACAGCTCAGAGCCAGGCCATAAGAGTATCTGCCCAGCTCGGAACCTAGCTTCCACATCAACTGTTGTCCTACATGGAACCAGTGGGGATTTCCCGGCTCCAGTGCTGGCAACTGAAGCCCACTCCAAGCTTACTTTTCAGTCCTGGTTGGTGGAGCCCAAGTTTCCCTGATATCCAGGACTGGCACCACTCTTCCCAGGACGATGCACATTTTCTTAAGAGTTTTGATCAAGAATGGGGTTTTCCTATACCCACTTAGGTCTTAGGGAAGGCATGGGACCCAGGACATGTTACCTCCCTGGAGCAGTTCCTCTTGCAGTCTCCTGGCTGCTCCCCAAGTCAGACTCAAGGCTTGGGAAGGTCAAAGTATACTCCCATAGTCTGGACTATATGATTCTCCAATGGGAAAGTGAATCACAGAAAGACACTCACTCATCCTCTCTCACATTGGGGATTCACTACTGATCCTCAGCTGGTCCCAGCCATGCAAGCTGCCCATCCCTTTCTTTTTCTGATTTTGGAGCCATGCAAGCTACCCATCCTCTTACTTTTTCATTGAACTTCCGTGTTCCTTCTTGAATAATGCATTCAAAGTGTTACTGCCTGTACACTATTTTGCTTCCTCCGAATGGATGAGGAATGTCTGAAATGCCTGTAGGCAGCCATCTTGGAAAAAAAAAGACCCTGAAATCATACCATTAACTGTACAACCTAATGGACATTTATGGAACATTCCACCGAACAATTAAGGCAACAAAATCTTTCCAGTGCAAATCAATAATATATCGGACCATAATGAAAGTCTCAACAAATTTCAAAGGACTTGTTATCACACTGAATTTGCTGAGCACAAAGCAATTAAGTAAGAAATAGCTAAAAGAGAACTAGGGGAAACTGCACATTTGGAAATATAAAAACATACTCCTAAATCATTCACACATCAAAGAAGAAATCATATTATATATTCAAAAATATCTGCAGCTTAATAATACTACGTAACAATTCTCTGCATTATGAAATGCAATTAAAACAGTACTGATAGTGAAACATATAACTTCAAATGTTTATATTAGAAAAATTTAAAAAGCTAGAAAATGTTGAACTAAGCCTCTATCTTATTATAGAAAAAGTTAAAAAAAGAACAGCAAATTAAACCCTAAGAAAGTAGAAGAGAAAAATAATAAAGAGAAGAAATTAATAAAATAGAAAAACTATATACAATAAAGAAGACAAAACAAAAGCCAAAAGTTGGTTCCTTGTGACAAGTAATACAATTAACAAACCCCTTACAAGACTGATCAAGATAAAAGGTAGAGAATACATGAATAGATGATATTAGGAATAAAAAGGACTTAATTACAGATTCCACAAACATTAATAAGACAAAAACAGATCATGAAGAGCTTTATGCCAATAAAAGGGAAATTTTAGATGAAAATTAACTTTAACTCACCGAAATAAGTAAAAATTTTAAAGCAAACAGAAGAGAGTGGTCCAAGCAGAGAGCATTAGGTGAGGAAGAGATGAAGGTAGAAAATGTCATTGGCTTTGTGAGAGACATTCACTGATTGGTTATACGAACGCTAAAATGCAATCTGTGTCACACTCTGGGCTGGCTACTGTGTGAGACTCAGAGAGAGTTGACCTGAATATTGCCCCTAAAGAAAACTTAAAGCATAATGGGAGGCTTCAGGCTTGTATAAATACATAATGTGTAACAGAAGGAAATTAAAGTTCTCCGGAGGTTCACTGAGGAGTTAGTGATGTTGGGGCCTGGGTTTTGTGTTGGAATATGTCAGGATGAGCATGAAGAACTGGAGAGGGAGATGGAAGGCCCTGACTATGCAGCTGGGGAATTTGGAATTCATTCTGGACCAGAAAACACTGGTGTCTTTGTGTAGGACAAAACCATGGCCAGAATTTAAGATTTATGACACTAATGTGGATATACACGTATGATAAATGGGGTTTGGGAATGTTTAAAGATGAGGCATGGTGGCAATTTTGGAGAATATTACAGTAGTTGAGATAAGCTGTGAGACAGTCCTAAATTAGGGTGGTAGAGATAGACACAGAGAGGAAGAACAGCACAGAGAAGCATCAATAGGCTCAGTCACTGATTGGACAGCAGGCCCAAGATAGAGGGGACACCTAAGGGTGTCCTAAGATGTCCAGCCAAGCAAATAGGAATTAAACTATTTGTTCAGTCATTCCTTTGTTTTAGAGGAATGATAGAAATTAATAAAATCTTTAATAAGTCCTAATTTCTCATTTCATGTAGCATATGACCTATGGGAGAACAGAAAGGCTAGTTCAGATGTGAACACCGGATCTCGGCTAAGAAATCTTCCACCCTGCTGCTAATCCACAACCAAGCAATGTGAAGAGTATACTCAAGATCAAGGATGTGTGAGGGTGGATATGGCTCCTCAGTGCCTCCCTTTGAACCTCGCCAAAGTCCACTGCACACAACGTGGGAACCATAGAGTCAGAGGCAGAATCTGGGGCTATTGCATTAGTGCCTGGGTGCACAGGGCCTTCAGCTAGACACGGGCGGCCCATTACCATATCAAGAACTTTGTGCTGTGCATTTACTGCCTGACTGGGCTTAGTCCAAACGTCAGCGAAGCAGATTCATTCCTGGGCTATAATAGCACAGAAGAGGAAACAGCCTAATTGGAAAGTCAACCAGGGAAGAACCCCAGGGTAGCTGTGAGTTCAGCCCTCTTGGAGCTTCATGAACTACCCTGGGGGTCCATGCCCTGTGATGCAACCTTCTATATGAGGTTGGTGGGTTATTCTAGTACCTTTCTTGAATCCCAGGGTGGACTTAATTTCTACAGCTCTGAGGATCAAGGTCATGGGTCTCTACTTTGTGATAGAATGGCCCCAGGTGGCACAGCTATACAATCTTTGAGTGAAGAGCAAGGTAAGAGTCATGAAAAAGCCCAGCAGAGCAACCATCACTACTCACCCTCTGTGAATGCAAATGATTCTAATTGAAGTAACCCCCTGAAAACCGTAAGTGCCTTGAGGGCAGAGACCAGGTCTTAAGGCGTCTAAGGGCCCTACAAAGAATAGGGAAGCAGAAGGTGTTTAATTAACTAATTCTGAACTGATATGCTCCAAAAATGCAACATTCCAGATAAGTTTATCAACATCAAGTAAAATTGTACCTTTGTTTTGTATCCATTACAAATGGAAAATTTTTCACAATGCATGACCCCTGCCCTTCCATCTCTACTAAAATAATCCAAATTTTCCTTAAGGGCATATGCTTACCAAACTGTGTATTTTTTTAAATGAGCCCTGATATAATATAGGAGGAAATCTGAAAGGTTTCAGACTGTTTGTGTATGTCATAAATAGCCCCAGGCTGCTGCTCTCTTGGAGCTTTTATGTCTGCATTTGATGGTCACCCTGTCTCTCTTTCACAGTCCGTCTTTCAGCCGTCACTTCTTGGTGTTCTTTTCTTCCCTCACCCTGGTATCTCAGGCACCCCAGTCTCCAAACACTAGAAGAAATACCTTATTTGCATGATTTGAGAGGGAGTGGAGCTGCCCAAAAGATACAATTGCCAAGACCATTTGTGAGGTCAGAGTAGGGTTACTGCTCATCACAGAGTGGTGATGGGGCCCGAGAGGCCCCACACCGCAGCAGGAGACCACATGGTGACCTTGGACTTAGCTCAGCATAGAGACTATCTCCCCTGGAGAACACAGTGCCACGGGTTTTTTGTTTATTTTTTGTTTCCATTTTGTTTTGTTTTTCAAGTTACCAAACTGAATTGTTTCCTCACACTTGAGACACACAGAGCAGGCAAGCACCTTTTTTTTTTTCTGATCTAGCCAGTATTCTCATTTTATGCACTGCTATATTAACACGCCATATCATGGTCTGGTACTAAGGCAGTACATCAGCACTCTGGATACCCTGATTGTCCAGAACACAAATTTTAAACAGAAGTAAGCAGAAAGCAGTCTGTAGCCTGGATTAGTAAGGACCTAGGATTAGCTTCATTGCTCCACCCAGAAAACTATATATAGTAAGATATGAATTTACCATAATCATTATTAAGCTCCTACTATGCACCAGGTACAGCATTATCTGAGAAGATGCTTCTATCTAAGACAGACCAAAATGGTATTGCAGAATTAGCCACCAAGTGCTGTGTTTCCAGGTGTGACTGAGGGAACTGGATGTAATTTTTCCAAAGTCGATTTGGTCTGAATTATGCCAGCTCTTCCTTCTTCCCTGTTCCATGTTCCAGTGGCACAAGGAAGGAGATTCTTCTTGCCAAGGTTGAAGCTGAGAGCAGGCTGTGGGGAGAACACCACAGGAAATGCAGAAGGAAGAGTCAAGGGAGTAAACATCAAGCAGCCACGGGGACCCAGGGCAATGGGCAGATGCTCAGAAAAAGGCAGGTATTGGAAGAGAAATGTGGGCCTGAGGAGCTCAGAGGCAGGCAGCAAGGAGGTAAGCTACCCATTGTTCAGTGAGAATGACCCATGCAGCAGTCCCCAACCTTTCTGGCACCATTGTCCAGTTTCATGGAAGACAACTTTCCACAGACAGGTTGGGGAGGGATGGCGAGCAATGGAGAGAGGCTCCAAATACAAATGAAGCTCCTCTTGCTCCCTCACTGCTCACCTCCTGCTGTGTGTCCAGTTCCTAACTGGCCACAGAGCGAGCAGTTGGTCTGCAGCCCAGAGGTTGGAGACCACAGACCTATAGAGAATCAGCTTCCATGACTAATTTTCAACACGGGTCACATTCCCTTTGCTGTCTGGCTTCATCAGGCATGGCAGAAACCGTGGGGTTTGCAACCACCCCTTTTTAGAGACAACAATCTCCCTGCAGGGGGGAACAAAGTCATATTTCATCCAATAGCCTCTAAACACCTAGTGCAAGGCCTTCTTTGCACTAAGAGCTTACTAGGTATTTTCTGTTTTATTTTCTCCAGCTGCCTCTATATGTATACAATTATTAAACAATATTTCAAAATATGTACAACACTTTATAACATTCAAAGTACTTTCCCACCCATTAGCTTATTTGATTCTTACCACATTACAAGGGTAACTGGTTTTGTGAACCAGCTGGACGTGGCAGTGCATGCAAGCCAAAAGCACCTTCATTCTGTCTCACTGCTGTCCCTTTGAACCTACTCTGTAGAATCAGTCTTCTCTGCTGGATAAAATCCCAGACAGTTCCTATAGCTTTTCCCATCACTTCAAGATTTCAAAGGTCCAAGTCCAGTCTAATATTAAACTTTCAGACCCTCTTTCAATGCAAAGCCACTCTCCTCCCCAAGCTTTGGTTCATCCCTGGCTCGGAAATGTACATCGGCAGAGTTGGAGAGCCACGGGCAGTTTCAGATTTGGCTTGTTTCACCTCTTCCTTGCTGGCCATTTCTGGCTTCCCCATGTTCAGGTAAAGGGAAGGGAAAAGAGATAAAAAGGGCAAGAAAAGGTATTTCTTGTCAGCACAGTTGTAATCAGATGTTGGTGCCTTGGGTGTGGTAATTGTCCATTTGGTGACTTGATTCTTTCTCTCCTGTGTTGCTTTTGTGGGTGTTTAGAGATTCCCCTTCTAGCCCCTATGTTCTGATTGCAGTTCCCTAGTATGTTCTCCAGCTACTTGCCCCAGAACCCTCCCTAGCCTCTATAGCTAATAGTGCACTCAACCTCTTTCTGCAAAGCCCACATCACCCCATACCAGTGTGTCCTCATGACCAGGGTTCTTCTGCGAGATGGCACATGGCCTCCTCTGGCCCACAGGGTCTACATCTGGCCCACAGGAAACAAGCCCCTTTACCCCAGTGAGGTGGAAGGGCAGCTAGCTCAACAGTGGCCCTGTCTCTGCTCTGCTACAAGTGACTCCAGCTGCCTCTCACCTAGGGCTTTCTCAGATTGATCAACATCCCAGCACCTCTCCCTCCCCAAGTTCAATAAACACACTTCAAGCTCTCTGGATATTTCCCTGAGCCCCCTTCCCACTTGGCTTTGAGGGGAGGAGGGGGCAGAGGACAAAAGTGGAGGAAGTGGGCAGCAGACTAGCACTGTATCTCCACAGACCTCCTCACCACCCCCCAGTCTCTCCTAATTCTTTCCTTGGCCTCTGACTATACAGCTTGGAGGAAGGTGATGGCCAAAGTGACCAAACCTTTATAGAATCACTCTTTAACATGGTCTCCCTCCTCAATTCAGGGTCAGAGGACACAATACCAAAATTAGGTCAGCAAGAAATGTCCCATTTTAACAACCTGCTTCAAAAGGCAAGGCTTAAGAGATGAAAGAAAAACAATTTTCTCACTTCCCTCTAAGAGGGGAGGGAACTAGGCTCCAGCCTTAGTTTACACAGTCATAGGAAGCAGTATTGGGCATCAAACTGAAGTTGGCCTCAACCACCACACTCTGCTGCCCAGAGCACTCTCAGCCCCCAGCCTCACCATGTGGTCCCTGCCCATCCTCTCCCAGTCAAGCCTAGAAAGAAGACCCTGCCTGCTGACACCCCTCCTTAGCCCTGACACTGGGCACAGCTGACAGTCCACAGGGAAAGCCTCACAGGCTGGGTCTCCTGATATTAGCTACACTAGTACTAATAGTGCTCATTATTGAACACAGTAACATAGCACTTCTGGGCACTATTATAAGCATTTAACATCTATTGACTGTGCATTAATTATATAATCCTAAAACTACCCCACAAGGTAGGCACTGTTTTCATCTGCCTTTTTACAGATGAGGAAATTGGACACTGAGAGGTTAAAAATATCATCCAAGATCATTCTGTTATGTCATGGAGGCTAGATTCCAGCCATAATTTCTGATGCTGTAATTCTCAGACTTTGATTTGCATAAGAATGATCTGGGAAACTTGTTGAAGCACAGCTTCCCAGTCCTCCCATTTAGATGCTGACTGTATACATAGCTTGTAGCCACTTTAATACCATCCCCAGGTGATTCAGGCAAAGGTCTGTATGCACTGGGCCTGGAGCATCATTTGTCAAGGAACAGACTTAGAACTGTACTCAGAACTGTGAGAGAGACACTATGATAACTAGGCCAAGAATGGGTCCCTCCACAGCAATGTGCCAAGGAGAGTCAGCATGAAGGGCAACTAGAAACTTCCTCAATTTGCTTTTTTCCTCTTCCATAGTACTGATTATCGAATAAGTGAATAGTTTGTTGAATAAATGAACCCGTTCCAGGACCCAAGAGACTTTATATATAGTTTATATATAGTATAAAGAATTTAATATAGTTTAAAAACACTCCATAATCTAAAAAAATAGCTCACACTATTGAACAACTGCAGCAAATCTTCTGCACTACCTGCCAAGGTCATAGTTTCAATCTCACCTTCAATTATTGATAGATAGCCTGATAATTTGAAAAGAAAGAAACAGACTTTTTTCAAGATTTGGAAAAGGAAAATCCTTTTAATAAGAGATTCTATCCTGATTACATAGCTCTTATCAGGAAATCCCTTGAAAACTGAATTCCAGAAGGCAACTATTAAAAATGTCATTGAAAAACGAAATTATCTGCTTACACAGCTTAGAACAGACCCAGGAGGGATTGTATATTTGGTGCAAAACAAGAATTAAAAATTGTTGTGGCCAGAACTGGACTGGAATTTTTGAACTAGCTGTGCCTCTATAAAATGCTCAAGGAAGCAGACAAGAAGGCAGGAGCCTGGCCATTCTTGATTGAGATAGTGAATGTACCATTAATGATGCCACCAGTCAAGATGTGCAGCAAGAGCAAATAAAACTGTATTATACAAGCAAGGGAGGCTCAGGCCTGGGAGCTTCTCAATGGACATCAGAGCTTGGCCAAAGGACAAGGAAGAGATGGGACAAAGCAGGAGCCCACGGACTGAATGTGGAGTTAACCTCTTTCAATGAATACCCAAGCATGGAAGTACTAAAGCTCTGGAAAGACTAAGTCCAGGGGCACTACTTCAAATAGGACTCAAGAGTTAGAGCAGAAGAAACCAGGAGGCCTAATATCCATAATTAATTATTCACAATAGGGGGGCCCAAAGATATCAGTGGGCTTCTGCCAACAAGATTCCAACTGTTGCTCAGCTCTGGCTGCATTACCCTTGAATGTGGCCCAAACTACCATCTGTTATAGAACTGTTTATTTCTTAAATTTCTTCAGCTCACTCTGAATTCTTTACAGATCTAGAAAAAATAATTCAACGCTTTTTATGGAACCAGAGAAAACCTTGTATAGCCAAAGCAATCTTAAGCAAAAAGAACAAATTGGGAGGCATCAGTCTACCAGCTTTACTACAAGGCTATAGTAACCAAAACAGCATGGTACTGGCACAAGGACAGAGATATAGACCTTTGGAACAGGACTGAGAACCCAGATACAAAACCATCCTCATATTGTCATCTAATCTTTGACAAAGCAGACAAAAATATACATCGGGGAGAAGAATCTCTATTCAATAAATGGTGCTGGCAAAACTGGATAACCATATGCAGAAGATTGAAATTGGATCCATACCTCTCACCTCTCACAAAAATCAACTCATGATGGATAACAGACTTAAACCTAAGGCATGAAACCTTAGGAATCCCAGAAGAAAATGTTGGGAAAACTCATAGACATAGGCCTAGGCAAAGAATTTATGAAGAAGACCCCCAAAGCGATCACAGCAGAAACAAAAATAAATAAATGGGACCTGAACAAATTAAAAAGCTTCTGCACAGCCAAAGAAACCATCATTAGAGTGAACAGACAACCTACAGAATGGGAGAAAATATTTGTATGCTACACATCCAATAAAGGGCTGATAACAAGAATCTATATAGAACTTAAGAAAATTAACAAGAAAAAAATCAACCCCATCAAAAAATGGGCAAAGGACATAAACCGAAACTTTTCAAAAAAAGGAATGGCCAGCAAACATATAAAAAAGTGTTCAACATCCCTAATCCTTAGGGAAATGCAAATCAAAACCATAATGATATCACCTAACTCCAGTGAGAATGGCCTTTATCAAAAAGTCCCAAAACAACAAAGGCTGGCATGGATGTAGAGAGATTAGAACACTCTTACACTACTGGTGGGGCTGCAAATTAGTACAACCCCTGTGGAAAATAATTTGGAGATATCTTAAAGAGCTAAAAATAGAAATACCATTTGATCCAGCAATCCCACTAGTAGGCATCTACCCAAAGGAAAAAAAGGACATTCTATAATAAAGACATCCGAACTCAAATATTTATGGCAGTGCTATTTACAGTTGCAAAGATATGGAAACAACTCAAGTGCCCATCAATACATGAGTTGATTAATAAAATGTGGCATATGTTTGGGGTATTACTCAACTACAAAAAACAATGGTGAACTAGCGCTTGTTATATTATCCTGGATAGAGCTTGAGTCCATTCTTCAAAGTGAGGTATCACAAGAATGGAAAAACAAGCACCACATATACTTGCCATCAAATTGGTAGTACTAACTGATCAATACTAAGGTGCTCACATGGTAGTACTATTCATTAGGTGCCCATCAGGTTGGAGAGGGGTGGTGCATGTGGATAAACTCATAGCAAATGGATGCCAAGTGCACTATATGGGTAAAGGGCACACTTGTAGCCCTGGCTTGGGCGAGGCTAAGGCATTATATATAACCAAAATGTTTGTACCCCATAATATTCTGAAATTAAAAAAAAAAGTTTTAAGGAGCATTCTAAATGCAAGACCAATTGTACATATCATGGGAAATGAATAGAGATTTGCCTGTGTTCCTCCATCTCCCCACCCTCTGCCTACCCCATTACTGAGTGTGGGATTTCCCATCCCTTCATCAGCACTTTAGGCTACATGATGGGAGAAAAGACCGCCAGCTTTCAAGCTGATGTTAGAGACCTTACTGTCTCCTGGGGGCACATATAGATACTGACAGAAGAAGTGAACGCTAAGCAGAGAAATAACCTTGTTACCTTCTCTTATCTACTTGACCTGTTATTCAACCACTGAAATAGGGAAAAGGGGCCCCAGCAGGACCCATTAGTCACAGAGTCATGCTAGGTCTTCCTGGTACCTTGGGACATCTAGGTGACAGAAAATTGATGAATGATTGGTCTAATGTGTTTACCAAGTATTGAGATTAAGCTATTTTAGCACAAATCAGGAATTACTGTAATCTATTTCCTATTATTAAATACAGAAACTACAATTTTAATACCTTGTTGAGAACCATTTAAGCTAAATATGAATATGGTTTTTATCTAGAATTAATGAATTGCATATTTTTAACTATCCAATTAGGAAAATGTTTGCCTTTGGGGTATTAAAAAAAAAGCATTCAGGTCCCCCCACCACCACCACCCTTGGATCAACAGCCTAATGAAAGAAAACGCTATATAAACATATACACAGTAATACTTTCTACTGAAATATATATTTATCATATATGTATTCATCAGCTTTCATGCATGCTGTCAGATGCAGAAAATTAGCTTTTGCACTTACTAACTCCTCCACAGGAAAGAGGTCCCTCATATGTTTAACAAAAGGGAGCTTTATTGTTTATGAGATTGAAAAATAAAGGTTGCCATGGCTTTAAGATCTGGTGATTGGTAATCAGTTTTCATAAATGATCATGAATCACTTTTGTGCTGGCCGGGCTTTGTTTGGAATATGAGATGGCTGTTCTGTGTTACAAGTGAGGAATTATTAATGTACCCTCCCTGGAGGGTTTCAATTTCACTCGTACAAATAGCTGTATATCTACCAAGTGTATGTTCAATGTGCCTATCTATGAAATTTAAAATTATATGCTTTGTGTAAAACAGAATATATAATAGACTCTGAAATTGAATAAAACTTATTGGACTCATTTTTTATCCTTTGTGACATTTCTCTAGTAAGAGAGTTCAGACAAAAGGCATTGCCACCAAGGAGCCAGGAATGCAAAGTCCTGTCCAATTTAAATAATCACTCCTTTCTGTCATGTTTTACAAAGAGATGTATTCAAACATGCTCTTTGGGCATTTCTATATTCTGTTCTTAGTTTTCACAAATATGAGCAGGCAAAGATTCCCTTTACCCCTTTTGTATGTTTTTGTTACTTGAAAAAAGTATAATCTTGGCAATTGTCTCATTATAAAAATGAGAAAGCTTTCTTCTGTGAAAAATAGGACAGAGGCCTGGCTCACATGAGATTGTAATTTAGTTCCGAGCTTCACATCCCTCCACTTCTCCACAAATAAGGTAAGAAGTAAAGTCAAAGATAGTAAGGAGTTCATGGCAAATCTGATCGAGTCACTCGCCTTTTCAAAATCCTTCAGTGGTTACCCATGTCCACGTGGCCCAAACTTCTTAGCAGGCTTACAAAGGCTTTCTGTGGTCTACCCCTTAAAGAGCTCTCAGACTTTCTCTCCCACTCCCCTTTCCTAACATCTTTCATCCTGGGAGGCCAGCAGTTCACTTTCACAGGAATAGAAATGTGTAACTCGTGTGGGTGTGTTTTTCCTGCTTACAGGGCCTCAGCCAACACCACCATTGAAGAGTTTATGCAGCGTTAGATCCAACAAATTGGATCAAACTGAAAAAAAGGGGGAGAGAGAGAGAACAAGAGAGAGAAGGAGAGGGAGAAAGAGAGAGAATGCTGCATTCCCAGAACTGAAAAGGGTTTAGACACCTCCAACTGAAAAGTCCCACCAGCATTCTTGTGTTCCTTCCTTCAAGACAGAAAGTACAAGCTGTAACAATTTCTTCTTTCCTTTCACAGGGATGTTGTGCCATGCCATTGACCACTGGGTTTCTAAAGATTTTATGAATATGACAGGTCCCTAAATACTTGTAGGCTTTCTCTTCTACTCCCTGGGACTCACGTGTCTTACCAAGGCTTCCTGTATGCCAGCTGCCTCTTCCTCATCCAGCTCAGTTAACATGATGTCATTGATGTAATGGAGAAATGTGATGTTCTTGCAAGAGGTCCGGAAGTTCTAGATCTGTGTCATCCGTTATGGTAGCCACTAGCCACAGGTGGTGATTCAAGATGTGAAATGCAACTGGTGTAACTGAGAAACTGAATTTTGGATCTGAATTAATTCTAACAAATTTTAATTTAGAGACTGAAATAGTATAAAATGATTTTTTGTTAAAATATAACTTCACTGTTTTGGTAGGATTACATGGCATGTTAACCATCTCATAAAGTGGTATAATATTACTATACTGCAGAGCATGCATCAGGAACGTGCATAATTTCCAGTATTATACATAAACACATCACTGATTGAGTGCATGTCAACAAATTAAGTATAATTTTTTTCCAGGATTCAGTGTAATATTGCATTTATTTAAATATTTTTGTATTCAGTACACATTACAATGATACCTATATAAAATGTAATTGGTAATTAAACTAAAATGTTTATTATATTAATTATAATATAATTAAATCATTTTTCTAAAGAATAAATATGGTATAATTTTAAAAAATCCAAATGAAGGTGTACTATTAATTTAGAATTGAGTGAAAATGCAAAAGCTAGTGCAATTGGAAAGGTAAAGGAAAAAATAGACTGGAAGAAAGTATGTCACAAAATTCATGATGAATGGCGATCGCAATTTGCCATAGCAAAGCAAAACAGTGTTGTATAATAAATTTTTCAAAATAATAAAGTGAGAAATATTGAGAATTTTGGGCCAACATATAGTGAATTTGATAAGAAAGTTTCTCTCAACAGTGAAAAAGGAATCAATAAATATTAGTTGCCTGAAATTAAAATTAAATATCCAACAATAATTTTGTAAGATTTAACAGAATCTGAGCTTGTAACTTTGGCCAGCTATAAAATGTCTTGGATTTTTAAACAAAATAGAAAATGATTTTTAGATGTTGAAATGGTACAAGAAATTACTATTTTAGTTATAGAAAGTTTATCATAAAACTGTGAAAAAAGTATGAAAAGATATTTCACAAAGTTATTAGAATATTAAACCTTTCCAACAGTATCATAAATAAATTGATTCAAAACTTTTAAAATTTCAAGTACTTTTCTTTAGCTTTAGATGAATCATGCAATATTAATAGACACAGCCCAGTTAATACTTTGGTTTATTTTGTCTCATTTTGACTTCTAAATTTATAAACAAATGTCAATTTGCAACCTAAAAAAATCAGACTCATGGTATAGATTTTTCAAATGTTTTACGTCTCTCAAAGAAAATTTTCACTTAGATATGAAAAATAGTTTCCATCACTATGTATAGTGCTCCAGCTATGTAGTTAAGTCAAATTGGATTTATTGGAATGATAAAACTAGATACTGATGTTTCTTTTATTGATTTGTCCTGCTATGATACATATTGTAAATATTTGTGTTCAGTTTTCTGAAGCAAACTCTAAGAAAATCATAACTGATATAGCTGCTAAAACTATGCAGTATATATGTACAAAAGCTATAAATTGCCACCAGGTTATAAAATTTTGAAAGAAATAAAAGACAATGAATTTACCAATCTTATACCCATTGGTTGAGTCATGGAAAAGTTGTACAAAGGTTTTCTGAACTATAAACTTCAATTCCAATAAACTATAAACTTTTTTTTAAAGAATGCTTGCCAAACATTCAATAAGCAAGGGCAAAAAATGGCAATGCAATTTACATTTTCTCACTGTATATGAATAAAGTAACTTCGAAGCTCTGAAGAAAGTGAAAGCTTATTTGTGACCTTGGTACATATGTATGCAAATTTATGTTGAAATTGAAACTTTTCATAATACAAATCAATAACAATGATTTTACATAATTTTCTACCATGAATCAATATGGAGAAAATTTTAATTGTAATCAAGAGTGTTATGTAAATTGATTACAAAAAGTATGAGAAAAATTTGAAGAATGCTTTTTTATATTGATAAATTTAGGGTTGTTTTCAATTCATGTACTATCCCTTTGAATTCAGTTTTAATAATACTGAGTCGACAAAAGAGTTAATTAACTTAATTTTCACAGTCATAATTTTGAAACTGATATACACGTGCTTCAAAGTCAAATCAATGCTTTACAAAAAGATATACCAGTTTTGTCAATGTGTATATAATTATTAAAGGAAAATTATTCTTTTCGGTAATTGATTTGGTTATCAGACATCTTTTAAATGTGTTTGAAACAACTTCGGCATGTCAATCTACTTTTTCAAAGGTAAATTTTATAAGATCAAGTATATCCCATGAAAATTTAGTATTTGAGTTATGTTGTAAGTGTAAAACATATCAGCAGTACGGAAGACATTGTACAAAAAACTCACTAATAAATGTCTATGTTTGTTTCATGTTGAAATGATACTAGTTTGGAAACATTAGGTTAAATAAAGTATAGTATTAAAATTAATTTTACCTGTTTCCTTTTATTTTTTAATGTTATTGCTAGAAAATTTAAATTATATATGTGGCTCACATTTTATTTCTATTGGACAGCACTGGTCTAGAGCTTCTCAGACTGTATTGGGATAAAAAGGGCAAGAGGGTTAGCACAGCCCTGGAACAAAAATATAAATGCATGAGCTTATCCATTCCATATGATGTGAATGTGAACTATTTCTCAACCTTCTTTGTGATAGCAATAGAAAAGAGCCAGTTACCAAATCAATGGCTGTATACCACACACCTGAGGCTGTATTAATCTGCTCTAGAAAAGATAACACATCTGGCAAGGCAGTCATGATTGGAACTACTACTTCACTGAGTTGACAGTAATCTACCATCATTCTCTAAATTCTATTCAGCTTTTGCAAGGACCAGACTCATGAATTAAATGGAAATATGATGGGGACCACTACCTCTGCATCCTTTAGATCCTTTAAGTATGATGCTAATCTCAGCCATCCTCTCTAGGATGCAATACTGGTTTTGATTCACCATCTGCAGGGAAATGAAGGGGTGGGAGCAGGTTCTAGTCTCTTTCTTTGGTAGCTTCTACCCCACAGACTACTGCCCAAATACGGTGCTTACACCAACTGCCGAGTATGTCAAGCCCAATCTTACAGTAAAGAAGGGGGAAATGATTACCAGAACTTGTCTTGTACAGGACCCCATATGCCTGCACTCTAACAGAGGGAACACATGATTTGGGTCATTGGGTATCAATGTCAACTCAAATCCTGTGCCCAGCAGTCCTTGGAATGTCTTGGTATTCCCTTTTCCCCAGTGCAATAACTCATGTAAATTATGACCTTAGGTTCCTTTGGGGAAGGACTTGGGAAACCATTACTGTACATGTATGCCATGGTGTTGCTTAGTTCTTCCTAATGACTTAACCACCTCTGTGGGCAATAGTTTTAGTTTGGGGTGGACTTTAACAAAACAGACCTGCCATGGTTGGGTATTTAACAGTCTTTAAAGGTCAGTTGCTATCACTATTGAGTCCTAGCCTGGTTCTTGATTTTGAGATGAGAGTTTCTTTGTCTGCAACCAAAGATGCTATGTGACTTTCATACCTGGCTTTCTATTACATTTACTCATCTTCAACTGTTCATTATCGCTCTGTAAAGTATCAGCAGCTGTATTTAGCAATGGCTGTCCAATCCTTATCACTTTTACAGATACTATTTCCTCATCGCATACATTCATCTCAAAAACCTGATACGTCCTGCATGCCAGTACATTTCCTTCCAGCAGTTCACCATCTTATTTCACCACCAGTTTTAACAAGTGTAATGCGACCTCTGGTCAAGGGCTTTCTGTGCACCAGTGACTGAGTCCTTATTGCCAGTTTGGTGGCTGTGATCCAAAACTCTATTTTATCACCAGTTTTTCTGGAACATTCCTCATACCAACTGTCACAGGCTGGGTTTTTTGGAAACAAATGCCCAAATGGAGAGATGGAGTTTTGGAAGAAAATTATTGCTCCCGGGAGGAGGTGAATTGGAGTTAGACCTTGGAATGTAGGATTGAGATAACAGAGAGGCATAGGGAGAATGTTCCATGGATTTTTTAAAATAGAGAAAAATCAGTATACTGAAAAGATTGGCTTCATGAGCAGGATAGATTTGAGGGGAAGAAAAAGGAATTACTGGCTAGTCACATGTCAGTGGAATCTAAAGAACAGACATTGGAGAATGAAAGCTTGAGAGTTGAAGTCTGAGGAATACCCACTTAGGGACCAGTGGAGAAAAACAGAAGAGCTATCAGCCAGGGAAGAGGAGAACCTAAACAATGCCTTGAGGATGGCACGGGAGAAGAATTCCATACAGGCAGCTCATCAGTGAGGCAAACCTACCACAACTCCCATGAGCCAATTTGTGCAAATTAAGTATCAGTGTGACTACACTGATACTTAATTTATCCCAATTAATTTTTTAATGTTTTCTCATTCATTATTTATGACAAATGTTGTTGCCAGATCTTTGATTCTGTCTTCCCTCAAGGTTAGAGCTTATTTCTTTAAATATACAAAAAGAGAAAATACGTCTTTCCTGGGGAAGTCTCTGAAAAATATACGGAGATAAAAAAAAAAAAAAATTGGTGATTTTTTTCTGGCTACTGCAATGTCATCTCTAGATATCTCATCATTACCTATTTGAGGGGTTAGTAAAACAGCCAATGGCTTGTGCCAGGACACAGATCTCCAGAGATGCCCTGTGGGTTTGCATCCTTCAGCTGTGGTCAGAAACAAGGCCAAGTGGCAGCACCACAAAGCTATGGTTCCAGTTCTAAATATGCAAAGTCCACTTAGGGGAACTGGTAGCTTGTTATTTTCAAATTTAATAAATGTATGCACAGCTAATCCTCTCTAAAAACTTGAGCAACCCTCTCCCTCCAGCAGTTCTGGAAAACTTATACAGCCGACAAAGGCCACATGCTTCACATTTGAGTTATTTTTAGTTATCCATCCTGCATTTCTCCCTTTCCTTCCTAAATCTGTGTCCTCTAGAACCCCAATCCAGGTCCCACATGGTCTAGGTCTTTTCAAGGACACCTCCATTCACTGTCTTGCCTTATCTAAAATGTGGCTTTCTCCTGAGGAATCCCTTCTGGCTCCCTCTCATCCTGAGACAGATCATGCTTGCACACTTTAACAGTTGCTCAGTGTTATTTCTGGACTATTTCACCACTGTTTTCCTGTAAAAAGCCCTCTAGTTATTCAAAACTCATGCCATTCTGTTTATCGACCATTTTCTGCCTCTCAACATCATCGTCTATCCACTTTCATGTCATGTCTCAGTCAAAAGAGACAGTAGCCTCTAGTGCGCAGCTCTCTTCTCTACCTAGAGCCCTAGCCCAGCGGATGGCCATCCAACTCTGCACTCTCCCAGTCCAAGCCTTCTCCTCTGGGCACCTTCTTTTCCATTTCTCTTCCCTAGCTCCACATCATGGACAGTTTAGTATTGCCAATAACCACTCTACCTCTGAAATAAAAAGTCAATTAGACATTGTCTTCTGGGCACCATACTCTTTTATATGATCCCTCTCACACCCCCTCACAGCTGATCTTCAACCGCACAGAACTTTCCAGCCCTTTGACTCCAGCACTTCTTGCTCTCTGTGAGCTCACTCCCATCATCACTGTCTTCCCAATGGAGCTTAAACTCCATGGTCCTCATCTAATCCCTTTCTTGCTAACATCCTCAACTCTCTTACCAATGAAGATGCTAGTTTGGACTATCATCCCCTCTTTTCTAGATTAATGAAGCAGCTAACTTATGAGTCTCCTGGCTTCCCATGGATTCTTGAATCAAGTCTCCAAGGTGATCTTTCTTAACTGCAAAGCTGATGACATCACCTCCCTGCTTTAAATATTTCAGAGTTTCCCTGTGCTGAGATTGCTCACAAGGACCTACGTGATCTAGCCATTGCTTTCATCTAAGGCTCATCTCCTCCACTCCCCCATTGAGTTCTGCTCCCATTCTACCATCATACTCAGCTAGTTTCAGTTCTGGGAATGTATCCCCTCCCTTCACGTCATCTTCCTTCTTTTCCCTTCCCCTACTACCCTTCTCTTCTCACTCTTTCCTCTCCCTCCTCTCCTCTCCCCCATGCATCTCTTTCTGCAGAATGGCCCCTATCCCTGGAATGTTATTTCCTCTTCTCACTTCCCCTGATTCCTCCTATTTATCCTTCAGAGATCCTGACCTCTGAGTCAGGATAAGTGGCCCTTGCCCTTTACATATACATCTTAACTATATGAAAGGTGTTGCTATCTTAGTTAGAACTGTTGCACTTAGCATTACACATATGATGGCTTCTCATGGCTCTGTTTGCCCACCACACTTCTGACCTTGCCACACAGGCTCCTTCCCAGGGTAGAGCAAACCAACTTCCTTTCTTCATCCTCCACCTCTTGTATCAACTGCATGGTTCATATTTTCATGAGATCACCCCTCTCTGCAGCCGCAGCACACTCCTCAACATTGCCCAGAACGCCAAGCTCTTTGATGCCTTTATATCTGTATATTTTTTTGCTTCTGATTAAAAAATCCTATCCTTCCTCTCTACTAGGAGACTTCCAATTCAGCTTGAAGATTTAGCTCAGATGTCAGCTCTTACCTGAGTCTAGTTCTCTTCTCCATGCTTCCTCAGCACTCTGCTCAAAACTCTCACAGAGCACTATAATTCCATGTTATATGCATGTCACCCAACTGAGACAAGGTCTTTAAAGGCAATACCATCTATTCAATTTTACGTCAATTAGGCCTGTACATAGAGGAAGGGAGGAGGTGTTTCAATAATCATTAGACACATGTGGAATGGCTCAAAAATCTTTCCTTGAGTCCCACAGTTTCCATTATTTCCCCAAATTCAGCTATGTTTTTCAAACAATCACAATTGTCAGTGAATCACCCATTAAAATGTATATGCCACTTATTTTGCTTCTAACTAGTCAGTATTTATAGACAAAACTGTCTAAACTGCATTGTTTATGTTTTCCTGAGACCACAAGAATTTGCTAAAGGCAAAGTTGGTTGTTTTGACCATACATTTCTATTTTTCCCAGGAAGATGATGGTGCAATTTTATTCTGGAATAAACCGCAAGCCTAAGAAAGAATTTATTACAATAAAATTGTCATTTTGTACATTTATTATATCTTTTCGTCCTATCAAATCTACTATCATCTGAGTGAAAGGTATGAAAATGAAAAAGAAACAGTGAAAAATATTTGGCCTTTACTGTAGAATTTGATTAATGACTCTAAATTTCTTGGAAATGGCATTATTTCACTAAAATATGAAAGCCTTTGGATTGTTATTTCCTGAGCCTAAAAGCAACACATTTCTAAGTTGTATTTATTTTATGTCTCACTGTCATTTGAAGTAAAATTAGTTCCCTAAAATTACATCTCATACTGGGTAGTAGCCAAATATACATTGTCAGTGGATCTAACTTGAGCCCCCCACCACCCTCTCTGACTTTTACAATGAGTCCATAAAATATTGGAGAAAATCAAGGAAGATGGTATGAGTATCATTGGAGAATTCTGCTTTTCCTTTGCTGGAATTGATCATAAAGTCAAAAGCAATAGAGTGTTTTTTCAACCAACAAGCATTTGTTGAATACTTACTAGGTACCCAGATACGTATATAAGCTTGAGAATGCAGCAGTGATGAAAGGAAACTCCGCCACTGGCATCTTAGAGATTACAGTCTGGCAGTTAAATAAGAAGCTACAGTACAGTATGAAAAGTGCTATTATAGAGGAAGTATAGGGTATTATAGTAGCCCTCCAGCTTGTACTCTACTGGGAAACATTTGCCTGTCTTGTGGCTATGCAAAATTCCAGAGTTTACTAAAGCATTCTGGTGCAACTGAATTTGGGATACAGTCAACAGGAGATGCAAGGGAATCCAGCCTTAGGCCACTATTTTGGATTGCCATAAATAACTGGGACACTGAGACAGCTGGCCTGACCCAGTTGTTGCACTATAAGGAAATTCATTGTTCAAGACTGTCAGGTGGGAAAACAGAAGCAAGAATTAAATATTCCCTGGCTCTCAAACTTACAGATGCCAAGGGTTGGTTAAATTTGCTTTTAGGAGTAGGAGGGAACAATTAGGTTTTCAGACCTCATGGTGTATGACATATTATGAGTGCTCAAAAACTGTTTGTTTATTATCTGAACAAGTGAATCAATTCACAGGCTTTCCAATGAAGAAAAGACAATCCCCTTGGGTCTTTTGATGATAATGCCTGGGGTTGGGCCCAGTGCTATATAGCGATTTGGTTCAGAGTATAGCAAAGCAGTGAATAGAGAGCTATAGAGAGCTCTCCAGGAAGGTTGGGACCTTCACGTCAATACTTTAGGTGAAAAGATCTATAGAATAACTGCAGATGGAAAGTCAGTATCCTACCATTATCATTCCTTAAAGACAGGAGCCTACAGAGTTGGCACCTCAGGATCTCCTGCAGTTCTACAATTCAGGAAGACACTACCAGCCGCATTCACAAATAGATTATCCCAGACAATGCAAACATATCTTTATTGCATTCTACTAAATTTTCACTCAAATTTGATTTCCACAAAACAAAAATGCCTTGGGATCCTAAAAAGGACCAATTTTCTGTGCAAAAATATTGGAAAATCTTGTCATACTATGATACTTTTTAGAATATCCAAATCAGTCATGCCCTCAGTATAAAGCCATTCAATAATGGATTTAAGATATGTATTTTCCAGAATTTACTTGGCAAAAGAATCTGTGTCTTTGTCAAACTATTTAGCAAGTATTCACAGCACTTCAATCTGTTGTGGGTTATGTTTTATAAGGCAGCTACCCTCACTAGGCTGGCTGGAGTTGGTCACCTGCTGGGTGGTCGCAATCACGCTTTCCAAAGACAGGAGGATGGAGAAGCACTCTGGACCAACAGTGAGATTCTGCTTCTTTTCGGACATCGCAAAGATGGTTCTCATAGGCTATGACTTATAAGTACATGGCAATTAAAATACTCAGTTGAATGGGGTAGAAAAAGGGAGCGCCTCCTCACTGTTCTCAAGTCCAGTGAAAATTAAAGAGGCAGCAGCTCAGAGATGTTCAAGAGACCATTTAGTTCAACCTAAACTTTATTTCAGATTTGTAGATGAGAAGTCACAAGTAAAGAGAGGATGGTTGTATTGCCAAAAGTCAGCAAATCAACAAAATAGTTGAGTGTAGAAACCTGATCTCTTTCCTGCAAATGCCCTTCACCAGAGCTTTCAAACTTTTATGCCTAAACATCTTTAATTACAGAAGAGCGTATACACTTAACCCCAGGAGAAAGAGATATAACTCATAGCAGCTAGCCATAAGCATAAACTTTCTTCAAAATCATATATTGTAATATTTTTAAATTTTTTTGTGAATTTTGTATTGTACTCAGTGAAACATCTGGTTGCCTAGCACTCCAGGAGGCCGAGGCAGGAGGATCACTTGAGGTCAGGAGTTCTAGATCAGCCTGAGCAAGAGCGAGGCCCTTCTCTACTAAAAATAGAAAAAATTAGCTGGGCTTGGTGTCTCATGCCTGTAGTCCCAGCTACTCGGGAGGCTGAGGCAGGAGGATCACCTGAGCCCAGGAGTTTGAGGTTGCTGTGAGCTAGGCTGATGCCATGGCACTCTAGCCCAGGCAACAGAGCAATACTCTGTCTCAAAAAAAAAAAAAAAATTAAAAAAAAGAAACATCTGGTTGGCTTAATATATTTCCTCAAAATTACTAGACAAAATTGATGTTTCAAGAAGATGCCATGTTTGTTCTGTATCTTTGTGTATCCTCAGCAATAGAGGCACCTGAGTTCATGCAACATGCCCTGCTGCAAAAGAATACAACCACTGTTTCCCTGGCACCCTTCACTTACTTCAACCTAGGAGAGTCTTGTCATACAAATGCCATTTTGTGGCCTGAGCTATCTAGACCCATCTCCTGAGATGCATTCATGGTGGAACAAGACAAGGAAACAACCAGTCTCTTCATAAAATTTTTGCTTCTTACCCTCAAACCCCTAAGCTGGGAGGATTTCCCCCAGCCCTATGTCATAATACCTCTGGACTGGTAGATGAGGATGGTGAAAGAAAGAGTCATGATTTTCTGCAGTCTATCCAAATAAACTGTCGGTCAGAAATATAGAATCAGTGGTTATCAGGGATTCTGGTTCCATTTGCTAAGTCTGAGCCTCTCCCCTAGGAAAAGGAATAGTCTACAGTAGGAGTCAAATTTCTTCTTCCAATATCGATTCACCTGTCTTTTCTAATGTTATTTTTATTACAATCATATCCAGGCAAAAGAATTACTTTAGATGCAAAACATGGGACCGAAAAAAAAAACGTACACTAATATGTTAAGCTATGAATGCCGCATTCCATATCTTATGTTCCATCCAAGAGTAGCTAGTCTAATTTTTCATATTGTGATATTGTACAGATACCACATACCCACCACTGTATAGTCAGGTGGTGGTCCTTCCTCTGCTGGAGTACTCCAGGACACAGCACCTATGATAGCCAATATTATATGTCAACTTGACTGGCCTATGGGATGCCCAGATATTTGGTCAACCACTATTCTGGGTATGTCTGTGAGGGCATTTCTGGATTTGATTAGCATTTGAATGAATAGAATGAGTAAAGCAAATAGATTGTTCTCCCCAATGTGGGTCAGCCTCACCCAGGAAGGTGAAGGCCTAAATAAAACAAAAAGGTTGAGTTGAAAGACCTCTCTCTCTCTGCCTGCATTTGAGTGGAGACGTTAGTCTTCTTCTGCCTTTAGATCCAGACTCAGACTGGATCTTATACCATCAGTTCTTCTGGTTCTCAGGCCTTTGGACTCAGACTGGATCTATACCATTGGTTCTCCTGGGTCTCCAGTTTGCCAACTGCAGATCCTGGGACTTCTCATCCTCTGTAATCACATGAGCCAATTCTTGATAAACAAATATCTCTATCTATATATGCATATATGTACACATATACATATGCATATACATATAGTTGACCTTTGAACAACTGAAGAATATGGATTTGAACTTTGCAGGTCCACTTATATACCAATTTTTTCAACCAAATGTGGATCAAAAATGCAGCAGTCAAGGGATGCAAAACCCACCTATACTGAGGGTTGATTTTTTTGTATAAGCGGCTGACAGCTGACTGTGGGACTTGAGTATGTATAGATTTTGGTATATACAGAGGTCCTGGAACTACTATCCCATGTATATCATGAGATAAATATGTATGAATATATATATTCTTTTATCAGATTGTGTGATCTCCTGGGCATTGCTGAAATATTCACACACATTAGATCTGGAGCTGCCCAAAGACCCAGAGATGACTTATGGCCACTGACTACATCACTTTCATTGTCTCAGTTGCAATTATACAATAAATGTATTTTTTCCTCTTACTTTGAAGTGCTTCCTTTAAAATGGAAGCATTTACTTGATCTGTGCTATCTTTTATGACTGTTGAGTAACTGAGTTTTATGGCATGTCTATTACTAATAAACTTGGATCCCACAGAGGAATTTATGTGTGTTTCTTAGGTTTAATAAAATATTATACATATGTTTTTTTGTGTTTTGGCAAGATTTCCATTACATTGGCTTGGTGCAGTTTATGCATTTTTTATTTTCTATTTTAATATAGACTTTTCTTCCTAGGATTTCTATTAGTAATGCTGGAAGACTTGGAGGAGGCTTTTAGAAGTAAAAGTTGTTATTTAAGCCCTTCCACAATGCATAATTAAAAGTATGGCAGTGAACTACCATACAGTACATTTAATAGATGGGGCCAATTACAGTGGCAATTTTAAAGAAAAAAACATAGAATTCTAACCCTGGCATTTGGGCCCTAGAAGGTCAGCTAATTGCCCATCTCCCAGAACTTACAGCAATGCCCAGGAGATCACATGATCTAACAAAGGAAGCAATGACCATGGGATATCTATCCAGTATTCCAATAATAAAAATAAAATGATACCTTCAAAGATGTTGGGGAGGCAGCAGAACTCCTATAGATCAGGAGCAGCAGCTATTTTTGAGGAGAGGGCCTTTGTCTGGGCTCTCTTCCACCATCTGCCTTCCCCTCGCCCCATCCAGGAGAGCCCTCTGTTGCCACATGCCCAGTGCGCGCCCCTCCTGCTACTGTGGCTGCCCACCCAGGCCTACTGCAACAGGCTGGGCCATGTGACAAAACAGCACCCCCTCTTCTGTTTTGCATTCTGACCATGTATGTAGTCTAAGACTATGAACACTTCATTGTGTTCTACCCAGAAGGCATTTATTTATGATGCAAAAAGCTTAGAACAGAGTCACTAACTCGGGCCTGGAGTTCAGGAAGGACTTTCTGGAGATGACACCTAAACTGAGTCTGAAGGAAGTTGGAAATGTGAACGACACAAGTGGAAGCCTTCCTGTTACTCTCTCTCACATAGTCTTATCTCCAACTTCCAATTTGCTTTTCCCAAAATAGCCCGATGATATAAGATCCAGGTCCCAAAGCCACAGGGCACAGTGTCCTAGTTCCTGGAGCCCTTGGTGGCCAGGACCACTGCAGGGAACAATGCAGGGAATCACCTGCTTGATGATGCTGTTGGCCACACCCCCCACCCCCGCCCCGCCCCTGCCGCTGCCCCTGCCCCTGCTCTCATGGCTGCTCTCATCGCTGCTCTCGTCTGTGGCAACTCACAAGTGCACTGTGTTCCCTCAATGCTGCAGTGATGGAGCTTACAAATGGCTTCTCCATTTGGGGGGTAGGGGAGCAGGGATATTGGACAAACACCTTGCCATCTGCAAAGTTCTAGAGAGGCAAAGTAAAAGAGGCTCCTGTGCCCTGATTGTGAAGGATCTATGTTCCAACCTTCAGTGAATGGTGACTGCACCCAGTTTGGATTTTCAATCTCACAGCCTCCCCTGCGTGGGAAGACAAAGAGCCTCAATTTCTAGGTTTATAAATGTCGAAAATGAAATATTCTCACTAAAATTGTGGTGAGCGTTTATGTGTTCATTAAATGTGATTGCTGCAATAATGAGATACACCTAAAACTCCTTTAACCATTTAAGAGACAACTTAGGCTTCAACAAAACCCCATAGCACAGCATTAAGACCCAGTTTTGTTTTGTGGGTTTCTTTTTCCTTTTTAGCAAACTAATTACAGTGCTGGAGTGGGTGAAACACCCCAAGGAATGGTTTATAAGATCATATAGTAATTGGGCCAATTTACAGTAGGTAACTGAGAAATGCCTAAAATTGTCATTTCTCCTGGTTAAGGCTGAATAGGAAAGAATGTGATTAATAAATAGCTTAAGCAGCAAACAGAAGGTAGTTACAATGCACGAATGCTCTGGGGAGATGAGGTATTGAGAAAATCATTACGATAAAATACAGGCAGGCATTTTGCTTAAAGAGGCTGAAACAACTTTTCAAAATATCACATTAAGGGGATATTTGGGTTGGAATTGCTTATTAAGATTTTCTTTAAATGGCCATTCAATTATAAGGTCAAGCTCTAGGTATGTCAAGGCAAACTGAAATTAAGAATTTTTCAGAGCGCATGAAAATCCAGATCTCTGACCTCTCCTCCCAGCTTCTGTCTAGAAGACAACGTGGAGCCTCTTCTCAGAAGCCTATGACACGATCCCTGCTCTGCAAAATTCCCTAACCCAGGAGGGAGAGAGGGCATCATTTAGGGAATGATGGACAGAGACAGAATGTCCCATTATCCATCCTGGATAGAACCTCAGGTTCCCAGGGGCTTTTCTTATACAGCACTGTTCAGGAAACACACGCCAGTGCTGTACGAATGCCGTTCTTCAAAGTGGAAGAGAGTGGAAGCTTTGAAAGAGACCCCTGGCACTGAGAATTTAGACTCATCCAGTGACTTTGGCTCAACTGTGAAGTTTAAGGATAAGCTCATCTGGAGCTCCCTTCAGTCTCTCTGTCTCTTTTTCTTCCTCAAACAACTCCTTTAGGGGACATCTGTTGATCTGGACTACCTGGCATCCTTTTCCACTTTTTCTGGAAACAATACCTCCCTTCCTTTGGAGAATTGCCTCTCCCCCACCCCAGTCTGCTGTGCGGGGCTCCCAATCACGATGCTGTCCCACCTTTTCTCTCCCCAACCACAGGAGAGTCTCACAACACAGGAGACACCCACGGTGGTACCTCCATCCCTCGAGCCACAGTAATGGGCTCAAGGATGGTGTTATAACTCAAGCCACCCCATCAGGGGCTTTCCTTCAGGTTTAATATTTGGGTGTGTCTTATTAAATGAGATACAAAGCTTGGCTGGTGGAAGCCTGCAGTTGACTCTAGTCCTACTCCCTGCCCCCACTGCCACATGGCAGAAGTCTGTCTACACTTGAAGAGTCCTGACTGCTGATTACTTCTCCCTGTCTCCACTTGCCCTACTCCTGTCCTATACTTCTTTTCCTCATAACTGTGCTCTAAGATTACTGTCAGCTAATTCCCACCGGATTCACCCTAGTCTTTATAAGAATGTTAACTGCCCTAGCTAGAGTCAGGAGTGGGCCTACACTAAAAAGAATTGCAGGGCCGGGCGCGGTGGCTCACGCCTGTAATCCTAGCACTCTGGGAGGCCGAGGCGGGTGGATTGCTCAAGGTCAGGAGTTCGAGACCAGCCTGAGCGAGACCCCGTCTCTACTAAAAATAGAAAGACATTATATGGACAACTAAAAATCTATATAGAAAAAATTAGCCGGGCATAGTGGCGCATGCCTGTAGTCCCAGCTACTTGGGAGGCTGAGGCAGTAGGATCGCTTAAGCCCAGGAGTCTGAGGTTGCTGTGAGCTAAGCTGACGCCACGGCACTCACTCTAGCCTGGGCAACAAAGTGAGACTCTGTCTCAACAAAAAAAAATAAATAAATAAAAAATAAAAAATAAAAAAAAAATAAAAAGAATTGCATAACTACAAAGGAGGATGAAAACGGTAGAGAGATGAGAAACCAGTAATTTGAGGAATAATTCCAGGTATGGAGGATGTTTCCCCTCAAGAAGAGAAGACTCCATAAAACATGAGTTTTAATGAGAATATTTTCAGCTCTGTGATGTTCTATTAGGTCCAGAAAAAAATAGGACAAAAGCCAATGTATGGGAAGTACAAAAAGATCAATTTTGTAACAATACAGGTGGAGATTTTTAGGACTCTGATTATCCTAATGTGGAAAGTTCTCCCATGAAAAATGTGTTCCCTCTTGATGGAAGTATTTGAGCATATGCTAGACAGTAGCAAGGATATTTTTGCAGAGATTTTCACGTTGGGTATATGAGAAAATCACTGGCCATGAATTTTAAAATTCTAGGAAGAACCAAGCAGAGGCATGAAGCTACATGACAAGCAGATTTCATAAATGCCCCCACCCATCCTAGTGAAAGTAGACAACAGTGGACATCCATTCCTTCTATGGAAGCTATTTAGACACTAGGTTCTAGAGACTCCCTGGTACCTGTCTATATGCTGTAAGTCCAGCTGGAGATGCCGGACATGCTGGGCTGCAAGTAGCTTCAAGGAAAGAAACAGAGTACCGACAGGTACTGACTCTGAAAGTCATCTTGGATCAGGGCCATGAGAAGTCTTACCATTCAGGGCAACAGTATGATGTTAGGGAACTTGAAGGGCCTTCCTCTCCTGAAAGTGCTGCTCTAATCATTGCTGATTCCTGAAATTCCACCATTGAGATCTACCTCTTATCACAAGGCTTTCTCACCATGAGAAAGAGAGAGACAGAAACTGAGAGAGAGATCCTGAAATGGAATCACAAACACCTCCATAGAAATGAAGAATTACAGAGCAGAAGAGCTTGGCAGGGCACCCCACTCTCCATCCCACTGATTTAGCTCAGGCCTCAGTGCCTCTTAGCAAAATTTTTTCATCAATCTCCTAATTCCCCAGAATTCCATCATCCACATTGCAGCCAGAGGGAGCAGTATTTCAACAATGAAGACCTGACCCTATTACCCACCGCCACTTAAAGCTCTCTAATATCCCTCATTGACTTTAGATCAAAGTCTATGATCTTTAGCACCACCTAGGAGTTGCTCAGTAATGTAACCCTAACTCTCCACCTCAATTCTGGCCATTCTTGCCTCGCAATGAGTTCCAGGGATTCCCCATACATCCATATACTCCTTGATATTTCTCACCGCTGTATCTTAGTTGAAATTATTGCTTCTACCTAGAACATCTTTATAAGCTTGTTAATATTAGTAATTCTTAATTATTGTTTGCGAGTCAGCTCTGACATCATGATTTTTGAATCCTTCTTGGTTTTTGTGCTCTTCCCCAAAAAGCCCAGTGGCATCACCAAGGGGACGAAGTGGCATGGACACAGAAGCAGGATGGAAGAATGGTAAGAAAGAGTATTGACAGTCATTAAGCACTTCCTAAGTCCTGGGCATAGATGGGTCCTATATCCTTACTTTTACTAATCACCTGGCCACTTAGGGCCAGGCCGTCTCAGGACCCGTGTCCCAACTTTTAAGGGCCATTATAAATGTGTCATTTTAGTAAAGAGGCTCATCTGAGATTTTAGAAGCTATGTTTTTCTTCAGGGTGCCCTGCCTCTGCAGAAGGCCAAGAGCCACTCCAGCACAGTAGACAGAAACTCTGTGACTGCAGGCTGATTGGTGGCCACCAAGAGAGCTAGCTGCTCTGAGAACTGACGCCAGGGTACAGGGCACACTGAAACACTGTTCTCACTGTCATTTAATGAGCTTGGCAGCGCTCATTAAATGACAGTGTATCCAGCCCCACTGACTCCACCCAAGTGTGGCAATGCCCTGGGCAGGATAACCCCAAATAAGTAATGCACCATAGTTGATGCTTAGCTGAGTTAGTCTTAAAGTGACAGCATAAACTAGTGAATTATAAAAGTTAAGAAATCAAAAAAACAAAAAAAGGAATAAATAAGAATATTTTTTTATGCATGCCACAAGTATCACTGAGCATCCATTTTGTGGCTAGAGCTGGGAACCAGGGCTGGGGTAGGGAGCTATGCAAGGTTATTGCATCTAACAGGATCCAGCTCCTGCAGGAGCCTGCAATGGAGGTAGGGGTGATGTTGTATTCATGGTTTTCACCTGAGTCCACAAGGCCAGGGATCAATGAGATCCAAAACACTGATAAGAGCAAGCCTTCCTCCTTGACCAGGGCTCTTATTAGGTACATGGGTGCTGGCCTCACCTGCAAAGCAGAAGGAGTAGTGAGGGGCCCACTATTGGCCAGGCAGGCTGACCTCTCCTGTTACTAGAAAAGTTAGCATCTGGAGAGAAATGCTGGATCCATGGGAGCATTAAAAAAAATCAGGATTACTTTGATGAAAGCTAGAGATTAATTATTTCATTTTACAGAGAAAAAAGAAATGCATCAATACTAAATTTCTAAACACAAGACTCCATCACATGCCTTCCATAGATGCTGATGGGGATGCAAGTATAGAATGTAGACTGATTACTGAGGCATTTTTATTATGCTTTAACTGTATACTTTTTAAACCAAGCCTTCTCTAAAATTCAATAAATGTAATTTTAAAAAATGAAAGGGCTTTCATAAAATGAACTCAGGTTAAACCAGGTTCTTAGAGTCATTACAATCACTGTCATAAGGATGAATTAAGAAGGTTGTTCTGGTCTCCAATTTAATAACACTTTTGACTGCCTCGTAAATTGTGTGATATATGGTAATTTGGCATCCAGTATTTGATTGGCTTGCTCTTCCAACCCTTCCTCATAAATTAATGTCATCATGAACACAGACAAGTTCTTTCCTACTTTCTCTGGGTCCTTTTAAAATAGCTATTAACCCTTGCTTGCCACCAAGACATTCTTAATTTAACAACACACAAAAGAACTATGGCAATTAAAAGACTCAAGAATATCTCCAATAATCCATGTGACTAGTTGCAAACATTTAAGCAAACAGGAAATACCTGTTTTTTTCTCAAATAGTCAAAAGGACCAGGTTTTTAGTAGGCTCTGTGGAGGTTCATAATTGTACGGAACCCAGTCCAAGCTCTACCAAGACTTCATATCTAATTGGGGAAACAAATACATTGCAGGAAAGAATTCCACAGATACCTGGGTTCTCACAGTTATGCTCCAATCAGTCTAGTGAGGGAGATAGACCATTAATCCACAGCATTTCTAACACTGTGTAGGACTGGGGAGGACAGAGTGCTACAGGACCTTGGAGAGCACCAAAGCCCACCCGTGAGGTCAGGTAGAGCTTCTTAGAAGCTACGTCTAAACGGAAAGAGGAGTAGCCAGGCAAACATGTGCATTGGGGTGAAGGCAGAAGCTGTGTGTTCTTGGAGGTAAAGAAAAAATATGTGGTAATGAGCATTGTTTATCTGAGGAAATGAATGAGGTTTAAAATGGCTAAGGTTTAAAGGACAGGAGAAGAAATTGTGAAAGATGTTGGCTAGAGAGTTATAAGATAGCCACACAAAGAAAAGTCATATAATGATGTTATCCTAAGGGCAATTTGTGAGCAAGGAAGTGTTCTGAGCTGCAGAGGGACATGATCAGATTTGCATTTTTTAAGGCTTGTTCTGACTACAGTAGTGAGAATTGGTTTGAATGAGGCAAACCTGGAAGTTTGAAGCTCAATTTGAGGGAAATTATTATGGTCATCTAGGTGAGAAATGATGGTCATTTGGACTTGGGAAATTGCAGGGGAAATGGAGAGAAATTCTTAGATTTGATATGTATTTAGCAGACAGTTGCAATCTGATTAGATGATTGCTTGTATGTAACAGCTGATGGAGCAAGGGACTCCGTGATGATACCCCTATTTCTCACTAGGGCAAATGGGCATGGGGGGGTCATTGACTGGAATGGGGGCAATGAAGGGACCTACGTTGGTGAGGGAGATTGGGAGGTCAGTGCTGGCTGTATTGAGGTTGAGAATTTCTCTATGGAATTCCCCAGGGTTAAGATGGTTAGTAGGCAGCGGGATATATGCATCCAAAGCACAGGAACTCTCTGGACTCCTAGGACAACCTGCTTTTCAGAAGCACACAGTGGAGAAGATGAGAGGTGCGCTAAGGCCATGTGTATTCAGGGCCATAAGACATGGAAATAGGATGTAATGTCTAAAAGAGGGAATGTTCACATCCAGTTGTGGGAATCTGAAATGGCTTCATGGAGGTGATATCTAATTTAAGACCTTTAAAGATGGTAGGCTTTCAGTGAGCTGTTGGAGAGAAAAAGTGGACTGTTTCAGGCTGGAGATACCTAAGCAAAATCACAGACTGAGAAAAATGGATGACACTATAAGGAATTACTAATATTTCCATTTGGCTACAGTTTAAGGTCTGTTTGTGGGTGAACAGTGGGGAATGTGGCTGGAAAGAGGGTGGAGGCAATACCATAGAAGAGAATTGACAGAAAGGCAGGAGGAATGGTCTTTATTCTGTAAGTGACAAGCATTCTTAGGAGGTGTTTCAACTGAGAAATGAGGCCCTTCGTGAATTTCACAGACCATATCTCATCTTGCTGAGACTTCGCGAAGAAAGTGGGATTAGAGAGGCACCAGAATAAATTGGAAAGATTTTGAACTCAGAGCTCTGGGTTATTATAATCCTGGCTTTGGCACTCAGAACCTATGTGATCCAGGTAGTTCCTGTTTCTTGGGTGTAAATCAGGCAGTAGGATGGTCAATTCTCATGGTTGCTGTGAAGTTTAGAGATCATAGGTTTAAGATACCTGGTTCATAGGAGACAATTAGCACATGAAGAACGGTTGTTGTTGGAGTGGTGGTGGTCATGGTAGGTGTAGTTATGATGTCACCTACTCCTTGGCCAGGCTGGCCCCTCAGAAGTATGACCTAATGATAAAAGCAACCATGTTAGCTGAGGAAAGCCATGCCCAGCTGGAAAGAATCACTTTCCTTCTCAAAACAAACATGACTACTTCCTGCTAGACAGAAGTCTCAGAACTAGGAAACAGAGTGTCAGTTGCTCACCAGCTCTGGATCATGCACCCATAAACAGAAATGGCCTGAAAATAAGTGGTTGGGGTCCACCATCTAAGAAACCTCCAAAGGCACAGCTTCCAGAGTACCCAGAATATGAAGTTTGGGATGCAGCCCAGAAGTGAGTATTTCAATAATGCACCTGGACTTCTCCAAGACTCATGATGATGTCATAAAATTGAATATGTAAGACTGGGAGCAACTATTTTCCACATATCAGAGATTCTGTCGTGTAGCCTGCGCACAAAAGGTTAATGAGTCAAGACTTGTCAAGTATACCCTGATAGAGAAGGCCTAGAATAGTAGGGATTTATGCATGGCATTTTATTTCTTAGAGGTCAATGATGGACTCTGGTTTTTGAGACCTTGAGAATAAAGAAGGCTTCTACTCAGACTTCGGCCTAACAGCACGTGAGGACTGCATGCAGTGAGACAGGTTATTCCAAAGAGAAGACTCTTATCTGCAGAATAGATAGATGAGGGAACGGGGAAGCAGCCACAAGCATTACACATTAATTGCCAGGGTCTGTGGAGGGTCTGAGATGTTACCCTACTTGTAAGCTAACAAGTTAACTTGCCACTGTCTCATGGATGCTTTCTTGAGTCAGAGGAGAAAGACTTCACTACTCACAACAAAATCAGTAGCCGGATTATCATCCTGGTCACTAAGTCCCAATTACCACAGGGCCAGCACAGGAGACCTGGATGGATGCACACAAAGTGGGCTGCATCTAGGAGAGGAATACCAAGCCCGGGAACCCAGCACTTTCGGCAGTGTTTAAGAAAGCCTGCTCTCTCTCTCGGAGGAGACAATACCTCATCCTTCAAGGTTTGCTTGGTACAAATAAACTTTGAGAAATTGTCTAAAGAGTAGTCAGGACCTTGCAATCTTGGCATATCTGGCAAGATGTATAGGAGCTCCTGAAACCCATGAAAGAGTGTCTCCCAACACTCTAAGCCCTATCCCACTGGGTCTGGCCTCTGGCTGTGTAACTCAGCATCCCAGAAATTATAACAGCAGTCTTGTCCTGAAGACTATGGAGGACCCTTATGTCTCATGAATGTGATGGCATTCTGAAAGTGTGTTTATTTAATCAGTCTCCTTAATGACTCCTTAGTGACTGTGATATTATTACCAGTGGTCACACACCACCACCCCTGCCCCCCGCCCCCCCCCCCCCCCACATACACAAACACAAATACAGAGGGGACAAAGAAGAAAAAAAGATTTAGCTCCTTGTCAGACCTGTCCCTGGCTTTCCAATGCTGAAATCAAAATATTCCAGCCCCCAGGAAGAACCTTCTGTTAAGTCACAAGGAGTTCACAATCTGCCACATAAATCAGAGTAATACGGTAAATTGTGATAAGCACAGTGACACATGTGGAGTTCGATTAAGTCTTTTGTTCTCCCTGGGGAAAGGAAGAAAGGCTTCTTTACATGATATAGCAATATCAAATTATCTGAGTTTTTTTAATATTGCACATCTTAAAGTCATATCTGGGGTTGTTTTGTGAAAAGTGAACTGATGAATAATTTAGAATGGCATCTTACCACCTCTCCCTGCATGTAAAAAATGTAATCTGACTTAATTGTATGTTGCCATGATAACATTAAGAAAGTCCCCAAGGGGTAACTGGGACATGCCTGGCTTAATGAAAAGTCAAAGGACATTACTTGAATTTATATGAACTCCGTTTCCATGCTTGCACTGCATGTTTTTCAGAACGTGGCGCTGGCCTCCCTCTCCTGGGAGCATGGAGTGCACAGCAGTGTCTGTGGTGGGTCGCCTTCGCTTAAAGAGCTAATTAACTGCTTATCATGATTTTCTCATTTGGAAATCAAGAGGCTTATGGAAATCCTTTGGAACCACAAGTTGGGATTCATGCAACTTCATTACTCATTGAAGTTGGAACTTTTTTGATAGAGTTTTTTTTTTTTTTTGGCTGGGGGTGGGGGGCGGGGGTGTTATTTTTTTTTTCTTTGTGCTTCCATAGCTCTGAAAGCCATCCCAGGCATTGAGACTGTGTGCCTACATAACAACAAAGTGAGTGCCTGGAGGGAGAAACATTCAGCAGAAGCAAGAATTACCACAGCAAATATGCCTGTATTTATGTGAAGACAAACTCCACCCAGGGCTAGCCAGAGCATGGAAGGATTAGGTCCTTCCTAGAGTCAACAACAACCTAGGTGAGGACCGGGGACTAGAAAAGGTCAGATGGTCCAAGTCATCAGGGTTCAACAAATGAAGAAGACAGTAAGGGTGAGCATTCAAAAAGCAAAGAGAAAGAGAGATGGTCAGAGAGTATTTGAGCAGTGGAAAACCCAGGGACAGGGATTGCTCCAAAACAGCCCCAGGGCTTTCATGGCTTTACCTCCTAGATGCACATGTTTTGTACTCTACCTCCTTTCTCAGCAGCTAAGCCTGGGCTTTGCACAACTGTTGTCATTTATTGAATAAACGTTAAACTTGTAGGCTATTCAACCTACTTTTGATGCCACTTCCCACTCTCCACTCCCACCCAAATGTGCACACCCCACATTCCAGCCTGGCCTCCCTGGTCCCACCTGCAGCCCTCTTCTCACTCTGTTCCCTCCTCCTCTAAGCCCTCTCCTTTCTCTGCTCTGCCCTCATCACTGCCTGTCTAGACACCTGTTCTCCAAGACACAGCTCAATTGCCTGCTCCTCCAGGAAGCTTTTCTCAATTTCTGACTGTCTTTTTCTTCATCAGAATTTCTATTTCATCTGTGTTCTCGTGGCTTTCTGTTTTCCTTGGTATTATAATACTTATTACATTTTGCACTCTGTTTTCAGGTATGTGTGTACATTTCTCTGTAGCTCACCAGGGCTAAGTTATCCCTTGAGGACAAGACCCACGTCTATACATGACTGAGCACAGTGCTTTAAACTTAGCATATGCCTCAGATGCTAAATTTTAAGTTGAATTTAAGGTGAACACTGACCATCTTGGAATGGGGGAATCATTCTGAATGTCCCAGAAACCTGTGGTATCAAAACCCACGAGAAAGTTGTGCTCTCCAGCCTAAGAGCTCACTAGGGTTCCCACGAGAGCTGCAAACACCTCAGCAGCAGCCCCATTGTCCTGGTGGCCACAAGGTGAAGAATGTGTTACAAGCAATAAAGGAGAAAGAGATCATATATAAGGTATGAGAAACTCAGATACCAGCACCCGAACGAGTAGGTTTCTCACAAGATATGGGAAACTCAAGTACCAGCCTCCAACGCCAGCTCTGTCACTGGTTGCAGCTCATCACCTGGAACTTTGCAGTGGGAACAGAGCACTCCATTATCGTGATATGCAGTGACACATTTGGCCCAAGTTAAATGCTCCTTTTGCTTCTTAAATGTCACAATGTTTATTTTCACTTGAGCTGCCTCTTTGTGAGTTGGGGCACTTAAATCTCTCAACCTTTCCAGGTGGCCATCACAGTAAAGTCCCTGCTTAGAGTCTCCACAAGTGACAGAGGTACCCTGGACTGGACAGATGAAAGACAAAACACCCAAACAGGTGGTATCACACCACCCCATTGCTCAAAACACCCATAGCCTCCCCCAAACCCAGACATCCCTGGAGGTACAGGTCTGCCCAGTTCACTGTCCTTTAGTCCACTTTGTAAAAGTGGTGCTTTTTAAAGAAAGTAATGTGGCAGACTCAAAAAAAGATAAAGCTGTGAAGGAATCTTGAATATCAATTTGAGAATCTTTGGTGTAAATGGTGATGGAATGTAGGCCAGGCAGGGGTTCAGGTACATTCGAAATGGATTCAATTTTATTTGAAGAATGGAAAGTACTGACAATCCCAAATAAGCCGGAGGAAAATTCAGTTGGGTATGGAATTTGGGAAGAAGAGAAAGGTATATAGATTGTGGCTGGAGCATTCTGACTCAGTTCAAGATTTTAGGTTTGTCTAGTGATGGTGAAGATCTGTATGTTGTGGAACTTATGGTTAGATTTAGAGTCTGAGGACAAAGGAAACAGTTCCAATGCTGGGATACCAGATAGTTATTGAAACCAAAAAGGAGATGAACAGCAAGGACAAAAAATTGATTCAGGTAATTCATTAATAATTGAAGAAGGTGGTAATTAGTTTTGGAGGCAGTAGAGGATGGAGATGTGGTTGCAGAAATAGAGGGACAAACAGAAAGTATAAATTACGAAATACAGAAAAAAGTGAAGAGATATTGGACCATTAGGGACACTGTCACCCTGTCCAAAGGCAAATACCCTTGAGAAAGGTCATGCCTTTAAATGATGTCAGCATGTACCTTCATGAGGAAACTTTCATATTGATTTTCAATAGTAAGATTAGATAGAGAATTGAGAAATGGGGGCTGGGCACGGACCCTGGAGCCAGAGGTGGGAAGGCAGAAGCTGGGTATAGAGCAGGCAGGAGAGAAAGGCCCAGACCTTTCACAAGGGAACAGTAGAAAGACAGGGCTGAGTGGATAGAATGCATTTGAAGGTCATGACCCCATATGGCACAGACGGGGGAACGAGCATCTTTCTTGGGTCGGCACGTATTCTGTAACACAGAGGAACAGAGAATTGGTTCCCTGAAGCCAGCATGTCACACTAGGAGCCAGCTGCTGTACACAGATGCCCCACAATAGAGGCAGAGCCTTGAGTGGAAGGCACGGCAGGTAAAGTAAGATCGTTCATGTTGTTCTTGGCTCTCCACCAGAATCGGAACGTGACCAGCAGCCAGAAACCACTATTGAATCCCAACCAGGAACAAGGTGCTTCATACTGTGTTAGTGGCCTCAAGGAAAGACCCAGAATGGTGGCTCAGCCCTTCAGCATCATTGTCCTTCCAATAACAGAGAAGCATCTGGATGGTGACAAACCATCTTTCGTGGACAACTCCAGCCAGCAAGAAGCTCCACAACCCACTGTCCACTGCAGCCACCTGCTCCCGGGCTGTTTTACAGGCTACCCAGCCCCAAATATAGGCAAACTCTAATTAGGAGCCTCGTTCTGATCTGTGATCTACTAAGAGCCAATGCTTCTCAGTACTTCCCAACCTAATAAGTCCACTTCAAACTTGTTTTCCTCAAATACTAGTGGGCCACGTTCCAGTCATGATCCTCTTGCACAAGTGACCGGTCAAAAATGACACATCCTTCCACCCATCTGCTCTGGGGCCATCTGTGGACCCAGCAATAAAGAAAACTTAGAAGAGGCCTGGCCTTGTGGAAACTCCAGGTGAAGGACCTGTGTATCTGCCCTCGCTTATGAGTTAAATCCTTTTGTTTCTTCTACAGTTAATTTCTACTTAACTCTGCCTGATTTTGCCACAGGAACTTCTCTGCGTCTTTATAAAGCAAAACTAGTTTCTCAAACCTACCTGTTTTGGGAGGTTTTCTCAATGGTGCTAATTCAAAGGCGTTTGGCAGAACAATTTAAAACTACATATCCATGTATCTTTTTTTGCCATTCTACCGCAGTTTTCTCTCTGCTTCTGAACTTTCTTTCCTAATAATATAGGTCCCATTATTGAGTCAAAAACCACAGTGTGCCTCTTTTCCAAGAAAAGAGGGGCAGAGAGGAGAATGGAGCAAATATCAAAACTGACAAACTGAAATTCCTAAAGGATCTGAATTCATGGTGAGATCTAATTTCTCCTCAAGGCCCTACTGTTTTCAAAGTAGGCCCCTTTTTAGGAATGTAAAAAAATGAGGAATTAGGTACCTTTCAATAGGCAAATGGTGTTCTTGTGAGACTGTGATAGGCAATGACAAAAAATAAATAGCCCTCTCTCGTGGCAGGTACAGATGATTTGTTTCTATCCAGCACCTAAAATTGGACATGAATGTGAGTGATGAGCACTGGAGATGACAAAGCTGAATGCTTTGAGTGACAAGTCATAACAATTATAATACAATCTAATAATATTACTATGTGTTTACTTATATAATAATACAGCAATTCTATAAAGTAGATGTCATAATTTCACTCATTTTCCAGATGAGGAAACAGGTTCACGGGGATTGTGTAGTTTTGCAAACTTACACAGCAGCACAGTGGCCCCTCCTATGTCAGAAACCATAGCTCTGATGTCCAGAGGCTTCCTTCCCTCCCAGGACACCATCCCATCCCTTATTTGGTGCCCCTTGGCCAACAATCAACTCTTCCAGGTGACAGCCCTCAGCAATAGCTCAGCCTCTCAACAGGTCAAGTGTAGGATGCTCCCTAAAAGAAGAGAGTACTTTTGGTCCCAATTGTGTATGTCCATCCATATTTGCTTGGGACTAAAAGTCTTTGTGTTTGAAAAGTTCTTACAACATCACTAGTCTGACAATGGATGAGATTTGTTTTCTAAGTAATGGCCAGAATCAGGGTCTGCTGCCTAGGAAATATTTAACCATGGAGTCAAAAATCCCTTGTTTCAGTAACTATTAAGATAGCTCTGAACCGAGGAGCAAACAATAACCTTTTATAGAAATGGTAGAAATGATCTGCCAACCTCATGAAGGTAGAGCTCAGTTTGAAGCTCACAGGGCAGGTAGCAGAGTCCAGTCGAGGGCACCTGCTTTAGAGTGAAGCAAACCCACGTATGAATACAGGCTTCTTCCCCAAATAGTTGCGTGGAGTCAACCTTGGCATGTCAACACCTCTGAACCCGGCTTTCTTATCTGTAAAATGATGAAAATAATATCTTCCTTTCAGGACGACCTTGAGGATTACATAAGATAATGTATAATATACTGGACACGTGTTAGGCTTCTATAAATATTGATACCCATTACTTCTATGCCCCTTCTAAACTAAATTTAAAGGAAATAACCGATCTATTACTAAATTAATATAATACTTGCAGTATTAAAGTTCACTTCAGATAACTTGTATTTGATTCAATGTATTATACTGATGCAAAATGATAATCCAGAAAAGTTTTTAAATGCCTGTTTTTGTTGTGTATTTTACAGTCTTGTCAGATGTCATTCAAATATGGTAGGGGCTGCCACATGAGGCCACACGAGTCCTCTTCTAGGCCTGCAAGTAGAAGGACAACCTTGAAGACATGATTAAAGGAGTCCCTTTTCTACTCCATGCTTGGTTCTAGATGAGCATCAGGGTAGTGAAATTAATTATAGAGTCTGTAATGGAATGAAATAAAAAATATCAGAGCACATCCCACATAGTGAGGTGATTATTTTATGAAATGCTTCATTTATATATATACACATATATGTATATGATTATATATGTATATTTGTATTAGATGGCGCTATCAAATACATTTCTTACTGTGGGTCTCAATCTAACACATTTGAATCCTATCACTTTGAATTGTACTTCCAAGTCCCCAAAGTCAGGTCTTTCTCAATGACTAGAAGGTTCTAGAAATTTGAGGATGGTCTGGGTGAAGCCTCCTGGCAGCACTTTGTGTGGTCAAGTTTGGGGCATGAGAATTGGGTTCAGCTTTTTATCTATGATGATCTACTCTGTCATCTTATTCTTTGTCTACAGAGCTGGTCCATCCAGAGACAAAGATCTATGGTCACAGGATGGATAAATGAAGTTGTCAGAGCATAGATGGTATAATTCTATTTGCAAACAGCTGCAGTGTAGGCACAGTCTTTGTTATGTGTTCAGCACTTGTGCTCGTTCCATTTTTCAGGGACTTTGCCAGGATTCAAATGCATTGTTGCTCCACAGATCTCCAGCCAAGACAGAGCTGAGGAAGGGAGGAGACAAGAAGGTTTTCTTTGGAGTAAATACTGACTCATTCAGTCTCTTGGGATTATTTGCTTCACTTAATCAAATAATGGTCTTTTATCTTTCTTTTATTTCCTGTTCTTGTACCATAAAAGAGATCAGTTGAACTGTTATTTTATTCACAGAGGCTCGCTGATATCATGTTTTTTTCTAACAGTTGTTTTTCTTGTGAACATTTTATGTTTTTTAATTTCAGAATATTATGGGGGTACAAATGTTTATATATATTGCCTTTGTCCCTCCCAAGTCTGAGCTACAAGCCTGTCCACCCCTCAGACAGTGCACACTGCACCCATTAGGTGTGAATATACCCAGGCTCTCCTCCCCCCTCCCACCTGTTCGACACCTGATAAATGTTACCACCATATGTGCACATAAGTGTTGATGAGTTAAAACCAATTTGATGGTGAGTACATGTGGTGCTTCTTTTTCCATTCTTGGGATACTTCATTTAGTAGAATGGGTTCCAGCTCTACCCAGGATAATACAAGAGGTGCTAGATAACCATTGCTTTTTGTGGCTGAGTAGTACTCCATGGTATACATATACCACATTTTATTAATCCACTCAAGTATTGATGGGCACTTGGGTTGTTTCCACATCTTTACAATTGTGAATTGTGCTGCTATAAACATTCGAGTGCGGACGTCTTTTTTATAGAATGTCTTTTTTTTCTTTGGGTTCCTACAGTTCTTGTTTCTTTTCAATTCCTATTTGTCCTCTTTTACTGCTTCTCATCTCAGAAATCCAGGGCTAAACTAAGATGTATGTGAATTACCTTTAAATTCAGTTCCAGAAGTAATATATATGCATATATTTTCAACATAATCTGATTGATTTGGGTTACAGTTGTAAAGAGAAAATTTCTAAGAGAGACTATCAGATCAGATAGAGAATGTGTTAATATAATCAGGGCTTCTAAGAAAAAGCAATTTTGACAGATTAGAAATTGTATCTTTGTGTGGCTACTGCCCAAGTTGTCAAACCCTCTTCCGATGGTGACAGCAGCCTCCCTCAAACTTCAGGGACGCCCTGTCTTCTTGTCACATTATGAAAAGCCAGCCTGGAGCTATATTTGGACCTTTCTGTCCGAGAAGACTAAGGAAGTAAAGCTCCCTGCTTGAAGTTTCCAGCAACTGTTGATGATGCTTCTACATATTACTGTGGAGGTTCCATTTTACAGAGATAGAAGCTGAGGTATGAACAGAATAAATAACTTATCTTTTTGAGAAAGGAGTCTGGTTCTTCATATGGACACTGGCATGCTTCTATGCCTCAACTTTGTCTCAATTTGGAAAGTCTACCCGCAACAAACAAGGTCTTTCTATTAGCTTGAGATGGGAAATTATGAGCGAGTAAAATCCATCAGAGCAAACTGGAAGCCTTGCTCCCTGGCTGTGGAAGATGCGGGAAGGCAGATGCGGCCTTTCCCTCTCTCCACATAGCCACCTGGGACCCTCGAGAGAAACTGGGGAGGCCCAGGGAGAAAGAGCGGAGCAGCTGAGTGAACAAAGCCGATATTTAGTGCTTATAGATAATATCCAACTCCAGCATCAGCAAGAGCTTGGCCAGGGAGGGCATCTCCTAGGAAACCATCAGATAACACTGGGAAAGACAGGCTTTAACATAAAAAGAGCTTCAGGGGAAACAACGCACGTTAGCTAGAAACGAACGGTGTTTCATAATGCAGCAGTCATTTCCTGTACAACAAATAGGCCTGCACTGCTCGTGTGGATGCATCCGTGCTCAGAGCAGGGAATCCGATGCTCCACCGCACTCTGGGAGTCAGCATCTCTACCCAACAGGTGGGGCGGGAGAAGCGAGCCTGGTGGATTAGAAAGCAGAAAACTCACCTTTCCAGCCAGCCCCGGGCACTAGCAGCAGCGGTAGTGATCACACGGGCTGCAGAGAATGCATGATGCAGGGACCGAGTGGGACCAGGCTCTAGACTTCAGGGTGACCTGCATGGTGGTGTATGTGGTCAACAGGATGGTGGCTCCTGACAGAGCCCCAAAGGCCTCAAACCTTCTTTTTCTCCACTGCCCAGGACGTTGTCTTTCCCTTCCCTCCCCTCCTACAAACACATATGCACACACACATACACATGCACATATATACATGCATATACATGCACACATACAAACACATACAATCATGTGTCACTTAATCACAGGGATGCATTCTGAGAAATGCACCATTTTACCATTGTGTGAACATCATAGAGTGCTCTTACACAAACCTAGATGCTACAGCCTACTAGACACCTGGGCTATATGGTGTAGCCTGTTACATCTAGGCCACAAACCTGGACAGCATGTTGCTATACTCAATACCATAAGCAACTGTAACACCAAGGTTAGTATTTGTATATCTAAAGATATCTAAAACTTAGAAAAGGTATAGTAAAAATATGGTATTATAATCTTATGGAACCATTGCTGTATACGTGGCCCATCATGGCCCAAAACATCATGCAGCACGACTGCACACACGCATACACACATACGCACATACACTCACAAACACACTCCTCCCAGAGGCTGCTCCACTTAAGTACTTCCAGAACTCATTGGGAGTTTAGCTTTAAAAAAAAAAAAAAAGTAAGCTCCTTTTAAGACATTGCTTCCTTCCTTCATCTGCCTATTTGGTCAAGAAGGCATGTGTAGAAGTGCCTGCCATCTGCTAGGCATGTTAATGACACAAAGCAGAGGCCAGCGAGCGGCTTCTGCCCAGTACCAAGCCCCACGTTGAGGCTAGTGGAGCCAGACGAAGGACCTGGGAATGTTTGTCCTCCCACTGATGGCTGTTTCAACTCTCAGTTGCCTAGCAACAGGTGGTGATGGTATAATCATAAATAAATAGTCTTCAGAATAATCTTCTGAATCTTGTTATTTAGCTATTTTTTTTTCCTTAAAGCTTTCTTGGAGAATTGGAGAATTTGAAGGGTGCATATTGTTTCCATGTTGCTGCTGTTTCCTTGCTGAACATGGTGTTCCTATCTAGTTAGGGACATGTTTCCATTCAAATGCTTCTCTCGCCCAGGAGTGCCCTTTTGAGCAAGCACATGTAGGCACGCACTGGTTACCCAACACATCAGCTATCACAGCTCCAACCAGCCTCACAGGTGCTTTGGTTCAGAGTTTTGGCTCTGTCCTGATGGCCAAAGCTTTCTGAAACTCACCCAGGTTCCCCTAAAGACAGCCACAGTTTACTAAGTTAAGCAAGAGTGTAAACAAAATTGCCAGGGAATTAAACAGACAAATCGTTATCATGTCCATTTAAAGGAATGTAAGAAATGTAGCTTTTTGGAAGGAAGAGGTCAGAACCATAGACTAGCATTCTGGTGGGAGGATTTCAGGGTAGTCACATTCATTTATTGCAGGAGTGGAAAGAGCATCAGTTTAAGATCAGACAGATCTAGCCGAATCCTAGTCTAGTCACTTAAAGTCTACAAATTGAGCCTCAGCTTAATCCATAATTCAAAAAAAGAAAATTATCCTGAAAGCTATCACACCCAATGGTTGCAAGGATTAAATGAGCTAAGTAATAGAACGTGCCGTTTCCAGTCGGGGCCCACGTTGGCGTTTCGTGAGCATCCCCTCCACCGCCTTGCTTCTCCTGGACAGAAACGCCAGTGCCGCTGGTCCTGTTCCAGTTTCAGTAGCTTTAGCTGCTCACACACGCTCCCGCTGCATTAAGAGAGAGCTCTAATGCAGCCTCCTCAACAATGCAAACTGACTGTTCCATTAGCACACATGAGTAATGCTCCCGGTACTAAGAGTCACACTCTCCATTTTTACAAACTCTTCGAAAGACTCTCCTCTCTCTCAATCTGTCACAGCTACTTCTGATGAGAAACCCCTCCCCTCACTCCTCCTCTCTCTCTCGCTGCCCCCACCTGTCCACTGTCTCTATTATTCCACTTCCACCTTCAGCCCTCACCCTGGACACGCTGACCTCCCCTTCCCCTCCCTCCTGCTAAATTTAGAGGCGAGCTGTCTCCCTGGTGTGAGAGGTTGGGGGCTGTGGCAGCAGGGTACTGAGCCGATCTGGAGTTGGCTGTCGGCAGTGAGGGAAGGACAAATGTCAGAGAGACCTGCTCCCAGGCCGCCCTCCCTGCAGCCCCAGCCCTGCTCCTCAGCAGCCTCTCTTGACAGGCAGGGCAAAAGGAGGAGGGCACAGGGGCCTTTGAAGTCTGGCTGCCTGTCACCGGAACTCAAAGAGACCAAGGGCTTGTCAGAGCACGAGTCACTGGGGCTCTCTCCCTTTCCCAATTAATTCAGTTGGCTCTGGAAGAAAAGGGATTGTGATATGCCCAGAACTGAGTGGAAAGCACAGCTTACTGGTGCAATGCTGCAGCGTCTTAAATCCTTTCTCGGCACCAGCCCCTAGCCATGGTGGGCGATCTTTACTCACCCCTTCAAGGGCAGTAATCTTTACTCACCCCTTCAAGGGCAGCATCCCCTAGGCAGCTGACCCTGGGGTGGGCATCTAAAGGTCCTTTCTCCTGGTCCAATCCTACGCCCACATGCTAGCCAAGGTCAGGAATCCTATCTCCAGAGCTTCGTCCCCTTCTTTGGGCTTTCCTTCTTCCCGTGTCCCAAGTCCACCAGAAAACCAGCAGCAGTCATTTATGGCACAGTGGGTGAATCTCATGCCTTTGCTGAGAACATGTTTGGAAAACAAAAAGCATAAATCCTTTGAAGGTGGGATCTCAGAAGCACTAGAGGAGTTGCCAGAAGAGAGAGACAGGGGACGCCAACAATAAATGCCCCTAACTCACCATTCAGCCCATTCTCCACCTTACATCACTGTCTTGATTCTGAGGTTGTAAAGTAACCAATGCTTATTAAGTCCCCGCTGTGCACCTTGCATAGCTGTATTCACCTCTGTTCATTTCTGTAATCCCCTCTCCAAGGAGGGGCCGGCCGGGACACCCCACACTCACTAGCTACCCAGGCCTGCACACTTTCAGAGTCTTCGCAAAGAGCACACAGACGGGCAGAGATCAGAAGGAGGCACCAGGAAGAGCCTCATTCATGACGCTGGAATGACATCAGGCCGGCACCCAGAAATGGAGGGGAGAGGCCAAAAAGGAGAGTGCTCAGGGATAAATCCAGTGTTTACTACAGAAGCTTGGAAGACTAAGATTTAACAGACTTGTTTAGGTCAAGCATCCGTGGGGAGAACCTGACATTCATTTTCAGAAAGATACATCTTGGGTTAGGGTGGCAGCATGCTGGGCAGTGTAGACAGCACTGGATTAGAATTCAGAAGTCCTGAGTTCTGGTTTCAGCCCACTCTCCAGTCAGCTGGATGGTTCTGAATAAGTCACCTCATCTCTCTGAGCCTTGCAGATCTGTAAAATCTATAAGGATTAAATGTGGCCTCAGCCACCTAGTCCTTCTCACAGAGTGATGTAAGGACCCAGGTCACTGGTGGGTGGCGAAGAGCTCTGTGACCTGTGATTGTGGTCATACAGCTGATATTGACACTGACAATAGAAGGCCTCTCAGAACGATGTGGGAGAAGTGATCTCTTAAGAGGCTGAGAAGCCAGGTGTGGCTCTGGTGGCTGCAGTGTGACACTGCATGCTTCACGGCAAATGCCCACACATGGGGCCTGTGGACCAAATTCCTGCCTCTAGCCCTGTGTCATTAGTTGTTACAACTAAACCTGGTAGTAGTACGAGGGTGGCGATAATTTGTTTCTCCAATGTGCCGTGTCCAACTCTTTTAAAGGAATGCAACATATATGGGAGACAGTAAGTGCTTATGAAATGCTGGGATGGACAGGTAATCCATCATTATGTGTTATAACAACACATTTTGACATTCCATGGCCCCAAATCTGAGCCTCCTTCCTCATTCAATGGCCACTTTTACTCGTTGGACCTCAATGAACTACACAAGAATGTCATTCTAAGAAAAATCAAACACAGAGGCATAAAATGGGTGAATTCGGTATTTGCTGTGAGTCCTCCCCCGGAACCAGATTTCTTGATAACTCTATACCCGACACCCTGTCCAGAAACAGTGATTGTGTACAGACCTGAAATGACTCAGCCTGATTAGAGTTTCTATGACATGACCAAGTACCAGAAAATCGGAGAAGTTGAGGGCACTCCCAGAGGAGAAACATGTGCATCTGCTTGTGTCGACTGTTATAAATTACAAGCAGTTGCCGCACCCAAGTAATAGTCTCTCTGATCACTGAGGACCACACCCTTGAAGAGGGTCCTTACCTGCAACTAAAGCTCAGTCCTCTATGCCTGGCCTGGGCGGTGTTGACAGGAGAGCTGGTGCTACACCTCCAAGTCGCAGGTCTCACCTCCAGCCAGCTAGCCAGGCCTGGGCACTGACAGCGGGTGGCGAAGTGAATGACTAGCTGGTCCCTTCACTCAACATGGGGCTTCATTACTTGCTCTTCCCACTGCCTGTTTTATTCACAACCCAGTGTTATTTATTTGTGAAAACCCCAGTCACTGAAGAGTATGTAAGTTGCTTTCGTGGGAGAATCATGCATTAGCTCAATAGGTGGCAGCTGAACACTTGGAATATTCCAGGAGCTGTGGCTGGCACTGAGTTAGAAGAGGGGTGTGTAAGTCTTCCCTGGTAAGAGTAAATGCCACCTGCAGACAGACACGCAGGATGCGCTAACCAGGTCTGACGATAGAAGAATAAAGAGCAGGGTGTCTAGAGGTGACCCTCGGCAGAGAATGCTGGGAGGCTGACTCTACCAGGTCACCCTCAGAGAGGCCGAAGCTACCAGGCCAGCCTTTTGGGCCTGGAGTTGTCACCTTCTCTGGAGGGTGAGGCAGGACGAGACTCTCCCCAGCTCCCCTAAGGAAACGGCTGTCAGGACTGCAGGGACTGGCACCCACCAGTCTGCCTCTGACTTTATGTCCTCGTGTAGAGCAATGAAAATGAATATTTAAAAGTATGGAGCCATAAAGCTGTGGGATATGAGGAAAGCATCAGCCTTTGAGGCCTGGCTGCTCGATACTGCTCCATAACACGCACATGTTTATAGCTTCCCAACTGCTTTTGCTCATCCACAGACGTGCCACACCCGAAAACTGGCATCACGCCCTTCACCCTGGGAATTTAAAAGTCACAGACAGCCGTTCTTCTAAGGGTAACACTGAGTGCAGCAGGGGCACAGCTGCTGTCACTGGGCCCAACAGCAGCCAGCCCTGCTCCTGCTGCCTGTGTCAGTGGCTCCGCACGCGTGACGTCAGCACCCAGGGTGGCAAGATGGGACAGGAAGGGAACCTCCGTTCAAGTTGACATGTGGTCAAAGGCAAACTGGGTTTTATGTTTTATTCCCTTATTTAAGTAATTTTCTTATTGCAGTACAGTAGTTAAGAAAATATTTGCAACTAGAGTTTGCACAAGCTATAGCTCAGTATTTTCTTCTAAATTTATGTATCAAAATACTGATTTGTTTACAACATCAGTGGTGTTTTTATACAGACCCATACATGCATGGGCCTACACACAGACACAGGCACACACACGACACATGTGTGCACACTTCTCCTAAACACACTACATTGACTTCCATAGATACGTTCAAATAAAGATTTAATTGACCCTAACTTCTCCCACGCTGCCTGGACCATGACAACACTAACAGTTCAGCAGGACAAAGCTCTGAGAGTGCGGAGCCTCTGCCTGCCTCCTGCAGCATCCCAGGGCTGTGGTCGTATCAGGGAAACCAGTGACACCCCCTGTCCCGGGCTCACATTCTAGGCAGCAGCAGCCACAGGGCTCCCTCTGGGCACTGAGTCAGGAGGACACTGCGACAGACTGTGGATTTGGACAAGTCTGACCAAAGAGTACATCTTACAGAGGTGCAGGCTGAGGCTGGCACTTGACTGCCAGAAAAACAGCAATTTCCCCTCTGGAGCAGTCGGGTTGAGAACACAGCTCCTGCCTCCTGGAGCAGAAGGGCCACTTTCTAGTTCCAGAGGCTTCTAGAATATGGTTTAGAGAGGAAAATGTGGGCCTTATTGTCTCCAGGTGAAGGAATCAGGGAGGCCCAGAGGCAGGGATTAAAGGGCACAGAGAGGAAGGCTGAAGCTGCCTACCTAAAAACCCTGCTCAGGGGATACGAGCGCCATGGACACCAGTGGCTGATAATCTCAAACCACCTGGTGGAGAAAGAGGAAATCTCTCTGAAGCGGGTGCTGTGGCCTTTGTTCAATTCAGCCAAGCTGGGTTGGGACCTGCTGGATGCTCATACCCCATGCCCAGCTCCCTGGAAACAGTTTCTGTCCTCCAGAAACCTGCAATCCAGCAGAAGAGAGAGACATGAAAGTCACAGAAGGTGTGACCAGGGCAGAAACTTGACTCCGTCTGTGAAATGCCAATTCTAAGCTAGAGGCACCTTGCTCTTGACTCTGGCAAGTTCTCAGAACGGTATTATCTGTGCAGAGTGAGAGGGAGTACGTTTTCCCCCTGCTTCTGAGCTTCTGCCCTTTCCTACTTCCTTCACTACAGCCCACAGCTGACTCCTGGGACGGAAGCACAAGGCCAGAGTGTCATTCAGTAGCCACAGCCATTTCTGGGCTGAGGCAGCCTTCCCCTGAAAGACTGCAAACTTCCTGTCCTGTGAGACTCTACTGCAACAATAGTCATCGTCATCATCACCATCTTCATCATCACAGAGCAATAGCCAGAGAGAGATTCTTGAGGACAGACACTAGGTCTTTTTCTTCTCCACATTCTTGACAGATGACCCAAAACAGTGTTCAGCAGGTGTCTGTGGGTGAATAAATTGCTTATAATGATATGTAATACGTAGGTAATGCAAGTATTCCTAATGTTCCTATCTTCTAGGATCACCACAGCTGTCTCTATCTAAATAAAAATAATCCAGCTCCTCCTCTGTGGCTATGGAGAGACCACGCCGCTTAGCAGGCACCCCTCTCTTAGTCCTGATTGAACCCAGGAAAGGCACGTGGTCAGGACCCCCAGGGGCGGCTCCTCACTGCTCCCTTCAGGCCAGTGCTTGGAGCCCCTCCCTGGCAGCCTCCACTCTTGAGGCCCCTCCCATCCCCCCTGTGCGGCTTCTCCCCAACATGGGCACCGTCTCTCCTTTCATTCCCAACACCAAGGCTGACACCGCAGAATGTCAGAACCTCATGCCCTCTGAGGATGAACAGGAAAACAGTGCTGCAAAGCAAAGCTCAGCGTTGATCATCAGAACCCACTGCTTCTGGTGACCATGAATGACACGGTTCCAAAGTAGAGGACAGATCCTCACACCTGCACTCCCCAACACACCCACACGCCCCACCATGCTGCTGGGCACTCCCAGAGGGCAGTTTGCTGGGGTCCTCTCCTCCCCCGCTCCCCAAGTCAGGAGTCCCACATTCTGCTGTCCACAGCTCTATGGAGCCAAGCAAAACAGTTAAGTTCAGAGGAACCTTCCTAGAGCTTTTGCCCTGACCTTGGTGCAGGCAGACAGCCCCTCAGTCATCAGGCAGTTTGAGGCCCTCCTTCACCACCCTCTTCCTCTCTCTTGCTTTTGCATGACCAAAATGATTACTAAATGCTCTTTTGAAGACAAATCCTTTGGCTACCCCAAGATTACCGAATGGCTGGCTACATGTGTTGGTGAATTTTTGTGGCTGCACCTTGTCTGGGATCTGCCACACACGGGGTCTTCAGCACAGGTGGCAGGGGCGCACCAAGCATCACAGCCCAGGCTCCATGAGCACCCGTTGCCACCCAGCACCCTTCGGTGTCCTTCTCCTTTCTCTGCCCTCGCTGTGCAGAGGCCCGAGGAGGAGAACTGTCAGAGCAGACAGGGCCAGGCGGCAGGGAGGCAGCCGCAAATACCCTCCTGCCACTGACATCTTAATAATCACCAAGTTTTCAAAGAAACTTCCAACCACAAGGAAACTTACAGACAAAATTGACTTCCAGTGAAATGCATTTACCTCGCAGTTCTTCTCCACATGTACTTTATGACAGCACCGTGAGTCTCCTACCCTGAGCTGAAATCTTGTCAGCTTGTACGAGTAAAGTGGGATGGAAGTGAGTTAGTGTTGAGGGAAAAAACTGTCAGTCAGTCTGCTAATTGCCTCAGAGCCAGCTAAGGAGGTGCAGGGCCCCCCACCACACACACTCATGATACCTACAGTGGTCTCCAACCTCTCAGAATGGCCAAGGCAGGGACCGCTCTGTGGCCAGAGGTCACAGTCCACACACAGGGCAGTGAGCTGCTCAGCCCCCGCTACTCTGTAGGCCCCTCAGGGCCCAGGAGAAGCCATAGAGGGTCTGTACCAGCCCCCTTTCAGGAAAAGGTCTGAAGTCATTTACACTTTAGTAAGAAAACAATGCCAGTTCCTCTGTCCTCTCTCCTTGGGATCCATTTCCTCAGCCTGGGCTCTCCTGGGCAGCAGCAAGAAGGTAGGAGGTGGATTTGAGATGGGAGAACAATTCCCTCCTCTGAACCTCTTCTTAGCCACAGCCCTCCTTTCTGAAGCCACCCTGAATCCTGTCTGTCTTTCAAAGCTCTGCTCACACCCTTCCTCATCCGGAAAATCCCCTTGTCTCTCCCAGCCAGTGAAAACATCTCCCTTGCCTGGCCTGAATCCTGTCACTCAGATCGAGCCGCCCAGAGGACGAGCCTGGGAAGGCCTATGGCTAGAGAGGGCCCCTCGGTCCCCACCTGCCCCAGCCTGCGGCACGAGGGCTGTGCTCGCTCCCTTTGCCTTACCTGAGACCGAGCACGGGCACCTCACTCACGAGGCAGAGTGTGTAATTCGGACCTGCACCGAACACACAGAGGTGGGAATGGCATTGCTTTGTTTGGCTCAGAAAGGCCTCCCCTTACGGAGAAAGCTGCCCCCAGCTGAGGCCAATACCCAGCGCCTTGCTCGACACTGCTGGCGGAGGCTGGCGGCCTGTCGGCGCTGATTGTGACAACCCCATCTCCTGACCTGCTCTTGTTCTTAAAGTTCATGGCTTTTCTGGCAGCCGCAGGGGACAAGACCATGGTATTTGTCAAGAAAATCACGTCTGCACCAAGGGGCTGAAAAACAGGTGAGCAAAATGTGCCACTATGTGGGGCTAGAGACTCCAGGATGACACCTGTCAACAACTCCTGCCCCCACCACTCAAGTGTCCCCTCACAGGAACTCAGAGGAGGGCCGGGGTCCCTCCGGGGCAATGGCTTGGGCTGGGCAGTCATGGAAGACAGGGTGCTACCCGGGAAAAAGCCCGGGCTCTGGGATTCTGGAAAGCTGGGTTCTGATCCCAACCCGGGTCTGACACGCGGCAGGGCCTCGGGAAAGCCAGGCGGCACCTCGGAACCTGTCCTCATTTCACTGTTGATGCGGTAACAGCTGGATACACAGGCGCCTCAACAGGCTATGAGAAAAGACAACATCGTCCAGACCCGGGGTGGGAGTAGCGGTGCTTTCACAAACCTGGGGGCCCTCGAGCCAGACCCAGAAAGCACTGGCGAGGAAAAAGGGTCGGGGCTGACGCGCTTTAGGAGGCGAGAGGTGAAGGAGGGTCGGGCGGGGCACCTGGCAAGTGGACGTAGAGGAAGTTGTCCCCTGCACTAGGTATACGGGGCTGGATTTGGAGACAGACGTCAGGCCAGAAATACAGACTCGGGCTTCTTCGCAGATCACCGTGGGGTGCTAAAGCCGGGGCCAGTTGCCAGCACATCTGTTCCCAACTCAGTGTTCAGCGACTTCACATTGAAAAGCCACTGAAAATCAGCTGTGCAGGGCAGGGAAGTGTTTACACCACAGAAAACTGCAAACTAATGGGGGGGTGTTTTCCATGAGTGGGTTGTTAGACATTTTCCACTGCCCAGGACATCTAAGTTTAAGGGGGAAGACAAAAGACCAGTGAAAGAAAGCACAAACTAGCTCCAAAGAAGTGGGAGCAGGAGCAGCAGGGAACGATGGCCGAGTGCAAGGCAGGGGAGATGCCCGAGGAAAGGGTCTTATAGGTGCAGGTTAAGTCCAGCTGAGCCATCAGCACTCTCCCATCGTGTGCTCTGTGACTTTGGTCACAGACTGCTGGGACAGTTGGCTGGCCCCAAGCCAGAAAGGAATGTGACCTCAGTGTGGGTGTCTCTGCCTGCACCACCTGGTCAGGCACTACCGGTGGCCTTGGTCTCACCATGACAGTGACGGCATGGACTTTCTTCTGATGTTTTCTCTACGTTCTTGGCTCTTTTGGAAAATGAAGGCATAACCAGAAAGCTATATTCACAATGTCTGAATCCTACTCTGACAACGTTTAGCCATAAATGGTAGATAACCTTCAAACCTTCCAGATATACGAGAATGTGAAGGAATTAACAGGCTCATTTATTAGCCTGAACGCACTGAGACCCTCCTCAGACACCAACCACCCCAGACTCACGGTGCTGGGAGCCTTCTCGACTCTTCCCAGAGCCCAGGGCTCATTCTCTGCAGAACTCTGGCAGGCAGCAGTTACATTATGTATCTGCTCAGCGCTCAGGCAAGAAACCATTATGTTCACGGATCATTATTGACATCCTGACATTTGTCACCTCCTTTCATAGCAGTTAAATCTTGCTTTATCTGTAAATGTCACCATGTCATTTATTCATGAAAGGGGTCACATTCCCGAAATAGCATGCTTCAGTTTAAAAGGGGAGCTTGGCTTTATTCGCAGTGGGTAATCCTCAAACAAACTTTACTGCTGATAAATGCTTTTTTTATTGGAGTTTCTTGGCCTTAAATGACATCCTCAAATATAGAATGTAGTTCTGTGTTTGTGGAAATAAAATCTGAATGCTGAACAAGAGAGAAAATTGTTGAGATTAGAAAAAGGGAGGCTTTTCTGTGGCCATATGTAGTAAGTTGGATGTAAACAGATTTGAATTTATTGAGAGTAAGCCATGATTTTAATAAGATTGTTATGCTTCTGGAAACATGCCGGTGGCCTTTTTGAATCATTTATGCCACATAAACCTCAAGGAGATCAGGGGCCTTTTAACCTTCCTGAGCTGATCCCTTAGCTGGAGACATTAGAGAGGAAAAATCAGCAAACCTGCGCTTGTTCCTCCGACCCTCAGATTTTAAGGACACTGGTTGGGGAGATGAACTCATCTAGAGCGTATGTTTGCAGGAAAAAGTGTTTCTTTCCTTTTCAAAGCTTATTCAAAGTTCATTCTAAGTAGGACAACTCTGTAATTTATCATCCAAACTCAGACACTTTTCTGAAGGGGAAAGGAGGCATGAAAAATAATGAGCAGGTATTAATTGATCTACACCAACATTGAACCCAGACAAAACAGGACATATGGCCACCCTCACCTTAAGGCTTTATCAACTGTATTGTATCCCTGTTTACAGCTTTACGGGTTTACATTCACCAGCTGCTAATTAAATATTATGCAGGAAAAGCCTTTCTCTTGGTGTGTGGAGTTCCACAGCTCTCTGACTCTGATACATTTTTCTAACCCAGTAGTAGTTCTCAAAGTGTGGCCCATGGACTGAAAGGACCTGAAGAGTTGCTAACAAATGTAAGTGCCCAGTCCCTACTTCGGATCTACCAAACCGAAACCTCCGAGGAGGTGGCTCAGGCACCTGCATTTTAACACACCTCCCAGGTTCTTCTTCCGCACACTGAAATTTGAGAGCCAACAGCTCTGATCCAAATCTTTCATTCTCTCTAGCTACCTCTGTGTTCTGGTTACACTGTGGTAATGGGAAGTAGGCTCCTTTTGCCTAGAAAAGTAACTTGCAGATGGGGTCTGAGCTGAAAATAGATTCTCCACTGTGCACAAATATGGAGGCCGTGACACTTCCAGCAAAATGCCACCGAACACCATCCGACTCCCCCGCTCAGAGTCGTGCACGTAACCATCTCACATCCACTGAGTAGGTGGAGGCTACATGTATAAATACAGCCTTGGAGTAGCTGGAAGATAAGAAAATGGTTAGATGACACTGAGGTCGTTGCAAAAGGTAATGGAATACAATTAAAACTGCTCACTCTTAGGAGAGAAAAGGGCCAGGGAGGAAGATTTCTCCAGGCACTAATGAAATCCTTTTGAGCGTGATGCAGGCTGCAGTAACAAGTATCACAGACCACAGCTGAACCTGAGCGCCCATTTGTGAGTGCAGGAGAGGGTCACGTGGCTAGCACTGACTCAGATAATGTCCTCATTAGTTCACCAGAGTCACCACTGCCCTGACAACTTCATACTGCTGATGGCCACTGAGAGCAGCCAGGAAGGGATGCAGCAAGACCCAGGCAGCAGCGGTAGCAGATTATAACAGCACGCTGTATTTGTGGGGTGCTTTCATGTGCGTTTCTTCATTAATACCTCCTTCAATTCAGCCGAGATCTCCTAAGAGACCCCACGTGCTGGGCACTGTCACAGGCTCTGATGTTACGTGTTGCATCAGACACAGGCTGAATGGGTAAGTCAGGAGAATGTCACTCACTCGCTGTTGGCAGAGCCTGAGGAGCACAAAGGCCATGGCTCCTGGGGGACCAGGGACTCACTCCCTAATGGAAACCAGGGTTCACTGAGCACCCACTGTGTGCAGAACAAAAAGAAGGAGTGCCTTCTTAGAGGGAAGGGGGAGCAGAGCAAGCATCAAAGTTACACAGGACGCATGGCCCCTGCCCTCTGGAAATCCAGAGTCCAGCAGAGAAGACTTACTGGCACATGGAGACAAGCCATCATCAGCTGTCGTTCAGCAGGGCCTGGCACGGAGGCTGGCTGTGGGAGGATGAGGACACTGAGCCTCAGGGAAATGAAGTCACCATTCCAAGGTCCCCGAGCAAGTTAGTTTCAGAGCCAGGGTTGGAATTCAGGCCTCACAATTCCTTGTCCAGGGTTCTTTCCCTTACCCCACAAGGCTGGAAGTGTGCACGGGCTAGTTTAAACTCATCCTGGTAATCCTCTGCCCCAACCAAACACATTCACATCTGCTGTCTGAGCTCCCCAGGCACCGTGACACAAGCCACTCTTCTCCCCCCGGGGATGCTGGCCTCTCCTCTGTGCACTTTCCTTTATGATCTTATCTCTGGAGAATGTCTCAGCCCACAGATCCCGTGGGCACAGCTCGAGGGATGGGACAGCCCTCACAGTTGTCTTGTGTTGAAACAAGGGGGTTAGGCCTTTATCCCTCTCACTCCCACTGAGTCACGGATTGTGGCTTGTCCCCAGGGAGGGGGTCTGACCTTGAACAAAGAAAGAACCAAATCTTAGAGAAGACTGGGAATGGCCAGCCTCCAATGTATCCAGCAGATGGGAAAACAAGTGTCTGGGTCCTGAAAGGGAAATCCGGGCAACATCTCACAGCATCTCCTACCCTGACGTCACTACGCCACGCAAAGCTGCCCTGGCAGCCTCAGCCACCCTGCCCCTTGTCCAATCTGTGCCCTTCACTGTGCTTTTATTGGCTTTCTTCTTTCCTCCACTCTCTCTTCAACAAACATTAACACAGCGTCTACATGCCAGGCCTGCAAAATGAAGAAATAAATATGGCACAGTTTCTATTCTTCGGGGCATTTTAGCCCTATTTGTCAGGCCATTTTTATAAATCAGAATCTCTCCACCCCTGGAGGTTGGTCCTGAGATTTTCCTTTCCTTTTCTGCCCTGCCTTTCCAGGTTTAGGTGGGGCCAAGCCTAAAGCCCAAACAAGACCAACAGCACCAGGGTTAGTCTCCACCTCTGTTCTCTGCCTCCAGAAGGAGCACCTGGCCTCGCACGGAACACCTTCTTGGGCAACGCCTGCTGACGTGCCTCAGACCCTCACACCAGCTGAGGACCTTCCACCACCACTGAACACAAGATCAGCCTTCCTGCTGGGCTCCAGCCTGGACTAACAGCCACTACTGACCAACAATGAGGATCCAGGGAGGAAGCCACCACAGGCCCAGCAGATGCTGCTTGAATGTCCACTCTGAGTCCACCGTAGAAATGGTAGCACCTCCAGGCCTCTCCATCTGTCCTTCTGTACCCTATCAACGAAGTCCCTTGCCTGACCTTCAAGTATCTCAGTTCTCAAGCTCCCATTCCCACTTCACTGGAAAAATTTACCCTCAGTCCTTCCCAGCTGCCTAGAGACTGGCATCTCTCTGAGCTTTATGTAAGAAGAGAGAGTTCCAGTTACAGTTTCAGGTCAATTTCAGGAAATGGTAGATCAGATCCTCCCACCTCTGCAGAAGACTCCTCATGGGTGCCCAGCCGCTGACCTGCTTTCAGCAGCCTGGACAGCCTCCCCGAGCCGGGTGAGAAGGTCGAGCCTGGGTGCGGTTCCCGATCCGAGGCAGGCAGTGAAGGCAGAACCGATATTGTGGGGTGATGAGGAGGGGGAAGCTACACCAGTCAGATTACTGGCACCAGCTCTTCTCAGCTCTGGGCCTCTCCAGAGCTGTGGGATATATTTGGACAAATTTCCTTACCTCACCGAGCCTCAGTTTCCTAATAAATGAAGAGAATGTTGACCTATCGGATTCACTATAAAACTGAATGAGACACAGGGCTGGGCACACAGTAGGCATGCATGTGCCTGACCTTCTTTCTTGTATGGAAGGTGAATGTAACTGTGGTCTGCTGCTGCCACTTGGGAGTAGGATTTTACTAACTACAAACTGGCGCATCCTCCGGCTTGCTCTGCGCCCGTGAGAGAGTAGATTAACCTCCAAATGCCTCAGGTCCCTCATCTGTGGACAGTAATTGCTGTCCCTCCAGCTACCCAACTCCAGTTATCGTTGAAAGCAAAGCACAAGGCAGGTGTCGGCGTGCCTGGGAGCTGGCTGGGAGACGGTTTCCAGAGAGGTGCAGGGTGGGGGTCTATTATGACCATTGGGATTGAAGAGACAGCTCTATTTTCTACTCTGTCTTTCTATTAAATTGAACTCCAGCCCTGGAAATTAATATCTCCACTGCATTTTAGTGAGGTGGCTCTATTTTTACAAGCGCCGCAGAATCGAGCCCTAATCTGTTATGCTGTGACCTTTTGCCGGGCTCTGCATCAGGGAATCATAATTCAGGGCCAGCCCCGGCTAGGGAAACCTCCACAGGCCTTTCATGACACGAGTGCTATTGAATATTCTACAAAATCTCCTCGGAAAACTGGCCCACATTTCTTTATAATCTCCCTAGACTGTTTCTGAGTCTCTCTATAGATTTTTTTTACTCTAAAAATCCATAGTGTTTCTTAATAAGAATGCAGGCCTCTCGTAAGGGAGGATTGTGGAGAGGATGAGGCTGGACTGGGTCTGCAGGGGCGGCTAGGGTAGGCGGTGGAAACCATTCTGCTACTGGTAAGCCCTGGACGAGGCCTCTGGGAGGAGGAGTTCATCGGCAAGATGCAGTCTCTTCTGGACAAAGGGAAGAATGGGACCTAGAAGGTGAGCCACACCCAGCCCCAGGTTCTCCTAGTCTGGAGCAGGAGAGGCGCGGTATACAGGACCCAGAGCTTGTGTGCCTTCTCGGACACCCCCAACTGTGTCTCACTCTCTTTCTTTTGGCTGGACCCCACCTGTCCCAAGCTGCCTCCCCCCACCCCCGCTTCTCCATTTGTATGACGCACAGCATCATGGGATATGGGATCTGGCTTTCCGAGCATCCACTTGGTGCCAGGTGAACTCCCTCTGGATGGAAACTTGACCAGTGAGACACAGAACTGGAAGAGACTGAACAGATGAGTGCTCACTTTTCTCCCTAGTGTGGACTGCTTCCAAGTGTGTTTTTTTCCCTGCCAACCTTCCCAAGAAGTCCAGTGCGCCAAGAGACCATGCCTGTTGAGGTCTAGTGTGTCTCTGCAAGGCTCACACAAGCCTCTGGCCAGCAGAGCAGCAGGTGGCATCACGCCACTCTGCATCTTTCCTCGCCGCACCGCCCCCTTCCTGCCTTCACCCTCCACAACTTGAGCTTGTGCCTTCTGAATCAATTGTTAGTGCTTCAATTCTTGCCACAAACACTGCTTTCAAAAGGACCTAGACTGACGTGCATGTGGCTTTGCCAAGAGTGAAAATCAGCTAAATGGCCAACGGGCCCCATCAGAGGCAGACGTGACCTTGCAGGACAGAACTGCTCTGTGACTAATCTCTGTGCCACCCCACCCACTTTTGCCTAACACAGCTTGACACATGGTAGGGATTCCATAAGGAGCTGAAATATACTGTGTTAACTTGAGTATGTTAGAACCAGAAATAAACCTGGACCCTCTCCCCAAAAAAGTTTTCTACTCAGAAGAATGAGTTATGAGATTTTGCCAGCACTACCTCTTGGGCTAACTGCATTTTCAAGAAACCCTTTAAAGGGTCAAGCATCACATACTCACCCTTCAAACTTCTACAATTTTCAACATTCTTTCACAGGCTGTAATTCATCTGATACTCCTACCAAGTCACCAAAACAAACAAGGTAGATAGAATTTCCACTTAATGGACATTTAACACACAGGGAAACCAAGGCTTACAGAGGTGACATGACTTGCCCAAGTTCACCCAAAGTCCAAGCCCTTTTCTGTGGTGCCATAGCAACTAAAACAGGTAGGGGATCCCAGGCAGCAATTTGATGCCACATGTCCTAAGTACTAATTGCATAATATAGAGAGACCATCCTCTACTGACTAGCATATGCCTTCTGTCCAGTGACCATGGTTGTAGCCATGTCCTCAGATGATCAAAGGGCCAGTTTTCAGGGGCCAAAGAACCTCCAGCCATGCTGCACGTGAGAGCAGACAGTTTGGTGCCAGCCACACTGGGAACCCTGCTGTGCTACTTACTGCTGACATCATGGAGTTTCAGTGATTTTATCCCTAGATACAGCCACAGGCTGCCAACCCTCTCCTTTGAGACAGAATCCAAGAGAACCACTAAATCAGGGAAGGGAAAAGAAGATCAAATGGAAGTGTAAACAAGGCCAAGCAAACTTTACCCAGACTCTATTCTCCAAGAAAAACCTCCAGGGAGAGAGAAAATCATGGCAAGCTTCTGGAAAAATTAGTGCTGAAAACTAATGAGACTAGATGAAGTGGGTAAGAAATCATAATAGCTGTGACATTGCACTTGGACTTGTCCACATTATCATTATGTTAGATTACCACACAAGTCCAGGAGATATAATTACCCCCATTTTACAAAAGGAGAAATGAATGCAGAGAGTTATAAATGCTGGGATTGTTTATAAGCACAGCAGGGATTCCTGACTGCTTCCTGAGGGCTTTCTCCCTTATCCTTGGGACCCCAGGGGAGGAGGCAGGAGTCAATGAAAGTCAGAAGGGGCAGAGGAGAAAAAGCAAAAAGAAACGGCAAGCAGGGAGGGACTGAAGGAGAAAGAAAAACACTTCACCTAAGGCATAGCCTCCCTCTCCACCCAATGCCAGGCAAGGATTAGCATTAGGAGACCTAATCCCTTAAAACACCTAGATGCCTCTGGAACACAGTGAGCAACAGCCCCTCTTCCTCACTCTCAGCATCACCAAACTCATCTCAGCCCTCAGTGAGCATCCGGGCTTCCCAGCGTGAATGTGGTCTCTGGTCCTGGTCTTCCAAGCAGCAGCATGGGTGAGGGGATGGATAGCAGGACAGGACATACCTCAGAACGTCCATCCCCCAGACTAGGTACTTTGGATGCTAGCAAGCACCAAAATCCCACTGGTGGGCTGTTACAAGGATGGGTTCCACGTGCAGAAGGAAGCACTGACCTCCTTCTTGCCCCCAGGCTGACCTCTCTTCTTTTTCTCCAAGGCCAGTAGCACTTTGAGTCTCAGTGTACAGTTTAGTACTGATCATACACCACTTAACTATTTTCCTTAGCTTTTTCAGCAAGCACTGACCTCTTACTTGTTGCCAGATCTTAAGGCTACAACAATAAATAAGACACTGTGCTTGCCTTCAAAGAGATCACAGTCTAGAGGGAAGACACATAAGTAGGCAATTGTAAGACCAGATGACAATAGAGGCAAGAACAATTACTCAGAAGACAGTAACTAACTCTCCCTGGAGGAGTTGCGGAGAGTTCACAGAGGAGGTGACATTGGGATTGAAACCAGAGGACGGGTAGGAGTCTGCTGCAGTTGAGAGAGCAGTGTCAGCGGGCAGAGCTTGTGCAAATACACAGAAGCAGGAGGAACCAGGAACCACGGGGGCAGCTGCAAATTCGGATAACAGAACAAAATGTGGGGGGACCACAGGGGAGAGGCTGAGGCCAGGTCATGGAAGGTGCTAAATGCAAGCTAAGGAGCAAGTCTCACCATTTTCCCAAAAGCAGGGCTGATGTCCTTTACAATTCTAGCCTTCCGGGACCTAGCCCAAGACCGACGACCTGGGAGTGGTCTCCCCCCACAGGCACGCACACACGCATACCTGCAGTCAGACCACTCGAACCCCTCAGAGGAGAACTAAGTGCCTTGGGAGACTTTGTACAGAAAATCCAGATTCATCACGAAATGCTGCTTCCTTGGCAGGAGACTATCCCTGTGAAAATGAGGTTCGGAGGTGGATAAAAGGCTCCCTTGCTGTCCCTGTCACTGCAGCTTCCCGTGCTCACATAAGCCCAAGTTGCTTGTCATCAGCCACCAAAGCCATTTTTTACTCCAAATTTAAAAAAAGGAGCAGCTGTTTGCCTTAAGTTTCTGTCTGACCATCAGAGGGACAAAAACAGACAGACAGACAATGAAAAATAGAGCTTCCTGAGCAAATACAGAGATACAAAAGGGAATCAGACTGTGAGACAAGGAAATACAGAGCAAGAAACAGTGAGACAGACAGACCTGCAGCTCCACTACCAAAGAGATAGACAGGCACAGAGCCAGACAGAGGGAAAAGGAAAATAACTTTTTAAAAAGAAAGATCAGCCACAAAAAACAATGGTGATCTAGCAACTCTTGTATTATCCTGGATAGAGCTGGAGCCCATTCTACTAAGTATCCCAAGAATGGAAAAACAAGCACCGCATGTACTCACCATCAAAGTGGTACTAACTGACCAACACTGAAGTGCACACATAGCAATAATATTCATCAAATGTCGGGCAGGTGGGAGGTGGAGGAGGGGATGGGTATATTCATGGGCATGGTGTGCACCATCTGGGGATGGACACGCTTGTAGAGCACTGACTCGGATGGGGCAAAAGCAATATACATAACCTAAACATTTGTACCCTCGTAACAAAATAAAAAAAATATAAAAAAAATAAAAAGAAAGCTGAAGAGTTCAGATAAAACTGTGGGAGTTATGGCCATTTTAAGGGATGAATAAATTCAGGATTGGAAAAAACACGATGAAAATATTATCCTATCCCAAAGTTTCAGGCCGGGCACAGTGGCTCATGCCTGTAATCCCAGCACTTTGAAATTGCTTGAGGCCTGGAGTTTGAGACCAGCCTGGTGAACAGAATGAGATCCTTCATTTCTACAAAATATTTTTAAAAACCAAAAAATTAGCCTGGTATGGTGGTGCACACCTGTAGTACCAGCTACTCAGAAGGCTGGGGCAGGAGGATCACTTGAGCCTAGGAGTTCAGGGTTGCAGTGAGCCATGATTACACCACTGTACTCCTGCCTGGGAAACAGACTCTTAAAAAAATAAATAAATACAAAATTATCCCAAAGTTTTGAACACCAAACAGAAAAAAAAAAAAAGAAAAGAAAAGAAACATAGGTAAATTCCCAGAGTAACGCCATGCTAGCTAATGCTGGGGCCTCTTTCTCTAGCCAGAATTTCCCTGACAGTAGAAGCGATGTTTGTCTCTGGAGCCAATTACTTGCCAAATGCTAAGTCCTCAAATATCACCTATTCCTCCTAGATTTATAAATGCCCCCCAGGAAGTCAACTAGGGGTAAGAAGGGTCCAAGATTCTCTTCTTACTGGGGGAGACAGAAGAGAAAAAGAACTAGGACCTCATGGAATGCTCTAGTTACCTTGGAAATGCTCAGAAGAAGGTGCACACTTGCATTTTTTTTTTTTTACCATCTGTCAGAAACCTCAGTCTGGCTCTCTGGAATGACTAGTCCTGACTCCTTCAGCACAAGCTCTTCTCCTTCACTTTCCTCCTGCAAAGGCTGTGCTCTTTACTGATCTCCCGTCTGGGGGCTCACCCCTCACATTCTCTGCCAGAGCGTGCTGGGGCTAAGCTCGGGGCCACGACGTCATGTCACACTGTCATGGGTCTTCTCACTCCAGCGGCTCCTTTTAGCCCAGTGGCTACAACCCAGGAGCCTCTTGACTCCCTTGTTCTTCCCTGAAGGACCTTTGACAGACACAATGATTGGGAAAAAAGCAAAATAAACACAAGAAGGCACAAAGAGGACAGGAAAGGGCAGATGGAACTTGCACAACTCTTACTAACATATGTTGCTTCCACTAAGTGGTAGACACATTTAGATGCATTGTCTTTTGTTGACTCAGTGTGATTCTAAAAAAAATCCACTCTACTTGGAGCACAGACAGATCCCAGAAACAGCAAAAGGGCCTCTGAATCTAAAATGAGCCGTCAAAGAGCCTATACACTGTCCTCTAAAAATCAGGTAGTACCACCTTCACATCCCTCCCTGTTGACTTAAAACTGTATTTAAAAGTAAAGATACTTTGAGTGTTTTTCCTGATCTCAGGGCTAGTCAATAATTTTAAGTCCACAGACAAGAGGTATCGCTAAAAGGAACAGCATTGAGGACAGGAAGCCAACAGGATAGCTCTGGACAGGAACTGATTGGCACAGTTTCATGCTATGAGGTGTTGCTATATTATAGCCTTGCAAGAAAATGGATACTCCTAAAGACCAAGAGAATTTAGAGCTATGGAGGCATAGGGTAGAGTAGCTGCTTCATTTTACAGATAGGAAAACTGAGACTCAGGGATGAGACACTCAAGCAAAAATAGTATCCTGGCTACTGCTTTAGGAGGCAGGGAGGGAAAAATACATCCCTTCAAAAGAGTTCCAGAAACTATGCACACCTCATCAACGAGACTTCTGTGATGTGGAACATAGACTTTCGCAGGGTAGCTCCTTCCCCAAGGACACGGGATAGGCAGGGTGTCTGGGCACCAGAGAGAAAGGGGACAGAAACCCACCATATGGAAGCCGTGCACAAGCCCAGGCTAAGGCAGCCAGCAGCAACATGTCTGTCTCCCAGGATCTGGCCTCCCACTTCTGGAGACCTAAAGAACTAAAACTCACGTATGGCCAGAGGCAGGGAAATCACCAGCAAGCCTTGGGCACGCTAGTGGATTTGGGCAGCTCCTCTGCTGAATTTTAATGGAGTAATTAAGAGCTAGATAATAGAGATGGGGCTCTGCAGAGCAGCACTCATGGACCTAACCTCTTTGATATGTTCCTGCATCAGGAAGCAACTCTATCACCGGCTGGCTTCATTAATATTCCAGCCAGCTCTCCGGCTCTTAAAGTGATCTATGCCAAAGTTTGTTAGTCTTTTAAATTACCTGCCGAGGCCCCTTGAAAGAAAGAAAGAGAAAAAAAAAAAAAAAAAGAACTGATGCATTCTGGAGAAAGGACAATGTCACAGAGGGTGCTAAAACAGACAAAACCATTGGGTCTGCTCGTATTTCCTTTTCAGAAAGTAGTCTGAGTAATAAAGAAGAAGATTATGGGGACACTCAGGGCAGACTGATCAGGGGACACAGACAGGGGAAGAAAAGACCCAGAACATGGCAGCGCAGGACACCTCTCTTTAGGAGGTGGCCTCAAGGCAGACACCTTGTCTACCACTGGACAAGCCAGCTGTTAACACATTGACCCGGAATGAAGACACAGAAGCCTAACACTTGGGCTCCCTGTGGCCCAGAGCTTTGCTCCGGGAACCCTAATCCACCCCAGAGGGATACCTTTGTCCCCCAAGGTCAGGGGACAGAGAAGCACTGGCTCGCCTTTTTTGCTCACCTGGTATATTCTGTCCTGTCCCTTTGGCTCCCTGTCCTTCAAGGCCCATGTGAAACCTCCCCTCCTTCAGGGAACCTTCCTATATAACCACAGCAGCTTAGAGTTGGGGCCTCAGAGTTCAATCTACCCCTATCTCCTCTCCCTCTACTGTATTATCACTTTAAAGCATCCCTGATAAAGAAGACCCAGCTTCTCTTTGACTACTACCAAGGACAGGGAGCTTACTGTTTCACAAGTTCAGTGTCAGGCATTTCTTCCTGTAAAAAATGTACTTCTGAAAAGAATTCTGTTTGCTGATGACTTAAATGCATTAAAAATAGCTGTCTGGTGAGGCTATCAGGTGGCTGCATGAGGGAGCCTTACGGTGACAGTCTAGTTCTGTATCTTGACTGTGATGGTGATTACACAAAGCTGTGCATGGACCTACACACACACGCACACACACAAACAAGTTCAGGTAAAACTGGTGAAATATGAACAAGCACTGTGGATTGTGTCAATGTCAATTTCCCGGTATGAACAATAAATTATACTTATGCCAGGTGTCAACATTGGAGGAGGCCAGTGAAGAATGCAGGGGACCTCCCTATCCATTTCCAGCAAATGTATAATTATTTCAGAATAATAAGTTTTAAAAAAAGCTGGCATCTCTTGAAAGATTATTGTGTGCTGTGCAGTGTTTAAATACTTTTTACAAGTTGTCAAGTTTAAGGGAGTATTAACTCATTCAAATTTGACAACCACCATAGAGAGTAGGTACTATTATTTTCCCCATTCTACAGAAGAAATCCAAGCACAGAGAGATTAAGCCACTTGCCCAAGATCACACAGCTAGTAGATGGTAGAGCTGGCATTGGAACCCAAGCTGCCTGATGCCAGGCCATCCCTGCTTGACCACCACTTTGCCTTATGATGTTGCATTTGGCAGGAGGAAGGTGAAGTAAACTTCATCAGCCTTAATATACTGTATTAGTCTCTATAATCACTCTATTAACACCTATACAGAATCCTGTCACTCAGAGGACTTTAACACACTCTCATTTGAGCCCCACAACAACCCTGTGAGACAAGTTTGTACTTCCTGCAATTCCCAAAGGAGAACACTGAGCTTCCAGCCTTTAGACGCCAAATCTTAGTCTCCTGCCACCTAACGGTCCCAGGCTTCTGTTGCTTCCCTGCAGCTATCAGACAGTAACCCAGCTGATTTTCAATGCATTAATTCCAATCAGCTTTTTGCTGGAAACAGTAACCTGAAATGTCCAAACCCTTGGAGGGGCTGGCTAGAGGAAGAGGATGGAGCGATGTCAGCGTAGGCATCAGGACTGGCTGCTTAATGAAATGGCAGAGTCAGCCTCCAGAGTGCCACCTCCTGGGGAAGTCCCAGGGTAGCTTCCTCCCTTCCAAGAGCACAGTGCCAGTGCAGCCAGGTAATCTTACAAACATGCATGCCCTGAGGCCCCCGGTAATTTTAAATAGAACCAGATTGTACAATTTATTGCCTGCCTTTCTGTCTCATCCAAAACAGAGGAAACGGAGTGATAGAAGCGGATGACTAGGTCTCACCCTAATGCAGGAGGATTTAGGGAACCTACAGAGGGGGATCGGGGTAGAGGGGTGGGGAAAGTACACAGAACTTTCTACCAGAAAATAGCGAGAGCCTAACGTAATGTTTGATATTCTACCACCAGTGATTCATTTCTTTGCCAAGAGAAGACTTTTTCAACCCCTAGAATCCCCTAAAAAATACAACTCTCTCTGAAAAAGTGTATTTCTCACGTCTACATGGAATAAGGTAAGAGGTGATCGGCTGACAGCCAGCCTTTGCTGGGATGAAATGTCACAGTGGTGCCTGCCACTTTGGGGGATATTGGGGGAGTGGGCAAGGAAGCACAGAAAAAGAAAGGAGAAGGGCATTTAATGACATAGTCAAGAGTTGTTTCTAGAAGGGAAAATGCCACGATCTGAATGTTTGTGTCTGCCTCACAAATTCATACCTAATTCCCAATGTGATGATATTAGGAGGTGGGGCCTTTGGGAGAAGATTAGGTCATGAGGGAGGATTCATGAATGGGATTAGTGCCTTATAAGAGATGGGAGAGGGCCTTCTTCTTCTTCCTTCTTCCTCTTCTCCTTCTTCTTTCTTCTTTCTTTTCCCTGTCTCCTTCAACATCTATCTATCTATCTCTATCCGCCCCCCCCCACCACCGCCCCCCCCACCACCACCATGTAAGGACACAGCAAGAAGGCAGCCAACTGCAAACCAGAAAGAGGGCTCTCACCAAACCCGACCATTCTGGCACCCTGATCTCAGACTTTCCAGCCTCTAGAACTATGAGAAAAAATTTTCTGTTGTTTAAGCCACACAGTCTATGGTATTCTGTTACAGCAGCCTGGACAGACTGAGTCATAAAATGAGATATTTCTAGCTGTATTCTCTAGCAACCTCCAGAGAACAAAAGCTACCACATATCTCCTAGACTCAGGACATTTCTAAAAGGTCTCCTGGCATTGGCCTTGCCCTGGGTGGGCTAGGCCTGCCCCTCTCACTGCCTCTTCTCTGATTTGCATCTTGATGTTCCTGCGTAAAGCCCTATTTTTGGAAATGAACCCTCCTTAGCCGGGCTATGTTTCCATTCATTTCAGTAAGATCTAACATACATTTATCGACTATCTATTCTGAGCAGGGCACCAGGTTGGGTGTTGGGGCACAAAGGGCGATAAAACATGCCCAGTCAGTGCTCTCTGTAGCCTCCGCTGAGGGAAAAGACAACGAGCATTCTGGTCCAGAAAAGTCTGGGCCCCTCTCCAAGGGGCTGACATCTGCCAGACTGCAGCCATCAGATCCTCCTGCTGATCCCCTCTCTACCAGGGCCCCGCGTGTCAGCACATCAGTCAGCTATTGCTTCAAAACAACGATGCATAGCAAACAATTCCCAAATCTCATTGCTTTATCAAAATAAACATTCCTCTTTCCCCCTCATGGCTCTGCAGGCAGGCTAGGATTCAGCTGATTTCAACTGGGCTCAGCAAGTCTTGGGTCTAGACTAAGGATTGAGTTCAGGTACGCTCCATGTGTCTCCTCATTCTCCAAGGACCAGAAGTTATCCAGGGCACATTACTCTTACGGAAGATAGCAGAAACGCAAGAGGCCAAGCCAAACCACTCAAGCACATTCAAAGCCTCTGCTCATGTCTTATATGCTAACACCCCCTTGGTTAAGGCCATGGCCAACATCAACAGGGCATATGCTCCGGCTGCAGTGGGAGGCACTCCAAAGTCACATGGCAAAGCTCATGAATATATCATTCTACTACAGGAAAGGAGAAAAGAGTTAAGATCAATAATCCATCTACCAGTCAGTAATAACTAATTTACTGTTTGAGACAAGTTCCCAAAACCTCAGATGCCCCTGACAGAGCAGGGCCTCTGAGGCCCAAGACATGAGACAGAATCAATTGGCCAATCAGTTACACTTCCCTTCCATTGTGGCCTAGCACAACAATGGCCCATTGTAACCAGGAAGCAGCTATGGACACAAAGGAAAACATCCTTCATTGTGTTTTCTTGGCTTTGTTCCAGGCCCCAGCAGAATACAAACCAGGATTTCAGGCAGCTGTCTCGCAGGACTAAGGTGAATCATCTTTGTAGCAAGCCTGGCAACCACAGAGAGTGGATAATAAGGTCAAAAATCATGGGGCCAGACGTCCCTATCTGCCCTCCTCCACTGTCCTTAGAGGCTGCATTTTCCTGGCCCTACGGAGCAGTTGGAGTCACTCAGTCCTCAGGATCAAAGCCTTACATTAGTATCTGACATTTTATGAGGGGCTTACCCTGTGCCAGGCACCATGCACAATATTTTATTTTGATATACTCCTCTGAAGACCTTGTGAGGAGTCACCCCACTTTACAGATGAGGTTCAAAGAGGTAAGATCATTTTTTTCATGGCCTTCCAGGTGGCAGAGTTATAAAGATGAATGCAACAGAGGTCACGGGCTAAACATCAGCTCTTCTTTTAAACAACATCCAAGTTGTTAATCCCAATTCTAGGGTCTCAGTTTCATCATTTGTAAGTTATCACCATATAAACTGGCAGAAAGCTCAGTGAAAATTGAGGGAGAGCTTTGTGTAGAGCTAAGCTGTCAGTGCCCCCAGGGAAACAGACACAGGAATCCTTGACCCATGACTTCAGATATTACCTTTATCTCTGATGGCCTATCTTTAAAACAGCATCTCTGAGCTACAACAAAGCTCACTGGCAAAGAGTCAAGGGAGGAAAGTCTAGGACAGAAGGAGAGAAATTCTCCCCTGTGAGCTGTCCGTGAGCTCCTCTCTCCTTAGTGGTTCATAGGACTTCCCCAGACCCCTTGCCAACAGGCTGTTCCATGGCAGTCCAAGAGGGAGAGGGATGGTCACCCACTGATGGCGACATGGTAACAGTACCTGTGGTCCATACAACTAATGCAGTAGGAGTTGCTTTCGTCATACTGCCATCGAGGGAGGGAAAACACTGCCACTTTCCCCAGCTGTACTGGGGTTTCCTGGCCAGCTTGCCCTTGCCCCTCAAAGTCTGGGGAGCTGACTCCTGTAAGAATACGGGGCTTAGAAGAGAGAGAGGTTTGAGTGGCCAGGCCAGACAGAGCCTGAGGCCACTCTGAGGTCCTACCTTCCAGTCCAGTTGGATTACTCAGAAGGAGGTCCCCATCTGTCCCACTCCGACTCCTAGTGTTCCTCTGGTAGACAACCTGTAGGGGTAGCCGCAGCAGTGAAGCCATCCTGGGGCCACTTTCTCTGCCTTCTGGCGCTGATCCTCCTGACACTACCTTTTAAGGCAATGTTGGAGAATGGGGCTTGTTGATGGGAGGTGAGATGGTGACAGGTCTCCTGGGGAGGACGCAAGAGCTTCTGAGCAGGCACGGAGGACAAAAGGTGAGCCAGAGCCCAGGTCAGGTCAGGTCAAGCCTGTCTCCAGAGGGAGCTTCCCTCTTCCTGGCTCATTCCATATCCCGTGCGCCACCTACATGGACAGGCGTGGATGAGAGGAGGGAGGGGATCCAGGGGCCCTGCTTGAAGCCGTCCCCTTGGTGAAAGGCTCAGTCACAGCTGCCCAGTGCCCAGGGAACTGGGGAAGCCAGCTGGGGCAACCAAGACTCCTACCTCCTTTTTCCATGTATTTTGCAGGTAAAATGTGACTGCGGCCAGAGACAGTCCCAGAAGTTTCCTTCTTCAAAAAATCATTATGAGAGGCTATTTGACTTTGGAATACAAAAGAGACACAAACACTTGACCCAGACTTTCTGGAACAGTGAGCAGTGCTTCCTCTGAGCACGCTGACTGATATTCCCCTCACCGGCTGAAAGGAGAGGCGCTTTGTCAGTCTTTCTCACGCTGCCTGTCTCTGCGGCACCAGAGCCCAGCTGGTGAAGAGTCCTGCTCGGCACATGCAGCTCGTGCCACGCCACAGTGGCACCGTTCTTGCCGCCTCCCCCGAAGGGGTGAGATTTTCAGTTTTGTACCTTCTGGCTGACAGCAGGCTCACTGGCTTCATTGAATAATAAAGGTCCACTTTTTCTGAAGCCTTCTCTGATCCTGTGTCTCTCTTCGACCCGCCTCCAGGCCACAGAGATTCCTCTCCTTTGAGTATCCGCCTACGCTGGTATCACTCAGGAGATGTGCAGCCCTGCACTGAGCTCAGGGTCCGTCCTCCCAGGTAGAGGGTTCAGCAACTCAAATGCAGGGTCATGGTGGGCAAGTCTCTGTACCCCAAACCCCAGCACCTCCAACAGAGCTGACGAAAGGTGAATGCTCGATCAGCCTTTACTCAGCAATGCATAGCCGTAGGCAGCATCATGCCTAGCTACTATGCCAGCTCCCCAGCTCACCTCTAACATTGAGCACCAAGGTCAGGATCACCAACACTGCCTCCTGTCCTGTCTCCTGCTCTGAATCAGAGCGGCCCAAGTTCCCTAGAAAATGCTCCAGTCCTATCCTTCCCATCTCTTTGCAGATGGCTCCCGGGGAAAGCCATAAGTGGCCACCATGCAGGGAGGGCAGGGAGGAGGAAGAGTGAGTGTTCATGGCATAGTCAAGCCGCACTCTATAAGGAAGGAAGCTGCAGCACCTGGGAAACTAGCGAGCTCAGCAAAGACAATGAGACACAGCTGCTCCCACTCTACCCTTCACCATCCCCACCTCCCAGATAACAGTACTCACATCTGGAGCTGCTGAGGCCATTAACATCCCCCTGGAAGGCATTAAGGCCTTGGGGGTAACTGGAGGGACAGAGGAAGCAAGAAGCTCCTCACAGGATTAAGTAACTATTAAATAATATTTTAAAGATCCTAATGCCAGGAACCCAGTAAAGTCCAGACCCTTGCACACACAAGGCTTCCTCCTGTGGGAACGTATCCCTAAGTGCAACAGATGGAGCAGCTTGAGCCATAGTCTCAGCCTTCACGAAGTGCCCAATTTGGATGGGGAGGCAAGACTCACACAGGAGTAAGCTAAGGACATCATGCTGTGGATGGGAACAGCACAGGTAACAGACATTCAGAGCAGCAGGCATTCACATGAAGGAGGGAGATCACCTGCTGTTGTAGGCTCCTAAAGGTGGCAAAGCCTTAACAGGCTCCCAAATGAGAAACACATGAATTTAAATAGAGAAAAGAGAAATTTTAACTGTGAACACCACGTAACCATGGGTTTGGTGATAAGATGTGCAAACTGTAAATTTTAAGCAATGGCAGAATGGGCCATTCAATCCCTCTGTCTGAAATGATGCTTTCTTCTTAGGCTTGATATTAGTTTAAAATAAAATAAAACCATTTCCCGCTTGATTACAGTTAGAATCAGAGAAGGATTTTCAGTTTGACCCTCAGTAGTGTTTAAAATAGTGGAAAAGAACAGATAAGGCATTGAATAAAATAAATGTTTCTGATCTCAATCCAGTTACTGCTGAATGCAGCAGCGGATTGGAAAGGTAGGTCGCCTCTGGCATTCTCAGCCATAAGAAATTTAACGATAGATGAAAATGGATAAAATCAAGATGCTCTGATAGAATGAGAGGCTTCAATATCTCAGAAAATTAGGATCCTTGTAACCAATTTTACAATGGCTGGATTATAGCTAAATAGGATTTTAAGTCTATTGTAAATGAAAGGAAATCTAATTTAACTGGGCCACATCATTTTTACTGAAATGCAATAAATGCTAATTTCCTTACCGGGCACCAGTGACTTGGCTGTGATAGCTGTTTGCGAGGTGCTCAAGTCTGACCAATCTCAAATTGGCCTTTTCCAGTCCTAAGGCTGAGCCTGAAATCCACGCTTTCAGGATGTGGAGAGCATTTCAGGGAAGCAATCAAAGTTTTTCCTACTTTCTTGCAGGGCCTCATCACTAGGTGCCCAAGGACATTCAGCCCCTTTTCAGAACCACCTCTCTCCACCAGCTTTAGCATGACCAGAGCTACAAGATAATATCCCAAGCATCTGGGATGCTATCTCTTCCTCTTTACATTTTTATTATGACTATATCTATGTTCTAGGCAAAATAAAAATGTCAATGGGCAAAGTTTTCATGTACAGAAAAACCAAGAGACAGAAAAGGACAGGCCAACATGACAGACAGTGAGTAGTGACCATGGCTAGCGCATGAGATACCAGATGAAAAACAATGTATTTGTATGTAGTACTGAAATGCACCCAAGCTCTCCAATTCTGGAGTCCTTCTTTTCTTTAATATCCAGATAAAATAATTACAGTCTACATTTCATTTCCCTGTCATACCACTTCCTTTGGAATTCAAACATGTTGCATTTGCTTTTAGTCTCCAAGGCAACTGCAAACCACCACTGACACTAGAATGTAGGAGTTAATCAACTTTCCTGAACACCTAGCATATAGACAGATGTCCCAGTGCCTGCTGTGAAGACCTGTCTCTTGCTTCTCTACTTTGGATGCCAAGATCTCCCATGCTGGGTGGTGCCCACCACATCTTGACCAGTGGAAAACCCTTCTGGATGAGGCAGAGGATGCCTCATACATGGACCAGAATGTTGCCCAGGACTCTCTCATCATTCTCCCCTTGTTGAAACTTCCACTGGGAAAGAAGGCAGAAAGACGGATTTTATTTCATACTCACCCCTTCTATTCCTGCCTCTATTCTACCTTATCTGGGAAGGATATCTTTCAGTATAATGAAACATGAAAATTATGCTTGGAGTGGCATCCCATATAAGGAAGATTTTAAAGACTGAGAGACCTAAGCGTACGTAGATGCTATGGCTCTACCCCCACCCTTTCAGGAAGTAGGTAGGAATGTTGTTTCCTCGTCCCATACCTACCGAAGCCAGGATGCTTGGGTCACTGGCCATGGATATTAACAAAACGAGAGGAGAAGGGCCTCCTGGAAATCCATTCAGTTCTAGCTCTGGATAAACCAAAAGACAATTTGATGAGAAAAACAAATGCATATTATCCAATTCTATGGAATCTCTGTATGTGATTTGCTAACAGTAATGATGTTTTCTTTCTGATAATGTACTAACTTGCATGCCCATCTAGATGATACAGGGCCCAATGGTACAGTGTCTCGGAGGGAATCTCAGAGTTTAATCTGTAATAGGAACGTTGAGACATATATCTAATCTATATTGGTCTATATATTTAATGTAGATAGATAGATGATAGATAGATATGGCATTGTATAGACGTATCAGTCCAAGGCATGGGAATTATCATCTATCAAGTGGAGTCCTACCGCCTTTCTGTAAGGGGTTAGTTGTGCCACTCCCATACTCTCACATTTGGAGAAACCTTATGTCTCCACTCCTCGGTCTTGTTAATGTCTTACCTTCCTCCAGTTCACTCTCCATCTCCACTCTCAACCTTCCTCCCCTCACCCACCACTCTCCTAATACACTCCCACTTCCTCCACGCTGTTCTACAAAGAGTCAGGTAAGCTCCTCTCTGCCTGAAGGTCTATGCAGTCACTTGTTCCCTCCACCCAGAATGCCCTTTTCTCATGTTGCTTCATGCCACACTTCTTCCTTTTATTAAAATAGTTGCCCAATTGTCATCTTCTCGGGTAAGGCCTTCCCTATTTAAAAGAGCATCTCACTATATTCCTTTATCTTGTTTTTGTTTTCTTTACAGCACTTTGACCTGGAAAAACTGAAATAGTGTGTTTGTGTGTGTGTGTCTGTGTGTGTGTGTATGTACATATATATGTATACATGTATATATGTACATATGTGTGTTACTTGTCCATAGAACCCCACTGGGATGAAAGCTGTGTGAGAGCAAGGTCTTTGTCCATTTTGCTCACTTCTATTTCCACAAAATCTAGAATAGTGCTTGGCATATTGTAGGGTATTCAATATACAAATGAAAACATAAATTTATATGATTTAATGTAGAATCCATCTTTTCTTTCCTCCAAATAAGTGCCCCAGTATCCCTGTTATTAGCTACAAAATAATCCATCACATCCTATTGATTCTGTGGTGCTGCCTTTATCATATACCAAGTTCCCATATTGACATGCATTGGTTTGTGAGTTTTCTATGCTCTGTTCCTATTTCTCTTTGTTCCTTTTTTTGCTTGAGGCTGACTTAATTATTTATAGACTTAATATAAGTTTTAGGAAGCTTGTCAAAATCTTCAAAGAATCCATCTTGAATATTGATTGAGGATTTATAGATTAATTTGGGGAGATTTGACTTATATCTAATGTTAAGTCATTCCCATCCATGAACATGATAACTCTCCATTTATCCAGATTTTTTATATCTTTTAATATTGTTTTAAATATATTCTCTAAAGGACTTCTGCATTCTTTGTTAGGTTAATTTTGGGGTATTTTATATATGTATGCCTATTAGCAGTATCTTATTTTCCAGTATTAATTTCTAGTTGATTATTGCTGAGGTAGAAGAATGTTATTGATTTCTATAAATTGTTCTTGTATCTAGGAACACTGCTGAGCTGTCTTATTAGTTCTAATAGTTCATCTGATAATTTTAGAGTTTTCTATATAAAATATCATACCATATACATATATTGACAGTTGACTTTCTTCCCTTTTGATTTTTAGTCATATTATTTATATCTCCAGTGGAAATTTCAACCTGCCTTTTGAAAATCTAGTACCTTAAGAATTATTACAGGCCTTCCTGTGGGTCATAACCAGTATGTGTAGTTTTTAGGAGCTCCCTGTGTGAGTCTCATGTGTTCTCTCACCTCCAGCCCACGTGAGGAACTCCTGCTCCTTCTCTTTAGCACTTAGTGTGGGCTCAGCACTGGAAGACAAAGAAAGTGTGTGAGGCATAGACTTTGCCCTTGAATCACTTACTGTCTCAGTGGGGAGACAAAGCCTGTACTGGAAACCATCAGAATACTAAGTACCAAATTTTCTGGGAAATTATACACATGGAAGAACATTAAAATAAACACTATAAGAGATAATCAGAAACAAAGAATAGCTTGGTCGTGTGTGAAGGATTCATTGTGACTATCAGACATGATTTTTATAAAGGACAATAAACAAAATAGAATTCTGCCTGGTTCCTTTGGGGAAAAGGTTTAAGCTGACGATCTCCTCCACTGACCATCAGTTTGTTTTACAGTTAAGTAACCACAAGTGAAAAATGAACCACATGGATGGAGGAAGGAAAAATGGCATAGGAGCTTCTAATTAAAGTCATTTACTTAAAATTAAATGGCTCTGACACAATTGCCTGAATTGAAGCACCATTCTCTCAATCTGTTGGGTATGTGTGTACACATGTGTGTATATTTATGTTTTAAAAAGATATTATGATAAAATACCAGACTTTCCCTCCTCAGCCTGGCCATACGAACTCTGTCCCAAGCAGAAGCTATGAATAGGCCAGTGGTTCTTTTCCAGGTGCTTTGGGTGATTTCTATAAAAATATGCAGCATTTCTGGAAGTAGAGACTTTCAAAACACTTTAGCACTGTATTTGTGCCCATCGACCACCACCCTCCCAGCAAATATACGAGATTCTAGGATGTGCATTTTTGTTTTAGACTTGTGGCCAGTTCCATGTTTTGCTTCTTTTTTCCTTCTCCTGCAAAAATATATCACCTGATTTAAATCCATATTGCCATAAGATAAGGGGGGGGAGATAAATATATATCAATTTCTAGCATCTACTAAGTGGTTCTCAACATGTGGGTCCCTGACCAGCAGCATCAGTGTCACCAGAGAACTTGCTAAAATTGTAAAATCTCAAGCTCCACCTCAGACATACTTAATCAGAAACTCTGGAGACAGAGCCTGATAATCTGTATTCTAATTAGCCTCCCATCAATTCTGACACAGGCTGAAGTGTGAAAACCACTCTCCTAATAGGTGGCAAACTTACCAGCGCTGCAGGAATCATGAGGGAGGCCCTGAAAATGAGAGTGGGTAAGGCTCAAAGAGTGGACCGATTTGGGATTAGACGATTTGGTCATTTTTTAACATTTTGGAAACTTTCAACAGTTCCCAATAGTTATATTGCAAATAACTCCCCAGAGATCCAACAAGCTATGTTGAAATGTCAGCTTTTAATTGAGGCTGTTGTGAATTGGGCTTATTTTCACGGAGAATAGCTTAGATCACATTTCTGGAATTGCAAAAAGGCATCCACGTGTCCAATGATTAATAGAAACCTGATAATCTGGACATGCGGTTTTCAACCTCATCAGACTTAATGCCCCTTTATGATCATAAAATCAAATTCAATATAACTTTTCTGTGTACAATTTTAAAATAATACAGTGTCTTAATTATTAATATAAAAGAGAAATAAAGAGAATGTGGATCATAATAAAATAATAGGTGATGTAGTAAGTGAACGGTTAGTCATGCCTACCGAAGAACACATAAAGCAGTTAGAGGCTGTGCCATGAATGACACTTCTGCAAATACAGATATACTGTATATACTATCAGCAGCCCTGCTGTCAGTTAAGGGATGTTCCCAAATGGTGAACAACACTTGGTAAAATTCCAAACAAAACAGATTAAACTTTCCCTCAATTTACATACTGCTCACATTCCTGGAAAATTCAGTGTATGGTAAAATAGTGCAAAATAAACTTTGTGTTTATGTGTAGAATGGAGTTTGCTTCTAGGCTCAAATAATTAAAAACAGGCTTTTCATTTACCTATCTGGCGGGTTATTTGAAAATCCTGTGAGCCACAGGATGACTGATTGTGCATGACTGTATCACATACTTCAGGGCATCTAGCACACAGATGTCATTCATTCATCTGTCATTTACTCAACAAATTACATAGTGAATATGTTTCCAGCATGTTGCTTGCTAAGTGATGGGACCAAAAAGCTTACATTCTATTAAGGGACATGCAATATATACCAAGGAATCACAAAGTAGGGCACAAATAATGCTATATATTAATATAAAAGAAGCATGAAAAACTACAGGAGCTCATAGGATGAGCACATCACTCCTGCGGAGACTCAAGGAAGACATCATGGAAGGTGCACTTCGATTGGGCATTGAAGGATGAACAGGATATAAACAGATGGAGACAATGAAGGACATTCCAGGAGGACGTCATGGTTGGGAGGAAAAAAATTTCGAGGTAAGCTTGGGAAAGATACAACCAAATCTCAGATTTCTTAGGCAAGGACCCTGTTGTTTCTGATTTCCTGTTAAAGGTCCCTGAAATCCCTATGGGCTTCTCTTCTATTACTATGGACAAGGAGGCTCTGTAAACCTACCTATCCTTCAGGCCCCAGTGATACACACATTTCAGGCTCTATACATTCCCCTCTTCATGTTCTTCTGCCTAAAAATTGCTTTGTAGAATAATCATATGTTTTCAAGTACATTCTGGTGCCACATGAATCTCAAGTACTCCAACAATGTAGGCCTTCCATCCCAGAGGCCACCTGATTGATCCCTATAAGAAAACTCCAGGGCATTTCTTCTCATTTTTCTATCACGCCTGCTCACTGGAATATTTCACATCCTATATGCTGTCTGCTCCTTACAGCTCCCATGTCTCTCTAATAGGACATAACTCTCCTGCCACTGAGTGTCCATAGCCTTCTTCCTCCTCTCCACACTGTGCACTGCACATTCAATTATGTGTGTGAGGCTCACCCCTTCTCCCCACAGGATACAGGAAGACCAAAATGACAG